>NC_140938.1:135618357-136310857 GCF_014529385.1 Adiantum capillus-veneris
ACAATCATCTCGCCATTATGCTGAGCTTGATCTTCCACTGGCAGTCTTCGTTGAATTTCCCCTTGATCACGTATCCTCACTGCTACAAGATCATGTCGTTGAGGTGTGATTCCCACAATTTATTGCATGTGGCATGTGCCATAGCATCAAGAGTATTGCCAAAAAATATGTGAGACTACCACCAACACTAACCATGCACAAGAATTGCAATGTGGAAAAGGATAAAGTTGATGACAAAAAAGCTCCATAAAATGTGCCTCGCAAAACATGCCTCTCCAAGGGGTGCATAAAAGTAACGAGAATGAGTCTGAAATGGAGGGAGACTATATCCTCCTCTATGCCATGCATGTGGACTATCAGGATCAATGCTAGGAGAGCAAGTGCATTAGGGGAGTTTTGGGGTCTCAAAAGGGCCCTCTAAGAAAATCCATATCACAATATTCCCTAAAAATCGGGTGTCTAGTAATTTTTTTACAAACGAGCTCCAAATTTGTGGGACATTGAAAAACTAGATTCTACTCATCAAACTCTTTTGGATGATATATGGGTTGATAGGTTTTGGAAGTGGGAGAAGCAAGTTATACAAAAGATTCCTTTTAGGCCACATAATATTTTGTATAACTTGCTTCTCCCACTTCCAAAACCTATCAACCCATATATCATCCGAAAGCGTTTGATGATTAGAATCTAGATTTCCAAAGGCTAACAAATTTAGAGCTTGTATACAAAAATTTTATTGGACGCCCAACTTTTAAGGAATATTGAGAGGGATTTCCCTAGAGGGCCCTTTTGAGACCACAAAACTCCCGTACTGGTCTAACCAAGTATCCATCATGAAAGACCTGGCCAAGGAATAATACAAATCAAAGTAAGTTCCCTTTAAGAAAATTCTTTGTCACTAAAAGTGTACATGGGATTCCTCCTAATAGGAATCCTCCCCCCTTCCTAGGATTTGTTCTATGATGTTTCACCTTTAGGTTAAACTCGAGTGAAGAGGGACAAGCCAAAAATCTTGTGTTGTAAGCTTAGAGTGGTGTTTTTTAAGGTGTTAGCCACTTGAGAAATGGAATGAGATACCCGAGGTTGGCTTGAAACTTTAACAGGTAGGGATAGTGGTGATATGCTTGGGATTGGAGTTGATAAATCACTTAAGGAATGGGATGTTCGAGCAACATCTAGCATTTGTAAATCAGTTGATAAAGGGATATACTCCTTGGGACCCACTTTTCTTTTTCATGCCTCGTTGGAGAATATTTCAAACTTTTCCTCAATGTATTTTAACTATATTTTCATTAAACTTGGCTAAAAGAGGTCCAATCCACAATCTAACTAGCTTAATGTAATGTGTAGATGTTGGGCCAACTGGGCATGTGCTTAATTTTCAAAAACTGGCAAAATGGATGGGACACGTGTGTTCCATCAATTTGATAGAAAATGACTTTCTAGCATTTGCACCTAGAAGGTCTTAGCCTCTGAACTCTAGATATGTAATTATTTCGAAGTCTAGACCTTGTTTGCTACTCCAATTGCATGGGACACATTGTGACGTGTTTTTGAGGAATGATGTGGAGTGCCCCAAAGTAATAAAGATGTTTTTTGATGCTTTTGGACCCCTTGGATATAAATAAAGCATGCTTGTACAAAGTGTACAAAGGCGGTGTGTGCCAGCTATCTCTACGCATGCGGGCCAGTTGTGTGGGGTACATAGTTTTGTTATTTTTGTACATACACGTGTGTGGGTTTGAGAAATAACTAAGCGGACTTAAAATTCTGGGAAAAAAGTGAGTTTTAAGAGAGAGAGAAAACACGTGAGTGCTGAGGGGATTTGAGTGAAGAAACAGGAAGCAAATCAGCCCAAATTTCTACGTAGGGAAGAGGCTTTTGAATGCGGAGGTGCCGTAGTTGCCATCATCTGTTGGGCTCATAGAGTGAAGTCAAGGGTGTGTCCCTCTTTTATGAGCTATTGGGCAAGGTTCCATACCTCTACAAATTGGCCTCTCTTCATGTGTGGGCTTGCTTATGTTCGCTTTGGTGTGTTTAATCCTCTCTAGTGAAATGTTATCGCATGTGGCTGACTTTATAGAAACAAGTTGTGGCAGAGGGCAAACTACTAGTACATACTATTGACTCTCACAAGGAAGGGAGAAAGAAGCCCCATGTAGAGAAGGTGACTAGCACTTCCACTACCAACAACAAGAAGAGGAGAGAAAGGTATGATGATGCTATTGGAACTCTAGGAGGTGGATGAATAGTAAAGTCAATGTCTACGACTACTGGAGCCACTAGCAAGTCTGGTGTAGCAAAGGAAACTATGGCAATGTTGGTAAAGAAAAAGAGATTAGAAGGTTGAAACAATAATAGATAGTCAAAACCAATCAATAGAAAATCCAATTGACCCACAGATAATAATCAAACCTAAAGACAAATAGGTAACTCAAGTGGTCCAGTTTAAAACTAAAACAAGGTTTGATGTAGAGTAAACATATGGTAAGTCTCAACATAAAGAGATTATCATTTCTTGTGAATATGATGATTGTTTGTAAAATGTTTTAACGGAAAGGCTAGTTATTATACCTATTTGAATGGCTAACAACCCGCTTCTTCCTTATCAAAAAATGCCAATTAATCGTGCCAACAAATACAGATGGTAAACATGTTGATGAGATCTTAGATGTAAATTTGTATTTGATCATTATGGAAATTAGAACTTTGAGCCCTCATTCTTCTACACTAGCAAAATTGGTACATCAAAAGATCAGCAGTAGTAAGGAAGTTGAACACCTTAAGCAGTAGGTATCTGATGCAGTGCTAACCAACAAAGACCTACTAAAGGTCAATGTTGATTTCAACTAGGAAAATACTAATATGCAATAGCAATTGGACAGAGAGAACGAGTTGGAGCAACATAACAAAGAGCAAATTGAAGAATTGAACGATGAAATTGGAGAACTAATTGTGGGAAAGGATGCTACAAGGCGATAAGGTAAGAGTTTGTTATTGCCCAATATGTAAATGAGAATAGGAAAGAACTACATGAGAAGTTATCCAGAGAAATTGAAAGAAGGTGATGGTTAAATCTCTTATTGATTTAATGAAGAGTGATGATGGGCCATTTGGTGTTTTTTGCCAATAAAATTGGACGTCTGGAAGCTAATCTTTGTGAAATGGTAAAGGAATGTAGTGATAATCTCAACCTGCCACTTTGAAGATGATGGTGATGTTGACAATGATTTTAACCATGATAATGAAAGAAAGGAGTCCAATGATCAAATAAATAATAACGATAAGTAGGAGTATAATAAGAAACAAGAAGAAAACTAGGAGAAATCTATTAGATGGTAAAGTAGGATACAAATAAGGCATGATAAAAGGGATGGTAGTGGGAACTCTAGTAGAACAAAGACACAATCTGGTCATTAGGGAGAAAAGTCCTAAGTTAGATGAGGTCCTCAAAGAGAACATTAACAAATTACTACTATCAACACAACTATAGTTATGAAGAAGGGCCTATTTTAGGCAAGTTGTTTATAAATATAGGCAGTTTGCCTAGTAGAGAAGGAAGGCTAGGCAAGATAAAGGAAAAAATGATAGAAATAAAATACCCACACAACACAAATAGGTACCTGGAAGATAATAATAGCACCAACAGAGTGAAAAATATTTGCCACGATCAATCAAATTCTCTTTTGACAAATGAATGGGGTAAAAAGGTATAGGAAGTAGCTCCTATTGAGGTTGTAGATGCTGGGATAAAAACCAAAGTGGTCGGTCATCCATCTAACTCACTAACCCTAATACATGTGTACACTCTATACTTCATTCTTTAAGTGATAAGGCAATAAGGTGTGGCTCATACATTGTGAGCTAGGACACCACAAAACATAACATCTCCATCTCCTTCTTTGCACCCACATCATGCACCGCACAGCTCTCACAACTGGTATTAGAGTAGGTGGGAGGCTCTACACATCACCATAAGAAGCATAGGTAATTTATATTTTTTGCCCTCAATTTGGGAGTCCTACCGAATGGCGAGCGAATATTTCCGAGCAAGGCAATAACCGAGCAAGTTCCACCAAACAAGCTCAAGGGATTTAGTTGCAAGAAATTAGCCATACAATAGGAATTTCAATTACATGCTATGAGAACCACAGTGCCAAGATTTTCCATGGCGACTTTTAGATCTGCGTTGACAACTTCTGCACCATACTTGCTGCCTTGCAATGAGGTGAAATTGCATAGAGCTGTGCACAAATTCCTTACGAACGTGATGCTACTAAGTGCGGTGGTGGTATTGCACATGCACTGGATGTAGAGGACATCTTGTTGCATGGAGAAGGCAGGAAATAAGAGATGAAGAGGAAGAGGGCAAGGCTCCATAACCCCATGGCCATCTACCGGCTTTAGTCCAAGACGTTCGTGTGAAACCATGCAAAGCTGGATTTTTGGGGGGTCACTTCAAATAGTCTCTCTTTCTCTTTCTCCTAGCCCTAGGGTTGTCGTCACAACAATAAAAAACCCAGTAGTTGTTGAGGCCTTGTGCGCTCCTTGCCGCACTGTCGAAGCAAGGGACTTGCCAATACACCGTATGCGAGCCACAAACGGCTCCAAGCACACAACAAGCCTAAACTAGCAAGCTCAAGAAAACAAAGGGTGTGTCACTCACCGCTCTACGCTCGCCTTCGTGGTGGATTCCTCGCCGTGATGAAGAAGAAGCTGCAGTCGTGCCGCGCTCAACCGCTTCGCCGCCGTCGTGCCTTCGTAGTGCTCGATCGCACACACACTCTCCCTCTCTCTCTCTCTCTCTCTCACACACACACAAGGAGGTGAAGAAGAAGAAGATGGAGATGGAGCAAGAGCACTCTTCAATTGCACAAATGAGAGAATGAGTAAAAATTAGGTTTAGTTGGCTTTTATAGGAGCTCACCCCATTCACACTTGGGCGCCCATGCTTAGCCAACTAATCCCTTGAATGTCCAAGTTAAAGTGCGCCTCTCATCGGCGATCACTCTTCCTTCCCCTATTGGACCGACAAGCCCGATACCTGACTCTAAATAATACAAAGTTTATAGATCATAGGATGTCCGTGTGCCGTGAGGGTTAACATGCCCCCCTTCCTGATGTAGATTCCGTCTTCGGAAGCTATTGAGTTGAAGCTGGTTCGTCGAGGTGGAAGAGCATTTGAGATGAATGTCCTTAGCCTTCTTCAGTCACTGCAAAATCAAACAACATTGGCACAGTAATTACATTCTCTTAAAAAGCATATGCAGTTTTAGATAGAAAAATTGATTGGTAAAAGAATTTCAAACAATTTGATAGCAATGAACATTAAATTGCAATGTAATCAAATGCATAAACAGATGTAAAGGTAGAAAATTAAACAAGTCTGGGGTCGCTAATTTGACGGTCGAAAGGCACTAGAGATCGAATATTAATACCATGGGTAAGCTTCTTAATTTTCTGTGGTCAATTAAGTTGTTTAATCGCGAGAGCCAAGTATTCATGTTCGAGGGCTGACTAGAGGCTATATCTAGAAAACCTTGTAGTTAAGCTACCATAAAAGGAATTTCTCATGAAATCATCGCCTGACTGATTACTTTTTCTTTGACCCCCCAAGGTCTTTTCACATTGATTCAATTTTGAAGTGGGTGCTTATTTTGTATGCCTTGGGTTTTTTGCTTTTCAAGGAAAAGCGCCCACACTGGGAACCTCTAGGGCTCTAGTACCATAGGCAATACATGTGAGTGAAGTACCAAATCAAGCTGAGATTTCTCTTCCAGCTTAAAATTTTACATTGTGGCACTTTGATTTTTTGTTTGTTCATTTTCATCATTTTAATTTTGTAACTTTGGGGGGTCATATAACACTGTTACCCTCCCCAGGCTCATCACATTAGTAAACTCCCTTTATAATACTTAAGCTAAAGGTCAATAGGGTTAAGCCCACTAGAAAGCCCTAGTACATTTCATACAATGCTGCCTAAATCGGATTAAGAACCTAAGTAACCATTGTTTATTAGGAAGGCATTCCCCATGGTATTAAGAGAAGATTTCTAATACCTAGCTTGGTCAAACTAGCTTAGTGGGACTGCTTGATTTTTACACCTAGACAAGTGATTATGACAAAACATTACATTGAATTAAATGTTTGATACTAAGCCAAAGCGCTGAATATTATGCTACCAATCACAATCAAAGCAGACAAACATGGATGCAAAAAGATAAGGGCAATGCTAATGGACAAGAAACACCTGTTTGTGTTGATGGTCGCGCTTGATTTGAAGTGTGAACGAGAGAAAGGTTCCATGAAGGTCCAAACCCTATCAATAGCAACACGCTCCTGTACACACTAGGAAACAAAAGGAATACCTCCAGGAGGCACATTAGTGGGAAAAGAGAACTTTGCTAATCTCTCAACTCTAAAACAGAAACACTCCTATCGTACTAATCTTACCTACCCTCCATCACTCAAGTGATGAGGATCAAAGGTGTTTTATGGCATAGGTTTCTGTTTCACTGTACCAGATGTGAATGTGTAGGTCTGAGTCAATGTTTTGACTTTTATTGTGCATACTCGTTTGCTAATTGCTCTTGCTCTTTTTTTTTTTTTTTTTGTGAGTATAAAGCTTTATATGTACATTCCCTAAGATTGGAATTGAGAGGTCAGGGAAAAAGGTTGAGAGGGAAACAAATGAATGATGACTGTCAGCAAACACTCCCCCTTTCCTTGGGTAGATCATACCGTTTGAAATGAGCTTGTCACCCTTTGAAACCAATTGTTCCAGTTGGTAATAGGTGAGGATTTTTGCCAGTAGTTTTCTATTACCCTAGGTGCCTCGTCAAGTTGCAAGGGTGGTAAGGTACTCTCCCAGGATTGAACTTGAAGTGGTTCATCAGGTGATTCTTGAACACTGGGAGGTGCGGATTCTTTTGTAGCTTCATGGAGGTCTACTACTATGGATGGTTGTGCAGAAGCTTTTACCTCTATGGATGTATTACATGAGGAGCTAGAATCTTCATGGGACTCCCCCCTTCCTGAGCTAGGTGGAACAAATCGTTCTTTCTTTGGTACCCAAACTAGCTCGGGAGCAGGTGTGTAGCATTCTGTGATTTTTTTCTTTCCACGATTTTCAATTTGTTTTGGAGCCACAGGATTGGGTTTACATGGGTCAGGTGATAGGTAAGAGCACAATCTACGTTTTGGCACCCAGATTTGATCATTTCCTTGATAGTAGCCTTGGGCTTCCAATAGTCGTTTAGGGATCCATCGCAACATTTTCTTACTTTTCTTGGAGCGAGTGGTACGTTTCTTACAAGACTTCTGTTTTTTAGCACTAGCTATGGTCACTAAAGAAGTTTTAGGGACCCACTTGTATGTTTTCTTCGTTACATTAGGATGAGTCTTGTCGGAAGCGATATGCATTGCTTGTAGCATATTTAAGGGTACAGGAATTTCATCCCCCTCAGGTGTTACCCAGGTCGTCCCCCTATTTCCCCAAGTGTCTATGGTTGATGCTAGGTGGACCCAATCCACATTGTTTGATTCCGTCATACCCGGTAACACATCCATGTAAGGAGAATCTTGGCCAATGTTTGTATCCTTCTTACAAGTGTAACAATATTGTAGTGGGGCCGAGTGAACTGTGGTGTCAGAGCGATGATCAGTAATGGTTTTACTCCCTAAGGGGTGTACCTTACCAGTCACCAAATCCACTCTAAGGACAGAGTCTTGGAATTGCAAATAGACATGATTTTTAGACCAATCATGAACCATTTGTGCTTCCCTCATGAATGGTCGTCCTAAAATCATTTCATATGACATAAGGTGTTTAGAGAAATCCATTACAATGAACGTATGTCGTACCTTGTGTCCTAGAACTTTGATCTTAAGATCCTTGAGCATCCCCATAGGTTTGGCTATGGTACCATTTGCCATCTTTACCACAATGTTAGTAACACTGAGGCGGGGTTTTCCCATGGATTCCCAACAATCTTTTGTAACGATGCTAACTCCCGCACCACCATCAAGAATTCCCTTTATAGTTAATCCCTTGGTAGTGATGGGTAGGGTCGCATTAGACTCGTCGCCTTCAAAATACTGCCCTAATTCGTTAATGGGTACCTCGATCACAGACTCGTGTCCATCTAAGTCAAGTGATTGCACATGATTTTCCTCATCAATCATAATCGAGTCAGGCCTATTTGGTTGCGCAAACTGCGGTAATCCCGTTCGTAGCTCTCCGTTAAGGAATGCTCGAAGTGCAAGGAATAACTCAGGATCTCCATACAGCTTTTCTATGATCGTGGTTCAGACCTCAGAAGACATGAAGTCCACTAGTTTGGCAACATTCATTGGCGTTTTGCAGGGTGTAGGTCCTTGACTAGGAATTGGTGAGGATGGAATCTCATATTCCTCAATGGGATCAGGTATTCCTTCGTTAAACATCCTTTCCAACAAGAAGGGTGTATGCTCACTTTCTGATGTCCTGTCCTCACTCCCTTCTTGGATGATACTAGATATGGCTAACGGTCTATGGTTCATGTGAGGTGGATGAACTTGCGTGGGAAACACTGTGTCATGAATTTTGACATGCATGGGTTCTGGTTCTAGTTTCCTTTGAGTCTCCTCCACTAAACCTCTTAGATGTTTCACCTGCTCAATCTCGTCTACTGGGTTTGGGTACGTCCCAATCTTCTTTTTACGATTCTTCCCTTTTTGCCCCTGCGGTTTATCTTGGGGGTCTTGGATTGGATTTGGAAACACTTGTGGTGTTTTCAGAGGCTCTTTATGGTTTTCTCTTATTCGATTTTCATTTGGTTCCATGTTACGGTTTTCTTTGTCGGTCTTTCCCTTTGTGGTATTGGTTCTAGTCTCCATTGTCTCGACTGAATCTGAATCATCCTCGAGGTCATTCATATACACGGGGTCATCTCCTGTTCCTATGTTTGTTTTGGAACTTGGCTTTGAATTTTCCGTATTCTGCGACTTCTTCCTTCGTGTCTTCTTTTTCTTTGCTTGGATAACTGACGCGGTATCTCTCTCTTCGAGGATATGGCCTGGCCCTTGAAGCATGGACCGTGTAATCGCATAAGCGGGTGCGACGGGTGGTATTGGCGATGTCACACTAGCAATTTCAACCAAATTTAGGGGTGTGATTTTAGGCGCATTTGGGTTATAGGGGCATTGGGCAATCAAGTGATCTATGCCACAACGATTACATGTGAGTATTGGCATTGCAGACGTGCTCCCTTGATTCATTTGCATCTGTGCAGCATTCTTTTGCAGCCTAATAGGGCACTCCGCTGCTCGATGTGGTCCACCACACTCGTAGCATTGAAGAGGTGGCCTCCTAGCCTGGGTGTTGATATTTTGACCTCTGGATGCGAGAACAGCAGCTTGATAAACCGTCTTGACTTGTCCCCAACAATCTTCCATGTAGTATATAGGACACTCTTCCAATGTATCAAGTCCGTAGGCAATACTAGTGTCTATTTCCTCCTCACAACCATCTGGATAAGCATTTGATGGCTCGCAACCCACTTGGTTCATAGGGGCGACTCTTGGATGCAGGGACTGCGGTCCTAGCACAGGAGGTGGTAACGGTGTAGCTTGTACAACATTTTGAGATCTAGGGACCATGTGTTGCGGTAGTTGCTCAACAGGTGGAGTAGGCATCAATACAGGAGCTCGAGGTGCATCCGTCCAGGCTACAGGTGGTCTATTTGCCATCATACGTTTGATCATTAAACAATCCTTAGCTTGGTGACCATACCTACCACATGCGTTGCAAGTTCCATTAAATTTTACTCTAAACGTAGGGCACTCACTAGTGCTATGTGGACCTAAGCAAATGGAACACCATTGTTGCTCCCTTCTTGGATACATGTGACTATTTTGAGGGGGTCGATTATCCTTAAGAGACTCTTGGATTGCCTTGGTGAGGTCTGTCAAGAATGTCTCAAATACCTTTGGCTCATTGGCAATGGGCTTTGCAGTCATGGTTCATACTCAATGGCTTGTGAGCTAGTGGATCTCGTGTCGGTAGACACCCTCATGCCTGCTATCATCAAGTTTTCCTCTAATTGGATTGCATTGGCAGTGACATCTTCCCAGGTTGTGATACCTCTAATCACTAGTCCATTATAGATTCCTTCATTCCTCAACCCTCGAATGAATCGATCAAGCAGTTGGTTATTGTTGAAGCGCTCATTTACAGGGCAACGAGAGTTTAAGTGCTTTAGACGACTAATGAAGTCCCTTACTGACTCTCCTTCCTTACGTTCGGCCTTCTGTAGCTGAGATGCTACACCCCAAAGCACACCTTCTCGTATGTACTCCTTTAGAAACAACCTTCTAAGGGTAGGGTAGATTGTTTTCTCGTCCACCCTTAGGGTCCTATACCAATCTCCAGCCTTCCCACTTAATGTCAAGCTTAAGGCATTTCACTTATGTAGTTTGTTGCGTTCCCCTAAGGAATCACATACTTGTTCAAACACTTCAATGTGTTTTCTAGCATCTTCGTCCCCATTGAATTTTTGCGTGAGTTTGGCAATTTGTACTGCCTTACTTCTAGGCTCTCTATCAGATGCATGACGCATAATTTCCGCGATAGATCGACCTATGGTTTGAGCAAACGCTGCCAAGTCACCTATGTGAGGAGGCAGGGCCGGTGGAGGTACTCTTGGAGTCATATGTGGGAGAGGGACGGGTGCCGGTCTTGGCATATTTGTGGATGATGCAGGATATGGAACATAACCGGGCATAGGTCCACTCGGATAAGAGCTAGGGAGCGGCACTCGAGGAGCATAAGCAAGTGGTACAATTGGAGGTGTGGGGGCCATGTGTGCATAAGGGGCTAGAGGCACATATGGTCGAGGCCCCATATTAGGTACTACGACACTAGGTAGTGGCACTGCGCTAACCGTAGATGTCATCGGTACATTCTCTGTCAGGCTTATCCCTGGAGTGAGCACTGTGTTTTCCTTGATAGAGGGTTGAGCCAAGTTAGGGAAGCTAAAGTTTTCGCTCGGAGGCTCAAATTGCATAGAGACCCCAGGTGAAATGACGTAAGATGGGTCCATGGGGCTCATTAGAGGAGTCTCCATTTGTGATAGAGTAGGCTGTTGAGCTTTGCTCGTATCCAAAAATCTCATGGGGCCAGTTGAGAGTATATTTACCCCTCGGTTTTGCCTTTCTAATTGAATAATGCCATGGATAACATTACAGATCATTTTCTGTTGATCTTCGATGCTCGTGACACTAGAGGTGGATTGTACAATCTCTATCCATCCTACATGGTAGGCGTGGCCAGAGTGTAGATCCGTCAACACCTCAGTGTGGAGGTCGTATGTCCAATGATCATTAATGAACAATCCTTCTAGAGTCGACGTGTTAATGGTTTCTTGTGAGGTAGAAGCAATGTTGCTCCCCGTGGTTTTACTTGTCACCAACGGTACTCTAGAGGGAACTTCTGAAGGAGGCAGCTCAACAGGGCCTTCTTGGTAAGAAGTTGGCAGGATATCCACATGGACACTCTTTGGGGGTGTGGGGTCCACGTGCAATGTGAAAGGAGAGTCCACTTCCCCACCCCCTTCGTGTGCTTCATTTGCATCAGGTTCCGAGCGAGTAGCTCTACCTAATGTTTCCATGAAACGGCTAAACATACTAGTACTAGGCTGTGGAGCTTCGGGAGGTGCATGGCCTTCTCTCTCTGTGTTTTGGGTAGGGTATGCTTCCATGACTTCTGAGTCGGAGGAGGAATCACTAGCGGCTATTTTAGGGTCTTGGGTGGTGCTACCTTGTGTCCCCGCTGAGGGTCTAGAGCTTATCGTGGATGGGTAATGGGTGTCCGTATGAACAGAGGCACCCTCAATATGCTCGTGTTCTAGCACCCGCCCAGAGCGTAAGTGCATGTGCTTTTGATACCCTAAGGTGTCAAAAAGCTGCTCTAGGAGGCCTTGTGACTAGTTTTTAGCGTGTTTTTTGTTTGTTTTTTTGCTAGATTTTTTAGAGCGTGTCGTGGAATGGGCCGTGTGATAGCTCGAAACGAGCGTATCGGTCAGAGGGTCGTGCCGTGCTTTACAGCTCTCCGTTTGGTCACTCTATGCCCTCGGAATCCCTAAAACTGTCAATTTCCAGTAGGGAACCAGGCCCAAACTAGAAAGTCTAAGGGTGCAAGTGGGAAGAGAAAGGAGGAGAGTGGAGGACTTGTCCCACATGCTCTCATTCTCTCTTGAGGGAGTAGGGTATATATATAAGAGTGAGTCTAGTATATATCATAGGACTGAGGCCTGAGGCCTCGGCCTGGGCTTGGGCTTGGGCTTGGGAAAATGATCCCGATCCCGATCTATCTTTTATACAAACCAACCCGCCCGTTTTAAGAGTCACGTTTTTTATTTTCGAAAAATTATTTCCGATTTTTTTTTTTTTTTGGGAGAAAAAATAAAAAACTTTTTAACAATTTTTTTTTTATTTTTATTTTTTTTTTTTATAGTGCAGAAATTGAAACACGCAGAAATGTAGAAAATTGCAGAAATTGCAGAAATTGAAAACGCCGAACTTGAAAATGCAGAAATTGAAAAAACGTGACAATAGCAGAAATTGAAACTTGGCAGCAAATGCAGAAAACGCAAAAAACAGAAATCTCCACACACTCCTTCCCTGCCTTTCCTATGATAGAAATTGCACCACAAGGAAGTGTAAAGTGCTAACCGAGCTTAGTGTAGGGCATATCCCCGGCAGCGGCGCCAAAAATGTGCGCTCCTTGCCGCACTGTCGAAGCAAGGGACTTGCCAATACACCGTATGCGAGCCACAAACGGCTCCAAGCACACAACAAGCCTAAACTAGCAAGCTCAAGAAAACAAAGGGTGTGTCACTCACCGCTCTACGCTCGCCTTCGTGGTGGATTCCTCGCCGCGATGAAGAAGAAGCTGCAGTTGTGCCGCGCTCAACCGCTTCGCCGCCGTCGTGCCTTCGTAATGCTCGATCGCACACACACTCTCCCTCTCTCTCTCTCTCTCACACACACACACAAGGAGGTGAAGAAGAAGAAGATGGAGATGGAGCAAGAGCACTCTTCAATTGCACAAATGAGAGAATGAGTAAAAATTAGGTTTAGTTGGCTTTTATAGGAGCTCACCCCATTCACACTTGGGCGCCCATGCTTAGCCAACTAATCCCTTGAATGTCCAAGTTAAAGTGCGCCTCTCATCGGCGATCACTCTTCCTTCCCCTATTGGACCGACAAGCCCGGTACCTGACTCTAAATAATACAACGTTTATAGATCATAGGATGTCCGTGTGCCGTGAGGGTTAACAGGCCTTCTCTTGCCTCATCCTGGAATCTCAAGATTCTCATAGTGAACTACACCCACACTGTCCTCCATCTTTTGGGAACCCGCAACCCTGATCCATTGCAAAACACCTCTCCCTTTGAATTCTCTCTCTCTCTCTCTCTCTCTCTCTCTCTCTCTCTCTCTCTCTCTCTCTCTCTCTCTCTCTCTCTCTCTCTCTCTTTGTGTGTGTGTGTGTGTGTAGCTACATGGTTGTTGATATGAATGTCACCCTAGCTGCCCATTTAGGTATGCTATTGCCTCATTCAAGCTTCTCATGCTCAACTATGCCTACAATTTGCTCCATTTGCGGAACCCATGGCCCTCATCCTATGAAAAACTCCTTTCCCTTTGAATAGTCTCTCTCTCTCTCTCTCTCTCTCTCTCTCTCACACACACACACACACACACACACACACACATACACACACACAATAAAAGGAATTTATGTATATTAATTAGTTTAGTAGTAGTGATACCAATGTGCCACTCAAACTAAATAAATATAAGGCAAGTTTTAAGGGCTATCTTAAGCTTCTCAACTTCAAAGGCTTAAGTACTTCGTAGGTGAAATCAAGGTCATTGCGACCAAAATGCGACACTCTTCTCGACGAAGGTCATTAAGGTTGATAGAGATCATTCCAGGAGGGATTCTGTGTGCGTGGGTGCTCTTGTGCATGATTTTATATGCTAGTAATGGGAGGGCAAATGATGAGTTCTTGAAATGTTATTCTACACTTTGATTATTTAGTTGATGTTATATTATATCTGACAAACTGATGCCGCTCCAGAAGTTTTATGCAAATGCAATGAGGATGGAATACCTACATCTCAGAAGAATTTAGCAAGAGCATCAATACAACAGCTTCTTCTCCACACTCCTTACAGAGGATGAGAATACTAGTTGTAAGGGTAGGGATGAGGAAACTCGATTATGTCCAGAATCTCTGAATCAGCAGTGGCGTGCAAGACCAGATGCTACAACACTCTTTGGAAGCCTGCCTCACGATGTAGGGTCTACTTTCTATATATCCACCTTGGTAGGGTCTTTGCCTAAGAAAACATCTCCACCATGAGCTCCCCAACCACCATATGTATCAATAATTATCTTCCTTCTTGCTAGGCCAACATCACCTTGTGGCCCCCCAATCACAAACCTTCCAAAAGGATTCAAATGGAAGATGGTCTTCTCATCCAGGTACTTCTCACGTATCACAGACTTGATAACATGCTCCTTTAGATCAGTGGCAATCTTGTCATTGGTAACTATTTTCATTGTGCTGCATTGAGATCAAGACCATATCACTATGATGGGAACCATGGCATCGATGGAACCATTTCATTCTTGTATTCAACTGCTACTTGAGTTTTGCCGTTTGGGAAACCATGCATAAGTTCCATTCTTTCTTACCTCTATGAGCATGGCACCTAGTTTGGTAGCCAGGACATGGCCGAGGGGCATAAGCTCCTTACCAGTCTCATCAGTAGAATAACCAAACATATGCCCTTGATCTCTTGCACCAACCTCCTTGTCCTTATTTTTGTGAAATGTCCATGTACACCTTGAGAAATGTCTGGGCTCTACTGTTTGATGTTAACCAAACCTTGCAATGATCAGCATCAATACCCACATCATCTAACACAAACCAATTTCCCAGCGACTGTCCCGAATCTTCTCATAGTTAATATCTACCATAGTTGGTGGTAATCTCCCCAAAGATCATAACGTCTCACAAGCCACCTTACTCTCTTGATCCTCTTGTAGGCATGCATCCAACACTGCATTAGACACTTGATCCCACAGCTTGTCTAGATGTCCTCATTCATTCACCGACTCCGAGGTGAAGAAAAAAGTAGACATCTTTTAGGGTTTCTATGCATCAAGGGCTTGGAAGTAGCCTCTAAACAATCTTGGAAGGCTGAAGCTACTTCTCACATTCGGTGAGGCCTCTCTCTCTCTCTCTCTCTCTCTCTCTCTCTCTCTCTCTACAGCATTGGCGATTGTCAGTACCCTCTTTCCTCATCCGTCAGCATTCCCACGCTGCCTCCATTAGCTGATAAACCCACGTCCCTCATCGCGTGCACAACACCTTTTCCTCACTGCGCAATCCCTGCCTCCATGACCGCATGCCACTGTGCACGGGGGGCGCACATATGAATTGAATCACGCACTTGCCATCGCACTTCTCGGAGAGTCACCATGGCTGCTCGTGAGTGCCCGCTTGCCCCGCGTGTGTTGAGAGTCTCTCTCTCTCTCTCTCTCTCTCTCTCTCTCTCTCTCTCTAAAATCTCTCAAAGAGCTTGCGCCAGATCATGCACTTGCCATCGCACTTCTCGCAGAGTCACCATGGCTGCTCGTGAGTGCCCGCTTGCCCCGCGTGTGTTGAGAGTCTCTCTCTCTCTCTCTCTCTCTCTCTCTTTTGATAAACTGACCAATTTCCGAAACTATTCATCACCAAAGTTACCAGGACGTGGATACAGACTTAATTAAGCATACTGCAAGGAACGTACAAACTAAAGATCAGTTGAAAAAAGACAGGAAAGGAAAAAAACGGGATGGCTTATTGAGGTTCCACCGGCCTAAGTGCATCTCGGCTTGGGCAGACAGGCCTTGGTGCAGTCGGTGTTCTGGTTGACCTTAAGGCCCAGCTTGATGCCACACTTGTCAGAGAGGTCGGAGACGCCGGCGGGGATGCTGCGCACGTTCTGCTTGATGCACTCACAGACTCCCTGCCTCTTGAGGCCTTGAAATTGGGTATTGAGGGCCATCACGTTGGTGCAGCAAGACTGCGAAGGGGCAGCTGGACAAAGGGACTTATCGGTAAGGTAGGAGAAGCAAGGGATGAACTTGAAGTTGATAGAGACGCAGTTCACATTCCCGGTTACGACCTGCGCTGCTCTTAAGGATCCCGTTCCCGGGCCCATAATCAATATTAATAGGCACAGCATGTAGACCGGGAGATTCATCTTCAGGCCTCCTGCCTGCTGCTGCCATTCTTGCAACTGAAATTGGGGACACTCGACCTCCTGCTCTCTCTCTCTCTCTAAAAAAAACTCTCTCAAAGAGCGTGCGCCGGCGCGCGCTAGGCACAGCATGTAGACCGGGAGATTCATCTTCAGGCCTCCTGCCTGCTGCTGCCATTCTTGCAACTGAAATTGGGGACACTCGACCTCCTGCTCTCTCTCTCTCTCTCTAAAAAAAACTCTCTCAAAGAGCGTGCGCCGGCGCGCGCTCTTTGAGAGAGTTGAGTTTTGTGTGTGTGTGTGTGTGTGTGAGAGAGAGAGAGAGTGCTTGTGGGCGCCCAGCAGAGTCTGTACTGTTTGTGATTGCAAGGTAGCAGCCCAGAAGAAAGATCAGCACCTGCAAAATAACACCACGAGCTTGTGGCTATGGCATCCACGGTGTGCTCCTCTAGCAGCCTCACAGCTGTGGAAGCGTCCAGCGTGAGCAAGAGCTCCTTTGTGTCCGGACGGGCATTGCGAGCTGTACCCGCAGCAGCTACGTTTGTGCCATCAAAGAGGGCCCTCACCGTTTTGGCGGCAGCAGCCGACAGGCCTTTGCGGCTCCCTGGCAGCATTCCTCTGGAATGGCTTAATGGATGCCTACCTGGGGACCTTGGCTTTGACCTTCTTGGTCTTGGATCCGAGCCCGCGACCTTCGACTCAAGTGGTTTGTGCAATCAGAGATAATGGACTGCAGGTGTGGGATATGTTGGGTGCTGCTGGAATATTCATTCTAGAGGCTCTCACCAAAGCAAGAATTTTGAACACCCACAACATCCATTCGGGCGCCTTCCCGAGTAGCTCCAAGGCATTGTACATTGTGCTCACTGCGACGGATGTGTATGTAGATTGGTCTTGTTTGAACTCATGTGGGTTTCATGCATATACATTCCCATCGGAGGCAACAGGGGACAAGATGCTGCCATATGCCTGGGTGGGAAATGCAGAGTCGCAATGTCCAGGGCAGTGTGTTTGGCCCTTTGCGAATGCCGATTTCGGACCTCAGACACCCCCGCTCCAAGCCCCAAATTCGAACATTGGCATTGATGGCATGATCATCAATCTGGCAACTGTCATTGCCGGAGCTGCAACCAACCCTTTCAATATAGGCTACTACCAGGGAGATGCTGCCGGCCACCTGGAGGCAGTCTCAGCATGCACTGGCATTTTTGGGAAGGGGGCGTATCCGGGCTACCCTGGAGAGCTCCTTATGCATTCTGCCACTGGTTCTAGCTTCAATGCACATGGTGTGAACGAGCGTCGGTTTCTCATCCCTGCAATGTGGAACCCTTCCTCCCTCAACTGCATGCCCCTCTAGAGCCATTGTCATACCATATACAAGGTGTATCCATCTAATGGATGTACAGCCACAGTTTAACCATAATGATGCATGCTGGTTATGAGCATGAACACCCACAAAGGAATTCCTGGTACTCAGCTGGAGAGGCCGAGTATTTCACAGATACGACTACCCTCTTCGTAGTGGAGCTTATATTCTTAGGTTGGGCTGAGGGCCCCGAAGATGGGTAGACATCATTACTCCAGGATCAGTCCAGGATCAGTGAATACTGACCCCATCTTCACCAACAACAAGGTAACAGGCACAAATGTTGGATATCCCGGTGGCTTCTGGTTCGACCCTCTTGGCTGGGGCTCTGGTTCTCCTGAGAAGATCAAGGAGCTTAGGACTAAGGAGATATAGAATGGCGGACTCGCTATCACAAGAAGATTTAGAAATTTTCTAATGTAGGAAAATGTAGTCTTTTTTAATGTTTTTCATATAATGCATAACATCATGAACTTCTGCTCGAGAGGCACCACATACCTAGCTAGGTACGATTGGGGGTAGGGGACCACCGGCCCCGCTCCCTCACAGAAGCTCATGATGTTGAGGTAAGTCACAATGTGAGAATCTATCCAAACTTCCTGTGTATGTTGTTCGTTATGGGTGCTTGGTTCCAAGCATTCTACACGGGCACTGACCCCATTGACAACCTTACTACCCATCTTTGCGACCTTGGCCACAACACTATTTTCTCGGCTTTCTTGACCAAGTGAGTGATGATCTTTGTACCTCCATCACTTGGAGCAGATATTGACACTCACTTCCTTTGTATGCCAATTGAGAAGTTTGTAAAAACCTTTTATTTGGTTGGAAGGTCCTATTTTGTCCTGTAAACTGTGCTTGCTCCTGTTTTGTCAATTTACTTGCATCATGTTTCATTGCATTACCTTGAGGGTATGAGTTAGTTTCCATTACTGGACAATCCTTTTCTGGTTGTTATCTACATCAGAAATTTGTCACTGTTCTCTGACCAAATGCCTCTCATTCGAGCCCTTCATCTCTCCCAGTTAATAAAGATAATGAAGTCTGGCTTGAATGTTCAAAAAAAAAAAGAAAGAAAAAGCGAGAGAGAGAGAGAGAGAGAGAGAGAGAGAGAGAGAGAGAGAGAGAGAGAGATCGATCCACAATGAAGAGGAAGCAGGAAATCCAGGAGACGGGCCCGCACTGCATATCAATTCTCCCTCTTTGTCTCTCTTTCTCTCTCGCACACATGCACACACACACACACACACACACACACACCCGTTTGCTTCCTTTTCTCTTGCCTGTCTCAAATTAGCAAAAGGTTTTGTGACTCCCTCTCTTCTACCATTTATGGATGACAATGTGGCCACAAGATAGTTCTTATGTTTGACGATAGCATCTATGCACTTTCTATCTCTTTTGTGATACAACATTATGAAATAACTAATGCATTCAATTTTCATCCATTAACTCTAATGGGAGAGCAGGTGAAGATAGAGGCTACTTAACTTGCTAGTGGTGAACAAAACTCCCTTCTCAATCGTGGCCAACGTCAATTCTAGAAGGTTCGCATTGCTATTGAAAGCACACAAGGCATTGGAGTGAAGTACACGCTAGTAATAGTCCGATGGTCCCTCCAGAGTAGTTGGTATACTACATGCAATGCCTTCACAAGGCAGCCTACACATGGCACTCAAGCAAGCGAAGGATATCATTCAAGTTCAAGAGCTACCTACGCATTATGATGGACATGTGGCATTTGAGTTACCATCTTAATTTTGATCTATTTGTGCACGAACTTATGACAATTGCAACATGTGAATTTACCATGGAAAATAAGTTTCCACAAATAGAGTTTTGGAATATTCTCAACAAGAAGGTTCAAAAGCAAGGATATGATTGTTTATCAATGTGTGTGTGAACACATTAAAGGAAGAGTATGGCTCTTTTGTTTGAGACTATCTGAGATGCAACATGGTTACTTTGCTACACTATACTCTATAGAGTAACTATTGAGATCTTGATCTAATCTTTTTCATTGCTTATGTTTTCTCGATTTCTTGTCCCCTCGGAAGTACTCGCTCGAGGATTGGGATTCCTCTCAATTTGGTGAGCATAAAGTGCAGTTTGAGCTCGCTCGGGCCCCCGTTTGGAGCTACGAAGTTTAAAATAGGTCATTGTACCTGATGAAGAGGTTGTTCAAACTTCAAATGAAGGAGGGTACTTTTGTGGCCTTGCACCTGAACGAGTTCAACATCATTTTTAGTTAGATGCAAGTGAAAAAATTGGGCTTCCAAGATGAAGTCAAGGCAATTTTCCTACTGTGTTCATTGCCTGCATCATGGGATACTTTTCAGACAGCCTTAGTAATTATGCGCCAAATGGGATGCTGACCTTTAACAATGTTGTTGGAAACTGCTTGTCAAGGAGATTCATAGGAATGTTGTTGGAAACCTGCTTGTCAAAGAGATTCATAGGAAATCTATGGATCAGGGCAAGAATGGTCAAGCATTGGCAACGCAAGACAAAAGAGGCAGAAAACAGTATCAAGAGAAAAACTAGGACCGTGGCAAATCTCGTATCAAAGTTTAGGTCTAATAAAAACATTGAATGCTATTGCTATGGAAAAACGGGACACATGAAGAAAGATTGCTTCAAGTGGAAGCATATGCAAGAGAAGAGAGAAGGAAAAGGGGGAGATAAGAAGGATGATAAAGGGAAAGACAAAAGTTGAGGAGGTGAATGCAGTCACATACAAGGATGATGGTGAAGTGCTATTTATTTCAAGTCTTCCTACAAGTTTATTGGTGGCAACAGATAAGCAATATGGTCAAGAATGCATCTTGATTCGAGTGCCTCTTTCCATGTTACTCCTCATAGGAGTTGGTTCTCTACCTATGATAGTAGCAGGCGTGAATTTGCTCACCTCGAAACCGACTATGTTTGTGACAGTTGGTGTAGGAAATGTGCAGTTCACTTTTCCAAATGGGTCTCTTTTCTCCTTGAAGAATGTTCGCCATGTGTCGAAGCCCACTATGAGCTTGATTTCTACTAGCCAACTAGATGATCTTGGTTATTCCACTACCTTTTGCAGCTAGTCTTGGATGATTCGCAAGGGTTCTCTCATCATAGCGTGAGGAGCCAAGTTTGGCACACTTTATCCCCTTCATGTTTCTTCTGTTCTTAACCATGTAAATTTTATAACCGAGCTACCAAATTCTTCTTTGTGGCACAGTCGGTTAGCTCATATGTCTTTGAAAGGAATGAAAATGTTATCTCATTTGGGTTATTTGCTTGTAATGTACCCATTACTAACCTAACCCTAATTTCTAATCCTTACAAAATAATGGGTTGAAAATTATTTTTGGAATGTTTTTATGTTTTAAATAGTGGTTGTGGTTTTTTAACACACTTTACAACACGTCATTCGGGTTCCGTATGAGTAGTGTGTGGTAATTTCTAACTATTTCTCGTACGAGGACACAATTTAATTAATAAGAGAGGATAAGTATTCACTTTTTAGAAAAGGAAGGATGGAATATTGAAGTAATAGAAATTGTTTTGATAGAGATTGTCTTCAATTGTTTTCAAATGATTGAAGGGTTGTTTTAAAGAGTACTGTGATTGGAAATTAAACAATATGTTACATAATGTGGTAGTAATTAGATAACAGTTTGTCGTCTCTAAAGGAAAGTGGGGTCAGAGGCCCCAACGGCACTATTATAGGATTGGGTGGGCCCAATTAGCCGAGTAGCTTTCCAAAGAATTAATCGATAGATGATCTTGAGACTAAAAGTCCCAACTAGCAGCCGTGCCTCTGAAAACATGGGGGAAAAGGAGATAGGAAAGGATGAACCAAGAAATCAATGGTTGTGCCTCTGAAAATATGGGGAAAAAAGCATTGAACTTGGTTATGTTGACTCTGGCTTCTTGTCAAGACAGTTGAGAAATTCATGGACAAGTCTATATCGAAGCTCAGGAGAAGAAGCTTTTCCTTAAGTAGATGCAGCCGCCATCTTTCAAGGGTGAAGGGGCGAAAGTTGAATGTGAAGCAGAGGCTTGAATTGAAGCCATGGATGATTATTTTTCTGAAGCAGGTACTACCCCTGCAAACCAAGCTATGATGAGCGCATTTAGGCTCGTGGGAGAAGCCAAGTTATGATGGAAGAAGTATTGCAGAGATTTAGGAGTGCTTCCAAGCTCACAAAGTTGGTCCCAGATCAAAACCAGGCAATGAAGGAGAGGTATTTACCTCCATCACATGAAACAATCAAGATGAATGAATTCTTTGAGCTACACCAAAACTCCCTGACTCTTGATCAATACTACTCGAATTTTGTGACGTTAAGTCGTTACGCACCCCACCTTACAATTGAACAACCAGATTGCTCGTTTTTGTCAAGGGCTTAACAGTCCCTTGGATGCAAGATTGGAAGCTATGCATCCCACATCAATTCAAGATGCCTTCATCCGGGCAAAACCTTTGATGATGGAAGTGGAGCATGAAAGGAGGAATAAAAGATGAGATCCTTATACACCAAGAAGTCATCCTGAACAAGACAGGAGACCGTTCATACCAAATCAGAACCAACATGTGCCAAGGGTATATGTAGCAGGTGGTCCCGAGATATCCCTTGCTCCTATCGAATGCCTTGAATGCCATGAAATGGGACATCATAGGAATAATTGTCCAAAGCTGTGTGGCAGAGTTTCCAACACTGCTATCGGATATCAGCAAAACAAGGAGGACAAAGACGACCATATCTCCCTGGAAATGCAAACCATGGTAGAGGACATAGTCGAGGTCAAGCAAGAGCAACTAGAGCTCATGGAAATGGCTGAGGGAGTTGAGTTGCTACTACTGCCACCTCAGAGCCAACAATTACAGAGAAAGCAAATGAACGAGGAAGAGTTCACGCTGCAATTAATAATCCCGGGGCTCAAAATCAGTATGTTGTTATTCAAACCCCGTCTAATTATCAAGGTGTCTCATTTGAGCTTTTGGTTGATTGTGGTAGTACTCATTCTTTTCTATCACCACGATGCTTGAGAGAGTTAAAGCTGAATCAATTACCCACTAAACCTATGATGGTTGAATTAGCAAATGGAAAAGAGGTCGTGTCCAAATATGCAATGGGATCCCTAGAATTTGAATTAGGGGGAAAATCAACGACAACTTATTTTAGAACCCTTACAGTAGGAGTTTATGATGGGATTCTAAAAAATGGATTGGCTTACAGCAGCAAACCATGCAAGCATTCACTATGCCCAAGGAACTTTTACATTCTTAGATACCCTAGGGTAGGAATCCTTAGTATAGGGAAGTAACAAGAAACCCAAAGCACAATTACGTAAGGAAAATAGAATGCTAAAGGGTCATTGAGATGGTCAATAAATTTTTATTGTCAAGCTCAACAAAGTGGAAGAAAGTGAGGGAACAGTTGAACCAGAGTGGCTTCGTAAATTTTCCGATGTATTTTCGAAAGATCTCACCAAGTTACCTCCTGAGAGAGAAATAGATCACGACATAGAGGTATTTCCACGTAGTGAACCAGTATCCAAGAGACCCTACAAGATGTTATTACCAGAGGCAATCGAGCTGAAAGAACAGCTTCACCAACTCTTGGAGCAAGGATTTATTCAACCTAGTAATTCTCCATGGGGAGCACCTGTTCTATTCCCAAAGAAGAAAGATGGAACTCTCCGAGTTTGCATTGATTACCGAGGATTAAACCAGGTAACCGTCAAGAATAGGTATCCTATTCCCCGAATTGATGAGTTACTGGTGGACAGACTTCATGGGTCTAAGATCTTCACAAAGATCGATTTAATATCAAGATATCACCAGATCAAGGTTAAACACTCTTACCTAAAACGGCTTTTAGTACTCGGTATGGACAGTACGGGTTCACCATAATGTCATTTGGACTTAATAATGCACTAGCAACTTTCAACAGACTAATGCAGGATATTTTTAGACCTTACCTCGATGACTTTGTGCTGGTATTTTTTGATGATATTCTTGTGTACTAAAAGACGGTCGAGGAGCATGAGGAGCATGTGCACAAAGTTCTTTCTTCTATGTGAGCATAAGCTATATGCTAAGAAGAGAAAGTGCAGGTTCTTCTCACACCTCATATTGAATATCTTGGGTTTATTGTATCCGAGGAAGGCATATCAGGTGATCCGGCCAAGGTCAAAGATATAGTGGACTCGCCTATTCCCAAGAACGTAAGCAAAGTGCATGGATTCCTAGGTTTTACCATATGGTACAAGACTTTTATCCGTGACTATGCTGTCATTACAGCACCATTATCTGGATTACTAAAGAAGGGAATAAAAACCGGCTGGAATGAAAGATTACAGGAAGCTTTTGAGGAACTCAAGAGGATTGTTACGACAGTCTCATGTCTTAAACTACCAGATTTTACAAAGGAGTTTGAAGCCATTACTGACGCAAGTGGACTAGCCTTAGGAGGCATCCATGGTCAAGAGGGAAGATAAGTCGCTTTTACATCGCGAAAGTTGAAATCTTACGAGTCGAATTACGCAATGCATGACCTGGAAATTGCTTTGCAGTTATTCACGCACTCAAGATTTGGCGACACTATCTTCTTGGAAACAAGCTCAAACTTGTTAACTGATCATAAAAGTCTAAAGTGGATTTTTACACAATTGAACCTTAATATGCGGCAGAGGAGATGGATAGAGATTCTTCATGAGTATGACTTTGACATAGTCTATAGACGCGGCAAAGAGAATGTCGTTGTTGATGCACTTAGTAGGAAGAGTTTTGTTGGGGCTTAGATAACCCTATCCTTAACCAGGTCACGAACTCATCACTCTTAGATTATGATTACCAGAAGTTTCTAGACATAGTAAGATCCAAAGAACCAACCAAGGATCAGAGACATCTTAGCCTGAATTATGTAGCAAAAAATGGTTGTTTTTTTACAGACAATGCTTATTCATACCTAAGGAAACAGATCTAAGGAGGCGGATCTTATTCGAAGCTCATGATACCTTTATCTTTAGGACACCCAGGGTATGTAAAGACCTTGAATGTGGTAAGGAGGAGTTATTTCTGGGCAGGCATGAAAAGGGATGTAGCAAACTATGTTAGAAGTTGCCTATCTTGTCAGAGAATTAAGACCAACAGAGTTAGATTACCAGGAAAGCTAGATCCTTTGGATATTCCCAAAATGAAGTGGGAATGTATAAGTATGGATTTTGTTACAGGATTTCCTACAGTACAGGGAGGCTATGACTCAATCATGGTAGTCATTGACTTGCTGACTAACGTAGCTCACCCACTCAAGACAACTTATACAGCGGGGCAGATATAGCCAAGCTTTTCATTAAGGAGATTTATCGAATTCATGGATTGCCGAAGAGGATTATTAACGATCGTGATGCCAAATTCAGCTCAAGATTTTGGACATCCTTATTCAAATCTTTAAGAACCCAGTTGAATTTCAGTTCAACCTATCATCCTCAAACTAACGGTCAAACTGAAAGGGTAAACCAGGAAGTGGAGGATATTCTAAGGGCTTACTGTAACCAAGAATTGAAGAAATGGATTCACTATCTACCTTTGGTTGAATATGCCTATAACTCATCCTACCACACCAGTATTGACATGACACCTTTTAGAGCACTTTATGGACAGGAGTGTTTATCACCCCTAAACTTTTCAGAACTAACTATTAGAGTTGAAGCATCAAAGAAAATGCTTGAGGAGATGAATCACCAAATTAAGGTTGTTCAAAGAGAAATTCAAGCAGCCAAGGACCAATAGAAGCGTTACGGTGATCCTAAGAGATCAAAAAGGGAATTTACTGAAGGCGACAAAGTATTTCTCCGAGTACATCCAAAGAGGAGTTCTCTATCGCTCGGGAGATACAAGAAGCTTAGTCCCAGGTACTACGGACCCTATGAGATTCTCAAACAAATTGGTCCCCAGGCCTATAAGTTGAAACTTCCGGAGAATGTGCAGATTCATGATGTATTCCATGTTAGTCTCTTGAAGGCCTATGTTCCAAGGACCGACCATGTTTTGAATGACGAACAAGTTGTGATTCCAACTCAGGGAATTCTCTAGCTAAGAACAGACTAGATTCTGGAAACTCGTGAAAGGACCTTGAGGAATCGAACAATCAGAGATCATCTTGTGCATTGGAAGGATTATCTTGTTGAAGAAGAAACTTGGGAAGAAGAGTCTCACTTTAGAGAGATTTCCCCGAGCTGTTCTCGAGACGAGGACATCTCGAATTCTTGAAGTATGGGAGGATGTAATGTACCCATTACTAACCTAACCCTAATTTGTAATCCTTACAAAATAATGGATCAAAAAATTATTTTTGAAATTTTTTTATGTTTTAAATAATGGTTGTGTTTTTTTAACGCACTTTACAGCACATCATTCGGGTTCCGTATGAGTAGTGTGCGGTAATTTTTAATTATTCTCGTACGGGGACACAATTTAATTAATTAGAAGGTCAAAGGTTGAAGAAAAAGGTGAGGATAAGGATTAAATAGGATAAGAATTCACTTTCTAGAAAAGGAAGGAAAAAAGTCGTGGACAAGACTAAAAAGTTGAGAAAATTTGACTTTTTGTGAAAAGTGGAAAAAAAGTAGTGGAGAGAAGATAAAATAAGGGGGGGGAAAATCATGCAAAAAGAGCCGCAAATTCAGTCTAACTTTCTCTCTCTACCCTTCCCTATATAAGAGTAGGCCCTGTGCCTCTTTTATTCACTCACATCGACGGAGGAGGAGCTTACTCTCTACCATAGCCAACCTTCTTCTTCAGTTTTCAGCATCGGGTAAGATTTTCCATCACCATCTTCATCATCCTGAAGCCCTACCGCTTTCCCCTACACAATTTTATGTGTATGAAGGGAGCAGTAGTAGGCAATGTTTACCAATTCAAGCTATTTTTCTATGATTCTTGCATAAATTATAACTAATTTTCCTTTCTAAGCATGATTCTTATTGAGATTGATGATTTCTTGATTGCTGTAATTTCTGTAAGTTATGCTAATTATACCCTAATACAATTACTAATAAACTTAGCTAGTGTAGTTAAATTGTAAGCAAAAGCTTATGTAAATATATGATTTTGCTGATGCTTTCACGTGATTTTACTATTTAATTAAGCCCTAATATTCAGTACCTAATCATGATTATTAATTTTATTGAATTTTTAAAATAATAAATAATTATTTTTGGGCCAAAAATTATGAACATTTTTTAGCCTGATTATGGGACATCCCTTATCACGGAAAAACTATTGGATTAATTTTTGTACTTCTAAATTATTTTATAATACATTTTTACTATCTGAAACTGGCTAAAATCTATATTTTTGAATTCTCATACCACTCTCTAGTCAGTAGAAAACTCTAAAAAATTCACAAAAATTCAACCACAGTGAAATTAATAACCACCAATGTTATTGTAATTTTTCTTAAATTGAAAGTAGGTCAAAAATTTCCCACAAGGCAGATTTTTGACATTTATGTGCTAAATTTCAGCAGTTAACCTAATTTTTAATATTTTTGCAATAAATTCAACATAAATTGATAAATAAATTTATTATTCGCTAATCATACTGTGACCACAACATTCTCGATATCTTGTGTTTTTTAATAACCAATATGCCGCCAACACGACGTGGTCAACGCGCGGGAGCAACTAACACGCAGGCCAGCGCTGGCCGAGGAGGTGTGGTACAACCCGTGATTCCGGCAAGATTACGATCACCCACTCTAGTGGTTGAAATAGTCAACATGGCACCAATCGTAGCTCCAATGGAGAACGTGGGAGCACTTCATGCTATACGACCATTTAAATCAGGTTCTACTTATTTATAATTGATTAAATAAAATCAAATTTAATGCATTCATAATATCGAGACCTAGAATTCTAGCATTATACCCTAAAGAAAATCTAAGACGGGAAATAACTACGGGACAAGATCGAATCAAGAAAACAACATGGCATGTGTTTTTATGCATACACACTTATACTTGTTTTCGCACTTATTGGGTGATCAAAAGTTTGTATGGCAAGAATAGTATTGTGAAATTGAAAGTGTTACTGATGATAAAACACCCTTGAGTCCAGTTGGATAGGGAAATTGAATTGACGGATGAGAGCTGAGGTGCCCAGATGATCGGGCGGAATTTTTTGGAAATTATTATTAGAGGACAGGTTGAATCCCTACTCCCGTACCTCCATCCCACTCTGAATGTGTCCGGGTAGGTCACGAGTGGATGAGCTAATGATTATCCCTAGGCTAAGAGATCATTATCAAAAGGTGTGCCCGCCTAGAGATGATCACAACCTTTGTAGGAGACGGGGAGGCTTAGAAGGGCTCTGAGCATTGAAACAACCCGGGCTCTGCTAGATAAAGGTATGGGAGTCCCTAGGTTATCCTCTTCAGTTGTGGGTAGCTTTGAAGAGAGGTTGGGATTCTACATCCACAACTAATCAAAACCAAGAGAAGATCTCTCTAGTTGAGATTGAGGTACCTTGGGTGCCAAGAGAAGATCTCTCTAGTTGAGATTGAGGTCCCTTGGATGGCAAGAGAAAATCTCTCCGTAGCAGCGGATTGAGGTCCCTTAACCCCGCTGATGGCCAGGTAGGCATCAGAACTTTTGAACCGGCCAAAAACCGGAAGTTTTGTAAATGGATGGAATATTGAAGTAATACGAATTGTTTTGATAGAGATTGTCTTCAATTGTCTTCAAATGATTGAAGGGTTGTTTTAAAGAATACTCTGATTGGAAACTAAACAAAGGAATTTGTCCTTATATGTTACATAATGTGGTAGTAATTAGATAACAGTTCATTGTCTCTAAAGGAAAGTGTGGGGTCAGAGGCCCCAACGGCACTGCTCTATGGTTGGGTGGGCCCGATTAGTCGGGCCCACCCAACCATAGCTACCCGATTAGTCGGGTAGCTCTCCAAATAATTAATCTATAGATAATCTTGAGACTAAAAGTCCCAACTAGCGTCCGTGCTTCTGAAAACATGGGGAAAAAGGTGTTAGGAAAGGATGAGCCAAGAAATCAATGGCTGTGCCTCTGAAAATAAAAATGCCTCCATTCGTAGAATGCCTGTATTCGGAGTTCTATTTCTATGACACTATGTAAGATAGATGTGAGGGCAAGATTGCATGTTACTATGGGAATGTGACATAGGTTGAAAATGCCTCTATTGGAACATTGTGACGGAATCCCATGTGCTATCAGAAGCACTAGTAGTCATATGGGATCACCGAATCAACAAAGGGAAATGGCAATGAGAATGGTCTAGTGGCATTTGAGAATGGGACTGAGAAGAGCCATGGGTTTGTGAGAGAGGCTATGGTTTGACGAGGCAGTGCGGCTACATGAAACTTTTGAGTGGGATGGCTCAAGTTCTTTGGTTTCAAATAGTGGGAGATATGTCTCTTAGCATCAGAGCCAAGAGAGGAACCTACTTCTACCAAAAACGAGCAGGAAAAGGCCCCCTCAACGGTGTTTGTACCAGTTTTTCCATGGTGGCATGGAGGTGACCGAGCTACCTGTCAAAACCAATAAAGAGACTCCTATGGTGGAAAAAATTGGCACAAGTGATCCAGCTGTCAAAGATGTCTGTGTGATGAAGAAGGATTGAAGCCAAATCTAAGGCTGAAAGTAGAGCTGAAAAGGTCTGGACGTTTTAAGGATGCACTTAGGATAGTGAAGGAAAAAGAGTGGAAGCTCAGCCGACAAAAGGAGATGGCTTTTCAAGGTTTTCTAGGAGCAAGAGCATCTCTAGGTTTGTGTATGCATGCATAGAAAATCCAGCTAGGGTTTTCAATCTTACTTGGTTGACACATGCACATAACAAGCATGAAGAGGTCAAGGAGTGTGCATATGCTATGCTTCCTCAGCTCCACGCTTGGCGTACATGTCAACCATATGCATATGCATACATGTCAACCATATGGTTGACATGTACGCCAAGCGTGGAGCTGAGGAAGCATAGCATATGCACACTCCTTGACCTCTTCATGCTTGTTATGTGCATGTGTCAACCAAGTAAGATTACTAACCCTAGATCGATTTTTTATGCATGCATACATAAACCTAGAGATGCTCTTGCTCCTAGACAACCTTGAAAATCCAGCTCCTTTTGTCGACTAAGCTTTCATTCTTTTTCCTTCAGTATCCTAAGTGCATCCTTAAAACGTCTGGGACCTTTTCAATTCTACTTTTAGCCTTAGATTTGGCTTCAATCCTTCTTCATCACAGAAATCTTTGACAATAGATCACTTGTGTCAATTTTCTCCACCATAGGAATCTCTTCATGGGTTCTATGATAGGTAGCTTGGTCACCTCCATGCCACCACGGAAAAGCTGGTACAAGCACCATTGAGGGGGCCTGTTCCTGCTCTTTTTTGGTAGCAGTTAGTTCCTCTCTTGATTCTAATGCTAAGAGACCCATCTCCCACTATTTGAAACCAGAGAACCTAAGCCATCCCACTCAAAAGTTTCATCCAACCGCACTGCCTCGTCCAACCATAGCCTCTCTCACAAACCCATGGATCTTCTCAATCCCATTCTCAAATGCCACCAGACCATTCTCATTGCCATTTCCCTTTGTTGATTCGGTGATCCCATATGACTAGTGCCTCTAATAGGGTGAAAGCATGAATAGGTGGAATGATATTTAAGCTATTAGATAGCATATCACAAAAACAATCTTGTGGAAAAAAGAATAAAAACTAAATAAAATTTATAAGTGATTGTACTTCTACATTTTATTCTTTAACACTAGGTTGGTAATGGGACACTTTTATGTCCTGGGACACTTTTATGTCCTGTTAAGTGACCATTTTCCTTGAATTATGTCAAGAGTTTCAAAATGGATTTTGAGGTGCTATCTATCTAGAAAGTTGTTGCATGAGCTGAAAAAAACTCGACATTTTTTTGGAATATCAATTCCATCTTTAACCTTGTCCTTGCACAACATTTCACAACCTAAACTGAGTGAAAAAACGGGTCCTGTTTTTGACTTTTTTCAACTTTTTGCAACTATACCACTCTAGAATTCATGTTTGTGAGGTCTATAATGCTAGAGAACTATCTTTAGTAGTCCTCAATATGTACTGATGCTTCTAGGGAGAAATAAATGTTAAAGTTGTAAGTTATGACCAAATTACAAAAATTGTCAAATCCTGTTTTTTAGCCAATTTTAGCTCTTCTATGATTTTTTTGGTGGCTTTCATGATATCGAAATGCAGTTTTGATTTTCTATGTGGCATATTGTAACATAAAGCTAATATTCCTTGAGTTTTGGGGCACCTAATACCCTATTTTGCATAGTAGACAACGATGGTTGATTTTTTCAATTATAGAAGAAAACAAAACATTCTAGTATATCAAGTGTAGCTTTTTCAATATTGTTAGTTTCTAGTGACAACTACATGCATTTTATAGGTAGTAACCATATCTAGTCATAAGGATCAAATTTGGCTAGATATTGAATAGTTTCTATGGGATTCTACAACTCATAATGTTGAGCCCAGTTTTCTCATGTTTACTGTATTTAGCACTTCATCTTTGTCCCCAAGATTCTCCTTGGTAAGAGATGTAATATTCTTTTTACATGCTCCATGGCTCCTTATGAACCTAAAGGACAATAGGGAACTAAGAAAACATCCATATATTATTTGTATTGAGCGTGGCTATAGAAACTTTGATGATAGGTTTGCAGAATGGTAAAAATTCAACTTTTTGTACCTATTTCTTTTGGCAAAACAAAAAATAGTGAGTGAGAAGCAATCATATGTTCTGATCACCAACCCATTGAAGTTAACTAGGGAATTTATCTCAAGTCCTACAAAAATCCCTAATCTTATTTTTATGCAACAAAACGTAAGAAATGACTGTTTTGATGAAAATGTACTGGTCCATCAACTTCGGAGGCTTGGTGTGACCAAAAGATGAGAAATTTTACAAAGTTTCTTATTTTTTACATGTGTAGTAGGCCTTGAACTATAACCTCATGAATGGATTTTACAAAATGAGTGGATCTACTATGGTTTTGGAGGTTTTTTTCAAAACCCTAAAAGGACACTTTTATGTCCTGTTAGGTTACCAACCTAGTGTTAAGAGCTATCCATTGACATATATCATGATAGAAATTTTATGTGAATTCATGTCTAATTGTAGGCCAAAGTTTTTGATAGTAGGTGTCCATGGACACAGCTATTTGAGCCACCATTCCATGCTTTCACCCGATAGCATACGGGATTCTACCACAATGTTCCAAGGGAGTCATTTTCAAGCTACGCCACATTCCCATAGCAACATGCAATCTTGCCCTCACATCTATATTACATGGTGTCATAGAAATAGAACTCTAAATGCAAGCATTCTACGAATGGAGGCATTTGTAGGCTAGCATTGAATTTCAACTTTCCATACCTACACTACTCCGTGGTGAGCAATGATCAAGAAGTCCTCACCACAGAGGCTCTGGTGCAATAGTAAGTGATTCCTTTCTGAAAGTTGTGCATCATGTGCATGCATGCTGCGTCTTGATTTTCCAGCTCTGCGGCGTAGTATGTATGACGTGGATGGCCTCTTTTTGCAGAGCGCTCCAAAAGCAAGGTAGAAATTGTCAATTCTTTTTTTTTGAAGTTTTTTTCCTCCCCCTTTTTTTTCTTTTGATATAGTTTTCTTTAGCAAAGAGTGGAGTCCAAGCTTTGTAAAAAAAGCAAAAGCAAGCATAGGGGAAAAGCCCTAAAAGTAGTTTAGTTCAAAACCTAACCTATATAAAGAGAGGCAATTGTGCCGATTGTTGCCTTTGTCCATATGCAAGACCTATGTGCATCATTCAATCGTTTGTGGTATTCCACAAGACAATGAGATTGCTAATAGTCAAGGTCTAATGTAGAAACATGTCTTTCTCGGCAATACTTTTGTCAACATTTATGCCAAATGTTGGGTCCTCATGAAGGCACAAAAAGTGCATGACGAGCTTCTTGCTCAGGATGTTGTCACTTGAAGCGTGTTGATAGTAGCATATGCCTAACATGGTTGTGGCAACAAAGTTGTCCGCTATTATCAACGACTATGAAGTGAGGGTTTTTTGCCAGACGAAGCCTCTTGAAATGCTAGATGTTGATATGGACCTGAGAGTTCATGGTAAGATACCTAATCAAAGCTATTGCGGAACCACGTCTTACTTGGTAATGCTTTGGTCAAAATACATGGCAAGTGCGATGTCCTCACAAAAGCACAAAAAGGCCTTGATGAGTTTCTCTGCCCGGATTGTCATCATTTGGAGAGCAGCGATTGCAAGATATGCCCAAAATGGCTATTGAAAGCAAGGTTTAGATTGTTTTCAGTACATCCAAAGTTAAGATATTTCTCCTGATGCAATGACCTATGCATGCAACTTGATCATCTATGTTATTGCACAAGACATTGGCGGAGGCAAGAGAACTCATGATACATGAAATCATACATCCCTTGGACGATTTACACTACCCTCACCAAAGCCCTACATGTGCAAGAAGGATCTACATCACACTCTAAGACATACAAAACCTCCAAACTAGCATAGTGTTCAGTTGTGGGCTTGGTGAAAAGCCTCTATGGGCTTGTACATTTTAATGGTGTCGGTGGGCTCCACAGTAAAGCATTATGCTAGCTTAATAGATTTGTGTGGGCAAATAAGGAACCTCACAAAGGCGGAAAATATGCCACATAGAATGCTAGCTTAATAGATTTTCTTGTGTGAATTGGGAACCTCACAAAGGTGGAGAACATGCTATAGATAATTCCATTCAAGGCCAATGGGCCATTTGGATATGTTTGTTGCTAAGCGCATTTTATCTTCAATCATCATCTTTGCTTTGTAAGGTTTCCTTCGAGTTGATCAAGCACTATGTCTTCTTTGACATTTTCAGCCTCCATGACCTATAGTAGTTCCTCCTCCAATTGCACAGACTCTTTCAATTTGTGCTTTTTATCAACTTCAATCATTTGCTTCCACTCATGTTCATTTAGCACATCTATCATACACTTTGTAATGCACCATGTGTTGGTTGGCATAATGATTCTGAGAGCACACCCAGTGCAATAAAATGCCACTTATATTGTGAAGTCATTCATCAATTGAGACTAGCTCTAAGATTGGATGGAAGTAAAACCAACCGCCCTTTAGTAATATTGATGATAAGACCACAAAGTATTTTATCTTTATATGTTGCAATTAGGGTATTGCAATATAGGAGGTTGTAAAAAGGGAGCTTCTCTATAGTGAGGCAGTCCGGGGCGGGCAACAAGAAGAGTGGCCTCTAAGCACTCTTCTAGGCTCCTGTGCTGCTCAATTGGGTTGGGGTTGGAAAAAACAGCAAACACACACACAAACCCGCAACCTAACCCTACACAAATTTGGGGCACCACCTAGTTTTGGATGCAAACTAGGACGCGTAAAGATATAGAGAGAGAGAGAGAGAGAGAGAGAGAGAGAGAGAGAGAGTGCTCGGGCTGCTTTGAAATGTTCGATAGTGATCAAGCAAACACAATTATATACGTAAGAAAGAGAGAGGAGGGGGAGGGGGTGCTTGTTGCACTAATATCTTCTTACAAATCTGTCATGACCAATCAAAGTGAGATTAGTATTTGTTCAACATAGCTTGAGTAAATTACACCAGAACGCATCACAAGAAAAGCCACCCCAAGCACAGTTTTAAGGCCAGGGGAGTCCTCTCCACCCTGTCGCCCTCTTACAGTATGTGGGATTTATGGCTAAATTAATGACAACGCCCAGAGACAAGCTATCAAGAACTTAAAAAAAACACCAAGACACTTACACATCATTGTTGTCCATTACTTCACGTTGGAAGAGAGGCAAAGTATCCAAGCTTAGTCCAAATCCACCCTTCTCGATTCAGCAAATGTTGGGCTTACACTAGTAGGAGAAATGATAGATTTCCTACTCTCAATTGAATGATCACTCTCTCTTACAATGGCATAGAGTTCCCTTGCTAATCACCCCTAATACAACACATGCATATGCATAAGACAATGAGCTTCCACTCAAGAGCTCCTTCTAGAGAGGTTGAGCTTGGCTTCTCAAGCTTTAGCATAGTGCTCTTGCTTATGTCTTTCCCCTTTTGTGCTAGCCACACCCTCCTTTTATACCAATTTTGAGGGCTAGGGTTACTCCTCTAACCATGGTTGGGTTAGATTTTCAGCACTTATCTAATTTCTTTTGCTTGGAATTATGAAGAAGTTGGTGTGGATAGATGAAGAAGAGAGAGAGCAAAGAAGTGGAGGTGATAGGACTTTTCATAGTAGGTTAGTGTTAGTAAATTAGTAGAGTTAGTATTTTAATTGATTTACAAATGGAATTGGATATTTACAATGGGATTATCCATGTAGGATAGAAATAAGGAAGAAAAAACTCTTAAGGTAAGAAAATATGGATTTCTTACAATGTTGATGCTGCAAGTGTCTTGAGTAGGGTCAATTTTGACGCTTGTTGTGACGGTCCACTAGCTTTGATGGTACGTTTTTTTCTCCACTCATGACCTTCCTTGGGAGCCAAGGTAAGTGACCATGAGTAATCAATCACCATGATGCTGACTTTCAAGAGAAGAGGCTGAATTTTGTGGTTTTTTTATAAATATAGGTAATATGGATGAGGAAAAATGAGACTAGGTGGTCAATTTTGGAATGGAAGTGTGTGTAGGAGACATGAGTTCACCATGGTTTCTCTTATTCTTCAAGGTTGAGAAGAAGGTGAGTAGGGTGCAGAGAGCAGTGGTGAGAGAGGTAGGGATGATGAGTGGAGAAGTGTGTGTGAAAGAGGAAAATGATAAAGTGGAAGAGGGAGTGTGGCTGCATAGCATGGGCAAACTGGGTTCAACCAATAAAATCATAGCTCACAACTCGTAGCTCAAAAGAATATGAAAAATTTTGAGGCAAAAGTTTAGCTCACGAGCTACAACTTTTGTTTGTATCACCTTTTCAAATTCGGAGAGCATGTGATCTTTAAAAATTCAGCAAAACCGACTGTTTTTTTCCACTGCACAAAGTCCTTGTGAGGTCCTTCTTTGGATTATTCTTTTGAATACCTCCAAGAGTGAGCCCCCCATGGTGCATGCATGCATTCCACATATCCTTGACCTTATTTGGTAGGTCTATAATTGAAGATATTGTTGATATCATGATATAAATGAATAGTACAACTAAGAAAATCAAATATTGAGGGGTCTAAAAAAATATGTACATGTCAAATATAAATAATATAGGTGGAAAAAATATAAAGGGGTCAAAATAAATCTCTCTCATTATAAGTATACCACAAAAAAATAAATATTTTTGGTGTTCTAATTTATGAGAGTAATAGAGAATAGATGTAGGAAGGAGAAAATGACAATAGTGAAAAAATATACACATAAATAAACTAGTTTTTTTGGATTTTGGTTGGGATGGAGTTACACCAAAAATAAGAGAAGCTTGCATGAAATTATTTTTATATGGAATAAAGAGTATGCAAAATGGTAAGAAAAAATATGGTAATGGTGAGTCAATGTACATAGCATAAACAACACACCATAGGTAGAAATATTTAAATAAATATCAAAATAATTATGAAAATCATTTTATTTAGGCCCTATATACAATGAAATATTTATACACAAATGAGCCATAATATACTTATATATATATATATATATATATATATTGGCTCAACTAGCCCAATGACTAGCTAATTAAGGGTTTTTAAGAAGATATGGGAAAAGTCCCCTAACTCACACACACCTATATACAGTGAAAGGGTGAGGGTAACCACAGTGTTTGAGTGATTTGATAGGGTGAGGTAACTCACTATGGAAATTACAGAGAGCCGAAAAACGGCTATCATTAGCACTTCCCTAGGATGATGGTATATTCATGTACCATCATAAAGCATCTTTTCCAAAGAGAGTGCTTCAGAGTCCTTGACAAGGTCTTCATTGTTTGGCCCCTTGGAATTTTGGTTTGAGTTATCATGCTTCACAGAACAATACTTACATGAGATAGTTGCCTTTTGACAGATCTTTGGTAGATCCTTTGGTAGAAGGCGACTCAAATAATGCTTCAAGCGATACCCGTTTACCTTCCTCGAGTGCTCTTTCCCATTCAAGTCCATAAGTTGATAGTAACTTGAATTGAAAGCCTTCTTGACTATGTATAGCCCCTGCCATCTAGTTTCAAACTTGGTATCAAAACGATTATCGAGTCGATTTTCATACCTTAGCACAAGATCTCCTTCATTGATGCCTTTGTCCTTCAGTTTCTTGTCAAGCTTTTCCTTCGTCTGTGTAGCTTTCCTCTTGTAGCACTCGTATGCTGCTTCTCTTTTCCACTCAAGCTCAGCTAAGGTAAGAAGTCGATCCATCCATGCTTCTTGATCATCTTGTACTGCTTTGCCATGAAATCGCATTGTTAGAATGTTGAGCTCAATTGGTTGTAAAGCCTCTTGACCATAGACCAAGTGAAATGGTGTAAACTCCGTGGCTTCCCTATATGTAGTTCGATACGCCCACAAGGCACCATCCAAGAAGTCATCCCACAAATTTTTCTTGTTTCTCACCATCTTTCTAATGATGCCTGCAATGACACCATTAGCTTTTTCTACCAAACCATTTGATTGGGGATAGTAGGGTATACTATGACAATGTAGAATGTGAAGTTCTTCACAGACTTCTGTGACCAAGCCCTTTCTAAACCCTGCACCATTATCAGAAACAATCTCCTAAGGTGTGCCAAATCTACAACAAATGTGAGTGTAGACAAATTTCCTCACTTTCCTCTCATTTACCTTTGCCACACTTTGTGCTTTCACCCACCTAGTCATATAGTCTACAACCACTAGAATGTAGAGTTTACCATTTTTTGTCCTAGGGAGAGGACCCATAGCATCAACGTCCCACTTTTCAAAGGGTCCATTTGCAAGCACGATTTGCCTTGGACCATAAACCAATCTTCTATTCCCATTTACCTGACAATTGTGACAACTTTTACACCAATGTTGGACATCCACATGCAGACTTGGCCAAACATACCCCGCAAGCAAAATCTTCTTCACAGTTAACTCTTGGGCAAAATGACCACCACATGCCTCTTCATGCAAACCATTTAGAATGGCTGGAATCTCCTTGATAGTTGGTACTCTTCTGCACACTTGATCCTTCCCTCTTTGATAGAGGGATCCTTCTAGGAAGAGATATGCGTTTGCCTTCTTCATGAGTCTCCTCTTCTGAGCCTTCATGAAGTCTTGTGGAAACTCACCCTCCAAAATGTAGCTAATATTGGGAGTCAATGACTCCAATCCCTGGTATCTCGGTTGCTTGACAGTTGCTGTCACCATGATGACCTGCACTTCTTCCTCAACACATGTAACTACTTGCTGTGCAAGTAAATCGGCATCTTCATTCTGTTTCCTAGGAATATGATATAGTTGCACTTCTTCAAATTGATTAAACAATCTACGAATGGCATGAACTTTTGTCCTTAGGCTTTCATTCTTGCATGCCCAAATGCCTAAAATTTGCTTCACAATGAGAAGTGCATCCCCTTTTACCATGAGATGTTGTATACCTTGGTCAATGCATATCTTTAAACCATGAAGTAGTGTGTCGTATTCTGCTTCATTGTTGCTAGTTGAACCTGGTAGATTGACCTTCTCTTTCATGACCACCTCCCCACTTGGGTTGAGCAACACTAGCCCTCCCCCTGCTTTTCTTGTGGCTCGTCGAAAAGCTCCATCAAAGAACAAGGTAAAAGCATTAGGAATACTTTTAGGTGGTGACAATGGTAGGGTCTTTACTTCAGGCACCTTAATCTCCTTCTCATGTACCCTATAAGTAAGGATCCCTGTCAATTGTGCACGCACACTATCTTCTAACTTGAAAGAGTATTGGAACTCTTGCAATTCCATAATCCACTTGGAGATCCTAGTGCTAAGATTCATTTGAGATGACACCCAAGGAAACAAATTTTCTGCAGCAGTGAGAATTACAAAAGGTTTTGGTAGCAAGTAGGATCTGAACTTTCTCACCGCAAACATGAGAGAAAGCATCATGAGTTCTGCCTCCGTGTAGCCTCTCTCCAAAGCATTCATGACCCTACTAGCAAAGTAGATGGGTCACATCCGGGTACTATGGGGATCTTGTTGTAGCAAAACCGCTCCAATTGTTTCTTTCTCAACACTAGAGCTAACAAAGAATGTGTACTCCCAACAAGGAGGCATGAGTGTTGGTAGCTCTGACAGGATGACTTTAATGTTACAAAAGTACTCTTCAAGCTCATCAGACCATGCAAATTCTACTTGTTGTGTCAACTTTTGCAAAAGGTGGAGCAACTCTGAAGCTAAGTGAATGAAGTGTGACACATACTTCACCTTTTGAATGAATGAGATGACCTCTTTGAGATTCTTGGGTGATGGGAGCTCAATAAGAGCCTTTGCCTTTGAAGGATCCACCTTAATGCCTTTATAGGAAACCTTGTAACCAAGCAAGATCAGTTCATCCTCACCTACGTGACACTTGTCGGGGTTGAGTTGACCTCCCATGTCATAGAGCTTATTTAAACCTTCTTCTACCCTTTGTGGATGCAATGATTTTGAGCTATAAATGGAAAAACCATCAAATAAAAACCCTAATGGACTTTCCAAAGAATGCTTGAAACACCATGTTCATGAAGCGTTGGAAAGTTGCAGGAGCATTTGTCAGACCAAATGGCATGACTCTAAACAACCCCAAGGAGTGATGAAGGTTGTTTTCAACTGATCTTCCAATGCGATACCTATTTGAAAGTAACCCGAGTGTCCATCACACACAGTGTACTTCTCATGACCTGCTACCTCATTTAGTATCTCATCCTAAAATGGGAGGAGAAAGTGATCTCTTTTTGTTGCCTCATTGAGTGGATGGTAATCCACACACACCCTCCACTTACCATTTTTCTTAGGAGTGACAACAACGGGAGAGACCCACTCTGAATTCTCCACTGGATAAATGAAACCTGCTGCTAGAAGCTTTCTTACCTCCTTGAGTAAAGACTGCTCCTTGATGACTCCTAGCTATAGCCTTCGTAGCTTCTGAGCCTTAGGTGTGGCCTCTGGCTTCAACTCAATTTTGTGTTGAACAGCATCTACTCCACGCACATCGGTGTAGTCTTTAGCAAAATCCTAGGAAATTTCCTTAACACACCTTTGAGCTCCTCTCTTTCATCCTTTGTAAGTGTTGTATATAACATACCTTCTAGCATTCTTTCATCTTCCACTTTTTGGTTCTCTTGGAAACCTACCTCTTCCAAACCTGGGCAAGAGGTCTCTTGGTTGTTTGGCTTAAACCTTACCTCCATGACTTCGATGGAAGACTCCTCTTCAGTAATGTTGCCTCTACTTTCTCCTTCTAAAGTGCTATCGGTCCAGCCTTCCTCCGTCTCACTTTGAGATGATTCTTCATGGAGCTCCTCTTAGCGTTGCTCCTTCATGTCAAAGACAACCTTCTTATGATTGTCATTCCTGCAAATTAGCTTTCCACTCTCCCAATCCTGCAAAGTTCGCATTTTCATTAGCCATGGTCTCCCTAGGATAAATGGGTAACCATTTCCTTTGGTAGACATAACATAAAAATCCACCGCCTTCTTAATGCCAAAGGCCTCTACAGAAACGTTTTTACAAATGCCTACACACCTAGCTTTGCTATTGTTTTCCATCTTGACTTTAATTTCAGGTGTCACATGGATGTGCATGCCTCGTTTTTTCATGAGTCCCTCTGTCATGATGCAAATTTGTGCACCCCCATCCACTAGACCTTTCCTAACCAATCTTCCTTTGATGTAACAATCTAGCACAGGTGTAATATCCTCATTGATTTCAACATGTGCAATTTTTACAATAGGCACACTCTCTTTTACCTTTCTCCTAGTGCTAACTGCCTTTGTTAAATCCCTCATAACTTGTGGGCATAATGCAAGAAATTGAGGCCATGAGATATCAGGACCCTTACCTCTCATGTCTTCCAACAAGTTGTATGGAGCCATACCATGTCCAAGAGGGAAGTCTTGGAGGTTGATACGCCATCGAGTCCTCTTAGCTTCCTTGGTCTCCTTTGCCTTCTTTTCTCGTCCATGGTCACTTTGTGATGTAACCCCTTCTTTCTCCTTACCTTTTCCTCGGCGATACTTAATGCCATTTGCTTCCATGTCAACCTCTCTTGAATTTGTCACCTCTACCACATGCTCATTTGGGTCTGGCAAAGATGGAACTCTTTCCACTCCTTGTGGAGGTGGTCTTTCTCCATTTGGCCTTTGTAGAAGTCGTGGTTGCTGACTAGTTCCTTCACCTGCATTCATCACTAGGTAATTCAAGTTAGGTCTCCCTGGCTCCCCACGGGGCCAAGGACAATTATACATCCCATGTCCAGACTCACTACAATTCCAACATTGCAAGACTCTCCTAGGTCGTGAATCTCGCTTTTCAGACCTCTTTGCTTGTCCCTTTGGATCTACAGCTTGTGCAAGGTGAATTGACAAGCTGCTTAAAGATTCATTTAACTTCTCAATCACTTCCTTCGTTACCTCAGGAAGCTCCCTAGATGTTGATGCTTGTGACTTACCTTTGGGTCTAAGACCTTCTATTGGAACCTCCCCCCTTAAGCACTTGAGTTTCCTATATTTCTCAGCAGCCCTAGCTTTAGCTGCATCAAAGGTAGCAGGTGCACCGGCCTCAACTTTTACCTTAAGGTCAGGAAAGAGTCCGGATATGAGCCTCTCCTTCTTTATAAATTATGCACCATCACCAAAGTTAGCAACATTTTGTATCCATAGAGCCCAAAGACGTAGAAACTCATGCTTGTACAAGTAGTAGTCATCTAAGTCTTTTTACTTATGAGAAACAATGTCTTGCCATAGTTTTTGAGTGTTTTGGGGATCAAAGAAGTATTTCTTGAAACGATTCAAAACTTCTGTGTAATTCTCCTTAACTTCCTCAGGAAAAGAATCAAACCAAGTGCTAGCATCTTTTCTAAGGACCACCTCAAACATTTCTATACGTTCTTGATCAGTTACTATCCTCTTGATACGGCAAGACATCTTGAAATTCGCTAAAAATAATTATGCATCCTCTCGAGGCTCTCCAAAGAAAAGAGGATATCCAGACATTTAGCGTTGGCTCTCCATTGAATTGATTTCAAAGTGACGCGTTTTTGTTTTTTCTTTCTTTAAAAGATTTACACAATAATATTTTCTAAATTGCAATCTATTCTACAACAAAATAAAAATATTCACATCAAATGACCTATGATAATTAATAAGAGGTAAAATGACAGGTTTTGGTAACGCGAGAATTTCTCCTACTCTTTAGGCACCAAACATGAACACCATACGTTGTTGAAAATGGATTTTTCTACTAATTGCAATGTTTACTCTAATGTGTGGAGTGAAATGAAAGGGGAAAACCTCTATTCCTGGGCCATTATCCATGGTCTATGCATGACCTAATTCTTAAAACAAAACAAAAATATAAACGTCCAAAATAAGGTCGTACCTAATGAGAGGCAAAATAAAAGGGTTTATTGATGCGGTTATCTCTGCCAACCTAAGAAGACCTAAAATTCTACAAATTACACGTTGAAATTGCAAATTAGTACTAACAATTATGTGTACTTTTTGCCTTGCAATGGGAATGAAGGGATCATACAAATTCTCGTGATTCACACAAACTACTTGACTATTCTAAAGATTGATCCTACACAAAAACATACACAGGTTGGTTCCTCAATGGGGGCACCAATTTGAGGTGGTCCGGGGTGGGCAACAAGAAGAGTGGCCTCTAAGCACTCTTCTAGGCTCTCGTGCTGCTCAATTGGGTTGGGGTTGGAAAAAACAGCAAACGCACACACAAACCCGCAACCTAACCCTACACAAATTTGGGGCACCACCTAGTTTTGGATGCGAACTAGGACACGTAAAGACACACACACACACACACACACAGATAGTGCTCGGGCTGCTTTGAAATGTTCGACAGTGATTAAGCAAACACAATTATATACGTAAGAAAGAGAGAGGAGGGGGAGGGGGTGCTTGTTGCACTAATATCTTCTTACAAATCTGTCATGACCAATCAAAATGATATTAGTATTTGTTCAACATAGCTTGAGTAAATTACACCACAACACATCACAAGAAAAGCCACCCTAATCACTGTTTTAAGACCAAGGGAGTCATCTCCACCCTGTCGCCCTCTTACAGTATGTGGGATTTATGGCTAAATTAATGACAACGCCCAGAGACAAGCTATCAAGAACTTTAAAAAAAAACCAAGACACTTACACATCATTGTTGTCCATTACTTCGCGTTGGAAGAGAGACAAAGTATCCAAGCTTAGTCAAAATCCACCCTCCTTCATTCAGCAAACGTTGGGCTTACACTAGTAGGAGAAATGATAGATTTCCTACACTCAATTGAATGATCACTCTCTCTTACAATGGCATAGAGTTCCCTTGCTAATCACCCCTAATACAACACATGCATATGCATATGATAATGAGCTTCCACTCAAGAGCTCCTTCTAGAGAGGTTGAGCTTGGCTTCTCAACCTATAGCATAGTGCTCTTGCTTATGGCTTTCCCCTTTTGTGCTAGTTACACCCTCCTTTTATAGCAATTTTGAGTTCTAGGGTTACTCCTTTAACCATGGTTGGGTTAGATTTTCAGCACTTATCTAATTTCTTTTTCTTGGAATTATCAAGAAGTTGGTGTGGATAGATGAAGAAGAGAGAGAGGAAAGAAGTGGAGGTGATAGAACTTTTCATAGTAGGTTAGTGTTAGTAAATTAGTAGAGTTAGTATTTTAATTGATTTACAAATGGAATTGGATATTTACAATGGGAGTATCCATGTAGGATAGAAATAAGGAAGAAAAAACTCTTAAGGTAAGAAAATATGGATTTCTTACAATGTTGATGCTCCAAGTGTCTTGAGTAGGGTCAACTTTGACGCTTGTTGACGGTCCACTAGCTTTGATGGTACGTGTTTTTCTCCACTCTTGACCTTCCTTGGGAGCCAAGGTAAGTGAACATGAGTAATCAATCACCATGATACTGTCTTTCAAGAGAAGAGGATGAATTTTGTGGTTTTTTTATAGATATGGGTAATATGGATGAGCAAAAATGAGACTAGGTGGTCAATTTTGGAATGGAAGTGTGTGTAGGAGACATGAGTTCACCATAGTTTCTCTTATTCTTCAAGGTTGAGAAGAAGGTGAGTAGGGTGCAGAGAGCAGTGGTGAGAGAGGTAGGGATGATGAGTGGAGAAGTGTGTGTGAAAGAGGAAAATGATAAAGTGGAAGAGAGAGTGTGGCTACATAGCATGGGCAAACTGGAGTCCACCAATAAAATCATAGCTCATAGCTTTAAAAAATATGAAAATATTTGAGGTAAAAGTTCAGCTTACGAGCTACAACTTTTGTTTGTATCACCTTTTCAAATTCGGAGAGCATGTGATCTTTAAAAATTCAGCAAAACCGATTGTTTTTTTCCACTGCACAAAGTCCTTGTGAGGTCCTTCTTTGGATTATTCTTTTGAATACCTCCAAGAGTGAGCCCCCCATGGTGCATGCATGCATTCCACATACCCTTGACCTTATTTGATAGGTTTATAATTGAAGATATTGTTGAGATCATGATATAAATGAATAGTACAACTAAGAAAATCAAATATTAAGGGGTCTAAAAAAATATGTACATGTCAAATATAAATAATATAGGTGGAAAAAATATAAAGGGGTCAAAATAAATCTCTCTCATTATAAGTCTACCACAAAAAAATAAATATTTTTGGTGTTCTAATTTATGAGAGTAATAGAGAATAGATGTAGGAAGGAAAAAATGACAATAGTGAAAAAATATACACATAAATAAACTAGTTTTTTTGGATTTTTGTTGTGATGGAGTTACACTAAAAATAAGAGAAGCTTGCATGAATTTATTTTTATATGGAATAAAGAGTATGGAAAATGGTAAGAAAAAATATGGTAATGGTGAGTCAATGTACATAGCATAAATAAAACACCATAGGTAGAAATATTTAAATAAATATCAAAATAATTATGAAAAATCTTTTTATTTAGGCCCTATATATAATGAAATATTTACACACAAATGGACCATAATATACTTATATTTTTTTATTTTATTATTTTTTTGGTTCGACTAACCCAATGACTAGCTAATTAAGGGTTTTTAAGAAGATATGAAAAAAGTCCCATAACTCACACACGCCTATATACAACGAAAGGGTGAGGGTAACCACAGTGTTTGAGTGATTTGATAAGGTGAGGTAACTCACTATAGAAATTACATAAAGCCGAAAAACGACTATCAATAGCAATCCTTATTTTCAAAACCTGCAAGCACTTCTCTCCATACACTAGCTGCATCGTCATGTTCATTGTGCTCTGAAGTTTTGAAGAGAGAGAGAGATTTTGGAGAAAATGTCTCGTATGTAGATGTTGGAGGGAAATCAAGAAATGTAAGTACAAGATTAAAAAAGTTCAAATCCCAAGAGTATAATAGCACGGAAAGTTAGACAAAATCCCTACTTAGATATGAACAGAAACTCACTAAGATATGCTTTAAATGCCAAAATAGCTATATATACGGTCAAAACTACCATGTTTGGAAGCATTGAGAATCAAAAAACCCTACTAAATTAACATTTTAATCACTTTCTTAAAGGGCCGAAAAGTTTTCAATTTTGGCCCTAATGTTGAAAAGGTCCCAAACGTTTTAAGGATGCACTTAGGATAGTGAAGGGAAAAAGAGTGGGAGCTCAGTCGACCAAAGGAGCTGGCTTCAAGGTTGTGTAGGAGCAAGAGCATCTCTAGGTTTGTGTATGCATGCATAGAAAATCCAACTAGGGCCAGTATGGTTGACACATGCACATAAAAAACATGAAGAGGTCAAGGAGTGTGCATATGCTATGCTTCCACAGCTCCACGCACTAAAGGATACAGTCAGTACACATGTTTAGACTAATGACATTACACGAAACTGGCCGATGCATCTGAGAATGTGGTTGAGATGGATAATTTAGCTACAAAACATGAGGATAGGATTGAAGAGCGCAATTTTATGCAAGACACTACTGTTTCTGCTAATGTAGCAATTGTACGCTCTCCAGAAGAAGATGATACTCATGTTGTTGGGAATCCGGATAGGTAAAGGTTCAGGCCAACATACTGGTCAGTCACATGATGAGATGTATGGTGATACAAGTGATGATGCTATGTTGTCTTTGAGTAGGGATCCGCCGACTCATGTACGCGATGTGTGCTTGTTGGGAATAACTCACGAATGTTGTGCTTATGTCTCAGGACAGTGTTGTTTCTGATGCATGTATATAACATCAAGCTATTAAGCCTGAAATCTGTGATGAAATTGAATTTTTGAAGTTCTCTTTTCAACAGCAGTTCTGCAAGATTGAGGGTTGGGTCTCTTGTGTAGAGAGCTTTGAGGACATGAAATGCAAGGAGCATATGGTTGTTGATATTGCAAAATTTGAGGCTGAAGTAGATGTGACCATGGAGGAGATGGCCAAGGCATAGCATATGCAAAGAGCATATTTCCAGCTCTTTCAAAAGAAGAACTTTGTACACAGCTGGTGTATGTTCATCACGGCAATTTGCTGATGCTTTTTGTTGTGTACATATGTTACATTCTATGGCTTTAGATCCAGGGGCATATGTTTGGGAAGGCCCCACAAAGCTTGGCTGAGTTGGAACAATTGGGCCGCAGTCCCCCCAATCACCACTATCTTTCTTTGTTGAAAGCATGCCACATTAGGAAGGCCTTAGCTCACACCAAGCAAGTTTACAAGCTTTTGAAATGCTACAGATCACACCAACTGGCTGGTGTCCTTGGATACTTCCTGGTTATTGGCATGGTCAAGTGTGGGTTTACAGATATAGTGGACAAGCCCTCGATGCTTTAAAATTTCATGAGGTCATGAGGGAGGAAGGAGTGGAGCTCAATCAGTATACCTTTGCCAGCCTACTCAAGGCTTGTAGTAGCATCCCTTGCCTTGATGCAGGACATATGCTGCATACTGAAGTTGTGTGACATCTTCATACCCACACAAAAACGGTGTTTCACAATCTTCCACACGATGAAGTTGATGCAATGTGTTGGAGAACCAATGTAGGTTTTGGTACTTGCTAGTGTAGTGCAAAGACTTTTAGTGCAATCACAAAAGAAAAACCCATTGTTTTTTACTAGTGACTGTGCTCTTCCTGCCATGCTTGATTGGTGTAGTGGATATTGCTTCTTTTCAAAATGCCAGCAGAATTGCAATTGCTCTGTCCAGTGACACTCACGGGATTTTCAAATGACAGCACCTTCAGTGCCAAGATTGATAAAAAACTTGTTGCTCTTGACTCCTTATCATACTCTTCGTGTCGACACTTGATTTGTGTAGAGGAAATTTCTTTTTTTTTAATTTATCAGAGGATTCACAGCGCTGTGTGGACTGCAAAGTGATGTAGTCTCATGGACGGCCATATGAATGCATTTGTGCACCTCGACAATTGGGCTATTGCCATACTATAGTTTCAAGAGATGAGGAAGGGTAGGCATAAACCCTGATGGTGCACTATTGAGGTGCCTTTTCATTATCTTTATTCATGCTATAGCAGCTACTGCTGTGGGAAGAGCTATGGCTAAGCAATTAGCCCCTTGAGCAAGGTATCCTAATCAAACTAGTTTGTTAATGAGGGTAGGATGTAATTCTAGATAATGAAAGACCTGTTCAATATTGTTCCTTTTGAGGATCACGTTATTTGCTTAACCAATCTTCTTGCAAGATCAGGGCACCCACCTGAGGCGGAAAAGCTTCTCCTTACAACACCTTCCTCCGAGAGCGAAACTGCATGGAGAGGCTTGTGGTATCATGGAAGCCATTCAAACAAGGTATAGCCAATATGGGCGTGGTGAGGAAGTCCGGATCAGCTATTTGTCAAAGCTGCAATGCGAGGATGTTACTCTAGAGCCTCAATGAGTGATTTTTATGCACACGATGGGTAGGCTGAAGCTGTGGAATTGTCGGCCTCACTGTCAACCAGATTAAACCACAAGACGATGTTGCTCTTGTCGGTCTTCTGAAGGCATGCACCAAGCAAAAGGATCTTTGCCAAGGCAACAGATTACATGCCGTTATGGTGAAACAGGGTTTTCTCGACAAGAACATCATTGTACTCCTTGGTTAGTTTCATGCCAAATGTGGTGCTCGAAGCTTTTGCACAAACAAGGCAAGAGGAATTATGCCCGAGATGATGGCTACAAAGCTAGCCTAGGTCCGAGACGAGCTCAGACGTAGAAGCCTGGACATCTTGGACAAGCCAGGGTGGCTTTGGGCCTTGAAGAGTGATTTTTATGAACACGATAGGCAGGTTGAAGTTGTGGAACTGTCCGCCTTACTGTCGACCAGATTAAATTGCAAGACGATGTTGCCTTGTCGGTCTTCTAAAGGCATGCACCAAGCAAAAGGATCTTTTCCAAGGCAACAGATTACATGCCGTTATGGTGAAACAGGGTTTGCTCAACAAGAACATCATTGTACTCCTTGGTCAATTTCAATGCCAAATGTGGGGCTCTTGCCCAACAAGTGCTACTCAAGTTATGAGCTGTTTGGCAGGACCTGCAGTGTGAGGGCGTCTCTCCAGACTCCGTGTGCATCTCCAAATGAAAGCTTGCAGCAATTTAGGAGCTACATACCAAAAGGAGCTGAGAGGTATCCTTTTGTTGGCAATACCAATGGTGACGGTGGTTTACTTGGAGAAGCATAGGAGGTTTTTAGCAAGCTACTAGCCCCAAATGTAGTTTCTTGGAATGCTCTTATTACAGGCTGTGTTGAGCATGGATTTGGTGAGGAAGCTTTCTTATGCCAGGAGAATCTTTATCTCTATGATCTACCCTGAGGGCCATTAGAAGAATCGAGTAGGTGAGTAGGATGCAAGTGCACAAGATATAGGGGAGATGGGCTAGCCCAAAGATTTTTCTTTGCCCATTCATTTCAGAGTCACCCAGCATTCTTCCAAGGTAAAGGGCCTCTCAAAGTAATCTGCACGGCTAGAGTCTATTAGTGGAGGGGTTGCTGCAAACAGTTTTTCCCTAGCTTCCGTGACCATGGCAGAGGGAGTCTCCTCCTTGCCAATAATTTGGCTGAGATGGTCCAGCATTACTTTTCCCACCTGGTCAGGGTTATTGATTTGTACTCCTTTGTTGTCAACCAGGGAGGAGATGGTAGCCTGTCTCTTTCTTATTTTGACAGCCCTAGGTAGAGTGTTATTGTTGGTGTGCTCTTCTCCTTAGCTTGGAGGCTTAGGAGATTAGCCGCCTCAATTTCTTTTTCATGCATGGACTGCTTAATCTCCATCCATTCCAAGTGTTCCTAGACAGAGGCCCTACCTTGCATCTTCCTTTTCATTGTTATTTGCCTTTTTAGACCTTGGCCCAACCCTTTTAATGGTTGTCTGGATTGTTTTACTAAATCGCTTCCATGAATCCGCTCTTTCCTTGATATCTTGGCTTAGCTCTTCCGCAGCACAAGACACCAGAGCTTTAGTTTCTTGGTGCCTTGTGGTTGATGGATCTCCTCTAATGTGAATTCCAAGGTTGCAAGAAGGGGGAAATGATTAGAGAGGCTTCCGTCCACCAGTACCTAAACCTGTAACGAAGGAGGCACCCAATCCCCGTTGTGAGAGAAGTAAAGCCTAGGTAAAGCCCACATGATCTCTCCATGGGCCTGTCTTTCAGGCATCAACCAGAGCCCATTTTATCCTCCAAAGAGAGCCAATTTTTGTGCTCTCCCCCAGATAGAATGCTTGAAGGCCCCTGCCTGTCTTGTCTAGAGCATACCATGTTGAAATCTCCTACAGAACTCACCTTCCAATTGCATTTGGGAGAGGTCCTTCCAAAGCTCCTTCCTGCCTTTGGAGTCATTAGGGGCTTAGACATTGATAATAGTGAGTGTGCTATCATGGATCTTGATAGTCACTCCAAGAGCCCTCCCAGATGCGTGTTGAAACACCACTTTTTGGCTCCAGATCCCTATGAAGGCAAGTCATTACTTCATTGAAGCCATCTGACGTGGCTTCATAGAAGAAAAGTAGTTCTCCCAATACTTGTTTTCTCGGCACCATGGCGTCTAGGTGATGTTCTTGCAGACACCAACAGTTTATGCCCGTTTTCTTCTTCATGCATTGCCACAGTTTTGCTTGTTTTTCCTTCGTTCTTATGCCCTTTACATTCCAGGACAACACTTGAAGTGACAAAAGTAATCGAGAGAGAGGGAGAAATTCCTCCACATCCGACACTGATCATTGGAGATGTGGGGGCCTCTTCAGAGTCATGGGATTCCTTTTCCTGCAACAGCTCAAAGGGGTTGGGAAGAAGGATCCCTCTGGTCCCCCCTTTAGAAGGGCCGTGGGGAGGGGTGGGTTCCTTTCCTTTAGAGTTAAAGGCAGACTCCACCCTCTTAATTTCTCTTGCAGCTTCTTTCACCCTCTTGGCCCTCTTAACTATTGGGACCTGAAACGCCGATGTGGTTGTTACCAACGGTGTTTTCGGAGTAGACGCGTGAAAAAAAAATTCCTTGGGACATTCAAAATGTTGCGGAGGGACATTTTCTGTCAGCACCTGCTTCTCTTGCAGTACTTTGTTGACGTCGTCGCACATCATCGAGTCCTCTTTGTCTGCTTCTTTGGTGTTCTCCATCTGATTTTGCCTCTCACCTTGAGCTTCTTTCCCATTACTGGTTTGTTTGTCGGGGGAGTCCTGTGGTTTAGGGCTGGTAGTACCATGAGTTTTTAAGGGGCAATCCTTGGCAAAGTGCCCAAACTTATTGCACTAGAAGTAGGCTCCAAAGTAAGTCCCGAAGCTGAGAGGAACTGTAATGAGCCCAGCACCAACATTGATCACCATGCTCTTTGGTGGACTCTTAGACAAACTCCAACCAATGCAGACCGTGTTTGAGGCCTTGCCCAAACCTCTCTTGTTAGGCACAAATAGTGGGGTGCCCAACGTGCTGGCCAGCAACTTGATGTTGTCCCATAGCCAGCTTGCCAACTGGATGTATCCCTTGAAGGAATTCCGCTGAGTCGAAGACTGCTGGCTCCCAAGGTACCACACAAACTGTTGTTCTGTTGAACATTAAGGGACCTTTTTCCAAGATCCTAGAAACATCAGCCTCATCTTTGAACGTGATTGAACATAACCCTTTGGCCAAGTATGATGTACTATCAATTGCACTTCCATGCCCAAGCATTTGCGGGCTCTGGATCCACTACGATAGTTCTATTAGGGACCCGACCACTTAACCCAAACACTATTGTAAACCTAGCTTGCAAAGCAAGTTGCTTCTTGATCAGAGCAAGCGGGATGGCGACAGAGACTACCTGAGTTATCTCCACCTGTCGGAGGAGAGATTTCTTCAGCGCACTATAGGCCCGATCCGCTAGTCCTTCTTCTGCTTTTCCATGTGTTTTAGCTTGAGAGCAAGTCCTTTTAACCCCAGTTGTCCCTTGCTCTAATGTTTTATTGATCTCCTTCAATTCCTGTTCCAGCCACTCTTTTTCATTTTTCAGCCTGTCTCCTGACTAGCTTTGCTGACAGTTTCATTGCCAAACATGTTTGCAGCTGTGACCCTAGAATTAAGACCTTGCAATAAGTGTGCTGACGAGATGTCTACCTCAATACTGGGGCCTTTGGCAGTCTCCTTGCCTTTAGGACCCATCATCACAGTAGCAAACGAGACGCCAGGTCTCACGGTCAAAGATCCGGCTACCTCATTGCTCCCTTTCGTATTGCGGGTGGAAAACGAGGGGAACAGCTCGCAAGAGAAAGTCTTGGGAGATCAAAATATATGCGTAGGAGATGGATGAAGATCTCGACAGCGCGAGTGCCTTAAGTGGTTTTGAGGGGAAGGAAAGTGACTTGTCTGCAGGATTTGTTGAGTTCCTCTGCTGCGAACAAAGAGCTTGACTGCGAGAATGTCCACGCAAAAAATTACGTAGCTCTGACAGAACTAGTATTGTAGCACACACGAGGAGAGCGCATGGATAGAGATGACTCTAGGGAAAATCTCTAACAAGTCAGTGCTGGACAGAAATGCCTACTGATCGTAGGCTCTCTCCATGAACCCTGAGTGCCAATTTCATGTCTCATAGACCAAGCTCATGATACCCTCTTCAATGCCGCTAACTTAATGTTTATGCTCATGTCAATCTTGCCTTCATGGTTGTTGTCGCTATCATGAAGAAAGTTGGTCCAATAAATAAAACTTCCAAATAAACATAAGGACTAATATACTCCACTACCTCAACTTGATAAGAAATCTATGGTATATTCACACACACTATGGAACAATTATAATTTTGAGATTGAGGGAGCTTTAAGAGATGGTAACTAGTATTAAGAGGCTTTGCGATTTCTACAAGGTGACGAGGATGCATGCAAAAGATGAGAGAGAGAGAGAGAGAGAGAGAGAGTGATGGTAGGATCCAAGATAGAAATTGACTAAAGATGTGCACATTTTCAAACTGCTATTAAATTTTGCTCTCCAAAAAACATCCCTATCTTGTTGATAAATAAAAAGACCTTCTTCATTTTTGGATGCCCTATTTGAGGGATTGTGATATGTAGGCATCCCCTTTGACTACCTATTGGTGCTCCACACGTGGCGAGTGATAGAAAGAACTTGGCACAGCTTTTGGGGACCTCCTCCTCAGGTGACCAAATGTAGGAGGAGAATGCCTTCAAGTGTTGAAGGGCCAGAGCCTTGGTAACACTAGCACTAGGTGAGAACAAGATGTCCCTTCTTGAGGGAATCCAATGGAGTTTATGACCCACAATCAAGAGATTATCAGGCCAAAGCTTTAAGCGTTAGACCAGCACGAGTAGGTGCATGTTTGTCTAAATTTAGTCCCAAGTTGGAACCTTTTTAACATGACTCAGTATATCCAATATGAATCAAGATCGATATGCATCCATGATTGTGATGGCTCAATGAACTACCATAGCGATAAAGTAATCAAAATAACTTGTGAATACAAATCTCGGTATAAATCACTCTGAAAAAAGAAAATTGGAACTTGCATTATGATACCGATAACCTGAATTTCTATGACACTTTGGAGGCGAAGGGAAAACTCAACTGTGATAAAGACTAGCACTTAGCAAAAAAATATAGAAAAGTTCTACAATTGAACTTATAAAAATGGTTCTATTGATGATTATTTTAAAAAATGAAGGACATAGAGTTTCACAATAATAGCCAGTTGGACCAGCTTGAGTTGATAAAAATGGCACCTTTGAGTGCTACTTTAGGAATGGCTAAAAAAAGCAGACCTTTAATGCATTAAAATTGGCTAGAATCTTCAAAAACCAACAAAAGCTAGCCTTGGCAAAATTGGTTAATTGCAATGTAGACATAAAAGCCGGTTGGGATATAAAAATTCTCGAGGGAAAATTGGTCAAGTAAAATATTTTCCTTTTCTTAAGAGGTTAAAAAAATGTTTTTTCTGACATTGTTACATTAGCATAATCATTGCCATCTTTTACACCCAAGCCTTTCTAGGTGCAAACAAATGTATTCTTTGATATCGTAATCATTGTCGTTTTTTACACCCAAGCCTTTCTGGGTGCAAACAAATGTATTCTCTGATATCGTAATCATTGCCGTCTTTTACACCCAAGCCTTTCTAGGTACAAACACGTGTATATCATATCAAATGTCGAAAACATATAAAAGAGGAGAATGCATGCGAGCAAGCGTTAAAATCGAAGCCCATTTTGGATGTCAAAAATTATCATGCTTTTCATAAAAAACTAGCATGCTTTTGGATGTCAACCAAGCAAGCCCCCTTTTACCCAAGGGGGCTAGCTTAGTTGTAAGAGGGTTGGACTTGCATCACCAAGGTGGTGGGTTCAACCCCCATTAAGCACCCTTGGCAGTATCTCAAGGCAAAGGATGGTCTGGGTACCCCGGCCTAATGCACAGTGTTGGTGGAATAAAAAAAGATGACTTGTCATCACTTTATAAAGAAAGATCGAAGCCCATTTTGGGTGTAAAAAATTAGCATGCTTTTCGTATAAGGCATCATAGGGAATCTTTGTAAATGTATACCTCATATATACATGTATATGTATGTATACATTTCTATGTAAATTTGTGTCCATATTACATGTATGGAAAACACACATATTTTCCTAAAATCCCTATGTCAATACGTTTGAAGGTGTAAAGTTGCCTCTCTCTCTCTCTCTCTCTCTCTCTCTCTCTCTCTCTCTCTCTCTCTCTCTCTCTCTCTCTCTCTCTCTCTCTCTCCTTTTCCTCTACTGTGTTTTCTCTCCTCCATACATGTTGCCCAAGATGTGGAACACTCTTGAACGATGGGTGGGTGGCTTTTTCCCTTTAGATTCACTAAAACTCTCTCTCTCTCTCTCTCTCTCTCTCTCTCTCTCTCTCTCTCTCTCTCTCTCTCTCTCTCTGGCCTTCTCCATACGATGCATCCATTCTGCTACATGCTTGAATTTCCTTGGGTTGATCCCCCATGAAGCTTCGCATGCAGCTCTGATATGGGTTGCCATGACTTTCAACCCTCTATCGCTGTTGCTATGCCTTTCTATATCTCTATCACAACAGCTGGTGCTAAAGAAACTAAAGTGCTAAAGTTTCTTGCCATCAGTGCTAAAGTTCTTGTCAGTGTAGCATGTGAGTTTATCAAGAGGGATTTACTATTTCAAGAAACTTACAATTTTTCCTGTACAAGAGGGGTTTGAAAAATGGTTTGAAAAAAAATGCAAATTTTAAGGAAAGAGGGTCATTTAATTCATGAAAAAATGTAAGTGAAGAGGGGTTTCTAAAATACCCCTTGAAGTAGTGGAACCCCGAGGAGTAGAGGGGTAAAAGGCACAAATGGGGAAGGTCGAGATAGGAGAGGGGCATAGTGATGAGGGACATGCAGAGGAGGAGGAAGGGGGAGGGGATTGCATGCAAACACGCTTTAGTGTCAAACCCATAGCCTTAATAAAAAGTACCACGTCAATGGCATTTTTGAATTAAAAGGTTGGTTTGGGATGGAGTGAATAGGAGGAGGTTAGGATGGCCCATTATCTTTTCCACTTTCCCTATGGCGCTTCTTACTATTTAAGTCAGCTTGAGCACGTTCTCGGCATGACACAAAATGCAACTAGAATATAACAACTAATAATTTTGTATTAAAAAATGGTAGATGATTGTTAAAAAATCATAGTACATGTGATAATAGATAAGAATTTAGAAAAAGTGAAGGCTCATGTTAACTTAAAAGCTAACACAAAAACTTAGGTCTAGGGCCATTGCATTGATAAATTTTAGGTTAGAAAGATCAATTGGTGTTTTAGGGGCAGGAGAGGCCATTGGTATTTTGTAGGTAAGAGTCCACACTAATTTCATGCATAAGAGAGGCCACACCAATTGCAATAAATTGAGTGAGGAAAGAAAGAATTGGCTGGGTAACTTGGGAAGAGAATTTTTTTTGCTAAACATACCTACTGGGTGGGTCACTTGGGACGAGATGGCTTCTAAGTTATGGTTGTGCTGCGCTATATTGTTAGGATTATTTATTTTACCTATTGAGGGTAATCACCTAATATCAGCAGCACAACCATAACTTATCCAAGTTTTTGATAAGTTGGATAATCCAAGTGTTAACTCATGGACAACTCTTGTGCACGGTCTTAATGATAATTGAAAATTTGAACAAGCCTGAATTGTTTTTTAGAGAATGCAAGCTCGCCATGTACGACTAAGCTATCATAGATTCCAGGCCCTAGTGAAAACTGCGGTCTAGTTAAAGGACATTCATTTCGGTAGGAATTCGCATATCCAGATTGCAAAAAAGGCACATGATGACAATCACATAATTTGTGTCACTTTGATTGAGCTTTACGTCAAGTGTAGCACACATGTTGAAGCAGGTGCAATTTGTGGAGAAATTGCCTTTCCAAGAGATAGTCTCATGGAACATACTTATTAGAGACTATGTTGACAATGGGCTTGGAGAGGAAGCTCTCAATTGTTTTAGGCTCATGCAAGGTACTTGCTTGTCTCCGGATGTTGTGACTTTGGTTGGTGGTTTGAAAGCCTGTAGTGTTGTTCAAGACACGATCACTGGCAGAGATTTTCATTTGTGTGTTGTCAACTTGGTGTTGAGACAAATGTTATCATTAGAATTACATCGATAGATATGTATATGAAGGGTAGCTTTCTTGAGGATGCTCAAAAGCTTTTGACGATATTCATGAAGGAGTACGAGCGGAAGTGCGACGCGAGAGAGAGTGCGAGAAGAAGAGCACGACGATATGGTGAACTTGCTCTACTGTAATGTGTAGAGCATAGTGAGTTCTTATTAGGTTTTTACAAAAGAATATGTGTACATACCTGGCGGCCCGCCCACTTACCTGGGCGACCACATTGGGCTTTATACCCCAACAACCTCCCACTTAAAGTCCAATGTGGTACTTTAAGTGTGAGAGAAGCTACTATACAAGCTAATATACAAGAGATGTAGAGAAATGATGTACTACCCTACACCTAACTGCTTGCGAAAATGCGCAAAGCTCTCTGAGGGAAGTCCTTTTGTAAGTAGATCAGCAGGATTTTCTGTGGTGTGAACTTTGACAAGCTGAAGTTGCTTATCCTCGAGCATTTCCCTAATGAAATGATACTTCACATCCACATGCTTTGTCTTTGAGTGATAAACTGGATTGCGAGCCAATTGTATAGCACTTTGACTATCACAATATAACACAGGCATCTCTTCTTTGATTCCCAAATCTGTTACTAGTCGATTAAGACAAATTGATTCTTTGCATGCCTCTGATGCTGCAACATATTCAGCCTCTATAGTAGACTGAGTAACACAATCTTGTAATCTAGAACGCCATGATACTTCTCCACTAGCCAATGTAAAGACATACCCTGACGTAGACCTTCGGTTGTCTAAGTCACCTGCATAATCTGAGTCTGTAAAACCCTTTACACTTAGCTGCTGACTCCCATAGCATATACGCATACTCTTTGTAGCTTTCAAGTATCTCAATATTCCTTTCACTGCCTCCCAATGTTTCTTGCCTGGGTTTGACATGTATCGACTTACTACTCCCACTGCAAATGCAATGTCTAGGCGAGTAGCAATCATTGCATACATCAAACTACCCACTGCAGACGCATATGGAATCTTATCCATTTTAGCCTGTTCTTCCTTAGACACAGGACAATCTTGTTTGCTAAGTTTCACATATGGTGGCAATGGAACACTCAATGCCTTTCCCTTCTCCATATTGAAACGTTGCAAAACCTTGTCAATATACTCTGTTTGAGATAACCAAATCAACTTCTTTGATCTGTCTCTCTCAATGCGCATACCAAGTATATGACTTGCCTCACCCGTGTCTTTCATGTCAAACGATTTTTTCATCTTTGACTTCAAAGCTGAAATTTCTTCCAAGTGCTTGCCAGCAATCAACATGTCATCCACATACAAAATAAGGATCAGCCAACTACCATCCTTAGCCTTCTTTGTATATAGACAGTGATCGAACTCACTACGTTTGTAGCCTTGAGAAAGCATAAACTTGTAGAATTTATGGTACCATGCCCTCGGTGATTGTTTTAAGCCATAAAGACTCTTTAACAATTGGCATACCCAATCTTCCTTGCCTTTCTCAACAAACCCTTCTGGCTGCTGCATGAAAGGCAAGGAAGATTGGCATACCCAATCTTCCTTGCCTTTCTCAACAAACCCTTCTGGCTGCTGCATGTAAATTTCCACATCTAAATCACCATGCAAGAACGCTGTCTTGACATCCATTTGGTGCAACACCAAATCTAATATGGCAACCAATGCAAGAAAGCATCTCAATGTAGTCATCTTGACCACCGGAGAGAAGACTTCATCAAAGTCAATGCCTTGTTCTTGCTTAAAGCCCTTGGCAACAAGCGTTGCTTTGTACTTTGGCTGACTATCATGAGCGGTGATCTTATACCTGTAAACCCATTTACAAGGTAGAGCCTTTTTGCCCTGTGGTAATTTAACTAGCTTCCATGTCTTGTTTTTATGCAGAGCTGTCATCTCTGACTGCATGGCCAATTGCCAATTCCCGGAGTCCTTCATTTGCACTGCTTCCTTGTAACATGAAGGCTCATTGCAATCAGTCAACATGACATAGTTCATAGATGGAACAAACCTATCAGGAGGTCGCGTGACACGTCCAGATCTACGCACAATAGGTGGCTCAGGCTCAGCCACAACCTGTGGTTCCACTCTATCCTGTCCTTGCTCCTCTTGAGCCTTGAAATTTTGTCTTGCACGTGCAGGTCCATCTTCTTGGAAGACAACTCTTCTAATCTCCTCAACCCTCTCTGGTTTAGAATGATATTTGGATTCATTAAAGTGAACATCATTGCTGCGGACAACCTTTCTAGATTCGGGATCCCAAAGTCTGTACCCCATCTCACCAGAATTACCATAGCCTAGAAAGATGCACTTTCTACTCTTTGGCTCAAGTTTGTTCCTAAATTCCTTTGGAACGTGAGTATATGCCTCACAGCCAAAGACTCTGAGATGCTTGTATGAGGGCATGTTGCCTGACCATACCATCTCTGGCACTGAATCCTTCTGCAAAACCTTGCTAGGAGATCTATTTACAAGATGAACAGTTGTTGATACAGCTTCAGCCCAAAACCCATTTGGCAGCTGTGCATTAGACAACATACTTCTGACCTTCTCTTGTATGGTCCTATTCATCCTCTCAGCAACACCATTTTGAGGAGGATTGTAAGGAGCAGTAAGTTCACGTTTTATACCTTTTGACTCACAAAAGTCCTGAAAGGCCTTTGAAACATACTCTCCACCATTGTCAGTGCGTAAGCATTTAAGCTTCTTGCCACTTTGATTCTCCACAAGTGTCACAAACGTTTTGAAAACACTAAACGCTTCATCCTTGTGCTTGAGAAAGTAAACCCATACTTTCCTCAAGTAATCATCTATAAATGTCATAAAGTAAGAAGCTCCCCCTAGAGATAGGTTAGGCATAGGTCCACACAAATCACTATGAACAAGTGCCAACTGTGTATCTCTTCTACTGCTTCTATGCTTATGTGGCTGCTGTGTTTGCTTACCATACAGACAATGTTCACAGAATTCAAAATCATTAAATGAAAAGCCAGGCAAATAACCAGAACGAGACAAGATTTCCATTCCCTTCTTGGACATATGTCCTAACCGGCTATGCCACAAAGAAACGTTCGGCTGCTCGGTTACATTGATTACATTTTTAGAGACATTTGATACATAAATCATGTAAAGTCCTCCAGACTTTACTCCATGTGCTACTGTCATAGAACCCTTGGATATCTTCCACATGTTCTGTCCAAAAGTGGTGACGTAGCCAGCATCATCAAGTAAACTTGTGCTAATCAAGCTCTTTGTAATTGCGGGAACATGTCTCACATTATTCAGCGTGAAAGAAGAGCCATTCTGAAACTTCAATTGAACATTTCCAACACCTAAGATCTCACATGTCTTCCCATTGCCTAGCCGAACATGATCTTTAGTGGTCACATAAGAGGTAAACCACTCCTTGTTTGGAGACACATGAAGTGATGCCCCTGAGTCTATAATCCAGTCACTCAGTGCATTTCCATCATATGCTGTAAGAAGAGCTGAGTCCATTGTATTCTTCAAGAAGTAGATGTCTCCTGTCTGCTGCAGTAAATCTGACAGTACATAGACTTCCCACAAAGTCATACATCCACAAATTTTCCACTGTATGTTGTAACCGCTGCGGCGGTTGTTAGCTGCGTGACTCACAGCCAGCAAACCCTCAACATACATACATGATCTTTGACAATACATCCCATATGGAAGTACCTGCAATGTCAGGATTAAATTTGGAATATCAAGCAGCAAACACAAGCTACCTGATGAACTAGTGGATGTCGCCTATAGTCTTTGTGTAGATGCGCCCGTGTCGTATGTGACACGCCTCCAAGAACTGTGATCCGTCCTTCGATGTGTAGACAGCCACAAATCAACACTCTGAGAGTGTCGATATCCTCAGCACCTGCAGTCGTTGGCCGAAAACCCCAAATTTGCAGAGTCGGATCTGCACCCATTGAGACCACGTAGTCGAAAATGGCCTGCGCATAACTTTGTCGAAGCCGTCGAACGGTGACCGAGATGACCTCAGAATAAAATTCTGAGCACACCAAGCCCTACGGGTCTCCCCACAAGATTTGGGGCCGTGTCTTTGCCTGTCGAATTTCACTCCAATCTGAGCTGGTGACTCTAGCCTCCTGTAGTGCTGCCCCGAGCCTCGATCTGAGCTCTGATACCAGTTGAAGGAGTACGAGCGGAAGTGCGACGCGAGAGAGAGTGCGAGAAGAAGAGCACGACGATATGTTGAACTCGCTCTACTGTAATGTGTAGAGCATAGTGAGTTCTTATTAGGTTTTTACAAAAGAATATGTGTACATACCTGGCGGCCCGCCCACTTACCTGGGCGACCACATTGGGCTTTATACCCCAACAATTCAAACCCGAACTGCGGTCTCGTGGACTGCTTTGTTAATAACAGGATATGATGAGCATGGATTGGAAAAGGAAGTATTGAACTCCTTAGACAAAATAGATGAATTACCATGAATAAAGTCAAATTGATTTTCAAATAATTCACAATGGATAATTAACACAATGATTACATTCTAGCTGGTTGTATTTGGGGGCAATTCTGAAGGCACAATGTCCCCATAGAAACCGAGTTCAATGAGTGACTTCCAACATGACTGCACTAACATTGTGTAGGGCTCATTGTTGATCTCATCCTCTAATGGATTGAGCGAAATCACAACAAATTGATCTCCGCTAAAAAAAGTACCCTTGACTCTTGCTCAAGGGCCTAGGAACTGCCATGTCCACTGTGTGAAACTCAGCCCTCCTCAGAGACGACCATTCTTCCACGATGATGTGTGGTCCACTTAGCACCATATCATTGGGCTTAGACTGTATCAGGGCGAAAGAATCCCCACTGAAGACATAGGCTTCCTCAACATCAAACAGGAGTGGGGCAATTGCATCTACTGTACGAAACCCAATTTGGCCCAAAGACGGCCAATAATCCACAATTCTAAATGGCCCAAATGTCTCGTTTGTTTCCATATTAACATGGCCGTAAAATTCCTTGCTAAAAACATGGATAAAGCTTGTGTTGCTTGCAGGCCAGACTGCATCCACTGACGCAAAGCCCAAGTTTGCAAGAGCAGACCACTCGGTCTCTATAAGAGCTGGCCCTTGAAGAAGTTTGTTGGGGAGAGGAAGTGCCTGCACATAATTTCTTAGCATCAATTCAAAATTTGCACTTATCTTGAAAGACAACCTGGAGAATGATTAGTTTTTTGCATTAACCTGCATTAAGGCATATCTGTTCTCGGCAAAGAAGTATATTTGATTTTGGTTTTTAGGGTTCAGGAAGGGTGCTCTAGTAGGTTTTGCAAGCATATCTCCTATCATCACTTCGTCTTCTATGGGGCTTCCTTTTCCATCTTCAAGAATATCGTCAAAGTCATCCATTATGCTAAGCTCGGTATGGGTTGGGATCCAATACACATGTGGGATACTTGGTGGGATTGTTAGGTCCGCTACCTGAGCAGGATTAACAACGTTTCTCCATTTTCCGCCACGTCGAAATAGGGGTTCATCAAGATCCGGACAAGTTGCTACATATCACAATTATAAGAAATTCGGATAACAAAATTACATGGACAGATGTATAGCTTACACACACACACACACACACACACACACACACACACAGAGCTAACCATTCTTCCATAGTCATATGTGTACTCCCTTGCACTACGGATCAACTCAGGCCTGATGCCACCTACAAAGGCAATTTCTCTCTCTTCTGCAAAACTGGGAAATACATAACCAAGATTTCAACATCATTGATTCAAAAGACATAGACACTATACCATACATGGAGCATGCACAAGAAGGGGTTTGATCACCTTCCCTTGTTCAAATGAGCTGCTAGAGGAAAGGAACTCCATATGCTAGCACTCAGCTAGGTATATGCACTACCTCCCTTGCAAAAGCTCATAAGTGATTTGGAAAACCTTCTTGCTAAGATACATGCAAAGAAAAAAGATGTGAATAAAAATGTATGTATGTATACGTACACGTTGTATGAGCCAAGACTAAGATTGATGTCTATTCCACCATGGGACAATACTTCATACTCATACCGAAAGTGTGCATATGGTGCCCAACGTAGAATACGCCCATTCGCCCCCCAAAAATATCTAGTGGTACTGTTAACCCTCACGGCTCACAGACACCCCATCACCTACGATGGACGTGTATTATGTATTTGGTAGAGTCAGGTACCGGGCTTGTCGGACTAATAGGAAAAGGGTAAGAGTGATCGCCGATGAGAGGCACACTCTAATTGGGACATTCAAGGGATTAGTTGGCTAAGCATGGGCGCCCAAGTGTGAATGGGGTGAGCTCATATAAAAGCCAACTAAACCTAAAATTCACTCATTCTCTCATTTGTGCAATAGAAGAGTGCTCTTGCTCCATCTCCATCTCCATCTTCTTCTTCTTCACCTCCTTGTGTGTGTGTGTGTGTGTGTGTGTGTGTGTGTGAGAGAGAGAGAGAGAGAGTGCGATCGAGCATTGCGGCGGCACGACGGCGGTGAAGCGGTTGAGCGCAACGTAGCGGCGTCTCCTTCTTCTTCGCGGTGAGGAATCCTCCACGGCAGAAGCATAGAGCGGTGAGTGACACACCATTGCCCTCTTTTGAGCTTACTAGTTAAGCTAGTTGTGTGCTTGGAGCCGTCTGTGGCTCGCACACAGTGTTAGGCAAGTCCCTTGCTTCGACAGTGCGGCAAGGAGCGCACATTTTTGGTGCCGCTGCCGGGGAATCGCCCTGCACTAAGCCCAAGAGGCACTTTGTGCTTCTCCTATGAGTTGTCTGTAGTAGGAAAGAAGAGGAAGAGGAAGAGGAATGAGTTATTTTTCTGCAAGTTGTTAATTTCTGTATTGTCTGCAAGTTCTGTGATTTCTGCATAATGTTGTGTTTTCTGTTTGCACACAGTCTTTGCACAATTAGTAGTCGTTAGCTTGTTCGCAGTGAATGAATAAGTAGGAAGGCAGTTAGCAATTTCTGTTTGCACACAGTCTGTACACAGTTTTCTGTCAAGGTTTGCCTGCACACAGTCTTTGCACAATAAGGCAGTGAGAGAGGAAGTAGGTGGACAGTTAGCCCACTGTCAGTAAGCAGTTAGCAGAGTGGTTAACAGATTAGTTAGTGGTTAGCAGCACGGTTAGTAAGTAGATAAGGTAGTGAGCTGTCTGTGAGCTGTTGATAGAGAGGTTAGGTAGGTGTTGACAGTGTGTGTGGCCAAGAAAGGGTCACCTAAACCGCGCGCGGTCGTCGCCCAAAAAAAAATTAAATAAATAAATAAATAAAAATTAAAAAAAAAACCGAAAATATTTAAGCGTGAGTGACTGGGGGGCTACACTAAAATTTTGATCGGGATCGGAATCATAAGCCCAGGCCCAGGCCTCAGTCCTCAATCTTATGATATACACTAGACTCACTCTTATATATATACCCTAACTCCTCAAGAGGGAATGAGAGCATGTGGGGCAAGTCCTCCACTCTCCTCCCTTCTCTTCCCACTTGCACCCTTAGACTTTCTAATTTGGGCCTAGTTCCCTACTAGAAATTGACGGTTTTAGGGATTCCGAGGGCATAAAGTGACCAAACGGAGGGCTGTAAAGCACGACACGTCCCTCTGACCGAGGCGCTCGTTTTAAGCTATCATACGTTCTATTCTATAGCTGGGTCAGAAAAAAAGGACCAAAAAATCAACAAAAAAAAAAGACTTGGGTTGCAAAACACCCAAAAATACTAGGTGAGCGGCCTTCACGGGCACTCACTGACACTTCTAGGGGATCCAAGTCATATGAACCTACGCTCTGGACGAGTGTTAGAGCACGAGCATATTGGTAGTTCCTCCATTTACGCGGGCACCCATTATTCCTCCACCCTAGGTTCTAGACCTTCGGCCGGGACTCAAGGTAGCGCGACCCAAGATCCTCATATCGCGTCTAGTGATTCTTCCTCTGACTACGAAGTCATGGAGGGGTATCCTACACCAAACCCTGATAGTTCAAGTCAAGACATGCATGCCATGGGCCCACGACCCGGGTCCAGCGTGTTTAGCCGCTTAAAAGAGACCCTTAGTAGAGCTACTCGCTCCGAACATGCGGTTAATGAAATAAATGAAGGGAGTGGGGAAGTAAATTCGTCATTCATGCCTAAAATAGACCCTATGCTTCTTGAGAGTGTGCATGTGAATGTTCCATCCACTGCACCTCCTGATCCTTTAGGACTATCTCCATCTGAGGTTTTACTACCCGATGGTAGGAGTCTTGCCGAAGTACAAGAAATCGAACGCTATATGCAAACAACAAGGGAGAGGGAAATTGAGAACCTACGAAGGCTAGAACAAAGTCGAGCCCTGAAAGCAAAGGCTCCTATGACAACAATCATGCCAGTCGAGCAACCGAGTGCTCCCAAGGTAGCAGTCACGGAGGGGCAAGCGATGGGGAGCAATAATGCTTCCACTTCGAGGGAAACCTCCAGCACGCCAGGCCTAGATGGGATGGATATTCCTAAATGAAAATTGGGAGTATGACCTACAAGCAGAAGCTTTAACTGATCGGTACACAGGACACACCTATCACGTGGGTTGGTTAGATGTTCTACACACATCGGGTGTTACTAGCATAGATGAGCAACAACAGAAAGTCTGTGATGTCCTCCATAGGATTGTCGAGTTAGAAAGACAGAACATAGGGATCAACATGCCTTCAACAGGCCTAATGAGATTCTTGGATACGGGAAAGGCCAACCAACCAACCCTATCACAAATGGAGACTCCCTCAGTGAGCCCCATTGATCCTCCATATGTTGTTTCGCCAGGAGCCTCAGTACAATCTGAGCCCACAAGTGGCAGCTTTACCTTCCCAGGTCTAGCTCATCTTTCTCTTAATGACACTAGAGCTACCATGCATATCCCAGTGGTGAGCGTGACAAGAAGTACACCATGGAGTTCATTTGTTAATACTGTGCCGATGCCTAGTAGCACAGTGCCCCCAACTATACCTACATGTATGTATCAATCATGTGCACCTTTCGTACCTCAGCCTCATGTAGCTCCTACACCTCTGATTATTCCAAGAGCTTACAATCCACAATGGCATTATCCAAGCTCTTATACAAGTGGAGCCATGCCATTTAATAATAACATGCCATATCAAGCACCCCCTATGCCTAGGGCCACGCCTGTAAACTTTGGACCACCGTCTAGTACACCACCATACGAAATATGGGACCCAAGATCCGCGCGTATGCCAAGGCCAAGGCCAACTCCCATCTCACATGTGGTTCTAGGAGCACATACACCCATTATACCTGCTCAAATAGGAGATTTGGCAGCATTTGCTCAAACTATCGGTCGCTCTATTGCGGAAAACATGCGTAGTGCACCTGATAGAGAGCCTAGGAGCAAGGCAGTTCAAGTAGCTAAGCTCACACATAAATTCAGTGGAGACGGAGATGCTAGAAAGCATATGGAAGTCTTTGAACATGTGTGCGATTCCTTGGAAGAGCACAATGAGCTACATAAGTGTAAGGCTTTGAGTTTGACCCTAAGCGGAAAGGCTGGAGATTGGTATAGAATCTTAAGAGTAGAAGAGAAAACGATCTACTCTACTCTTAGGAGACTGTTCTTAAAAGAATACATACGAGAGGGAGTACTTTGGGGTGTAGCCTCTCATCTCCAGAAAGCCCAACGAGAAGAAGGTGAATCCGTGAGAGACTTCATTAGTCGCCTGAAGAATTTGAATTCTCGATGCAATCCAAACGAGCGATTCAACAACAACCAATTGCTTGATAGATTCATTAGGGGACTATGACATGAAAGTATCTATAATGGCCTAGTCATTAGAGGTATCACTACTTGGGAAGCAGTCACCATGAATGCAATCCAATTGGAGGATAATTTAATGATTGCAGGAGAAAGAGTGTCCGCCGAGCCGAAGTCTAGTAGCTCGCAAGCGTCAGGGCATGAGCCAATGAAGATAAAGCCAATCGTGAAAGAGCAAACGATATCTGAGATGACTTTGGCAGATCTCACCAAGGCCATCCAAGAAAGCCTTAGGGGTAATCGTGCTCCACAAAACACTCATATGTATCCAAGAAGGAAGCAGCAATGGTGCTCAATCTGCTTGGGCCCACATACTACGAGTGAATGCCCTACTTTCAGAGTAAAGTTTAACGGGACTTGTAACGCGTGTGGTAGGTATGGCCATCAAGCGAAGGATTGCCTAATGCTTAAACACATCATGGAAAATAGACCGCCTATAGCTTGGGCAGACTCACCTCGAGTTCCTGCATTGATGCCTACCCCACCCATGGAGCAACAGTTTCCATTACATCACATGGTCCCTAGAACCCAAAATGTGGTCCAAACCACACCGTTGCCACCTCCATTGCTAGGACCACAACCCCCTCATCCAAGAGTTACACCTATGAACCAAATAGGTTGCGAGTCATCTAGTACTTATGTAGATTGCGAAGAGGACATAGACTCTAGTATCACCTATGGAGTCGACATGCTTGAGGAGTGTCCCATGTACTATATGGAAGACCATTGGGGACAAATCAAATCGGTATATCAAGCTACTGCGCTAGCAGCAAGAGGTCAAAACATTAATAGTTTTGCCAGGAGACCACCTCTTCAGTGCTACGAATGTGGTGGACCACATCGAGTAGCTGAGTGCCCCATTAGAATGCAAAAGAATGCTGCACTAATGCAAACAAGTCAAGGGAGTGCATTGGCAATGCCAATACTCACTTGTAATCGTTGTGGCATAGATCATTTGATCGCGCAGTGTCCTAACAATCCAAACGCACTGAAAATCACACCATTGAACATAATAGAGATTGTTGATGGGACACCACCAACTATAAACATAGCACCAGTGAATGCACTCACACGATCGATGCTCCAAAAGCAAAATTACATCCTCAAAGAGAGAGATGCTGCATCCATTGGCCGAGCGAGAAAGAAGAAAACACGAAGAAAGAAATCCCTTAATGCTTCTAGCTCAAAACCTAGTTCAAAGACTAACATAGGGACAGGAGAGGATCCCGTGTATATGAATGACCCTGAGGATGACTCAGATTCGATAGAGACCACGGAGACCAAAACTGTTACTACAAAGGAAAAAGCCAGTGAGGAGGATCACAATAGGGAATTACGACAAACACCAAAAGAGTATTCAAAGTTAAACCACCCAGTTGCGAACCCCCAAGATAAGCCACGAGAGAAAAAAAATGAGGATTGCAAGAGAAAGATTGGAACCTATCCAAACCCAACAGTGGAAATTGAACGAGTCCAACAACTGAGGGGTTTGGTGGAAGAAACTCAACGAACATTAGAACCTGAACCCAAACATATCCAGATGTCGGACACAGTGTTTCCCACACAAGTTCAACCTCACAAGAACTACAGGCTGTTAGCTATACCCAGTATCATTCGGGAAGAGAGTGAGGGTAGGACATCTGAAAGTGGACACACACCTTTCCTACTAGAGAGAATGTTTGGTGAGGGAATGCCCGACCCCCTTGAGGAAGTGGAGATTCCATCTTCACCATTCTCTTGTCAGGGTCCTACGTCCCACAAGATGCCATTAAATGTTGCCAAATTGATGGATTTCATGTCTTCAGAAGTTAGAACCACCATCATGTCCAAACTATATAAAGACCCCGAGCTAGTCTCAGCTCTTCGAGCCTTCCTCAATGGAGAATTACAGGCCGGATTACCAAAGTTTGCACATATGAACAAACCTGACTCGGTAATGAATGATGAGGAACATTTAGCACCACCATCTGACCTAGCGGGACATGAATCTGTAATTGAAGTACCCGTTAACAAGTTGGGGCAATACTTTGAAGGTGATGACTCTAATGCTACTCTACCAATCACTACTAAAGGATTAACTGTAAAGGGGGTCCTTGACGGTGGTGCGGGAGTCAGCATGGTGACAAAGAGTTGTTGGGAATCTATGGGGCGACCTCACCTTGAAGCCACAAGCGTAGTGGTAAAAATGGCTAATGGATCTATTGTTACGCCTATTGGAATGCTAAAGGATCTCAGAATCAAGGTCTTGGGACACAAGGTAAGGCAGACTTTCATTGTTATGGATTTTTCCAAGCATCCTATGTCATTTGAGATGATCTTAGGGCGTCCATTCATGAGGGAAGCAAAAATGGTGCATGACTGGTCCAAAAACCACGTCTACTTACAGTTCCAAGACTCTGTCATTCGAGTTGATCTTTTAAGTGGTCGAACGCATCCTCTAGGAAATAAATTCATCATTGATAATCGATCAGACACAACAATTCACTCAGCTCCATTACAGTATTGTTACACGTGTAACAAAGACACGGATATTGGGGAGAACTCTCCTTATATGGATATCCTACCTGGAATGGCTGAGTCAGACAATGTCGATTGGGTGCACCTAGCGGCAACTATAGATACATGGGGAGCTAGAGGAACAACCTGGGTAACACCAGATGGGGAAGAGATACCACACGTTGCACCAGTAAACATGTTAGGTGTAGCGCATGTAACATCCGATGATAAGAAAGAGGCACACCTACCTGAGAGTGAAACCGATGATTCCTCAAAGGCTTCAGGCCAATACACATCAGAAACGGAATCTCAGGAAGAAATGGATTCAGAACCTGAGGAAACATCGAGTGAACCAAGTATAGGAAATAAATACTCAAGGCCTAGTACGACCGTCTATGGTAATTTATATGAGAGTGAAGAAGATACAAGCAAAGACCTATCAGGCAAGTCGAGTTCAAACATTTACCAAAATCAAAACCTTAACAAGAAACAAAGGTCATATAAAAGATGACGATATCGAGCAAATGTGAGAGCTAGGATAAACAAGGAAAGATCTATTGCAGAATGGCTTAGCTATCTAGGGGCATGTGATGCTCATCGAAAGCTAGTAGACAATTGGGGTGAACATCTCCAGAGTGTCATGTGGTGCAGCCCGCGACCCATTGACCTCGCTCAATTGGAGGTTACAGAGCCGAAATTGAGTCGAACTATAAGAAGACGTCAAAACCGAGAGTTAGCTCAACAACAAAAGGAGGCAGAACTAAAAGAAAGGTCTCTGTCAGGACAAGAGCCTACTGACTTACATACAGCTCCTGAACATTTTAAATCTTATACCACGGGGGAGCGAAAGGTTGTGTATGCCAAAGCCCAACGAATACCTACCAATGGAAGCAGTGGAGTCTATGATGGTCGAGCGGTAGTTAAAGAGATAGAATTAGCAGAACCAGGTGAGGAGTCTAAACCAGTCTTTATTGCTCAAGACCTTACCGAAACTGAAGAGGCTATACTTAAGGAGCTCCTCAAGGAATACAAGGATATCTTTGCTTGGACATATCATGACATGAAGGGCGTTCCACCTTCTGTGGTGCAACATACAATTCCCATGATCAACACCGCTAAACCCGTCCAGCAAAGACCCTATCCAATGAATCCTAAGTACGCCAAAATTGTACAAGAGGAGATTGAAAAACTTATCCAGTGTGGATTCATATACCCTATTGAGCACTCAGAATGGGTTTCTCCAATAGTCATTGTGCCAAAAAAGAATGGGAAACTAAGAGTGTGTGTAGACCTCAAGAAAGTTAATGCAGCTACTAGGAGAGATCATTATCCCTTGCCATATTCAGAACATGTGCTTGAGAGAGTTGCGGGCAAGGAAGCTTATAGCTTTTTAGATGGGTACTCTGGTTACAATCAAATCACAATTGCATTAGAGGACCAAGCTCAAACTGCTTTTATCACAGAGTTTGGAGTGCTTGCATTTCGTGTTATGGCTTTTGGCTTAACAAATGCCCCTGCTACATTCCAACGATTAATAAACACTGCGTTTAAAGAATTTCTAAGGGAGTTTTGTGAAGCTTTCCTAGACGACCTTTGTGTTTATTCTTCTTGGGAGAAGCATTTGTTATATCTACGAAAAATATTGAAAGGTGAAGATTTTATCGCATCTCATTGAACCCTTTCAAATGCCAATTTTGGGTTAAGCATGGAGTCATTCTAGGGCATATAGTGTCCAAGAACGGGATATCCACAGATGAGAGTAAGATTAAAGCCATTGCCAATTTTCCACCACCTACTAACTATACAGGAGTTCAAAGATTTATGGGCCATGTTGGTTATTATCGCAGGTTTATTTTAAACTTTGCTGAGATAGTGCGTCCATTGTACAAGCTTCTTATCGAGTTTCACTAGACGGAAGAATGTCATCGATCTTATGAGTTATTAAAGAAGGCCCTAACAAGTGCTCCAAACCTACGAACACCTGATTGGAATGTACCCTTTCATGTGCATATTGATGCATCAAATTTTGCTATTGGGTGTGTTCTAACTCAACCAGGAGAACATAAATTGGACTACCCTATTAGCTTTGCAAGTCGCCAATTAAATGATTCCGAGATGAACTACACTACTACAGAGTGCGAAGGTCTAGCTATGATTTACGCAGTAAAGAAATTTCGCTATTACCTTCTTGCTACCAAGTTTGTGTTTTATGTTGATCATCAAGCATTGCTATATTTGGTAAACAAGCCATGTTCCACAGGTCGAATTACACGATGGTTGTTAATTCTTCTTGAGTTTGACTTCACCGTTGTTGTGAGGCCTAGGAGAAAACATGTCATGGCGGATCATTTATCTCGTATCCCTAATGGCGAAGCTCCTACGGGGGTTGATGATGAATTACCTGATACTCCTTTGTTCATTGTTGAGACAATGCCTGAATAGAGTGAAAAGATTGTTAACTTCTTAGTTAATGGTTTTCCACCCAAAGAACTGCGAAAAGATATAGCTCGAAAATTAATCAAGGAATGCGAACCCTATTTCTTACTGGCGGGAACTCTCTATAAGAGAGGAAAAGATGATGTTCTTAGACGCTGTGCCCGCGAGGATGAGTATTTATATATTCTACAAGAGGCACACATGGGCGTAGCTGGTGGTCACTTTTCAGGAAAGTTGACTGCCCGAAAGATTTTACAGTCAGGCTATTGGTGGCCCACTCTGTTTAAGGATGCATCACTTTTTGCAAAGGGATGTGATGAATGCCAACGCTTCAACAAGCCACAAAGAAGGGATAGGATGCCTCTACATCCCATCAAGGTAACCTAACCATTTGAAAAGTGGGGCTTAGACTTTGTAGGACCCATTAGTTCGGCTGCACGTAACACGCAATCACGATATATCATTGTGGCTACCGACTATGTAACCAAATGGGCTGAAGCAAAAGCAACACAAAAGGCGGATGAAAAAAAACAGCTAAGTTCCTCTTTGAGAACACTATCACACGTTTTGGATGCCCCTTTGAACTTGTGAGTGACAATGGAACTCATTTTATAAATGAAGTAATAGAAGAACTCACATCAAACTTCATGATATCTCACCACAAGTCTACACCCTATTATCCCCAAGCAAATGGCCAAGCTGAGAGTACCAACAAAACTCTCATCTCCATTTTGACAAAGACAGTTGAGGCTCATCGCACTGATTGGGACCTAAAGCTTACATCAGCTTTATGGGCTTATCGTACTGCGTATAAAGTTGCTATTAATTGCACACTGTTTAAGATGGTGTACGGCCAAGAAGCAGTTATGCCATGGGAGTTTGTCATTCCTAGTCTTCGAGTAGCTTCTCAAGAAGGGTGGGATGGTAACCCCTTAGTTGAGCAATTATATATCTTGGAAAGGCTAGATGAAGAGAGGCAATTAGCTGTGTGAAATGCTCTAGTGGAGAAGGATAGGAGAAAGAAGTGGTTTGATAGCCATTTAAAGGATAAATACATCAAGGTTGGTGATAAAGTTCTTATGTACGGGGTACGTAATGAAAAGAAGAAATTGAAATACGCTGGTAAGGGACCATATCGAGTGTGTGAAATTACCCCGCAAGGTACCATTCGTGTGGAGACTCTAGATGGAGTTGAAACCATTGGATTCCTTAATGGGAGTAAATTCAAAAGATATTATGATCCTCTAAGCCAGGAAGAGTTGCAAGCCATCCATCAAAAGAAGGCTGCCAAGAAACAAGTAGAGCTTAAAAAAATCCAAGCAAGAGTTGAGGCTCGAGAACGACAACAACGTCTTAGACGCCAACGAGAGGCTAATCTGGGAATCACGCAAACATTTTTCGAGGACACAGATGACGACTCATTAGAATCTGATTCACCCCTACGATACCCAATTGAGCTAAATAGCCCCTATGGGAAAGTACTATACAATGCCTTATTAGATACGGGAGCTAAACACGATTTGTTGTCCTATGGAGTTTGGTGTCAATTAGGGAAACCGACCCTATCCCCGAGTACGATGCAAGTCAAGGGCATTAATAAAAAGAAAACTGCTATTCTTGGAGTCCTTCAGACCCCTATTGTCTATGACAATGGAAGCATAGTGCAGAGGTTTCTAGTCATGTCCGCGGGAGCTATGGAAGGCAACGTAAACCTGGGACGCACGTGGATGTTGGAAACCAAATGCACTATTCATTGAGATACTGGTAGTGTCACGACGCGACCACCGACTCTTACCCCTATCATTCAAGAAAAGTCACCTACGTTGCAAACTCTAGCAAAGTTGAAGGATAGCCAACATTCACAAGCCAAGGTGGTTAACTCATCTTTGCCGGATACCCATGAACCTAGTACTTCAACACTTGTAGTTGCAGCAAGCAGTAATATTGCAAGTACTCAACCTGCACGACCTAAGAGTACATATCAATGGGTCCCCAAGGCCTTACTTCCAACTACCTCAACCCTCCCATCCATTCCAAGAAAAAATTCCCCTGGAAAACCAAGAGCGCGCTCTAGGAGAGTCAAGACCAAATCACGATGGATTCCAAAACGACTATTAGAAGCCCAAGGCTACTATGATGGAAATGAGCAAATCTGGGTACCTAAACGTAAAATGTGTCCTTCCCTATCGACAACAAACCCATATGAGTGAAACAGTGTAACGGTAAAGCCAATGGTAGACCGTGGGAAAGGAAAGATCACAGAATGCTACCACCTAGTCCAGAGCTAGTTTGGGCTCCAAGGCAAAACCAATGTATTCCACCTAGCTCAGGAAGGGGGGAGTTCCATGAAGCTTCTAGCTCCTCATGTAATACATCCATAGAGGTAAAAGCTTCTACACAGCCTCCACCTACAATAGTGGACCTCTATGAAGCTACAAAGGAATCCACACCTTCCAGTGTTCAAGAATCACGTGATGAACCACTTCAAGTTCGATCTTGGGAGAGTACCTTACCACCCTTGCAACTCGACGAGGCACCTAAGGTAATAGAAAACTATTGGCAAAAATCTTCACCTATAACAACTTGGAACAAGTGGTTTCAAAGGGTGACGACATCATTTCAAACGGTATGATCTACCCAAGGAAGGGGGGAGTGTTTGTGGACATCCATTATTCACTTGCTTCCCTCTCAACCTTTCTCCCTGACCTCTTAATCTCCAATCTTAGGGAATGTATATATAAAGCCTTATACTCACAAAAACAAGATAAAAAAGTAAAAGAGCAAGAGCCATAACACAAATCATAAAAACAAATTATGCACAAGAACACGACCCTTGTAATATTTGCACTCTAACCATAATCTATTTGCGTGTACAGATATGGCTAGTACGCTAGAGTCATCCACTCCTGCCTTGGGTGAGAGGTACCCTCGTTACTTTTCACAAATATTTCACATGGTCTTTCCAGTGCTTGCATGTGAATGGGATTTGATAGGTACGCTAGCATGTGAGAGGAATTTTGAGGAGTTAGAATGGCTCATACGTCTCTTGACCACGGCTGATCCATACTTAGTAGAGAGCGTTTCTCCCATTGCACAAGCCTACCCTTTTGACCAAGATGACTATAGGCGTTTAGTGACCTTCTTAGTAAACATGGGCACCTATGATGAAGAAGAAAATTTACAGGACTACACGGATGGCACATATGGTCTCATGGATGATGACTTTGTTTATCTCGACGACGAGGATAGGGGTTTAGCCTTAGGGTTTCCCCCCAACCTCTACAATATCCTATTCCCTTGACTCTCTAGGGGGAGTGCAAATAATTAGGTTAGGGTTCCTTATGTTTTTTGTTGTGTTCAATAAGTGTTGGTACCTTTTCCCACTAATGTGCCTCCTGGAGGTATTCCTTTTGTTTCCTAGTGTGTACAGGTGCGTGTTGCTATTAATACGATTTGGACCTTCATGGAATCTTTATCTCGACTCACTCTTCAAATCAAGCGCGACCATCGACACAAACAGGTGTTTCTTGTCCATTAGCATTGCCCCTTATCTTTTTTGCATCTATGATTGTCTGCTTTAATCGTGATTGGTAGCCTAATATTCACCGCATTTGCTTAGTATCAAACATTTAATTCAATGTAATTTCTTGTCATAATCACTTGTCTAGGTTTAAAAATCAAGCAGTCCGACTAAAAATGTTTGACCAAGTTAGGTGTTAGAGATCTTCTCTTAATACCATGGGGAATGCCTTCCTAATAATCAATGGTTACTTAGGTTCTTAATCCAATTTAAGCAGCATTGTGTGAAATGTACTAGGGATTTCTAGTGGGCTTGACCCTATTGACCTTTCGCTTAAGTATTATAAAGGGAGTTTACTAGTGTGATGAGCCTCGGGAGGTGTATCAATGTTATATGACCCCCCAAAGTTACAAAATTAAAATGCTGAAAATGAACAAACAAAAAATCAAAGTGCCACACTGTAAAATCTTAAGCTAGAAGAGAAATCTCAGCTTGATTTGGTACTTCACTCACATGTATTGCCTATGGTACTAGAGCCCTAGAGGTTCCCAGTGTGGGCGCTTTTCCTTGAAAAGCAAAAAACCCAAGGCATACAAAATAAGCACACACATCAAAATTGAATCACTGTGAAAAGACTTTGGGGGGTCAAAGCAAAGGTAATCAGTCAGGCGATGATTTCATGAGAAATTCCTTTTATCGTAGCGTAACTACAAGGTCCTCTAGGTATAGCCTCTAGTCAGCCCTCGAACATGAAATACTTGGCTCTCGCGATTAAACAACTTAATTAACCAGAGAAAATTAAGAAGCTTACCCATGGTATTAATAGTCGATCTCTAGTGCCTTTCGACCGTTAAATTAGCGGCCCCAAACTTGTTTAATTTTTTACCTTTACATCTGTTTATGCATTTGATTACATTACAATTTAATGTTCATTGCTGACAAATTGTTTGAAATTCTTTTACCAATCAATTTGTCTACTTAAAACTGCATATGCTTTTTAATCACTTATGAGAATGCAATTACTGTGCCAATGTTGTTTGATTTTGCAGTGACTGAAGAAGGCTAAGGGAATTCATCTCAAATGCTCTTCCACCTCGACGAACGAGCTTCAACTCAATAGCTTCCGAGGACGGAATCTACATCAGGAAGGGGGGCATGTTAACCCTCACGGCTCACGGACACCCCATCACCTACGACGGACGTGTATTATGTATTTGGTAGAGTCAAGTACCGGGCTTGTCGGACCAATAGGAAAAGGGTAAGAGTGATCGCTGATGAGAGGCGCACTCTAACTGGGACATTCAAGGGATTAGTTGGCTAAGCATGGGCGCCCAAGTGTGAATGGGGTGAGCTCATATAAAAGCCAACTAAACCTAAAATTCACTCATTCTCTCATTTGTGCAATAGAAGAGTGCTCTTGCTCCATCTCCATCTTCTTCTTCTTCACCTCCTTGTGTGTGTGTGTGTGTATGCGAGAGAGAGAGAGAGAGAGAGAGAGAGAGAGAGAGAGAGAGAGAGAGAGAGAGAGAGAGAGAGAGAGAGAGAGAGAGAGAGAGAGAGAGAGAGTGCGATCGAGCATTGCGGCGGCACGACGGTGGTGAAGCGGTTGAGCGCGACGTAGCGGCGTCTCCTTCTTCTTCGCGGCGAGGAATCCTCCATGGCACGAGCATAGAGCGGTGAGTGACACACCATTTCCCTCTTTTGAGCTTACTAGTTAAGCTAGTTGTGTGCTTGTAGCCGTCTGTGGCTCGCACACAGTGTTAGGAAAGTCCCTTGCTTCGACAGTGCGGCAAGGAGCGCACAGGTACCCATAAAAAGTGATGGTCGGTTATCTAGCACATATATGTACAAGTCAAGATTGTTATCGGTCAATTCTACATTGTGAGGTTCCGATCCTCTCTGGAAAACTACATTCGGGGGTCGATTGTCCCATCTAGACAATTGTTCTGCTCCATCAGGCAGGAACTCACTGCACAATGTTCACACAAAAATAGGATTCCCATCTACAACTCTTTATCATGGTGCCTTGTTAATTCAATTTATAGAGAGAGAGAGAGAGAGAGAGAGAGAGAGAGAGAGAGAGTCAAGCTTCAAAAGGGTAATTGCATCTATTTGGTATGTATCCTAAACAAAGGAATGAATAGTTTTTAAAGAAGTCAGAGAACATTGTATGGAGATCTGTGAAGGAGAGAAATGGACACAAAAAGATAATGATAAAGGGGAAAAACCATATAATGGTGTCCTAATAAAGAATTCCACAAATTAATTGGAAAGTTAAACATTGACATCATTCTATTGAATACATTCATCTACCCTATTTCTTCCCCAGCTTCGAGCCTCAATTAATCTATCTTCTTGCTAGTGAACATGGGTACAATGAACTCACTTTTGATGCCTGAGCGCCGCCTTACCACTCTATTTCACTGCTTAATGAATACTAGTGTGTGACCCGCGCATTGTTGCGGCCAAGGAAACAATGTCTCTATTCTCATAGAGTTATCTTCTCTTCCAAGTGGAACACTGTCAATACTCTCTTCCTACATGTATAGTCTCGCATTTATAAAAGTGATGCATGACACGACCTCTTAATAGTTGCTGCAAAGCATTCTTTTGATACCAAGATTGGAAGCTTCTCATAGACATTATTTTTCATGAGGTGCTAGCCCTTTTTCAACAAACCTAGGAGTGCTCTAATTCTATTGGTGTGTGTGTGTGTGTGTGTGTGTGTGTGTGTGTGTGTGTGTGTAAATATTGATGCATGGTTTTTAGGACCCCTTCTGAAGGTGCAATAAAGGCATAGTCAGTTGTTGGGAAGATGAGGATACTCTAGTCCAAGGGATCTCGAAAGAGAAGAAAAATCTACTTCACAAGCACCAAAGAGTAAAAAGTGCCATGGACAGAAGATACGTGGGAACGAGCTCTTATGCATGCCTACAACCTATATCGTACAGAATAGCCCATTCTAGGTGTGAATTTCTAGTGAAATTTACACGAGGATGTTCGTGTGGACTCACAGCACAACATACTCCGTTTTCACTTTTTTACCGACAGTAAATATTTTTTACCACAATAAATATTTTTTACCTATAGTAAATATTTTTCACCTACATGGTAAATACAAATCACTTTTTACCTACAATAACTTTTTTTACCCATGGTAAATATTTTTTACTGCACCATAAGTATTTGGTAGGTAACAGTTCACTGTTACTAGAAGCAGTGATTGGGCATCAACAATGCAGTTACAGGAGGAGAAAAGGGGAAAATCTTATGGTAAAGGTGAGTCAACAGGGATAAAGACTTTTGAGTTGAAAAGAGACATGCTGATTTTTTCAAAGAACACATGTCAAAAGAAGCCATGGTTGAGGATTTTTTGAGAATTTGATATTCAGGAGGACCCAGCAGGTCCCCCCCTGACATGTGCAGAACCTCCAGTTTCAACAGCCACCTTACCTGGTCTTAAATGCTGGTCAAGGCCTTATCCCCATGTGTCACAATCAGAAAAATCAGCATTTACCCTCCCCTCTCACATCACTCTAGAGAATATCTTAATGGTGACATATCAAGTGACCTCAATCTGTTAACCACCCTAAGCAAAAAGTAACCCCAATCAGCGGATTTAAGCATGTTTATCCCTAATCCTAAACCCTCTCAGAAACCTATATAAGGAGGCCTTCTCTCACTCAAAAACAACACTTCACCACTTCACCAAGCAACGAAGCTATGACGACATTGCTCACAACGAGGAGCTATGGATGGAGCTCTACTCTCTCTCCCTCTCTCTCTCTCCCTCTAGTATGCTACATTACTAGCCCTAAAACCTAAATAAGGAGTCTTCTCTCATGCTCCATGGCCACCATCCTCGCCATCATTCTCTAAGGTATTGATGTGTTGCTAGTAGGATCATACCTACTTGCTGGGTTGATTGTTTTTGACAAGGGATTATGCCATCCTTGGCTTGCTTCTCTATATCCTTGTTATGTATGATCAGATGCCGTTGTATTGTTAAGCTGATGTCTTGTGTATATATATGCTACATAAGGTCCCTAAGCTTCGCTTCTATGTGTTTTGCCATATGTTTTGATGCCATCATAATGCCAGAAGTCTCACTTGCCTATGTGCACTATGCGTGAGGTCCTTAAACCTCTTAATTTAGGGTGGTGCCCCCTTTGTTTTGTTCTTTGTTTGTTTGCATGAGGCGTGGTTTGTGGAGTGTGCACGAGTACAGAGGCCACCCGATTGCACTGCTCTTTTTCCCGCTATCATTTTGGTGCCCCCACGGAGGAGGGCTACACAGACCTTCAGTCCACAAGCGATGAAGATGTGCAATCTACAACATGGACGAATGGCATGAGGAGTTTGCAAATTGGAGAACAGAAGAGGAGGAGGCTTTAGAGGCCTTAAAAGCTTTCATCGAGGTCTTGTTACCAGGTTGTAGTGTCATTGAAATTCAAGAAGTAAGTTCTTCTACATGCCTTGTTCGTGATCGTCGCTAACGAAGGAGAGTGAGAAGAAGATCTTGATATACCTCTCCTCTCAACCTATGAGTGCTCCAGAAACCTCCAACGCACACGAGCTTGAAATATTCTACATCAACATATACGAAGGTACTGTGACACACATTAAGGGAAGAGAAAGCATCACCAGACCTCTCTTTCCTGAGGAGCCGACTAAGAGGAGGAAGATCACCTCTACACCTAAGTGGCCCAAGGCCGCAGCGCGTGCTCAAGCGTAAGGTAACATTTGGCTTAATCTCATTAATAAGGGATTACATGACCACTACATGCAAGAAAAATGCTAGTGAGCAACCAACTTCAACCTCCAACTTGCAACCACGACTCTCACCCCTAAATCCTCCTGAAGCAAAAAGGCGAAGGCTTGCCTACAAGATTGCCGCCCGTCTGCGAATGCTCCCAGTGCACTTTGTGAATCCAGACACCACCAATCCCAAGCCAACCTCCTGTCCGCGTGAAGATCACTTTGGATATTGTCCAAAGTGCTTTGGAGACCGGGTGAAAAGCCTCCCTGCCCTACCTTTGCTGCTAATTTTCAAGAAGTTATCTCAATCTAAGGAAACTATCGTAGTTGATGATGTGCTGCACATTAATGGTGTCACTTTCATTCGTCATGTTGATTATGGTAATAGAATCCAATTGTTGCTTGCTAAAAGGCTCAGCATTGTACAAAGTGTTGCCATCACGCCTTACGTCTTCATAGATGCATCAGGAAGAGTCGAAGTGATCCGAGGTGCTGACCTTCTGTGGCTGATCAGGCTCATTGGTCCCAAGGTGGTGCAACTAAGCTAGGCTCTTGTGTGTAAGTATGGATGCCAATAATGAGAATGATGATCCCCGCATGTTTCCTTTCCATTTTGTGCATCGTATCCGTGTGAATATTTGTATTGATAGAAAAATCTTTTATCAGCAAAAAATAGCCCTGTTGTTTGGAGCCGAGAGACTTGGGGAAATCTTGCGCTCTCCTCATCCTGTCATTCTACCCTTACTAGACTATTACCATTCCTTTGATGTGTCGATCTTCATCCTATTTTGAGCTAAGTTGTGCTAAAGCTCCAAATTGTAATTACCATACTCTATTTTAAAATAAATTGCAGCTGTTTGTGTAATTGTTTACTCTCTCACTTATGGCCTTCCCTAATTTTTATGGTAAGCCTGGGGAGGTTGCTCCAGACTTTTTGGATAATTTGGAAATGGCCTTTCTAGTATCGAGAAGGGATGACGAAGCTACTAGGTTAAGGGCCTTTCCTTTGGTCTTGAGGGAAGGTGCAAAATTATGGTATCAAACTTTGGCACCTGAAGAAAGAAGAGACTGGGAGTCCTTAAAGATGGCCTTCATCGAAGAATTTCGCCGCCATGAGCCTCCAGAGGAGATATGGAGACAGCTCTTAGAGCTACGCCAAACATCACCCAATGACTATAGAAGCTATGAAGGAAAGTTTTCCAACCTGTGGGAGAAATGGTGTGCATCACTAGGTGAAGGAGAGAGGGCGCCAGAATGCCTAAAGAAGGACTGTTTCCTGGCAGGGCTTTACCCCATCCTTCGAGAAAAGGTAAAAGATAAATTCCCAGATACCTTTGATAAAGCTATGACTTATGCAAGGGAGAAGGATAGGAAGTTAAAATTCCAAGCTCAACTACAAGGGGGAATGGAGCCTCCACCGCTAGCTCAACCTACGGCAAGGGTAGTAGCAGGGACAGGAGCAACAGACCAAGAGTCCTCTCAACAAGAATTACTTCAACAAATCACCAATCAACTAGAGAGCCTGTCCATCAATCTGGTTCAAGGTGTAAGGGCTCCCCAGCCAGGAAATGAACGAAATAGACAAGAAGGACAAAGGCAAGCACGTGAGTACATTTTTTACAACTGTGGAGAGGTAGGTCACGGCATGTATTATTGCCCCCATCCACGACGCTATCAAGGAAATGGTAATCAAAGACGGCCTCCTCGCCAGCAAGTCACTCCTCCTCGAGCTGGGCCACTAAATGGACAAAATGCACACGTGGCTCCACCAATCCAAATATTGAGACCCCCTCCTCCACCACCACAAGCACCAGCAGAGATCCCTCCACTACCATCGGGAGGGGAGGACAGGGCTGTCTCTGTCATAAGTCTTGACAATGGTAAGGATAAAGGAAAAGAAAAAATGGAGGAAGCTGTTGCCATGCCAATAAAGAGAGTTAGGAGACAAAGAACTGATGAAATGGAAGCTTAATTGTCTGTTAAGATGAGGGAAGCAAAGGCCTTGTTGAAGGGTTTTAAAGAAGTTCGAGTGCACTTTGTACCTAGAGATCAAAATCGAGAAGCAGATACCTTAGAAGGTGAAGAACTACAAACTCTCATAGTAGGTGCTATCCTTGTGAAAAGTCCTTTATACCAGGGAAAGGAGGAGCTGCATGATTTACTTTACTTTCTTGAGCATTGTGAAGCACCCTCTGGTATGAGTAAAAGTGAACGTAGGTGGTTGGCAAAAAAGGCTACCAGCTATAGCTTAGTGAATGAGGACTTGTATTGTAGAGGGAAAGATGTTGTCTTAAGGAGAGTTCCTGCATCCCAAGAGATAAAGGATATTTTGTTTAGTTGTCATGAAGGTGTGTGTGGTGGCCACTTTGCACAAGAGATTACTAGCAGAAAGATTTTACAAGCAGGGTTCACGTGGCCAAGCCTCCATCGAGATGTACAACATTGGTGCCGCACATGTGAGGTTTGCCAAAAAGCTGGACCAAGGCGTCTTACCCATGAAAATCAGCATCCAATCAAAACCTATGGGCCATTTGAAAAATGGGGGATAGATGCAATAGGGCCACTACCTTGCACTCAATCAGGGAAGGAATACATCATTATGGGGGTGGAGTACATGACCAGATGGGCAGAAGCTCGTCCCACAAAGCGCATCACAGCCAAGGACGTCAGTGATTTTATTTTTGAATGCCTTTGTTGCCGTTTTGGCACACCTTTGGAGATTCTCTCGGATAGGGGACCGGGATTTCGAGCTAATTTAGTCGGGCAATTGATGAGCAAGTTAAAAATCAAGCGCAGGCACTCTACACCATACTACACTCAGTGCAATGGTCTTGTGGAAAAGGTAAATGGTCTTATATGTAAAATCATCACTAAGCAAGTGAATTTACATCCTAAGGCATGGGACAAACACCTAGATGCAGCACTTTGGGCCTACAGAACATCCTTTAAAACATCCTTGGGGTATACACCTTTTCACTTGGTTTACGGGCAAGAGGCACTATTGCCTATAGAAGTGGAGCTAGCGAGCCTCCGAGTTCTAAAAGCACATCAAGAGGATAGTCAAGAGAAGCAGGTGGAAGGAAGAATCATCGATTTGGAGAGGTTAGGGCTAGATCGAGAGTCAGCAGTGAAGTACTATGCAGCCCAGGCAGAGAAGAAACGAAAGAAGTTCAATCGCAACCTTGTCAAGAAAGGTATCAAGGAAGGTTCTTTAGTGCTCAGATACGACAATCGCTTTGATCGCAGGAAGGATGGTAAGTTCTTGCTTAAGTGGGAAGGCCCTTTTGTAGTGATACAGAGGTTCTCAAATGGTAGTTACCAACAAGGTGACCTAGATGGTAAGGTACATCAGACCCCGGTAAATGGTTGGCGATTGAAGGCCTACCAATGTCGTCTTTCACAGCCATATGCTGGTGAAATCACTGCTAAGGATGGTTCAGAGGAGAGCTCATCATATTCGAGCTCCAACTAAGGTAACAATCATGTACATAGTCGTTTAAATAAAATTAAAAAAAAAAGAAGACAAAAAAAAGAAAAAAAAAGAAAAAAAAGAGAAGAAAAAAAGAGAATGCTACCAGTGAAAGCGGATATTGACAATGGATGGGGTATGGCTTTCAAGGGTCTAGGAGACCAGTTGTTAGTCATGGATGGATACAATTATTCATTAGAAAGGACTAAACAGGGTGCATCAGCCAAGAAAGCAGTCACATGGCAAATTCCATTGGTACCAGGTGGGTAAGTATTCAAGAGAACCCTATTGTAGCACAACCTACAGCTAGAGGCATCAAATACCTCTAGCTTAAGGGGGAGGGCTATATGATGCATGGTTTTTAGGACCCCTTCTGAAGATGCAATAAAGGCACAGTCAGTTGTTGGGAAGATGAGGATACTCTAGTCCAAGGGATCTCGAAAGAGAAGAAAAATCTACTTCACAAGCACCAAAGAGTAAAAAGTGCTATGGACAGAAGATACGTGGGAACGAGCTCTTATGCATGCCTACAACCTATATCTTACAGAATAGCCCATTCTAGGTGTGAATTTCTAGTGAAATTTACACGAGGATGTTCGTGTGGACTCACAGCACAGCATACTCCGTTTTCACTTTTTTACCATAGTAAATATTTTTTACATACAGTAAATATTTTTCACCTACATGGTAAATACAAATCACTTTTTACCTACAGTAACTTTTTTTTACCCATGGTAAATATTTTTTACTGCATCATAAGTATTTGGTAGGTAACAGTTCACTGTTACTAGAAGCAGTGATTGGGCATCAACAATGCAGTTACAGGAGGAGAAAAGGGGAAAATCTTATGGTAAAGGTGAGTCAACAGGGATAAAGACTTTTGAGTTGAAAAGAGACATGCTGATTTTTTCAAAGAACACATGTCAAAAGAAGCCATGGTTGAGGATTTTTTGAGAATTTGATATTCAGGAGGACCCAGCAGATCCCCCCCTGACATGTGCAGAACCTCCAGTTTCAACAACCACCTTACCTGCTCTTAAATGCTGGTCAAGGCCTTATCCCCATGTGTCACAATCAGAAAAATCAGCATTTACCCTCCCCTCTCACATCACTCTAGAGAATATCTTGATGGTGACATATCAGGTGACCTCAATCTGTTGACCACCCTAAGCAAAAAGTAACCCCAATCAGCGGATTTAAGCATGTTTATCCCTAATCATAAACCCTCTCAGAAACCTATATAAGGAGGCCTTCTCTCACTCAAAAACAACACTTCACCCACTTCACCAAGCAACGAAGCTATGACGACATTGCTCACAACGAGGAGCTATGGATGGAGCTCTACTCTCTCTCCCTCTCTCTCTCTCTCTAGTATGCTACATTACTAGCCCTAAAACCTAAATAAGGAGTCTTCTCTCATGCTCCATGGCCACCATCCTCGCCATCATTCTCTAAGGTATTGATGTGTTGCTAGTAGGATCATACCTACTTGCTGGGTTGATTGTTTTTGACAAGGGATTATGCCATCCTTGGCTTGCTTCTCTATATCCTTGTTATGTATGATCAGATGCCGTTGTATTGTTAAGCTGATGTCTTGTGTATATATATGCTACATAAGGTCCCTAAGCTTCGCTTCTATGTGTTTTGCCATATGTTTTGATGCCATCATAATGCCAGAAGTCTCACTTGCCTATGTGCACTATGCGTGAGGTCCCTAAACCTCTTAATTTAGGGTGGTGCCCCCTTTGTTTTGTTCTTTGTTTGTTTGCATGAGGCGTGGTTTGTGGAGTGTGCACGAGTACAGAGGCCACCCGATTGCACTGCTCTTTTTCCCGCTATCATATATATATATATATATATATGTATATATATATATATATATATATATATATATATATATATATATATAGAGAGAGAGAGAGAGAGAGAGAGAGAGAGAGAGAGAGAGAGAGAGATTCCTTCATTTCGTCTACCTTGATCTAGCAATGCTACCAAGCTTGATTATAGAGATTAGATAAGTTAGCATGGTGTGAAGAGATGAAATCTAAGAGAATTCAATGTAATAATAAAACTCTTTTTTATAAATGGAGTGAGTTCTAGAATTGGTTTCAATGACAGCGCAATTGGATTCAATATCTCTGCTCCACTCTCTTGCTTGCTTCTATCCTTGTACATATGTATGGATGTATGTATACATATATATCTCTATATGTACACATAGTACACACACACACACACACATATATATATATATATATATATATATATATATATATATGCTTGAAGTGAAGATTTGTCATATAGGTTTTGAGACATCATGATATGTTCCAAGTATGTCTATATGTACACATAGTGCACGCGCGCGCACACACACACACATATATGCTTGAAGGAAAGATTTGTCACATATGTCTTGAGTTTGTCACATTTGTCACAGAGAGGCATCTTGCTATTGTTCCAATACAATAACTATGACATTCAAAGTTTCTATGCTCCCCTCGTTCCTCCCCCCTCCCCCCAAAACCTAGTTCCCAGATGGACATTTAAAAGGGAGAAGCAAACTCCTTTTTCTCATTTTTTGAAAAGAAAAATATAGATGGCTATGATTGGTCTCTCTCTCTCTCTCTCTCTCTCTCTCTCTCTCTCTCTCTCTCTACCATCATATAGATCTTTGAGATTCATTGGATGTTCTTACAACATTTCAAATTGTCCTTTTATCAAGATGTGTGTGTGTGTGTGTGTGTGTGTGTGTGTGTGAGAGAGAGAGAGAGAGAGAGAGAAGATGAAACAAAAATAACTTTATTCTTACCCATGTTGTGAGATATATCTTTTGGGATTGTTCGATGGCATTAAAAATTTTCTTCTTGTTTATCTTCTCTATCTCTTTATCCTCCTCCTCCTCCTCCCCATAGATATTCACTGTTGTTGAAGGCTTGTCTTATAACTTTTAAAGTCAGTTTTGATTGTTTCTACATGCGAGCATTTTGTTCTGTCTTCCTCTCTTCTCTCGCGTCATTTGTTGGACTTTGCATTTCAACACATTAAATGCGGCACTTAACAATTGTTCTCCCCCCCCCCTCTCTCTCTCTCGCATTAATTTTAGATTGGCACCCTTGTCTGACAAAATTTAAGGATTTTATAAATTTTTAAGCATGGCCGACATGTTAACTCTTAAAAATGAAAAGAACAAAATATCCAAGGATTTGTAAAAGGTCTATCAACTGGGAAATCTCTCTACCCATTTGGGGTGTTCTCTCTCGTTGATTTTAGATTGGCACCCTTGCTTGCCAAAATTTAATGAATTTATAGATTTTGAAGCATGGCCCACATGTTAAATCTTAAAAATGAAGGACAAAATATCTAAGAATTGGTAAAAGATCCATCAACTGGGAAATCTCTCTACCTATTTGGGGTGTTAATGTGAGGGTTGGTCTTTGTCGGGCATTTAATCCCTTTTCTACGGGTAAAAAACTTTAGCTATCCTTCAAAAAATACATTAATGCCAAAAAATAATATCTTGAAATTTTGAAAAGTGTGTGAGCTCAACGATAAAATCTTTCTTTCTCTTTCTCCCCCTCATAAATGTACATGTGTATGCACACATGCAATGCTCTCTCTCTCTCTCTCTCTCTCTCTCTCTCTCTCTCTCTCTCTCTCATGGTCAATAATGTGGATAATGATCCCTGCATTTGCATGTCATGTATGTTCTCAAAGCGAGACAACGCCAAGTCAACGTTAGGCGAGCTTTTTTCTTTTTCTCAAGCTCTTTAAAGAAATACATACTTCCAAAATTTTCTAAAACATATCAATATTGGTTTTGAAAAAAACCCCTTGAAAAAAAAAACCAAATATATCTTCAAAAATTACATTTCCATTAAATAAAAAATCACTATGTTTTTTCTTTTATTGTTATATCTTCAAAAATTACATTCGCATTAAGTAACAAAACCTCCACTAAAGTTATCCTCTTTTTGTTATGTGCAATCAAGCTTCAACATTTATTTTATCTTCAACATTTATTTTATGTGGAATAGAAAGTCTCTTTACTTTACATTTGAAAAGACTTGTCACTTCTTACATTGTGAAAATGCTATCATTTCTTACAATCTTACCCTTTACTTTTGCATTTTAGATTTAGATGTTTTGTAAGGTGTTTTTTGAAATGAACCAAGGAGTGACACTTGGACACCCTCTCCTTCCTTAAAAATTTTAAGCTGCATTATAAAGAGTACTAGTGTGACACCCGCGCGTTGCTGCGGCCAAGAAAAGCATGGACATTGGGTCACACACACACACACACACACACACACATTTGTTAGATGTGGATAAGTGTCTGTATGCACAAGTGGAGAGAGTGGATTACTCCAAAAAGATGACAATTCTCTCTCTCTCTCTCTCTTTCCTTGAAATGGTATGTAGTTGCTTTTGGAAGGCTTCTAGTTTGCCAAGGAAAATTTCTCTCTCTCTCTCTTTCTCTCTCTCTCTCTCCTTGAAATAGTATGTAGTTGCTTTTGGAAGGCTTCTAGTTTCCCAAGGAAAATCTCTCTCTCTCTCTCTCTCTCTCTCTCTCTCTCTCTCTCTCTCTCTCGTGTTGGTGTCCCATGCAAGGGTGTAACAAATTTTTGATAGGTACACCTCTCCTCTTTGTGCATAGCTTGTGCTAAAGGTCGTGAGAGTGAATGTGGATGTACTGACCATGTATCTTTTCAGTGCCTCTCGTACCCTTCCATTTTGGATATGTTGGAAACCTGCATTTACAAAAAGAAATAGAGTTTCCTGTTCCGTCAACCAGCTATAATTATAAAACCAGGAAGTAATAAATTTTGCAAGTGTTAATGTAAATATTGACAATTCTTCAAGTATCAATGTTACCGACAATTCTTCATGTTTTAACCTAAAAAATGGAAGAGTTTTATTTTTGCCCTTATTGATTATATTACTTTAATTAGGAAGAATAGTATAAGTAGATGAAGCATTTTATATCATAGAATTGACTCCCTTTTTTTAAAACAATATGTAATTTCTTACAGAGGGTTGCCAACTTGTTGGGAAAACTCTCTCTCTCTCTCTCTCTCTCTCTCTCTCTCTCTCTCTCTCTCTCTAGCGTCCCATGCAAGAGTGTGATAGATTTTTGACAGGTCCACTCTCCTCTTCGTGCATAGCTTGTGCTTGAGGTGGAAAAAGAGTGACCAAGGATGTACAATACATCCTTGGTCACTCTTTTTCTACCAGTACATTGAAGCTTTTAGTGCCTCTCATACCCTTCCATTTTGGGTCTATTTGAGACCTGTGTTCACAAAGAAAGGGCTTAGCGTATTTTTAACCTTCTAAAATTAAAAGACCCATGTTACATTCCAAGCTTGCCTTAAGAAAATTGACAGTTCTTTAAATATTAACCTGAGTTTTATTTGTGTCCTTATTTATTAAATCACTACAATCAAGAAAAATAATATAAGTAGATGAAGCATTTCTTATCATAGAATTGACTCCCTTTTTCTTGAAATAATATGCCATTGCTTTTGGTTGGCTACCAAGTTGTTAGGGAAACTCTCTCTCTCTCTCTCTCTCTCATGTCGGTGCCCCACGTGAGGATGTAACAAATTTTTGATCAATGCACGCCTCCTTTTGTCACATACTATCCTTAGGGTGGTAAGAGAGTGACATTGGATGTACAGAGCTTCCAACTCCTCTACATCCATCATGCCCTTCCATTTTGGGGCTATTTGAGGCCCATGTTTACAAAAAAACCGAGATTTAGTGTATTTGTAACTGTATAAACTTACCGAATTTGGGCTATGTTCCAAGCTTGCCTTGAAGAAAACCGGCGATATTTTTCAAGTTTTAGTGTAAATATCGTCAATTCTTTGAATTTTGACTTTAGAATCTTATGCCTTTATATATTTCCAATGTTTGCAACAAACCAAGGTTTAATATATTTTTAATCAGCTGAAATTGAAAAATCTTGGCTAGTTTCCTAGCTTGCCTTGAAAAAATTTGGAAATGTTTTGCAAGTTTTAGCGGTAATTTCTCAAATATTGGCCTAAAAACAAAATTTTTAATTGTGCCCTTCTTTATTTTGAGTACGATTTTTTTTTGGCAAGCCTAGCAAATTAGTTCGATTCGGATAAATGTTTTTGGTAAGCCCTATTTGAAACCTCACATGCCACATGCTTATGTTGTCCGCCCCCCCCCCCCCCCCCCCCCCCCCCCCCCAAATTTGAGGCACAAGTGGTACCAGCCCTGCGAGACCATCTGACTTTACCTCTTTGGGTGAAGTTGTAACATGTAGTGTGCACATGTCTTTGAGGTTAGTAGAATAGGTATGCATTTAGATACCAATCAAAAGGTTTTTGTTCAACGTTGTGGTTTTTTAGTTATATACTTTTTTTCACAATTTTAGATACAAAAGGGTGTTGAAAAACTATTTTTGGAAAAAACCTTACAAATTGAATAGAAAAATGCTCCCTTTTATTGGTGAGAAATTGATAGTTAAGGGTTTTATAAATAGTGATTGACGACACGTGATATAGGCTTTGCATATAGTGAACACCCCCCCCTCCCCGCGAGGATTCCAAGCTTACCTTGAAGAAAACCAACAAAATTTTACAAGTTCTAGTATAAATACCATCAATTCTTCAAAAGAGTTTTTAGTGTGCCTCTTATTTACTTTAAATTATTTCGATCGTAAAAAAAGATTTGGTGCCCTCTTTGAGACACCCTCCCCAAAAAGACACACACACACACACAAACATGTCGAATCCGATGTTAGATAAAAAGTGAGGCTTAAATATTTTTGATGGTTTAAAACTGCAAAATCCTAGCTAGATTCTAATTTTTCCTTGAAGCAAACCAATAAAATTTTGCTAGTGCACATATAAACAATTCTTTAAATTTTCAATTTTTATGGCCATTGGCCTTTGAAAAGCAAAGTTGAGCCACTCAAAATTGGCCTTCACAAGGATAAGTAAAGTCTACCTTAAATAAAAAACTAAAGTCAATCCCTTTTTTTTAACTTGAAAGCTGAAATGGTTCACAGGTTCCAAGGTGAGAAATGAAACATTTTGAAAAGTTTTCTTTGAAGTGAACCTAAGAGTGACACTTGGATGCCTTCTCCTTGCTTGAAAATTTCAAGCTGTTTCATATATAGTATAGAAGTATAGATGTTAATACTCCCCATCTTGGTTTCCTTCTTTATCAAGGTCTCATTATTTCTAGTCGGCGCTCCTTACCTTATAGATTCTCATCATTGTTCAAATAAAACTCAACCTACTAATTTATACACATTTTAAAGTAATTAATAACTTTTCAGCTTCTACTTACCCTCCAAAATCGAAAAGATTATCCTGTCGCCACACCACAGACCTTCCCCTTGCTTGTTGTTGGAGGCAGTTATTGATGCGGTTAGTTATGGCGTTTGAAAATTCTCTTCCCAAGTTATGCAGCCAATTCTTTCTTTCCTCACTCAATTTATTGCAATTGGTGTGGCCTCTCTTACCCATGAAATTAGTGTGGACTCTTACCTACAAAATACCAGTGGCCTCATGAAATTAGTGTGGACTCTTCTATACTCTTTATAATGCAACTTAAACTTTTCAAAGAAGGAGAGACCCTCCATGTGTCACTCATGAAATTAGTGTGGACTCTTCTATACTCTTTATAATGCAGCTTAAACTTTTCAAAGAAAGAGAGACCCTCCATGTGTCACTCAGCGCTTCACTTAAGAGAAAACCTCTCTAAAATGTAAAAGAGAGAGTAAGATTGGAAGAAGGTTTTGAGCTTTTGTGAGAATGTAAAATCTGAAGTCGCGGAGCGGAGCGTGGGTCGACTCTCTCTCTCACACACACACACACAGTGAGCTTACACAGTACACAGTACGCAGAGATCTGTTAGAAGGGTTATCTCCCAAATCCTTAGTATTCACAAAGAATATGTTAGTATATACAAAGAGTTAGAGGTAAGTGAGTTAGGCGGGTGGCCGGCCATATCCGCATAAGAGGCCACTTGGGCTTTAATCCCAACAACCTCCCACTTAAAGTCCAATGTGGCACTTTAAGTAACTGTAAATCTATGAACATAAATGTACAAAGATTTACATGGCTGCCATCTATCCAATGCCCAATAACTCACGACAATGCACAAAGCCCTCTCCTGGAAGTCCCTTTGTGAGTAGATCAGCAGGATTGTCCTTGGTGTGGATCTTCAGCAGTTGTATCTGCTTGTCGTCAAGTACTTCCCTAATGAAGTGATACTTCACATCAATATGCTTAGTCTTCGAATGGAACACTGGATTCTTTGCCAATTGTATAGCACTTTGACTATCACAATATAACTCTGGCATATCTGCATTGATTCCCAAGTCTGCAACCAATCTACCAAGCCAAATAGCTTCTTTGCATGCCTCATTTGCTGCAACATACTCAGCTTCTGTAGTAGACTGCGTAACACAATCTTGTAATCGAGATCGCCATGATATGGCACCTCCAGCCAATGTAAAGACATAGCCTGATGTAGATCTCCTCTTATCCAAGTCTCCTGCATAATCTGAGTCAGTGTATCCTCTGACACTCAAATCCTGACTACCATAGCATATGCGCATACTCTTTGTATGTTTTAAGTATCTCATGATACCTTTCACTGCCTCCCAATGTTTCTTGCCGGGATTTGACATATATCTGCTAACCACTCCCACTGCAAATGCAATATCCGGACGTGTAGCAATCATTGCATACATCAAACTACCCACTGCAGACGCATATGGAATCTTATCCATTTCAGCCTTTTCTTCCTCAGACACAGGACAATCTTGTTTGCTAAGTTTCACATATGGTGGCAATGGAACACTCAATGCCTTTCCCTTCTCCATATTGAAACGTTGCAAAACCTTGTCAATATACTCTGTTTGAGATAACCAAATCAACTTCTTTGATCTGTCTCTCTCAATGCGCATACCAAGTATATGACTTGCCTCACCCATGTCTTTCATGTCAAACGATTTTGCCATCTTTGACTTCAAAGCTGAAATTTCTTCCAAGTGTTTGCCAGCAATCAACATGTCATCCACATACAAAATAAGGATCAGCCAACTGCCATCCTTAGCCTTCTTTGTATATAGACAGTGATCGAACTCACTACGTTTGTAGCCTTGAGAAAGCATAAACTGGTGGAACTTATGGTACCATGCCCTCGGTGATTGTTTTAAGCCATAAAGACTCTTTAACAACTGGCATACCAAATGTTCCATGCCTTTCTCAACAAACCCTTCTGGCTGCTGCATGTAAATTTCCACATCTAAATCACCATGCAAGAACGCTGTCTTGACATCCATTTGGTGCAACACCAAATCCAATATAGCAACCAATGCAAGAAAGCATCTCAATGTAGTCATCTTGACCACTGGAGAGAAGACTTCATCAAAGTCAATGCCTTGTTCTTGCTTAAAGCCCTTGGCAACAAGCCTTGCTTTGTACTTTGGCTGACTATCATGAGCGGTGATCTTATACCTGTAAACCCATTTACAAGGTAGAGCCTTTTTGCCCTGTGGTAATTTAACCAACTTCCATGTCTGGTTTTTATGCAGAGCTGTCATCTCTGATTGCATGGCCAACTGCCATTTTTTCGAGTCAACCACTTGTAATGCTTCCTTGTAACAAGATGGTTCTCCGCAATCTGTGAGCATGACATAATTTAGAGATGGCATATAACGATCAGGTGGTTTGGAGACACGCTCAGAACGTCTCACCACAACTGATTCTGCCTCTCTAGCCACTATAGGCTGTTCCTGAGCCTGACCATGCTGTCTTGATGTGCTAGCACTAGGTCCATCTTCCCTGAAGACAACTCTTCTGATCTCCTCTATCTTCTCTGGCTTAGCGTGAAACTTGGCTTCATTGAAATGCACATCATTGCTACGAATAAGCTTTCTGGACTCAGGATCCCAAAGCCGGTAACCCATCTCGCCCGATTCTTCGTAGCCAAGAAATATACACTTCTTGCTCTTTGGTTCTAACTTATTTCTGAACTCCTTAGGAATATGGCTATAAGCTTCACAACCAAAGACTCTGAGATGCTTATACGAAGGTGCCTTGCCTGTCCATAGCATCTCGGCCACTGCACTCTTATCCAGAACCCTACTAGGAGACCTGTTGATCAAATGGACTGCTGTAGCCACTGCTTCCGCCCAAAATCCATCAGGCAACTCAGCATTTGACAACATGCTTCTAACCTTCTCTTGTATGGTCCTATTCATACGTTCTGCAACCCCATTCTGTGAAGGATTATATGGTGCAGTAAGTTCCCGCTTAATCCCTTTTGCTTCACAAAAGTCTTGAAAAGCTTTGGAAACGTACTCTCCACCATTGTCAGTTCTCAAGCACTTCAGCTTCTGACCACTCTGATTCTCCACCAGCTGCAAGAATGTCTTAAAGACCTTGAGCACCTCATCCTTGTGCTTCAAGAAGTAAACCCATACTTTGCGAGAATAGTCATCTATGAATGTACAAAAGTACGCTGCTCCCCCTAGTGACAAACTAGGCATTGGTCCGCATAGGTCACTGTGTACAAGAGCTAACCGTTCGTCCCTACGATTCCTCTTTGATCTGTGCGGTTCCTGTGTTTGCTTACCATAAACACAATGCTCACAAAACTCGAAATCTTGAAATGAAAAGCCAGGCAAATAACCATAATGAGAAAGTATTTCCATTCCTCTTTTTGACATATGTCCCAACCTACGATGCCACAGTGACACACTTGGCTGCTCAATCACATTAATTACATGGTTTTTAACCTCTGAAACATGTAAAGTGTACAGAGTTCCTGACTTGCTGCCATGTGCTACAGTCATCAAACCTTTGGAGATCTTCCAAGCGCTGTTCCCAAAAACTGTCACATAACCCGCATCATCCAACTTCCCTGTACTAATCAAGCTCTTTCGGATTGCTGGAACATGTCTGACATTCTTGAGCCATAAAGAAGAGCCATTCTGAAACTTCAACTGCACATCTCTCACTCCAAGTATGTCACAAACCTGCTCATTGCCAAGTCTGACATAGTCTTTAGTAGCCACATATGATGTAAACCACTCTTTGTGCGGAGAAACATGTAAAGATGCCCCTGAGTCGATAATCCAATCACTCATAGCATGTCCATCCTCTGCAGTCAAGAAAACAGAATCAAGATTGCTTGTAAGGAAGATGTCACCAGCTGCTATACCAGAATCACTGTCTGAACCAGATCCTGTGACATTCACCTCTTCAATCTTCACTGAACTCTTCTTTTCATCTTGCTCAAAACTCTTTGTTTTGCCTTTTTCTTGTTTCCACTTCGTACAGTCTCGCTTCATGTGACCCTTCTTGCCACAATGGTAGCATTCTATGTCATCCTTTGACTTCGAATCACGAGACTTACTTCGGTTTTGTGCCTTCTTACCCTTCTTCTCTTTAAACTGTTGTCTCCCTCGAACGACCAAAGCACTATTGCCTTTGCCTTTGTCAATGTTCTTCCTGTTCACTTCCTCTGTGAGCAAGCTGCCTTCTACATTGGCACTTGTAAGACCTTCTGGCGCGACAGAATTACTTAACGCTGTACGAAAAGTATCCCAACTGTCTGGCAAAGTGATTAAGAGAAACATAGCCTTCACTGAATCTGGAAAGACTATCTCTTGTGCTGTTAACTGGCTGAAAATTGAGTGAAATTCATTCAGATGATTTGACATGGCTGTCCCTTCCTTCATCTTCAAATCCACCAATTTCTTGAGCCAGTAAATCTGAGAAGCAGCACTTTGTTTCTCGTACATATCACATAGCTTTTGCCATACGCCATACGCTGTAGTCTCTTCTACTACGTTGAAGTAAACATTTTCTGCCAGTGTCAGCATGATTGTGGAACAAGCTAACTCGTCAAGCTCTTCCCACTCATCTTGAGCCATAAATTCTGGTCTCTCCCCTTTGAGCTTCAGTGGCTTCACTTGTTTTTTCTGCACCAAAACCTGCCAAATCTGCTTCTTCCAGAATGGAAAGTTTGTGCCATCCAGCTTCTTTATGTTGTAAAGAGTCTCACTGTGAGAAGATGCCATATCTGCCAAACTGTTTACTCCTGAGAAAAATCCGGCAGAGTTTCCCCTGTAAACTGGCCTCTGTACACAGTAAACAAGCTGTAATCAACAAGCTGAACACCTCTCCTCAGGAACTGTCAGTATTTTGAAAATTTTTGACAGAGTCTCCCCTGTAAACTGAGCTCTGGGAACCAAAAGATAGCTCAAGAAACAATCATAAATAGCTGACCAATGACAAATCTAAAAAATCCTTGTAATATGCTGTCCTGTAAGCATACACTGTCTCCTCTCTGGGCGATGACAGAACCTGTATCTGTCTCAAGACTGAACCCTGAACAATGCCTCAACGGCCTGACGCATAAGATGCAATCCAGTGTCTACACAAAGTCATACATCCTAAGGGATAAAAGTCGCCGAAGAGGATGCGTGTAGAGGGGAACTCCAGCAACCTAATCCACCTCACACTGGGTAACCCAGCCCCCAGTGCTTGGCTTCAAAAAACCTCACACACGACCCTCTCAGATGGCTCAGCAAACTGCCCAGAACTAGCATACATCCTATAATAGACCAATCACTGTCCTATGACCGCTGCGGCGATCTGTCTGCTAGCGTGACTCACAACTAGCAGACCCACAATCACAGTACATCAATCTGCAATACATGCCAGTGGTGTCAAGCCGTCGTATGGCCACACCTCCCCTGGAACCTGGCAAGCACAAGAAGTAGCAATGCAGACTGCAATATATATATCTGATGATATATATGTGTACCTGGTCTATAGATGATTATCTGAAGACGAATAAGTGATGTATGTCGATGTCGATATTGATGTCGACCACCTCCTGCTTGCCAATCTACACAAGACGGATTTCTTTGCGGCTGAAATCTATCTTCTGCTGTAGTGCTCAGAACGAAATTCTGAGGGCATAAACGGCTTCGAAAGGGGGGTAAAACCTCAGGTCGCCTGTTGGAAACGCTCCCGGAACGCCGAGTGTGAATTTTCGAACTCCGGATCCAGAATCTGCCGGAAAAGTGCGCGCGCGCGCGATTGCGCAAATCCGCACTGAACCAAGGCTCTGATACCAATTGAAGTCGCGGAGCGGAGCGTGGGTCGACTCTCTCTCTCACACACACACACACAGTGAGCTTACACAGTACACAGTACGCAGAGATCTGTTAGAAGGGTTATCTCCCAAATCCTTAGTATTCACAAAGAATATGTTAGTATATACAAAGAGTTAGAGGTAAGTGAGTTAGGCGGGCGGCCGGCCATATCCGCATAAGAGGCCACTTGGGCTTTAATCCCAACAAAATCAAAAGAGTTTATTTCTCTTTAGTGGTAGAAATTGCTTTAGTCATAGAAAGTCAAATGTTTTCTCCTCTATAAAGAATAAATGTATTGGTTAAAATGCATATAGCAAAAAAGAGATAAATTTAGTGGAGATTTTATTATTTAATGAGAATTTAATTTTTGAAGATATATTTTGTTTTTCTTTTCAACAGTTTTTTTTCAAAACCAATATTAACATATATGTTTTCTAGTTTTTACTTCTTTAGAGAGATTGAAAAAAAAGAATAAGCTTTTCAAAGAAGGAGAGATCCTCCATGTGTCACTCAGTGCTTCACTTAAGAGAAAACCTCTCTAAAATGCAAAAGAGAGAGTAAGATTGTAAGAAGCTTTTCAGCTTACCTCTCTAAAATGCAAAAGAGAGAGTAAGATTGTAAGAAGCTTTTCAGCTTTTGTGTCAGAATGTAAAATCAAAAGAGTTTCTTTCTCTTTAGTAGTAGAAAGTGCTTTAGTCATAGAAAGTCAAATGCTTTCTCCTCTACAAAGAATAAATGTATTGGTTAAAATGCATATAGCAAAAAGAGATGAATTTAGTGAAGATTTTATTATTTAATGAGAATTTAATTTTTGAAGATATATTTTGTTTTTTTTTTCAAGAGTTTTTTTTCAAGACCGATATTAACATATATGTTTTCTAGTTTTTATTTCTTTAAAGAGATTGAAAAAAAAAAAAACAGCACGTGTAGTGACGACTTGGGATAGTTTCACTTTGAGAAATACATGCAAATGAAGGAGTAGTTATCCACATTATTGACCATGAGAGAGAGAGAGAGAGAGAGAGAGAGAGAGAGAGAGAGAGAGAGAGTCGCATTGCATGTGTGTCCGTGTACGTGCACGTGCACACGAGAGAGAGAGAGAGAGAGAGAGAGAGAGAGAGAGAGAGAGATTTTCCTTTCTAGCTCATAGGGCTCCGTCTCACCAAGGACACACTTCAAATTTCTTGGGCAAGGGGGAGGGGAGGTCACTTAATATTTATGCGACTATCATGTGAGTACAACAAAAGGGGTTATTATTATTTTTTCTCACGTTTTTACATACAAAAGAATACCATAAAATGTAATTGATTTTTTTAAAAATATAGATTGAATTGTTTGTCAAAAATTCAAAGATAAGGAGTTTAAAATAGTTCTTGAATGCACGTGATACACAAAATTTATATTTAGTAATATACCAAGTCAAATTTCCAAAATAATATGGTTTTCTTAGAGTAATAGTGTATTTTCAAAAGGATAGCTAACATTTTTCACCATAAAAAATAAATAAAATGCCCAACAAAAATCAATCCTCTCATTGGTACCCCAAATAGAGAGAGATTGATTGCCCAGTTAACGTACCGTTTACAAGTTCTTGGATATTTTGTCGTTTTTGTTTTAGAGAGTTAAACCCTAGAAAACGCTTAAAAATCAAAAAATTCTCTAAATTTTGATAGACAAAAGTGCCTATCAAAAATCAACTCCACACAAACACACACACATAGAGAAAAATGTTTTAGCGTCGAACGAATGACACAACAAGTAGAAGGGAGAAGAGGAGAAAGAGAGAATAAAATGTATAAGGGTGTAAGAACAATCTAAAAAAGACGTTAAAGTTACACAAACACTTGAATATTTATGGAGAGAGAGAGAGAGAGAGAGAGAGAGAGAGAGAGAGAGAGAGAAAAGAAAAAGAATAACAATAATAATCATAAATTTTTTAGTCCCATAGGTGAGAATTAAGCTATTTTTGTTTCATGTTCTAACTCTCTCTCTCTCTCTCTCACACACACACAAACACACACACACACACACATGTCTTAAAAAAAGAAGAATTTAAAATGTTGTAGGAGCGATCCAATGAGATCTCAAAGATCTATTAGATGGTCTCAAGTTCAAGACCTAAAAGAGAGAGAGAGAGAGAGAGAGAGAGAGAGAGAGAGAGAGTTGCATTGCATGTGTGTACGTGTATGTGTACGTATGTCTGTACGTACACGTGCACACGAGAGAGAGAGTTGCATTGCATGTGTGTACGTGTATGTGTGTACGTGCACATGCACGCGCGTGCGAGAGAGAGAGAGAGAGAGAGAGAGAGAGAGAGAGAGAGAGAGAGAGAGAGAGTTGCATTGCATGTGTGTGCGTGTACATGCATGTGCACACGAGAGAGAGAGAGAGAGAGAGAGAGAGAGAGAGAGAGAGATTTTCCATTTGATCCATAGGGCCCCGTCTCACCAAGGACACCCTTCAAGCCCTTTAAATTTCTTGAGAGGTCACTTAATGTTCGACTATCACGTGAGTACAATAGAAGGGGTTATTTTTTTCTCAGATTTTCACATACAAAAAATACCATAAAATGTAATTGAATTTATATATATATATATATTTATTTATTTATTGAATTGTTTGTCAAAAATTCACAAATAAGGAGTTTAAAATAATCTTTGAATGCAAGTGATATACAAAATTTATACTTAGTGACACACCAAGTCAAATTTCCAAGATAATATGTTTTTTTTAGAGTAACAGTGTATTTTCAAAAGGGTAGCTAACATTTTTCACCCATAGAAAATAAATAAAATGCCCAACAAAAACCAACCCTTTCATTGGCACCCCAAATAAGGAGAGAAATTGCACAGTTAACGCACCTTTTACCAGTTCTTGGATATTTTGTCATTTTTGTTTTTAAGAGTGAAACCATAAAAACTTGTTAAAAATCAATAAATTTCTCTAAATTTTGATAGGCAAGGTACCTATCAAAAATCAAACCCCCCCCCCCCCCTCCCCCCCTCCACATATACACACATAGAAGGGAGAAGAGGAGAAAGAGAGAATAAAATGTTTAAGGGTGTAAGAAAAATCTAAAAAAGACACTAAAGTTACACAACAAGTCTTTAGCACTTCAATATCTATGGAGAGAGAGAGAGAGAGAGAGAGAGAGAGAGAGAGAGAGAGAGAGAATAACAATAATAATAATAATTTTTTTAATCCCATAAGAACAATCCTAGAAGATATATATGGTAACTTGGGTGAGAATAAAATTATTTTTGTTTCATCTTCTAACTCTCTCTCTCTCTCTCTCTCTCTAATAATAATAATTTTTTTAATCCCATAAGAACAATCCTAGAAGATATATATGGTAACTTGGGTGAGAATAAAATTATTTTTGTTTCATCTTCTAACTCTCTCTCTCTCTCTCTCTCTCTCTCACACACACACACACACACACACACACGTCTTGAAAAAAGAAGAATTTAAAATGTAGAACGATCCAATGAGATCTCAAAGATCTATTCAATGGTCTCAAGTTCCAAGTTCAACACCTTAGAGAGAGAGAGAGAGAGAGAGAGAGCAATCATAGCCATCTATACTCTAAGGTCTTGACCTTGAGACCATCGAATAGGGGTGAAAGCATGTTAACCTGTCATGCTTTTGCATGTCCCGGACAATGCTAACTAGCACAATTTTGACATATGCTAACTAGTACAATAACTTGAGCTACATCTCCAAGATCTATGACATATGATATATCAATAGAAAGCACTTGAAACAAGGAATCCAAATGTACAACCTCCGACAAATTTTGATATTATTTGTAAAAAATTTACCGGACGCCTAGCTTTTTGAAGGTGTGCTAACTTGAAACTGCTAACTAGCACAAAAAGCACGACAGGTTAACATGCTTTCACCCATAGATCTTTGAGATCTCATTGGATCGTCCTACATTTTAAATTCTTCTTTTTCCAAGACGTGTGTGTGTGTGTGTGTGTGTGAGAGAGAGAGAGAGAGAGAGAGAGAGAGACCAATTATAGCCATCTATACTTTTCTTTACAGAGATTGAAAAAAGAAGTTTGCTCATCCTTTTCATGCATTGACTTGAGGTCATCACTTCAACCGCACTGCCAATTTTTCAACTACTATACCATATGTGTATGCACACATGAGCTCCATGAAAACTGTTATCCATATAATACGTGTGTGTGTGTGTGTGTGTGTGTGTGTGTGTGTGTGTGAGAGAGAGAGAGAGAGAGAGAGAGAGAGAGAGAGAGAGTGAGTTTGGGGGGGGCACGAAGGGAGCATAAAAGTTTTGAATGTCATAGTTATTGTACTATAACAAGAACAAGAAGCTTCAAGACCTATGTGACAAATCTTTGATATAAGAATATATATATGTACACACACACACACGCACATATATATATATATATATATATATATATACATATATATATATATATATATATATATATATATATATATATATATATATATATATATATATATATATATACATATATATATATATTCATATATAAATATATATATACATACACATATACACACACAGACACAAATACACATATATACATGTATGTGTGTGTATGTATACACACACATGTGTATATATATGTATGTACATATCTTTATACATATATGTAGTATGTATGTGTGTGTGTGTGTGTGTGTGTGTACTCAAGTAGGGTATGATACTCATATTCTCAAATTTTCAAGGAACCTATTGTGTACAAAAAAAGAGGTTGTCCTACATTGCCTCAATGTCCAATCACACATTTAACAGAGCAACAATTAAGCCAAATGGTTTGTATAGTATAGATTGTGCACAAGGAAATAGGCTCAAGCTGGTTGAATACAATCTGCTATCTCAAAGAGGAATATGATTTTGTAATTAGAGAATAAAGGTAGGTAGAGATCAATGCCATGCATGATTTTAGTGAACACCCTCAATTTTACACCACGTCCTTCAGTTTGACATAATGGCTAAAACTCCTACAAAAATTACAATCGAGCAACCTTACTTTGCTTTCATTTCTATCACATTTTAAGATGCAAATGATGTGAAAGTGTACATGAACAAACATTGTGCACCTTATCATACTAAGCTGCTTATGTATTATTGTGATTAGGTGATGATGTAAACCATTACCATGCTTGTGAACATAGATAGAGATCCAAGAGAAGCATCTAGAGAGCTCTTTGAAACTTGAAGCTTTTCTGGTACATTGGAAACTATGAGCCCTTATATTTTCACAACTCTACTCTTAAACATGAAAAGTTTTATAATTACACACTGTAGCAATTATGGGTGTTCATCTTTAAAAACTTGCTCGCTTATCCAGTTTGTACTTCTCGACTTGGTAGAACTTTTGTCAACTCTAGGTAGACCAAGGGAAAGATGGTCTTCTTGCCATATAAGAAGTTATGATGTACACTTCTACCATGTCTTGCTCATAAGAAAGATGCAAGGATAGAAGTAAGTAAGAGTGTGGAGTAGAGACATTAAATTCAATTTTGTTCCTATTGTTGAAACCAATTCTAGAACTCCATTTCAAAAAAAGCTTTATTGTTACATTGATTTCAAATGGCTTTCATCTCTTCACACCATGCTAATTTACCTAATCTGTATAATCAACATTGGTAGGATTGCTAAACCAAGATACACCTGAAGGAGGAGTCTCTCTCTCTCTCTCTCTCTCTCTCTCTCTCTCCCCCACAATAGAAGTAGAGGACTCCTAAGTTTTTTGAACAAGGGCTAGCACCTTATGAAAAACAATGTCTATGAGAAGTTTCCAAGCTTAGTATCAAAGAATGCTTTGTAGAATCTTACATATATTTATGTTTGTTGTTAGAATCTTCAAGAGGTTGTGTAATGCATTAGAGAAATAGGATTTACATGTAGCAATAGAGTATTGAAAGTGTTTCACTTGGAAGAAAAGATATCCCTACAAGAATAGAAGCGATGTTTCTTTGGCCGCCGCAGCAACACGTAGGTCTCATACTAGTACCTACAAAATACCAATGGCCTCTCTTGCCCCAACAACACCAATTGATCTTTCTAACCTAAAATTTAACAATGCAATGGCCCCTCTTACCCCTACAACTCCGAATTCATCCCTCTTACCTAGACATTTAACAAAGCCATCGTTGCATAAGAGAGACTCCCAAATTCCAATCTAATAGGACTAAAGAGACTCTAAATGAGAGAGTAAAGGCCTTGGCACATTCCATGATTATTTTCCTAAACAAGCTACATATGTTTGCACCAAACTCCCACCTACAATCCATCAATGATCAATTCTTGTATTCCCCAAAACTTTAAAGACTTTCCCTCGTAAAATTTGAAAGGTAAAATGTTCAGATTTAATGTTTTCATCCTAAAGTTTTTCGATTTTAATTTTTCTCTCTTCTTGAAAAATTAAAGTTTAAAATTAGAAGGCGATTCTTGTTTTTTTAACTTTCTTTTTTAGTAAAGCTTTCAAAATTCAAAGGTCGGATTACTTTTAAGTTAACTTTTAAGGTCGGTTTTTGTGTTAGCTTTTAAGTTAACATGAGCCTTCACTTTTTCTAAATTCTTATCTATTATCACCTGTACTATGATTTTTTAACAATAATCTACCATTTTTTAATACAAAATTATTAGTTGTTATATTCTAGTTGCATTTTATGTCATGCTGAGAAAGTGCTCAAGCTGACTTAAATGGTAAGAAGCGCCATATGGAAAGTGGAAAAGATAATGGGCCATCCTAACCTCCTACTATTCACTTCATCCCAAAACAACCTTTTAATTCAAAAATGCCATTGACGTGGTATTTTTTATTAAGGCTATGGGTTTGACACTAAATCGTGTTTGCATGCAATCCCCTCCTCCTTCCTCCTCCTTTGCATGTCCCTCATCACTATGCCCCTCTCCTATCTCGACCTTCCCCATTTGTGCCTTTTGCCCCTCTACCCCCCGCGGTTCCACTACTTCTAGGGGTATTTTAAAAGCCCCTCTCCACTTACATTTTTTCATGAATTAAATGACCCTCTTTCCTTAAAATTTGCTTTTTTTTCAAACCATTTTTCAAACCCCTCTTGTACAGGAAAAATTATAAGTTTCTTGAAATAGTAGATCCCTCTTGATAAACTCACGTGCTACACTAACAAGAACTTTAGCATTGATGGCAAGAAACTTTAGCACTTTAGTTTCTTTAGCACTACTTGTTGTGGTAGAGATATTGAAAGGCATAACAACAACGATAGAGGGTTGAAAGCCATGGCAACCCATATCAGAGCTGCATGCGGAGCTTCATGGGGGATCAACCCAAGGCAATTCAAGCATGTAGCAGAATGGATGCATCGTATGGAGAAGGCCAGAGAGAGAGAGAGAGAGAGAGAGAGAGAGAGAGAGAGTTTTAGTGAATCTACAGGGCAAAAGCGACCCACCCATCGTGCAAGAGTGTTCCACATCCCGGACAACATGTATGGAGGAGAGAAAACACAGGAGAGAGAGAGAGAGAGAGAGAGAGAGAGAGAGAGAGGCAACTTTGCACCTACAATAACTGACAACGAGGGCCTACAAAGAGTGAAGGCCTACGAACATAAACTCAGAGACCAAAGGAACATTTTAGAGACCTTTTCCACAATCTTCACATTGTTAGAATCTTTCCACATTCACCTTAAAGCACCCCCTACCCATTGTGGGGGACCTCATATATTGTGTCATTGAACCACACGGTGAAGCCATTGTTAGAGAGGAGAGAAAAGGTACAAAATGCCAAGGAGCAGGCAAAAGGGAAGGATGTAGAGAAGCAAAGACAAAAGGAGCATGGGAAGAATAGAAGTTGCTTACTGGACGTAGAGAAGCAAAGGCTAAAGGATTTTATGAACAAGAGGTTGAAAACATTTACAGAAAAGCAAGGAGCAAGACAAAGCAACTTGGTGCATTGTTGGATGTTGTCATGTTGGAAAACGCAAGATGTAATGCGGCAGAGATTGACTTGGATCAGGAAGAGTAAACGAATGCCCACCCTATAGAACTTAGGATCAAGAGTGGAGTATGTAAAAGTAGCCTCTGTATTTCATCGAGCTACAAGTTTTGGATTTGATCAGGTAGTTGTCTGTTGGGATTGTAGATGGTTTGGCATGTTTTGGTTGAGTTGTTTTAGATTCTAGTGACTTTGGTTTGTAGAAGATATAGCAATTTTTGCCATAGAATACCTATCGATGCTATCTCTTTTTGCAAAAATATGAATATGAAAATTGCAAGTACTTGTATCCAAAAAATAGTACAATCATATTTTTTTACTCTTAGTTAAAGTGGACCTTATGTCGATGGTTTTCTTTGTCATTGGGTATTGCAACGTCATTCAAGCTGTAAAAGATTGCTCAGTGCACCCACTTGACCTTAGCAAAATAGGACTAGGACTCACAAAAACCTTTTCTCAAACCCTTATATTTGAAGGCAACCCTTGCATCGCGGAGGAATCTAACTCATATTTTCTATAAATTTATAATAAAGTACTAATTTTTATAGCTAAAATAGGCAAATTTTAGTCCTTAAATGTATGGGTATACTTGAAATCTATCCAATTTTTTAGAGTATAAAATTTACAAGGAACCCCTGTTTTTTTGGGCATTGCCCATCATCATGCCTTAACATCAACATAAAGCCCCCATACTATAGTCTAACATGCCAAGATCTTTGAAGAAAAAATTCTCCAATTTTCCTATAGCGATATTTTTCATTGAGCTATCACAATCGTGGATGCATCTCCATCTTGATTCATATTGGATATACTGAGTCATGTTAAAAAGGTTCCAACTTGGGACTAAATTTAGACAAACATGCACCTACTCGTCTTGGTCTAATGCTTAAAGCTTTGGCCTGATAATCTCTTGATTGTGGGTCATAAACCCCATTGGATTCCCTCAAGAAGGGACACCATGTTCTCACCTAGTGCTAGCGTTGCCAAGGCTCTGTCCCTTCAACACTTGAACACTTTCTCCTCCTACGTTCAGTCACTTGAGGAGGATGTCCCCAAAAGCTGTGCCAAGTTCTTTCTATCACTCGCCACGTGTGGAGCACCAATAGGTAGTCAAAGGGGATGCCTACACATCACAATCCCTCAAATAGGGCACCCAAAAAATGAAGAAGGTCTTTTTATTTCAACGAGATAGGGATATTTTTTGGAGAGCAAAATTGAATAGCAGTTTGAAAATCTGCACATCTTTAGTCAATCTCTCTCTCTCTCTCTCTCTCTCTCTCTCTCATCTTCTGCATGCATCCCCATCACCTTGTAGAAATCGCAAAACCTCTTAATAGTAGTTACCATCTCTTAAAGCTCCCTGAATCTCAAAATTATAATTCTTCCATATACCATAGATTTCTTATCAAGTTGAGGTAGTGGAGTATATTAGTCCTTATGTTTATTTGGGAGTTTTATTTATTAGATCAACTTTATTCATAATAGCAACAACAACCATGAAGGCAAGATTGACATGAGCATAAACGTTAAGGTAGAGGCATTGAAGAGGGTATCATGAAGGAGCTTGGTCTGTGAGACATGAAATTGGTGCGTAGGGTTCATGGAGAGAGCCTAACCAGCAGTAGGCATTTCTGTCCAGCACTGACCTGTTAGAGTTTTTCCCTAGAGTCATCTCTATCCATGCGCTCTCCTCGTGTGTGCTACAATACTAGTTCTGTCAGGGCCATGTAATTTTTTGGGTGGACATTCTGGCAGTCAAGCTCTCTCTTCGCAGCACGAACTCAGCAAATCTTGCAGACAAGTCACTTTCCTTCCCCTCAGAACCACTTAAGGCTCCATCAGTGTGCGCACTCGTGCTGTCAAGATCTTCATCCATCTCCTACGCGTAGATTTTGATCTCTCAAGCTTTCTCTTGCGAGTGGTTCCCCTCGTTTTCCACCCGCAATACGGAAGGGAGCAAAGAGGTAGCGGGATCTTCGACTGTGAGACCTGGTGTGATGGGTCCTAAAGCCAAGGAGACTGCCAAAGGCCGCGGTACTGAGGTAGACATCTCATCCGCACACTTATTGCAAGGCCTTAATTCAAGGGTCATGGCTGCAAACGTGTCTAGCAATGAAACTGTCAGCAAAGCCAGTCAAGAGACAGGCTGAAAAATGAAAAAGAGTGGCTGGAACAGGAATTGAAGGAGATCAACAAAAAATTAGAGCAAGGGACAACTGGGGTTAAAAGGACTTGCTCTCAAGCTGAAACAGATGGAAAATTAGAAGAAGGACTAGCGGATCGGGCCTATAGTGCGCTGAAGAAATCTCTCCCCCAACAGGTGGAGATAACTGAGGGAGTCTCTGTCACCATCCCCCTTGCTCTGATCAAGAAGCAACTTGCTTTGCAAGCTAGGTTTACACTAGTGTTTGGGTTCAGTGGTCGGGTCCCTAATAGATATGAACTAACGTAGTGGATCCAGAGCCCGCAAATGCTTGGGCATGGAAGTGCAATTGATAGTACATCATACCTGGCCAAAGGGTTATGTTCAATCACGTTCAAAGATGAGGCTGATGTTTCTAGGATCTTGGAAAAAGGTCCCTTAATGTTCAACAGAACAACGGTTTGTGTGGTACCTTGGGAGCCAGCAGTCTTCGACTCAGCAGAATTCCTTCAGGGGATACATCTAGTTTGTGTTGAATTTGTAGGTCTGCCAAGCTGGCTATGGGACAACATCAAGTTGTTGGCGATCACGTTGGGCACCTCACTATTTGTGCCTAACAAGAGAGGTTTGGGCAAGGCCTCCAACAGGGTCTGCATTGGCTAGAATTTGTCTAAGAGTCCACCGAAGAGCATGGTGATCAATGTTGGTGTTGGGCTCATTACAGTTCCTCTCAATTTCGGGACTTAATTTGGAGCCTGCTTTAGTGTAATAAGTTTGGGCACTTTGCCAAGGATTGCCCCTTAAAAACTCATGGTTCTGCCAGCCCTAAACCACAGGACTCCCCCGACAAACAAACCAGTAAGGGGAAAGAAGCTCAAGGTGAGAGGTAGAATCAGATGGAGAACGCCAAAGAAGCAGACAAAGAGGACTCAATGATGTGCGACGACGTCAATGAAGTACTACAAGAGAAGCAGGTGCTGACAGAAAATGTCCCTCCGCAACATTCTGAATGTCCCAAGGATTCTATTTTTTTTCACGCGTCTACTCCGAAAACACCGTTGGTAACAACCACATCGGCTTTTTCAGGTCCCAATAGTTAAGAGGGCCAAGAGGGTGAAAGAAGCTGCAAGAGAAATTAAGAGGGTGGAGTCTGCCATTAACTCTAAAAGAAAGGACCCCACCCCTCCTCATGGCCCTTCTAAAGGGGGAACCAGTGGGATCGTTCTCCACAACCCCTTTGAGGTGTTGCAGGAAAATGAATCCCATGACTCTGAAGAGGCCCCCACATCTCCAATGATCAGTGTTGGATGTGGAAGAATTTGTCCCTCTCTCTCAATGACTTTTGTCACTTCAAGTGTTGTCCTAGAATGTAAAGGGCATAAGAACAAAGGAAAAACAAGCAAAACTGTGGCAATGCATGAAGAAGAAAACGAGCATAAACTGTTCGTGTCTGCAAGAACATCACCTAGACGCCACGGTGGCGAGAAAACAAGCATCGGGAGAACTACTTTTCTTCTACAAAGCCGCGCGAGATGTCTTCAGTGGAGTAATGACTTGCCTTCATAGGGATCTGGAGCCAAAAAGTGGTGTTTCAACACGCATCCGGGAGGGCTCTTGGAGTGACTATCAAGATCCATGATAGCACACTCATTATTATCAATGTCTAAGCCCCTAATGACTCCAAAGGCAGGAAGGAGCTTTGGAAGGACCTCTCCCAAATGCAATTGGAAGGTGAGTTCTGCATTGCAAGATTTCAACATGGTATTCTCTAGACAAGATAGGCAGGGTCCTTCAAGCATTCTATATGGGGGAGAGAACAAACATTGGCTCTCTTTGGAGGATAAATGACCTCTCCCAAATGCAATTGGAAGGTGATTTCAACATGGTATTCTCTAGACAAGATAGGCAGGGTCCTTCAAGCATTCTATATGGGGGAGAGAACAAACATTGGCTCTCTTTGGAGGATAAATGGGCTCTGGTTGATGCCTGGAAGATAGGCCCATGGAGAGACGATGCGGGCTTTACCTACCATAGTCTCCACTCCAGTCAATCCGCTTCTAGAATTGGCAGGCTCTACTTCTCTGACAACAGGGATTGGGTGCCTCCTTCGCTACAGCTTTAGGTACTGGTGGACGAAAACCTCTCTAATAATTTCCCCCTTCTTGCAACCTTGGAATTCACATTAGAGGAGATCCATCAACCACAAGGCACCAATAAACTTCTTATCACTGCCCCAAATCTTTTCAAAGATGCTCATTTTAAAGCTCTGGCGTCTCGTGCTGCGGAAGAGCTAAGCCAAGATATCAGCAAGGAAAGAGTGGATTCATGGAAGCGATTCAGTAAAAAAATACAGATAGCCATTAAAAGGGTTGGCCAAGGTTAAAAAAGGCAAACAACAATGAAAAGTCAGCACTCAACTCGAGATTTGAGGCCATTGGCCAAAAGAAGATGCGTGGTAGGGCCTCTGTCCGGAGATTAAGCAGTCCATGCATGAAAAAGAAATGGAGGCGGCTAATCTCCTAAGCCATTAAGCTAAGGAGAAGAGCACACCAACAATAACACTCTGCTCGGGGCTATCAAAATAAGAAAGAGACAGGCTACCATCTCCTCCCTGGTTGACAACAAAGGAGTACGAATCAATAACCCTGACCAGGTGGGAAAAGTAATGCTGGACCATCTCAGCCAAATTATTGGCAAGGAGGAGACTCCCTCTGCCATGGTCCGACAAGAGAAACATCGTCTTGCAATTTAATCTAGTCAACAGTGAGGCCGACAGTTCCACAGCTTCAGCCTGCCCATCGTGTTCATAAAAATCACTCTTTGAGGCCCAAAGCCATCTTGGCTTGTCCAAGATGTCTAGGCTTCTATGTTTGAGCTCGTCTCGGACCCAGGCTAGCTTTGTAGACATCATCTCGGGCATAATTCCTCTTGCCTTGTTTGTGCAAAAGCTTCGAGCACCACATTTGGCATTGAAATTAACCCAGGAGTACAGTGATGTTCTTGTCGAGCAAACCGTGTTTCACCATAGCGGCATGTATCTGTTGCCTTGGCAAAGATCCTTTTGCTTGGTGCATGCCTTCAGAAGACCGAAAAGAGCAACATTGTCTTGCGGTTTCATCCGGTCGACAGTGAGGCCGACAGTTCCACAGCTTCAGCCTACCCATCATGTTCATAAAAATCACTCTTTGAGGCTCTGGAGTAACATCCTCGCATTGCAGCTTTGACAAACAGCTGATCCGGACTTCCTCACCATGCCCATATTGGCTATACCCTGTTTGAATGGTTGCCATGATACCACAAGACTCCACGCATAATCTACATACTCTATGAACAAGCCTCTCCATGCAATTTCTCTCTCGGAGGAAGGTGTTGTAAGGAGAAGCTTTTCCGCCTCAGGTGGGTGCCCTGATCTTGCAAGAAGATCGGTCAAGCAGATAACGTGATCCTCAAAAGGAACAGTATTGAACATGTCTTTCATTATTTGGAATTACATCCTACCCTCATTAACAAATCAGTTTGATTAGGATACCTTGCTCAAGGGGCTAATTGCTCAGCCATAGCTATTCCCACAGCAATAGCTACTATAGCATGACTAAATAATGAAAAGGCACCTCAAAACTGCACTATCAGGGTTTATGCCTGCCCTTCCTCATCTCCTGCAACTATAGTATGGCCATAGCCCAATTGTCGAGGTGCACATATGCATTCATTTGGCCGTCCATGAGACCACATCACTTTGCAGTCCACACAGCGTTGTGAATCCCCTAATAAATTTAAAAAAAAAGCAATTTCCTCTACACAAATCAAGTGTCGACACGAAGAGTATGATAAGGAGTCAAGAGCAACTAGTTTTTCATCGATCTTGGCACTGAAGGTGCTGTCATTTGAAAATCCCGTGAGCATCACTAGACAGAGCAATTGTAATTCTGATGGAATTTTGAAAAGAAGCAATATCCACTACACTAATCAACCATGGCAGGAAAAGCACAGTCACTAGTAAAAAACAACGGGCTTTTCTTTTATGACTGCACTAAAAGCCTGTGCACTACACTAGCAAGTACAAAATCCTACAGTGGTTCTCCAACACATTGCATCAACTTCATCGTGTGGAAGATTGTGAAACACCGTTTTTGTGTGGGTATGAAGATGTCACACAACTTCAGTATGTAGAATATGTCTTGCATGAAGGCAAGGGATGCTACTACAAGCCTTGAGTAGGCTGAGAAAGGTGTACTGATTGGGCTCCACTCCTTCCTCCCTAATGTGCTCATGAAATTTTAAAGCATCGAGGGCTTGTCCACTATATCTGTAAACCCACACTTGACCATGCCAATAACCAGAAAGTCTCCAAGGACACAGCCAGTTGGTGTGATCTGTAGCGTTTCAAAATCTTGTAAACTTGCTTGGCGTGAGCTAAGGCCTTCCTGATGTGGCATGCTTTCAACAAGAAAGATATGGTGATCGGGGGGACTGCGGCCTGCGGCCCATCTGTTCCAACTCAGCCAAGCCCTGTGGGGCCTTCCCAAACATATCCCCCTAGATCAAAAGCCACACAATGTAACATACATACACAGCAAAAAGCATCAGCAAATTGCCGTGATAAACATACACCACTTGTGTACAAAGTTGTTCTTTTGAAAGAGCTGGAAATACGCTCTTTGCATATGCTATGCCTTGGCCATCTCCTCCACGATCACATCTACTTCAGCCTCAAATTTTGCAATATCAACAGCCATATGCTCCTCGCATCTCACGTCCTCGAAGCTCTCTACACAAGAGACCCATCCCTCAATCTTGAAGAACTGCTGGTAAAAAGAGAACTTCAAAACTTCAATTTCATCACAACTCTCAGGCTTAATAGCTTGATGTTATATATATATGCATCACAAACAACACTGTCCTAAGACATAAGCACAACCTTCGTGAGAGTTTTGGCAGACAAATGCACTTCCAAAGCAGCACCTTCCTCTACACTCTGATGAGAGCTAGAAAAGACACCATTGATGCCATTATTCCCAACAAACACACATTGCGTACATGAGTCGGATCCGTTCTTGCTCAGACAACATAGCATCATCACTTGTATCACCATACATCTCATCGTGTGAGTGACCAGTATGTTGGCCTAAACCTTTAACAATATCTTGTTATCCTGGTTCCCAACAGCATGAGTATCATCTTCTTCTAGAGAGCGTGCAGTTGCTACATCAGCAGAAACAGTAGTGTCTTGCACAAAATTGCGCTCTTCAATCCCATCCTCATGTTCCGTAGCTAAATTATCCATCTCAACCACATTCTCAGATGCATCGGCCAGTTTGCATGTAATGTCATCAGTCATAAACATTTGTACTAACTGTATCCTTTAGTGCGTGGAGCTGAGGAAGCATAGCATATGCACACTCCTTGACCTCTTCATGTTTGTTATGTGCATGTGTCAACCAAGTAAGATTACTGACCCTAGCTGGATTTTCTGTGCATGCATACACAAACCTAGAGATGCTCTTGCTCCTAGACAACCTTGAAAAGCCAGCTCCTTTTGTCTACTGAGCTCCCACTATTTTTCCTTCACTATCCTAAGTGCATCCTTAAAATGTCTGGGACCTTTTCAACATTAGGGCAAGAATTGAAAACTTTTGGGCCCTTTAAGAAAGTGATTAAAACGTTAATTTAGTAGGGGTTTTTGATTCTCAATGCGTCCAAATGTGGTGGTTTTGATCGTATATATGGCTATTTTTGGCATTTAAAGCATATCTTAGTGAGTTTCTTTTCGTATCTAAGTAGGGATTTTGTCTAACTTTTCGTGCTATTACACTCTCAGGATTTGAATATTTTTTAATCTTGTACTTACATTTCTTGATTTCCCTCCAACATCTACATATGAGACGTTTTCTCCAACATCTCTCTCTCTCTCTCTCTCTCTCTCTCTCTCTCTCTCTTCAAAACTTCCCGCACATTTTTTCTCAACATTCTAGCACTACAATATTACAAATTTCTCAAATTTCTCTTTTGAATCTTTTAGAATTCGACCTTGCAGTACGTCAAATTCAGAGAGCTCCTCAAATAGGAACTTTTATATGAATATAAAGCTAAGCTCTGAATATTCAACTATTAAAATGCCTAATCATATAGCATTGAAAGATGCAATTGAAGCATATCGACTTTGAATGGAAGGAAAGAAACATATCGCCTTGTGGATTGATGGTTCTCTCTACCCACAAGATACTTCTACTCGAAGGTCTTCTCCTTTTAATTATGTTCATGATCTTATTTGGTTTGTAGTTGATGGTGTGAATGGTCTTTTAGGGTATTATACAAATTTGAGCCAGTATTCAAATGATCAAATGTTCATGTTTGTGAGGTCTATAATGCTAGAGAACTATCTTTAGTAGTCCTCAACATGTCTTGATGTTTCTAGGGAGAAATAAATGTTAAAGTTGTAAGTTATAACCAAATTACAAAAATTGTCAAATCCTGTTTTTTAGCCAATTTTAGCTCTTCTATGATTTTTTTGGTGGCTTTCATGATATCCAAATGCAGTTTTGATTTTCTATGTCGCATATTGTAACATAAAGCTAATATTCCTTGAGTTTTGGGGCACCCATTAAATTTGGTAAGAATGTACATCACTTATTATTTGGTATTGTACATAACTTGTTATTTAGTAAGAATGTCTATGGCATTTTTGGGTCTCTTTACATTTTTGGGCTCTGTCTCCGGCAAATTTCCTCTTTATCTCAAAAATCTAGAAGCTCCACATCTATTTTCTCATCTACTATTGCATAGGATGAATAACATAAGAACTAACTTGCCCTTGAAGATCAAAATCTTGGGCCATATCCAAAAATTCTCACTGCAATGGTTTTCTCCAAGAGCATGATCTTGTGGGCATTGAATTGAATAAAGGAGTAGCCCATCAATCTTGAAAGAAACTTCAAGGCAAAACATTGGAACATCTGGAAAGTCTAAATACAAAGAATGATATACAACAAATACATCTTTGTCTAATTTTGGTAAATAGTGGCCAAGAGCTAAGTGCTTATTATTGGCATCTCTATCACTTGCTCCTCTTGAACCACTTGTTATTCCTAAGAAATTATCTTTGTCTTCAATTTCAATCTGACTCAGAAAATAACTGATATCAAAATTGGAGCAGACAAATAAAAATAATTAAAAAATACTTAAAACATAACCCTCTTTGGCATCAGGCAACACCTGTTCTCTATCAAAATTTGTCATTCCCAAGGCCTCAAGCCTTTCTTCAAAATTTTAAATAAGGAGGATTGTCCAAGGATTTATCAAGACACAAAGAAAGGGCTTTGGATTTAGGTAGGAACTTATCATAAGATGTCTCTGTATCAACAAGTGAAAGAAAATAATCATTGGTGTCATTCTCTACATCAGTGAATCTAGATGCAACTTCACATCCTTCTGCAATAATTGGTAGATAGTATTCCTCTCTAAGGTTGAAGAATGCTTGAATCACTACTAGAGGTTTGGGGCATACCGACTCTTAAATACCGATGCAAATGTCGACCGTCGGTATGTACGTCGTAAACATGGAGACAAAAAGGCTGGGTGGGTAAAATTTCAAATGGAGCTTTCCGACGCTTATACCAATGCATATACCGACGCATATACCAACACCCACTATTTTTTTAACAGTCGAGAACTCTTATTTCTCTATTTTGCAGGTTTTTGAGCACATCTTCAAGATATGCGCCTCTTTCCCCTTGTCTCCCTTGGCATTTTGCCTCGCCGCATCTGACCCACTCTTGATGTGTGTGTGTGTGTGTGTGTGTGTGTGCATGCACATGCGTGTATGGAGAGAATTAGTGAAATTTATGCATAGATCTCCCTCAATCTCTCTCCCTCAGGGTTTTGCCTCCCCATCTCCTCATCTTCTTGTGTGTGTGGAAAGAGAGAATTAGGGTAAATGTTCGATGTGTGTGTATATCTCCTTTCCCTCTCTCCATCCTTGTTCTTAGCTTAATTCTTGTGTTTAAAGAGAGGATTTGTGTGTGTGTGTGTGTGGTGTGAGAGATGTAGAGAGTGAGAGAACTTGTGTATATGCATCCATGTCTAATGTATTCAATGTGTGTGTAGGTTTGTTCCTCTGAATGCCTTGTGTGCCTTAGCTTGCAGATCTGCTTCAAACATGCACTATCAAACCCACATTTGAGAGGTAAGCACATTACCAATTATGTTGTTATGCTTTAGTTTATTCTCAATTTGTAATTGTTAATTGAAATTATGAGTATGTAAGCTTGTTGTTTTATGCACATATATGTTTATATTAGCATATATGTGAGTGCATAGGAAATTGAATATGCTTATTTGTCTTTACACACACAAATATACATACACACTTTGCAATAGAGAGAGAGAGAGAGAGAGAGAGAGAGAGAGAGAGAGAGAGAGAGAGAGAGATTTTCTATTTGGAATGCCCAAGGCAACGTCTTAGTGATTGGTGCCCTTGATTTCCCTAAGGCAAAGTCTGAGAGAGAGAGAGAGAGAGAGAGAGAGAGAGAGAGAGAGAGAGAGAGAGAGAGAGAGAGAGAGAGAGAGAGAGAGAGAGAGAGAGAGAGAGAGAGAGACCTAGTTTGATCTACACCCCAATAAACTAGTGCATCTTCAAGTGTTCACTTGGAAGGTTATAAATAGTCTACTCTAGTGTTTTACTCATCTTTGATCTTACTGTACACATATACGTAATGCTTTAGTTGTTAGCACTCTAAGCGTGTCCATAACAATCTACATATGGCTATAACGCTTTAGGTGTATCCATAGCGCACTGTGTTTTGATCGTAATGCAACAGACAAGTACATATTGTTTTAGGTAAATACATAGATCTTTAGGCAAGTACATAGTGCTCTATGTGTGTCCTAGTGTATTGGGTTGTGTCTGCAAGCTTGGCATGGATTCAAAAACATAGCAGGGGGAGTTTGAGTATGGAGAGTAGACACAAACATGTCCGCGATGCTTTAGGCAAGTACATGGCACTCTAGGGAAGTCTGTAACACTCTAGGCATATCCACAATGCTTTAGGCAAGTACACAATGTGCTTTATGCAAGTACATAGTGCTCTAGGGAAGTCCATAAGGCTCTATGCATGTCATCAATGTTTTTCCTCTCCTCATGTCCCCATCTTCTTGTGTGTGTGTGTGTGTGTGTGTGTGGAGAGAGAATTAGGGTAAATGTGTGGAGAGAGTGAGAGAGCTTGTGTATGTGCACCCATGTCTAATATATGTATGCTATGCAATGCGTGTGTAGGTTTGTTCGTCCCATGTGTATTTTTGTTTGCAGAGCTACTTCAAATACACACTACCTCAACCCACATTTGAGAGGTAAGCATATTACCAATCAATTTGTTTTTTTAATTTGTTTCCACACACACATACACATTGCCAGAGAGAAAAAAAGAGATAGATAGATAGAGAGAGAGAGAGAGAGAGAGAGAGAGAGAGAGAGAGAGAGAGAGAGAGAGAGAGAGAGAGAGAGAGAGATGTACTTTTTGTCATTTGAGTTATTTTTTGCTTAAAAAAGAAGAGGGATGGTGTATTTCCCTCGGCCCGCTAAAGCGGAGGCCTTGTTTCTTGTGTCCCCCAGCTCTCCAAACAAAGGAGATGCTCGCAATTTTTTTCCCAAATCTATGGCGAGAAATTACTTTTGGCATGTCCATAATGCTTTAGGCAAGTATATAGCGCTCTAGCAAAGTCTATAATGTTGTAGGCATGCCCGCAATGCTTTAGGGAAGTCCGCAATATGCTTGAGGCAAGTACATAGTGCTCTAGAGAAGTCTGTAATGCTCTAAGCATGTCCACAATGCTTTAGGCAAGTACATAGCACTCTATGATGTCGTGCAGCTTCGCTCCCATGCAAAGAAAGATGCCAGGAAAATGCACATTAATTTTTTTTGAAGATTATATGTTTAATGTGAACAGTGATTAAGGGCTGGTTGCAGGCCGAGTTCAATACAGAATGTATGTCAAATGCGGCTGAAAGAGCCAAAACATGCTTTAATGATGCTAAAAAGTGTTATGCTAGAAGTGAACACGGATAGGGTATTGTGCCATAGAACTATAGTGCTCAATGTGCTCTACCGACCTGTCTTTACGGCTCGTCGATTGGAGCTACATTGAAGAAGTTATGGCAGTTCGAAGTTTAATTCAATTGCAGATCCGTGCTAGGTTGGGCAACAGCAGCTGAGGGGATAAAAATGAAGCAAATACATCAGGATGAAGTGCTCGCTTTTTGGAGCATGCCGGTCTTTTCAGATCAGAGATTGGACTTATGGTTACCAAATTATTAATTGTTTAAGATTTACCGGGGGCCGAGTCCACATTAGCCGGTCCACTCGGTTGGAGTGCCAACACTGCTATGGTTTGCTGAAGAAAACTGGGTAACTTCGTAGAGCTTCGCCGATATGTATGCAAAGGTGGCGGCTAGAGAGAGATGTTGTTAATAGCAATGCTTTAATCAGTATGTATGCCAAATGGGGAGGTGACAAGGCTGTCGAGTGTTTGGAAGTGCCTTGGCCGATTTGTATGCTAAATGTGATGCCTTTACGAAGGCTGACCGCCCCAAATGATTGAGCCTGGTAAGGCCTTTGCCGATAAGTATGCCAAATGTGGTGCCCTACAAGGGCATTAACACCCTCCAAGCCCAAGCTTTAAAACCGCCCACCCAAGTTAACCAAAGAGTGGCCGCCCATTGTAAATGGGGGCTCACCTAAACCTTAAGAGGTGTGAAAAACAAAAGGGCAAGCATGGCGGTAGCGCGTAGAAGGCACAGGAGGGAAGAAAGGGACTCGCGCTGGGCGCTACAGTCATCGGGCGCGCACGACGCAGAAGCAAGAAGTGACCACAATGCCGGCGCGAATAGATTTGGTGCCACTGCCGCTGCAATCCGCGCTGGGCATCCGACGGGCTTGCCACGTCACAAGGGGGAGGACCCATTAGCGTCATCGCTAATGGGTGCCTCTGTTTTTTTTTAGCAAGAGGAGGGCCATGCAAAAAGAAGGAGAAACGTGTGGTTAAAAAGCTTGAGCTCTCTCCTCTTCATAAGCTAGGACTCCTCCTCATAAGGGAGGCTACTCTCATAAGCTCACAAGCTCTTAATCCGGAAGCTCTTGAGCTCTCTCCTCTTCATAAGCTAGGCTAATCCTCCTCATAATCTTATGCTACTCTTTTAAGCTCTACGCTCTTAAGCTCTTGAGAGGAAAAATCTCCATAGCCTTAAAAGCTTCATATTCGAGTTCTTAATCTATATGCTTAAGCTCCATAGCCTTAAGCCTTCATAATCGAGTTCTTAATCTATATGCTTAAGCTCCATAGCCTTAAGCCTTCATAATCAAGATCAACTTAAGCTCTCTTCTTCCTCACAGGAAGAAAAATTGGGGAATACTCTTAAGCTCTTAATACATCCTCTTAATCTCCATATCCGAGTCTCCATAGCCGGAACAAAGACTAATCTCAAACTGTTAATAGTGTCCATTCGAATCAGGATGCAGAAGGCAGAGTAAGCAGGATTCCATCAATTTTCTTGTTTAGCACCTGGTTTTAGCCAAGATTTCTTCTTGTAAAGATCATTTAAGCTCCATTAGTGATCGATTAATCATGGATTTTGTCAATTAATTGGGGATTAAATGGACTTCCTGTTTTAAATACTGCTGTTGGCGGTAAATTGTTTCTACTACATCTTGTTTCCCCGGTGCCTTCCCGGCTCACCTTTCGCACAATTATCCCCCGACATTCTTGGTGAACCCAACACGAAACGAGCCGGGGTGAGTAGTGTGGTGAAGAAGGATGTCGACACTGCAAGAGGCTGCCATGCAGCAAATGATGCAGCAATTTGCTGCTTACATGCAACAACACCAGGTTGCTCAACAGCAGTACAATTTGCAGGAGAGGATCCATAATGCTCGGCACACAGTGACCGAGAAATTACATCGATTTGAAGGCCGGGATATTAGCAAATTTTGCAGTATCTATGAGTAGGCAATGGAAGAGAATGGAATTGATGATCAGAACGCAGTAGAAGGGTTCCATTTGATTGCTGAGCCGGAACTTAGGAGTCGAATTAAAGAAATTTAGTTGCTTCAAGGCGCGAATTGGCAGGATTTCAAGAAGGCGCTTCAGGAGGAGTACTTCCTGGAGGACTCTTAAAGAGTAACCAGGCAAAGTTTCATGAAGTGGGTGCAGAAGAAGAACAAAAATCTGTCTGCACGAGAGTTAATGCGGGAATTTGAGAAGAAATTTGAGCAACTGTCTTCGACAGAGCAACGTTCAATGAGGGGTCAGAAGGTTGAGTTGTTCATTCAGGCTGCTGATCCTCGACTTCAAAAGAGTTTAGTGCAGTTGCTAGAGGATCCAAGTGGAGAATTGGGCTTAACATCCGACTGGAAGGTAGTCACCGAAGCAGTCAACATGATTGTGAAACGACAGATGAGAGTTGACAAGATGATCGTGGCTGACATCATGGATGTTGCAGAGAACGAGCCTAAAGAGAAAACAACCTCGGTAATACCCATAGTGGAGGAGCCAGTTCTTGACGAATTGGTGAAAGGTATTCAAGAATTGAATTTGAATTTTAAAGCTATTAAATTTGATGGTCTAGCTGCAAAGGGGTCTACATCGGAGCCTAGGCAGCAGCCACAACGCAAAGGCTGGGACCGATGCATGTGGTGTGATAGTGAAGACCACAAGTATGTTAAGGAATGTGATGAATTTGACAAAGCATATAAAAAGAATGTGGTGTTCTGGAAGGACAAGAAGATACACCTTAGGGAAACAGGTGAGATACTCCGCCTGAACTTCGGTAGGGGCGGCATGAAGAAGATAGTTGATGAGATTCAGCATAATGTTGCTCTTGTGGAGGCAACTACTTATGGGATACAAGTCTGCGGGAAGGGAGATGAAGATGGTGCAGGTACCAAGGGTCAATTATGGCCTTATGCTTTGAAGATAGCATAATGTTGCTCTTGTGGAGGCAGCTTCTTATGGGCTGCAAGTCTACGAGAAGGGAGATGAAGATGGTGCAGGTACCAAGGGTCAATTATGGCCTTATGCTTTGAAGACAGCAGAAACAGGACAGGTAACTTATGGGAAGCTGCGACAAGTAGGGAATTCAATTTGAGAAACCACAGGGTGGACTGATCTAGTGGATTCCCTCTCAGTGTATGCATTCATTGCGAAGTCTCAAGCTAATGAGGCTATGGTGGAGGAGAAGCGGAAAAGAGATGAAGAATCTCCTGGGACATCGAAGAGGACAACGAGGTTCAACAGCAAGAAAGAACAAAGTCCTGCTCCAAAGCCTGCTCCTGAAGTGGTGATGGAGGATGCACCTAAGGACAAAAAGCAAGGTAAACCCAGGGGACCCTCTTATAAGCTCAAGTCTGACATTGAATTAGCTACAGATTTAAAGAAAGTCTTTGAAGAGCGAATTCTGAATAGCAAGGCGGAGCTCACATTGGGTGATATATTGGGGATTGCCAAACGTGCGTTTCATGAGGAGATAATAGATATCATAAAAAGGAAGCGGCAGATACCAAGTGAACAGGATCTGGAGTCAGTGAAAAGCCAGGCAGTACGCCACATTGAAGCAATTCTAGACGACTATGAAGAGTATTTGGCGAATCTTGAAGAAGAAGAAGAGTCGAGGTCTGTGGTGATGTCAAATCCAACCATACCTGAGGTAAGGCATGTTCATTTCAATGAAGATGAAGATAGTGAAATCATACCAAGGAGTCACTTTTCAAGGACTCATTGGGCAAGAGCAACAACCGAAACTGTTGTAAAGCTTGGCGACATCGAAGAACCGGTCTTAGCACTCATAGATCATGGATTGGAGATCAATTTGATGGCTAAAAGCTTGCACAAAAAGGGGAAATGGCCTACTGATGTGGACCATGGTTGGCAGATTCGAGCTGCCAATATGCTTCCAGGCGACCTCTATGGTGCATGTGCCAATGTTAAGGTAACTGTAGGGGATGTCTGTGATGAGCAAAATTTCTTTATACAGGAGCATTCCTCTTATCCTTTAATTTTGGGGCAACCATACATTACGGCTGTGCGAATGGAAACCAAAGTGCTAGATGATGGCTCGGCCTATGCTAGGGTTCGGAGCCGTGATGGTAAGAAAGCAGTGCAATTCTTGACTGTATGTGTTGACCATGCTAGGAATAAGGACAGTCTACGGGATCATCCAATGCCGAAGATACGCAAGGAGTTTAGAGAACACAGGTTTTCACAGGATTTTCTTGGAGTGCCATTATAAAGCGGGACTATGGTGCTTCAAGTGAGGAGAAGTTCTCGCAAAGAGAAGCTTTCTCTTCGGGATTTTTTGGGTTAACATCTGAAGGTTCAATCTCTTTCAGAAAATTTAATGATTTGCCGAAGTGGGAAAAACAGTATGTCTCAAGTATTCAAAGTGAACTGCAGGGTTGTGATGTGCTTGAATCTGATGATGTGATTTCAGGAGTCTTTGAAGAGGTATCTTATGAAGATACTATGTCAGTGCTTGAAGAGATCAGGCAAAACAGGTTACAAAGTGTAACTGAAGTAGTCAAGGTTCATTCAATGGACATGTATGACGAGTTAAGTTCATATGAATCATTTATGCATATTGAAGATGATTTAGGTGAAACTGTTGAAGCACAGGTAGAGACCAAATACAAAACTGTTGCAAAGAAAGTGGGGCCAGTGGCTACACCGCTGCCAGAAGGAAGTGATGGGATGATGAAGGAGGCTTCTCGACAACCTATACTCAGAGATCCGAAGAACATAGGGCATAAGTTTACCAAGGAGACACTAGAACAACTGAAGGTTGGTGAAGACGGTTTCCTCAATGAAGAGGAGATCAAATGTTTTCAAGGTATGCTCAAAAAACATGGTAAAGCTTTCGCTTTTGAGCCAAAAGAGATAGGGTGTGTGGATCCGAGTGTTGTTTCACCGATGGTTATTTTCATTGTTCCACACATGCCATGGAGCTTGCGTCCTATTCCAGTTCCTAAGGCTCACTTGCCAAAGCTCATCAATTTGCTCAATGAAAAGATTCAAATGGGAATTTTGGAGCCGTCATGTGCTCCGTATTCTAATTGATGGTTTACTGTTCCGAAGAAAAATGGCACATTAAGGTTCATTCAGGATATGCAACCAGTTAACAAGGTAACAATCCACAATGTGGGTACTGGTCCAATTGTGGATGAATTTGCTGAGGCCTTTGCAGGTAGATCTGTTTACTCCATGGGCGATATTTATTCAGGATATGATCAATTCCAGCTAGCTTTGGAGAGCAGGGATCTTACTACAATGCATACTCCTCTTGGTTTGGTAAGGATGTGCACTCTACCACAGGGTGCTACTAATTCAATATCTCATATGATGAACGGCATGAATAAGGTATTAAGGGACTTTATCCCACATGTTACCATGCCTTTCATTGATGATCTACCAATTAAGGGCTGTGAAGAAGGCTCAAAAGATGAAGCAAAAGACCAGAGGGGGTGCAGACAGTTTGTTGCTCAACATATTGCTGACTGTGATGCTATATTATCAAGGCTTGAAGAAGTTAACTTAACACTTTCAGGTCAAAAATCGACTTTTGGAGCTAAGGAGGTCTTAATTGTGGGACACATGTGCAGTTCTGAAGGAAGAAGGCCAAGTCCTGCAAAAGTTGAAGCAATCCAAAAGATGAAGGACACATGTGCTTCAGTTTTACTGAGGTTTGTCGATTCTTAGGTGCGTGTGTGTTCTATCGTATTTGGCTGCCACACTTTGCCCATGTTGTAGAGGTGTTGTATCAATTGCTACGAAAAGGTAAGAGGTTTGTTTGGGAAGAAGTTCACACACAAGCTATTAAGAAATTAAAGAAGATGCTTCTTGAGGCTCCGACCTTGAGGAAAGTTGATTATAAATGCGACAGGCCAGTTATTTAAACAGTTGACACTAGCCCGACAGGAATTGGATGGGCTATAGGTCAAGATGATGCTGAAGGACACAGGTATGCAGTGAGATTTGGAGCCAAGGTGCTCAATGATCGTCAACGAGGATATCCACAGGTTAAGAGAGAACTTTGGGGCGTTGCTACTACTCTAAGGACCGATAAAGAATACTTTATTGGAGCTACCGTTGTGGTAGAGACAGATTGCTTGCCACTAATAGGAATGATTGCAAATTGCTCTACTCCGGACATTGCCATGCTACGATGGATAGCGTATATCAAGTCTCTTAACCCTGAATTTTGTCATATTGTAGGTAGAGATAACCCTATTGCAGATATGTTATCAAGAGCCAGATTTGAAGATGAAGAAGAGATGCTGACCATGAGTGATGATGTTGGCTTGAAGTTCTACACGTCTTCTTATCTACATGCCAACTGCGGTAGTATTGGTCATGTTTTTGAAGTCTTTTCTGAAGAGTTTTATGATGGAGAGTGGCTTATGATTGGCCGCTACCTAAGTACTCTCACTAGACAAGAAGGATGGAGTGATCAAGAATTTAGGAAGATCAAGAAAAAGGCCTATGGCTATTTCCTGAAAGACGGACATTTATGGAAGCAACCGAAGCACCCAGGAGGGGTACCACAACGAGTTATTTGCGACAAAGCAACCCAACAGCAGGTGATTAAACAGTTTCATGAGAGTCTATGGGCTAGACACAGAGGAGCCAGTGCAACCTTTGTCAAAATTAAAGACTGATATTGGTGGAGAGGTATGTATAAAGATGTGGTTCAATTTGTGGAATCATGCTTAATATGTCAACAGTACTCTAATGTACGACATAGAGATGGGTTGCATCCCACCTATCCATTGGCTATGCACTACAAGTGGGTGGTGGACCTTATTACAATGCCAATAGGAGTGTGGCAGATGAGATATATTGTTCTTGCCAGGGAAGATCTTACTAATCAGGTGGAAGGCACAAATTGAAGAACAAGGCAGCATTTGATGGAAAGCATAGACTACGACCACATGCTATCAAGGAAGGTGATTGGGTACTTGTCTATGACAGTAGCTTGGAGAACCAATACTCTGCTATGCGGAAAATGGTGAAACGGTGGTTTGGACCATATGTGGTGCAACATGTTTTTGATAATGCGACATATCAATTGTGCGAACTAGATGGTACTATGCTTAAAGTGCCTATTGCAGGCAAAAGAATTAAGTTGTTCAAGAAGCGAGAAGGTGAGATTTTTCTTGAATATTCTCATTCAGATCCACCTTCAGAGGATCATGTTATGTATGCGTCATATGATATGTCTGATGATGATTTTAATGAAGCTAATTAAGTGCAATTGGCACAGACTGGAGGCTGTGCAGGTTTAGAGGGGATGAATGTCGTGCAGCTCCGCTCCCATGCAAAGAAAGATGCCAGGAAAATGCACATTAATTTTGTTTGAAGATTATATGTTTAATGAACAGTGATTAAGGGCTGGTTGCAGGCCGAGTTCAATGCAGAATGTATGTCAAATGCGGCTGAAAGAGCCAAAACATGCTTTAATGATGCTAAAAAGTGTTATGCTAGAAGTGAACACGGATAGGGTATTGTTCCATAGAACTGCAGTGCTCAATGTGCTCTACCGACCTGTCTTTACGGCTTGTCGATTGGAGCTATAGTGAAGAAGTTATGGCAGTTCAAAGTTTAATTCAATTGCAGATCCGTGCCGGGTTGGGCAACAACAACTGAGGGGATAAAAATGAAGTAAATGCATCAGGATAAAGTGCTCGCTTTGTGGAGCATGCCGGTCTTTTCAGATCAGAGATTGGACTTATGGTTACCAAATTATTAATTGTTTAAGATTTACCAGGGGCCGAGTTCACATTAGCCGGTCCACTCGGTTGGAGTGCCAAAACTGCTATGGTTTGCTGAAGAAAACTGGGTAACTTCACAGAGCTTCGCCGATATGTATGCAAAGGTGGCGGCTAGAGAGAGATGTTGTTAATAGCAATGCTTTAATCAGTATGTATGCCAAATGGGGAGGTGACAAGGCTGCCGAGTGTTTGGAAGTGCCTTGGCCGATTTGTATGCTAAATGTGATGCCTTTACGAAGGAAGACCACCCCAAATGATTGAGCCTGGAAAGGCCCTTGCCGATAAGTATGCCAAATGTGGTGCCCCTGGCTATGAGAGGTGCCCGGCTCACCTTTCGCACAATTATCCCCCGACAACGGAAGTCCATTATTCTCTAGGCATGTCCGCAAATGCGCTTTAGGCAAGTATGCAAATACGCTTTAGGCAAGTACATAGCACTCTACGGAAGTCAGTAATACTCTACGTATGTCCGTAACGCTCTATGCATGTCCGCAATGTGCTTTAGGCAAGTAATAGCACTCTAGGGAAGTACGTAATGCTCTAGGGAAGTAATAGCACTCTAGGAAAGTACGTAATGCTCTAGGGAAGTCCACAATGCTTTAGGAAAGTACATAGCGCTCTATGGAAGTCCGTAATTCTCCAGGCATGTCTGCAATGCTTTAGGCATGTCTGCAGTGTGCTTTAGGCAAGTACATAGTGCTCTAGGTATGTTTGTAATGCTCTAAGCATATCTGCAATGCTTTAGGCAAGTACATAGCACTCTAGGGAAGTCCGTATTGCTTTAGGAAAGTACAGAATACGCTTTAGGCAATTACATAGCGGTCTAGGGAAGTCTGTGATGTTTGCAATGTGCTTTAGGCACTTACATAGTGCTCTAGGTAAGTCCGTAATGCTCTAAGCATGTCCGCAATGCTACATAGCACACTATGGAATTCCATAATGTTCATGGCATGTCCGCAATGCTTTAGGCAAGTATGCAATGTGCTTTAGGCAATTACATAACGCTCTATGGAACTCCATAACGCTCTAGGCATGTCCACAATGCTTTAGGCAAGTACACAATGCGCTTTAGTCAAGTACATAGCACACTAGGGAAGTCAGTAATAATCTACACATTTCTATAACGCTCTATGCATGTCCGCAATGTGCTTTAGGCAAGTACATAGTGCGCTAGGGAAGTCAGTAATAATCTATGCATGTCCGTAATGCACTATGCATGTCCCCAATGTGCTTTCGGCAAGTACATAGTGCTCTAGGTCGGTCCATTATGCTCTAAGCATGTCCGCAATGCTTTAGTCAAGTACATAGCACTCTAGGGAAGTTTGTAAGGCTCTAGGGAAGTGCACAATGCTTTAGGCAAGTACATAGCACTCTATGGAAGTCCGTAACACTCTAGGCATGTCCGCAATGCTTTAGGCAAGTACGCAATGCGCTTCAGGCAAGTACATAGCGCTCTAGGGAATTGAGTAATACTCTACGCATGGCCCTAATGCTCTATGTATGTCCGCAATGTGCTTTAAGCAAGTACATAGCGCTCTAGGAAAGTCCGAATGCTCTAGGGAAGTCCACAATGCTTTAGGCAAGTACATAGCACTCTATGGAAGTCTATATCACTCTCTATACCAATTTGCATCAAAATAACCAATCAAGGTGGGGAGGGACGATCTCAATTTCTTGACCCAATTACTGTAATTTGCATATATATATATATATATATATATATATTAAGAGACTGTGTAATGCTCACTGATTTGTGTAATGCTTAATGATTTGCATTCAATGAACATGATATACGGTGCTATCCTACTAGATGGAGCCTCTCAATCTTGAAGAGAGAATAGCTTGTCCATGCATGAGATGTAAGTACCAAATCTTTCGAAAACGAAGGATTTGTAACTAGCATATTCATGAAGCTGGCATATTTCCAATGGAGCACTCACAAAATTTACGGTTTCAATCACACAATCAAGCATGTATGCACAAGTTGATAACATTGCACCTACAAATTATCGTCCCCAACAAAGGATGAGAATATCAGAGGAGGGAGTGGTAGATGGATCTCAATCAACAGCACCCGAGGGAATGGAAGAAGATCCAATGGAGGAAATGTTGGATTCCTTACTTGAGCAACAAGAAGGTGTCTTTGAGGAGCATGAACATGAAGATCATCAACGTCAATACTCTCAACTGTCAAATTCTGAACCAGATAAACTCTCATGTAATGGAGAAGTGGATTGAGACATATGAAGTGCTCAAGCGACAACGAGCACAGGATCATGTAAGTTTCAGAAGGAATTGCACTACAAGAAATCTCCCATATCCAGAAGTTTTGCAAGCTCTTCCGGACTTTCCCACAAGTAGATGGCTAGAAGCTACAATAAGTTCAGAAGCCAAACGTGGTGGGTTAACTATAATAGAGGAGGAGGACGAGCTTACAAAAGGATGTGATTGGCATGTAAGCGTTTAAATTATACATGTCTATCTGTTTTTTTCCCCCTACATGTCTGTGTTGTTATTTTTTCATCAACAACCTTTACGTGCTATTTGTAGTATCACAAATATGGGGCATTTTGGTCTCATGGACGTCATTTTTCAGTAGAAAAAATAGACCAAAAAAGAGCAACCTTTGATTGTGGTGTCACAGCACAATTTCTTCAAGAAAGTCGAGCAAGTGCAAGTGATGATAACAGAATTAGTGGAATGCTTGATTACTTTGGAACCATTCAAGACACATTAAAGATTGGTTTTAGAAATTTTGAGTTGTTTATCTTTGATGTGAAGTGGCTCAAGGTAATCATAAATGGGCCACACGTAACTGTACGTAGAGATACAAGTGGCCTCATCCAAGTGGACTCTACAAAGGTATGGACCGATCAGAGAGATTCTTTTGTACCCCAGAGACCATTGTGAGTAGGTTGTTTTTAAAATGGATCCAAAAGATCCACGCTGGCTATTTGTGGTTCAAGTTGCCCCCTGTAGTAGGCAAATTTGTGAAGAATTAAAGCTACAACATGCTGATGTTGATGATTCACAGGGTGGTGGGGAGCAACACGAACAAGCCAAAATCAACAATGAACAGGATCAAGCCAATGAAGAGGAGCAACTAGAGCAAGCTCTAAATGAAGAGGTGCAAAACAATGAAGCTGAGGAAATTCTTGAGGAAGAAGACATAGATGATGAAGACATAAGTCATCAAGAGAATTTTAATGATGAGGATGCAGAAATGTACATAGAAATAGATCTCTTTGGGGCTACTGATCTCAATGAGGATGATAGAATAGATAATGAATTATAACATTTTGTATCTTTAGTTATGACATTTTTGTTATGATTTTATGAAATTGAAAGGGCAAAGTATTATGTAGCTTGATCTCATTTTTGGGTTTAATTCAAACAAAGTAATTTCATTTGTATATTCATGTGGTGCTATCATTGTTGTTTAGCATTTTGCACAAGTTTGTCATATGGTTTTTGTTCAACAGGCCATGGATGATGACTCACCACCATCCTCATACAGTCCAAATTTCTCATTCAACCCTACACCTCAGGGCATGAGTCCTGACCAGCTGTATGGTTTTTTATCCTCCATGACTCCAGAGCAGAGAGCCATGGCTCAGAGCTATTGGGGTTCTAGAGCAGGTACATCTACCTCACCATCTGGCATCACGACAGTAGCTCCCACACCTGTAGGTACGACAACAGTTCCCACACCTCAAACCACACAACCTTCCACTCCTCTTACAGCTACTAGGTCTAGCACCTCAGCTAGGCGACGTCGCTCACGTAGCAGATCTTCAGGGGGACGTTGTTGTGGTGGTAGTGCGCTATAAGACCACCACAAGAGCGTCCTACGCTATCATCTATTGATAGCACCCCCATGGGTTCACCTTCCACTCCTTAGGGTTCACATGACCATGGTAATGACAATATATACACAATTAGGGATGGGGCACCTATAATGGATAGTGCAGGGAAGGCAATGAAGACACACATTCAGCAATTGTGCACTATACAGTTTCACAACTCTGTTATGACATTATGGGATGCACAGGATAAAGGAAAAAAAATCTACATAAACACTATCATCAAGCAAAAGTTTCAGCCATCTGACCCTAGGAATCCCGTCTCTAATGGGTGGATACAATATACAACTCGCATTTGGATTGAGCATCGTAGGTCAGAGGTGAGGAATGCATTTAGAGAGGGTAAAGAGAAACCAGTTTGGCTAGATGATAGGGAGTGGGAAGGCATAGCCCGAGACCTCACGGAGTCACCTGAAAAGTTTCAACAATAGAGAAAGGCAACAAGGATTAGACTCCAAGCAATAGGGAATCCACATCATGGAGTTTTTTTTTTGTAGGCGCTTCACATCTTGGGAGTGGTGGTTACAAAACCATGCACACAGAATTCGTAAGTATTACCTGCATTTTTGTTTATCTAAATGTATGTATGTGGGCTAAATGTTAATCTCTTAAAGTTGGAATCGTTAATCATTCATGTAGGAATTGGGCATGAATCGCCCGCCAACTAGGCGAGAAGAGAAGTATGCTCACAAATATGGCCTTGTAGCCCTATTTGAGATGCTTGAAGCAGAAGGAGAGAACATTAATTGGGAGGCATTACCATAGTGTAAGTTCTCTAAACTATTTATAAGTCCTCTAAATATTCATGAGTAATGTTTCCTTGTGTAATGTTGAATATTGTAATTGCAAGTGACAGGATCATTTTTTGGGCCACTTTTTGGATACGTAGCCATATACATGGCACACTGTTTCTTTTGTATGCTTAATAACCATATGACACGATGTTTCTTTTGTTAATTGATAGTAGGTACATGATTTAGTGCATATGATAGGTACATGGTTGGTGCTAGCTTTTACTTTTGGTGGCCATATGGCAAAATTTAATTTATTCCAATGTTCATTAAAACTTGTATATGAAATTGCCCCAATCAATTTAAGTGTTATCTTTTTTGGTACAATTATGAATGAAGTGTTTTGAGTCTCTATTTATAGCACATTGCTTTATTTATTTGCAAGTGATATGTTATGCTTTGAATTTCAATTCATGTGCCTTTGTCACAAATTTAGGATGCATGAAAAATGCAAAACGAGCACGGTGGTCATTTGTGCTCTGTTTTGGGCAGAATACTACTGTCTATAACCCTTGCTTCCTTGTGCATCATAAATGGCAATACCTCCCAAAGTAGAATCATGACTTTTGCAATAAGAGCCATCAAATATAGCAGTGAAGCATCAGATATGGGCCAGAGCTTTGACTTTCTTCTTTTGCACCATCTCTTCCTTAACCAACACAGGAGTGTCTTTATAAGTGAGTAAATCCACTCTTTCTCTCTTGCACTCACACACACATAGAAAGAACACAAAAGAGAATGTCAAAATAACACAAAGATGAAAACATCAAGTCTATGGTCATATCGTATCATGGGTAGTATGAAAGGGTTAATAGATGAGTTAATGGCATTCAGTCTTGGTTGACCAAATAGGCTACGAATTGTTCTTTAGAATTGTAGTTTTGTGCTTACCATAATATATATATATTGTCTAGTGATTGGGATTAATTGTGTGTACAAAACCTCTTGGTTCATAGCAAGATAACTACGCTTACGTCAAAAGAAAAGTTATAGTCTATGAGAGGTAGTATAATGGGATCCGGTGATAGAAGTATTTCATTGAGCCTTTCTGGGCCAAAGAGAAACACTATACATTGTTGAAAGTGTATTTTACTGCTAATCCATACGTTAATTCTAATAGATTGTACAGAGTGAAAGCAATAGAAATTATCATCATGTGGATTATTCATCTAGGATAACTCTAGTATGTGTAAAATGTAGATATGAGAGAAGTGAAAAGATGATAAGTTTCCCTCCCAAGGCCTATTCTTGCCCGTAGGCAATAAGGATGCTGTGGGGAGAGATGTACCTGTAGTAAAGAGAACGTAGAATTTGTAGAGAGGATGAATTACTAAGAATAAGAGAGATAGGTTTGGTTAGGGAGATGAGATTAGATACATATATACATACATACATATATATATATATATATATATATATATGTCGGATTAGAGATGAAAAAGAAAACAACAAGAAATCAAGAAAACATCAATGTAGAACACATCTTACTTGACAAACCCTTCGGCACCATTATTGATGGAGAGAGAAGAAGAGGGGAGAACTCCACTTTGATTGATACGCCAAGTGCAGGACCTTCTTTGATTAGAGTTGATCTTCCAAGGATGGCGTACAAGAATGGCTAGTCTTCCTCTAGGAGAAAGTATAGGCTTGGGCTTATGTTAATGGCTAAGTACAATTATGCATTACTACTCACTCTCTCAAGAATTCCTCTCCTCAATGGCTTGAATGCTTGAGTTCTTTTCAAGGAAGAAAAGGTCCCCTTTTATAGGTGAAGGGAACCCCCAAGGGTTTACACAAGAAGAGAGGAGCCAGTGTGAACAAGAATTAGAAAAGTTGGAAATGAGTTGTCCCTGCATGATGTGGGCAGACTGGGGTCCAGTATTTTGATCATATCTCCTCAACCGTGCTCCAAATAAAAAAGTAAAAATATGGCAGCAAATTCAGCTCATTAGCTACGATTTTCATTTTAAAATCGTTTTCCAATTCGGATTGTAGCCTTGTGTAAAAAAATCATCAAAATAGGGTCCATTTCTGGTAGCAAAGGTCTTCCTATGGTCCCCTTAGCCTAGACTTTCATTTGATTCCAAAGGACACCTCATGCCATATAGAAGCATGACATTGCTCCTTGACAAAGTTTTGTAATCATGCTTGCAATAATGCATTAAAATAAGTGTATCTTTGAAATCATGCCACCTAGTGTCCCACTAGGATTTGATTCCCTCCTGGTAGCTATTTAAAAAGAAATATAAGAAAAATATGAAAAATACATAGAATATATATATATTGGAGTTTACCCTAAATATAGGATCTAGCTAGGGTGTGAGATGATAATGAGATAGTAGAAATAAAGAATCAATGCTTTTTGCCCCAAGTTAAAGAGGCGGAGCTATTGATGCTTTTCCCATAGTATTTTCTGATGGTAAAGTAAGAATAGGTTATCCTTGAGAAAAACAATAGGATGAGATAGAAGGCTTATTATTATACTTAAATATGCATATGTACATTATAGGAAAGATAACTATGTATCTAAAAAGTTACAAGATAACTCTTGTAGCATGCGTTCCCACTATGTACGTGTCACATGCAGCACGACACCGTTTGATTTTCTACAGCATTTTCTACTCCATTTTCTCCCTTTAATGTACAATAATTTTATCTTCTATAACCTCCTGGTAACATTGCTGCTGCTAGTCAATATTACATGCCTAGTAGGAGCGAGTGATCATCCGTGAGTCCTAAGGGCGCATCATCATCACCCACTCCTTCAAATGCTAGTAAGAGCACACAGTTTAATCTATACCTTTCCCTAAGTCCCCACGCCTGCAATGCTAGAAGCTCTTTATATAATACTGCTACTGTAACAACTCTCTCTCTCTCTCTCTCTCTCTCTCTCTCTCTCTCTCTCTCTATATATATATATATATATATATATATATAAAAGAAAAAAAAATTAAAATATATATATTCTTACTGCTGCAACGCTTTTTCTCTCTGCACACTTACGGTCGCTCTCAAGTTAACACCCATACTACAATACATCTGTAACATTTAATGGTCTAGTAACTTGTGTGTAGCGAAAAATAGCATGAACATAGTGAGCATTTCATTAGAATAGCTTCCTAATGAGGATAGCGAGAGTGCTTGGGTGGAGAGAGCAACAAAAAGCATAACACCTAGTTAGATAGCATGAACAATACTTCAAAAGAGAGAGAAATTAAGCAATTGACAGCAGTTGAGGACCGGATTTGCATGGAGCCGGTCCCCCTTCCAAAAGGCTTTGTATTATGGTTTCTCCCATCAAGAGAGACATTTTACAATACAATTTCTTGTGTTCCTTCAATACTAGCTAGTGCAATGAAGATGGAAACTTCATGCACTACGCAAAACACTTATCAAACACAACATCAATTCCATCACGGTTTCACACCCAAGACCTCAAACACCTTCAAAGATGGTGAGAGCTAGCGGGGTATGAGAGCAGATTGAGAGGAAGAAGGAGTATTCTTACAAGAAATATGTACATTTCCTCACATAATCACTCATATTAGCATAGCTTAGCTTAGTGATTAGCGTGGTAGAGGAGATGAGCATGCATTGAAGCTTGGCTCTTGGTTGGATTTGCATCACAAAGACAAGAGTTATTGGTGTAGGCCTTCCTTCTCACAAGCTCTGAGTAGGTGATAAGCTTTCATTAGAGCTTGAGAAGGAGAGAGAGTCTTCTTTACTTCACACATGAGATTGTGTGAGTGTGTGAGTGATAATGCCTTCCAAAAATCAGCCCCCTCTCTCTCTTGGTCGACCCCTCTTGTTATTTTCTCTTGCTAGCATCCTATTAGACCTCCCCAGGCTTAGCCAATCGTAGTTAAGTAGCATAAGTGATAGCCTTCTGACATGTGTCCCCCTTTCCCATTTTGTGAGAGATTTAGGTAATTATTTAATTCAACTAAACTCTCATTGGACCCCTTTGCCTCTTGGCCAATAGAAATCAGGCAAGCCATGAGCTACGGAATGCTCATTGGTCCCTTTGGGAGACTGTCCAATAGTCTTCTAGAGAGCTTAATTCTTATTGGTTCTTTTATTAAGTGTTTTTAAATAAATTAAAATAGATTTACTCTAGCCTAATTCTCACTAGTCCACCTCCGAGGCCATCCAATAGAAATTGGGTACACCTTGTGGGCATCTGGGCTAGGGAGCTGACATGTGTCCCTGATTCCTGTTGTGTAAAGGGAGCTTGTGTGTGTGTGTGTGTGAGAGTTTCTCTCTCATCCCCTACTTGCAAGGCTCGACCCCTCCTATGTAGGGATTGATAAAGACTTTTTGTGACACACACTAAGCATCCAATTTCCCTGGTGTTTGACCTTTGGACACAACCTTTGAATTTTGGAACCTTAGCATTTGGAAGTCTTAATGGGCTGAACCTTAGGGTCTTTTAAGCCCATTGTTGCACATTTCTCTTTTGCATATGGCTCCCCCTTTGGATCCCTATTTTCCCTCCTTTGGATCCCTACTATGGCCCGGTCTGCTAGCTTAACCAATATTCTAGCTTTTTCTCCCCCGGTAGTTCCCCATATTAAATGATCAATTTAACATGAGAAAATCATTTAGGAGAATTAGATATTGATTATTATGGGGTAGAGAAGATTAAGCATATTCATTAGTCCTTTTTCCTTGTGGGTAGAGGATCCATATGTTACCCTACGACATCATTCCACAATGGATGACTAGTCCATTTTGTGCTTGAGAGCCTGAGGCTGCCGCAAGCATGTCTGCACATTAGTCCTATCATCTTCCATAGTAGAGTGACAAGCTCTACTTGGTGTTCAAGAGACGTCGTCTCCGCAAACTTGATCTAAGGCATGCATACTACTTCATCTTTGTGCACAATAGAGAAAAAGAGAGTCTTATAAGACAAAATTTTTGTTCATTTTTAACATTTGTACATTTTCCTACTCTTGGGAAGCATTGTAAGTATTGACAAGGTTTAGGTTATCCTTTAATTGTATGCCTTGCATCCATCTAGCACCTTCAAAAGAATAGTCTTACCGCCTCTTAGTACCTTGTCTTCATGTCGGAGAATGGACTCGGGCTGCAGCACCTCTTCTTGGTCCTCGATCTCCGGTGGGTCTTCAATAGTTGGTTCTTGAGGTGGCTCTCCTTTATAAGGCTTTAGTAGGCTCACATGGAAAGCATTGTGTATGAGCCAATGGTTGGGCAACTTGAGTTGATAGGCCATCTCATTGATTGGCCTAAGAATCTAGAAGGGACCATAGTACCTTTTTGCTAACTTAGCATAGTACTTTTTGTGTCTAGTAGGATTCTTGCTCGTTGTGTGCCTTAATTGAGCGTTGGGAAATTTGAGTAAGACCCAATCATTTTCTTTAAAGGCTTGGGCTCTTCTGTGCTTGTCAGCAGCAGCCTTTTTCCTTTGTTGTGAGATAGAGATAGCATCCTTAATCGTTTAGAAAGATTCTTGTAGGTCTTGGCTATACTCATCTGCAGCCAAGATCTTCCCATGTACCTTAAGTAGCAAGGGACTTTTTGATCTTCCCTCAATTACCTCAAAAGGTGCTTTTCCCATGGAAATATGAACAGTGTTATTGTAGGCATACTCCACTAAGGGTAAGTACTTCTCCCATTGGGATCTTTGATCTACTTCCATTACATAGGCTTTTAGTAGATCGAGAATTGTTAGGTTAGCTATTTCACTTTGGCCATCCGTTTGCGGATGATAGGCCAAAGGGAAGTTTAGCCTTGTTCCTAAATTCTCAAAGAGACCCTTCCAAAAAGTACTGGTCATTCTAGGATCTGTATCCAACACTATGGACATTGGCAAGCCATGGTACTTGAAGATTTGTGAAATGAAGAGGGTTGCCATTTGATGGGCTTTGATAGTCTTTTTGACAAGTATAAAATGATCTTGTATACTGAATCTGTCTACTATCGTCCATATTCCTCTATTCCCATGGATAGACTTTGATAGTCTTTTTGACAAGTATAAAATGAGCTTGTGTACTGAATCTGTCTACTATCGTCCATATTCCTGTATTCCCATGGATATGCTCTCCCATGGTGAATTAGGGATTGGCAAAGGTTGAAGCAATCCAAGTTGCTTCCCTCTATCAAAATTCGTCTTTTGGCATACCACACATTTAGAAACATATTCTTGTATGTTTGCTTTCATGGTAGGCCAATAGAAATATTTTTCAATGCCCTTTAGGGTAGACTAAATCCCTCTATGTCCTGCATAAAGAGGAGCATGAGATTCATACATTACTTTCTCACGTAGTGAGCTAGTAGCGCATAGTGTATTGCCATAGAGAAGATAACCATCTTGTAAAGTAAATGGTTCCTCTTTTTTCCCTAGTGCAAGGGCTGAAATCACATCTCTAGAATTGGGATCAATAGCATACTCATCTATCATAGAAGATAGATCATTTTGAGTTGCTATGGAAACCGCATTCACTCTCGGCCATCTTGAGAGTGCATCGGCTACTTGATTATGCTTGCCAGCAATGTGAGCAATATGAAAATGAAATTGCAAAAGAAAGTTTTTCCACCTCATTTGTTTGTCAGAGATCTTGGTCTGCGTCATGAAGTACCTAAGACTTTGGTGATCCATTCGCAAAATGAAAGGAGTCCCCAATAAATAGTGCTTCCATGAGTCTAAGGCATGTAGAACTGCAAGGAGTTCCTTTTCATATATGCCTAGAGGTTTCTCAACAGGGTCGAGCCTTCGACTTTCATAGCCTATAGCGTGCCCTTCTTGAAGAAAAACAGCTCCAAGGCAATCACCACAAGCGTCACATTGGACCTCAAATGGTTTGAGAGATCCGGTAGTGTAAGCACAGGTTGAGAGATAAGATTTTCTTTAAGCTTTTCAAAAGTATTGTTCTCCTTGGCAGACCATGTGTACCTAACGTTTTTCTTTGTTAGGTCATGTAATGGTCTTGCTATTAGTGAGAACTTTTCTATGAAGCGTCTACAGTATGCGCACATACCTATAAAGCTTCTTAATTCATGAAGATTCCTTGGTTTAGGCCACTTTTATTACCTCTAACTTTGATGGATCCATTTGGATGCCATCTTGAGAGATAATGTGACCTAAATACTGAATCTCTTGTAAGAAAAATTCATTTTTCTTTCGATTAACATAAAGTTTATTCTCTCTTAGAACTTGAAATATACTTGGAGGTGTCGCTTGTGTTCGTCTAATGAATTAGAGTAGATGATGATATCATCAAAGAACACTCCAGTAAACGTTCGGTGAGGCCTGAATAGCTTCTTCATCAAGCGGTTGAATGTGGTTGGTGCATTGGTAAAGCAGAAATCATGACAATGTATTCGTAAAGACCAAACGTAGTGAGAAATGCGGTCTTTACAATGTCTTGATCAACTATCCTTATTTGATGATAGCCACTTTTTAGGTCAATCCTATTGAAGTAGGTGGACCCTTGTAGATTATCAAATAGGTCTTCTACCCGTGAACGGGAAACCTATTTTTGATCGTGATCCTATTTAGTGCTCTATAGTCGATACACATACGATATGCACCGTCTTTCTTTTGCACTAGTAGCACATAAGAACAAAATGGAGATGAGCTAGGCCTAACCATGCCCTTCTCAACTAACTCATGCACTTTCCGCATAATCTCCTCTTGTTGAGCTTGAGAAACTCTATAAGGAGGTTTATTAGGTGGTGAACTTCCTAGAAAAAGTTCAATTGCATGGTCATCATTACCTCATTTAGGAGGTAGCTCACAAGGGATGTCGTCAATAAATACATCTTGAAACCCCTTGAGAAAATTGGATAACTCTAATTCCTTTTGGTTGTGTATATTTTCTTTTGCTAAAACATTAGGTTCATTTTGAGAATCTTTAACAAAAATCATGTACATGGAAATAGAGCTCTTTATTGACTTGTTGAAAGCTTGTTTATGTTCAATGGGTATAGTGTTACCCATTTCCTTAGCATGTATATACATATCTTTTTCCCTGAACTTAAAGGAGATTCTCCTTTCAGGGAATTTAACATTGGCAGCCATGCGATCAAACCATGGTGCCCCTAGGATTACATCCTCATGCTTTAGAGGAGAGATAAAGAAGTCCGCTTTGTCCACATAGCTTTGGACATGGAGCCTCAATTTCCTGATTAAGGGAGTGACTAAAGCTCCTTGCCCCTTGAAAGCACCGTCTCTACGTAGGACATCTCCCATCTCATAGGTTTGTATGCCTAGCTTGGTGGCCAGCTCTATAGATATAAAATTATGAGTAGAACCGGGGCCAAAGAGAATAAAAGCATCATGTTCTCTTACCTTTCCCCAAGCATGTCATAAAGGAGATCCTTTGTGGTGACTTTCCTCCTCTTGGATTTCAACCAAGGTAGCTCTAGGAGGATCATGGCGTTTGTTCTTTTGGGGACAAGTGCGGTACGCATGCCCTTGTTTGCTGCACTTGAAACAACGGTTATCCTTGCGATAACGCTCAAGATCTTTAGGAGAGAGTTTATTTTTGCCTTTGTAAACTCCCTTCTCCTTAGCTTTGTTGGAATTGCCCTTAGGAGACTTTTGGACATTGTCCTTCCCTTTAGGCTCATTGGAACCCTTGTTTTCAGGGAGCTTAGAATTTCTCTTAGCCCCTCTTTGGAAATTGATTCGAGAGGCCACTATAGTATGATGTATTACCTCCGATATGGTGTGTGGCCTTTGGGAGTTGACATACTCTGCCATTTCTTCGGTTAAGCCCGCACAAAATTGCTGCTTTTGCTCTCCAAAATCCAACTTTTTGAAGACAGTGGGTTTGAGTTGTAGGTCCCAAAACTTGTCTACATATTTGTGGATGGATTCATAGGGAGAGAGCTTCAAACTTCTCCATTCGGTGAGTACTTTGTCTTTGGCATCGGCCAAAAACTGCTTCATAATGGAAGCTCTTTAAGTTTTTCATGTTTGTGGAGCTTCACCGTTGGCCCGTAGGCTAGACCACCATTGTCTGTTAGACTTTTGAAAGTGCATAACTACATGGTGTAGCTTAGAGGACTCCGTGAAGCCCTCATCTCCAAATGCCGCATTGAATTGTTGGATAAAGGCCAAGACTTTGTCTGTAGCACCAAAAGTGCCATCGTAGGTAAGGAAAGAGATGCTCTTCCCTCCCTCTTTGAACTTCTTGAGCTTGGATGACCTCTTCCACACGGCATAGGATTTCCTATGGCCTCTTCTTTTTTATGGTTCAAAGGTTGCACCATCACTTTCTTCAGAAGATGAAGAATTTGAGGAAGATGGAGAAGAGGGTGACCTCTTTCTCGCCTTTTTCTTTCCTCGATCTTCTTTGTCTTCACCATCACTTTCATAAGAGGAAGAGGATGAAGAATATGGAGAAGAGGGTGTCCTCTTTCTTTCCTTTTTCTTCTCTTGATTTTTGTCATCCCTCTTTAAGGTATGGTGTGGAGAAGTATGTGATGGTCTTCTCCATTTTGGAGGTGATGGAGACCGTTGTTGGACGGATACGCCGCGACGGACGTCAGCATAGGGAGAACTCACCTAACATATAATGTCAGCTGAGGAGGAAGCTCGACCCGCGCAGGCACGTGGAAGCAAGCAAAGGGTGTCAACCTCTACTCGACCGACTAATGACTACTTCCTACAGAGATATCAAATCTACATGCCATCGGTTCTGTGAATGTGAGAGTCTCCTATGATGCTACCGCAAGCCAAAAGCCCATTAGACGTTCTCGAAACGTTATGAAACTTGAGGGATATCCTATCAACACCAATAGGCCACTCTCCCTAAGGTCCGTGACCAAAAAAACCTACCCAATACCCTCCGTGCAGAAAACGCGTAGGATGTCTGGCCGGTTTTTGCAGGTCGACGTTTCCAAAAACTAAAGTGCCTAATGTGTAGCTCTATTCGCTCTGATCCCGTGGATATTCTGAAATGCAAAAACGGACAACAGCTACTCACCGAAACTCCAAAAGTATCTCACGGGTGAATGTGCCAAAACAGAGACGAACGCGCGTGATGTAAGCATCAACGCGTAGCTCTCCTCATGGGCAACACACTGCTGCTCTCCGTTTGCGATTCCGACCACTGGAGCTCCTGTAGCACACACACACACACACACACACACACACACACACACACACTCACTCTCTCGCAGTCTCCCAAGGACACAAAAGATCAGATTATTAGAAGTCTCTCTACAAAGCTTTACGTTTTGGCTTATATACTAAGCCTTAGAAAACCTAATGTCCGACCAAAATGACCTGATTTGTCCCAGGCTTCTATAGAGCTTAATTACAACACTATGAGCTGGCTTTGCTCATCCAACAAGCATCTGTGGCCAAAATACAATTGCCGACTTAAAATATGAAGTTCCCGTAAACATTACAAAAGTGGTCGTAATGGCTCAAAATAATAATAACGGGATATTCGATGATGTCCATGAGCTTGTATCTTCACATTACAGCATCCATCTTCGTCTTCATCACTTCATCAGCATCTTTATTTGGAATCTTTAGAGAATCTTTGAGGAATATTTAAGAAATCTTTGTGGAAGCGTTTCAACACTCTCCCCCTCCAAAGTCTTGTCGTCCCCGACAAGACCCTATATATGTCTGCAGTGGCCTTGACGAGTGCTTCATGTTTTGGTGTTGGTTGAAGATTTTGTTGTTGCAGTTTCTTCTACCATATGCTTTGTATGTTGTAGAGGTACCTTTTTCTTGTACATGTAGTGTAGTTGAGGCCATAGCTCTCCCCCTCCGATTGGTTGTTGTAGCGTAAATAAGTCAAGTAAGGTTTTTTGTTCCAGCAAGTCTTTATCTTGGCAGCTCTGTATTGTTTGTTCTTTGGGTGTCATCCTACATGTGTACCTGTAAACTTGAAGCCTTTTTGAATTTTTTCTAGGCCGCTCCCCTTTGATTTTCTAGCTTATGAGCATGTAGTTGTTTGGGGATGTCGTTGGTCTTCTTTTTTGTGTTTTTATAAGAAAAATAAAATAGTAAAAATAAAATGTGGCGTATATTACAAAATGAAGGTCTTGGATACCTGGATAGGAGTAGAGGGAAAAACCCAGTGGGAAAAAAATGCCTTTAGTCACCATTAAATGTGAGGCTATATGTACTTATGTTTGATTTAACCGAGTTTTGTTGAGTGAAAGTACTTATGGCCATATGGCTACTATTATTGATTGGATATACATTGGATAAGTGTTAGTAGCTTGAAGTCAGAGTCATTGTTGTTGAGCAAATGCTTATGAAACCTGTTACAGCTTCGTCATCGTCATTTTGTTGTGTAAGTGCATGGGTTGAACACAAGAGTCGTGTCAAATGCAAATGTCCAATGATGGGACATTATATATGCTTGCACAGATAGATGCATGGGAAACAATATGTTGTGCCAGAGGAGTTTGAATGGGTGCTTCCAGGAGTGAACGTAGCTAGAGAAGCAAAAATATATTTGACTTCAAGAGCTGTCGTTACTCACAAGAAGGGTTTTTGTCGACGAGGTTTTTTCCACTCTCCTCACTATGTTCATGTGCGTGAGTGTTTTCTAGACTACTCTGCCACTCCACCATTAAAAAAAGTAGACTTCGACTCTTATGCTCACCTATCCAGCATGAGTGACCCCATTTTACACTATGCTCAACTCTTCCAGCTTGAGCTATAATCTAAATATCTAGACTCATAGACCACAAAAAATATTAATACATGAAGCTTGGGTCTGACGCTTGCTCATTTAGTGTCTCAGTTGCCTGACTCTTGACTCTTATGCCATGATTTTTATGGCGACTTGACTTACTCTCGGGAGCTTTTGACCAAGAATAGGTTTTGAAACTCAAAACTCCCATCCTCAAAGAGAGGATTTGTAAAGGACCATACTGTCAATATTGGTTTCTTTTGCCATACCTGGGTGACCTTGGTTGTCAAAATTTCTTTTTGTTGTTGTTGGTCCCTTGGTTGAGAAGATTGGCTCGCTCCATTCTCCGTAACACTTTGTCTATCCTGTCTTGACATTTCTTGCGAGCTAGAGATGACTTCAATCTTCTTCGTTATGTGTTGGTCTATTGGCACCCATTTGTATCTGCATCATGTGATTAGCATGTCTTCGCATCTATCCTTTGCCTTGACTATGAAATTGTCCTTGATTTTGCCTTCCGTGAAATTGCGATTATTTTCAAGTTGAAGTCGTTTGATTGAAGAATGTTTACCTGGCATCTTTGGTAGCCAGATTCTCCGATTTCCTTGATAGTAACCTTCTGCTTGAAGAATTGTAGATGGCACTTCCCATGATGTTTTTGATGTCGTATTGAGATGTACAAGAGTGCCATTTTTGGGATTATTTATCGATGAAGTTTTATGTTGGTATGAAGGCCATGGTACGAAGGCCAGCTGGATTTAAAATTTCCTGCGTACCTTTGGCAAGCCTTGTTGGTTGGTTTCCTTTGGCGATATAAATATGAGCTTTGTTGCTTTTGGGGATGCTTTTTGAAACCTTTATCCACCACATAAGCCGAGGTTTGTGGTTTTGGTAACCAAAGTTTCTTTTGACCCTCATAATAGCCTTGCTCTGCTAAGCTGTAGTGGGAGGCTATTGATCCCATGTGTTTACCTTTCTTCAAAATTTCCTAGGCTCATTTACCCATATTGGGTCCTTGACCTTTATTTCTTCAGCTTTAATGTAGACCTTTGAAAACCTTTGGCGGCTGTGATCTCGTAGTGTAGGGTATTTCGGTTGAAAGATTTTCTTTGGAGTCTGTCTTTCATGTGGAAGCATGTGGTCAGTTGATATAGAAGCTTTTTCTTGAACTTTTCTGGGTAGGATTGAAGACTCTGATTTAATGGGCTGCTTCTGTTGGTAGGACATTTATGGGCTCATTTTGGCTTTGCCTTTGTCGGAAGCCGATAATCCTGGAGCAGTAGTAGGCTGGATTTCTTGAGAGCTAGTCGTGATGACCATTGTTGAAAATTCAGGTTCTTCTACCAATGTTTTTGCCCAGAGCTTGGACAAAAACAAATGTGTACTCATTTTGGAGGAATCCACCACTAGGAATTTTTCTTTTATTACCGTTGACCGTAGTGTAAGGGTAGATTCTGCAATCCCTAAACTCGTGACAGCTATTCCATGTGATATAGGAACCTGTACCTGAATTTCATACAGTTTTGGCTTACCTAGAAGTAACCACAGCCCATAAGACATGACATTAGTCGTGGCAGTGCAATTTATCTCTGCTGTAAAATTGAATTTCAGTTTCTCATGCACATCCAACGTGAATTTAATCTTCTTGTTGGCTGCCAAGTAACTGATGTCCTCGTTTCTTTCGGTACTTGTCTTGGACTTTTGTGCCTTGGAAGCTTTGTCATCCTCTTGTATGTTGAACTTCTTTGTCATTTGACTGGTTGTAGCATGTCCCAAGTGCTTACTATCTTCTGATCTATAGCTTTGGGGAAGGTCTATAGTCTCAGCAGCTTGTTGGTCTTCATTGCTAGTTTCTCACTGTGACGCCTTGATTCTTGATTTCATAAGCTCTCTATCACTATTTGCTTCTTCTAGCATTTAAAGGTCATTCAATGGTGACTTTTCTTCTTGGAAATGTTTTGAAGTTTTTGTAGCAAGATGTTGAGTTTGACTCTCTTCTTTTGATGCAATGGTCGCCATGGCCTTTGGTTTCCATTGTTCCATGGGTTTTTGTAGAGTCTCTTCTCGAAAATATTCATTCATATCCTGTATTTCTTGTCCTTAGTAGTCAATCTTGGACTCAGTCATTTCTTGTTCTTCTGTGCATTCTATGTCTTCAGTTACATTTTCTTTTAGCTTCTCATACTCTTTGATTTGTTCAATCACCAATGAAGAGTCCACAGTAGAGAATTTATTTGGTAGACTTTCAGATTCATCCATTGATTCTATTTGCATGTCTTCCACTTGTGACGTGGCACTAAGAATTTTTGTTACCTCTGCCACCTCTTCTTGTGTTGGCTCACTATGGTCAGAATCTTGGCTTCTTTTGCTCTCGAACCTTGAACTCCGAGCTTGATCTTGAACCTTGAACCTTGAACTGCGAGCTTCATCTACATCACCTTGTGGATGCTTTGACTTGTCCTCACTGAGGTTCCTTAAACGATCTTGAATCAGCTGATTCAATTGATCTTTTTTGAAAGCCTGATTCTCTATGATAATGTCGTTGACACCCTTGACTTCAAGCAACTATGTCTTGAGCCTATCTTTTGTGCTCTGCGAGAAGATCTGCTTCTTTTCCGGAGATCTTGTTGGGGATTCTTGCTTCCGTTCCCTTGTTGTCACTGTCTGAACTTTGCTTTTGGTCTTTTGTTTCTTCTTTTCCATGTAGAGCTTTGTTGGGCAGTCCTTCACTAAATGACCAATGGCACATTGGTCGCAATATGTTGTTATCTCAACATGTGCACCCTTTGGACAAGGTAGCTCTCCATAATACTGCTGATAATGGTTTCCTGTGGTATCTAGATATAGATATGACCTCTTCTTTGCATGCATGAACCTGTAGATTACGACTGACTTAGGTGTATCCATTGGCTTCGTCTCTTTATCCTTCATCGTCTTGTCCTTGAGAAGATGAAAATAGCTTCCATTATTGCTTGCATACAATATCAAATCACTATCCATGCTTTCTAGCAGTTGTGATGCTAATTCTTCCATCAGTATATGGTCTTTGACGTGAGGCTTCTGCATAGCCTTAGGGCTACGTTTCCGAGTTGGTTTTGGCGATTTCTGTACCGAGGGTGAAGATCGAACTGAATTTTTGTTTTCTGTTTCCCTTCATGGTGCTTTTGGACGGGGTCCAAGTATGTGACTTACAGGTTGCCCACAATTGCTAAACTCATCCATATTTTTCACATTGGCTATTTCATAGTGCCTATCGTATTTGTCGACCACAATGACATCTTGACCTGACCTTCTACATTGGGCATTGTGAATTTCCAGTGGTTTCTCCTCTGGCTCGGCATCTTCCAATGCTTCTTGAAATTCCACTTGGGTTTTTGAAAAGGACACTGCTTCTTGTAAAGTTGGACTTCTTAATTCCACTCTTGAAGATATAGGGTCTCTTTGTTGAGTTTGAACTCCCCCCAACCGAGAGGGTTCCATATTTGATGTTGGCATCTGTTTAATGCCTGATGATATGACTTCTTGTGCTTTGTTAAGTAGCTCTTGAGACTGAGCTAGTTCTTTTTGAAGTTGGGCTATCTTCATAGTTGGTACTTCTTGTGTTGGTGCGGTGCACGAGACTTGTGTTGTGTCTTTCCATGTTGTGTCTTGTGTTGTGCCTTGTTGTGTGTCATGTGGTGTGTCACTCATTTGTGTATTGATAGCTGTCGTTGTTAACTCTTCCAAGTGCGTAGTTAGAGGTAAACCCATGACGAGATGGTATACATTACCACCTTTAGACATGTAGTCTTCTCCTCTTGAGCCAAACGCTTCTGCAGTAAAGTAATGATTGTTTTCTACAGGAACTTCCTGACTTGTGACAGCCCTGTAGTATCGACTGTCTTCGTCTCCATAGAGGGTACCAATTTTCCGTTTTCCATCTTGTGCTTTGTACAGAAAAATACTTGGAGGATATGCGTAGAGTTCTGTAAGTTGATCCTTGTACAACATTTCTATCTCATTGTCGATGTATTTTCCGTGCCTCATGTAAATTGATCCCAGACAGTCTTCCATGAAATCTGGATGTGGGTATAGTACATTCTTCGTCGCTATTTCAACTTCCACATATTGAGATGTCCGAGTTTCCTCTGTATCTTTCTTTGTCTTGATGTACAAATTCCAATCGCATAGCATGGCAGTCCTTTGTAGCATCCAATTAGACAGATCCAAATTCGCTCTCTTGTAATTTTTGTGGATGTACTTGAAGCTTCATCTCGGCTGGTCTGATTCCTTTGAGACTCCATTGCTTTCGTCTTGACTCCCTTTTTGTACCTGTTCAGTGATAGCTCTAATTGCTTGCCTCAATGCTAATAAAAATTATTAGCACCATTGTGTCGGTCTTTTTTGCTTGAGGTTCTTCAGCTTTTGTGGATGTCTTAATCTCAGAGTTTTCTGAATTGGGCTTTTCTTGCACTGCTTGAACTTTTTAGCTCCCTTGCTTGCCAAGATTGATAATGACTTGACTGGCTGCTTGCTTTGCCTAGAGCTTTTTTAGCAGGCCTCGATCTATTGGAAGCACTGTGATAAGTTATGGAACTTACCACTATACTACAATGACTTCTCCCTTCGTAGCGATTCTTGAGTCGAGCTAACCTGTGTTCACTTTAGCACACAATCTGCAAAATTCTATTTAGCTGGCAAAATTTTTCACAATGAATGCAAAAATTATTGATGTACCTTTGACGGCCACACTTGTTCCTTGAGCTCGAAAGTGACTTTCAAGTTCGCTTTTAGCTGAACTGAACTTAAGCTAGCACAAGAGAATTATGCACAAGTCGCAAAGATTTGCTAGCAAAAATCTCGTGTTAAAGTTCTCCAAAACTTGCGACTGTTGTTGCAAAAGCAAGAGTCCTTGTGTATGGTCTTACTGCTACCAGATTTGTGTATGGACGTACACTAGGCTGTAGTTAACTTTTACACCTTTTCGCGGGTGACCAATGGTTTTCCCAAAAGATAATTTCAATCTACTAACTTAGCAATCTTCAAAAAAGTGACCGTTTTCTCACAATTCTTTCGAACTATTGGTTTTAGACACTCCTCACTTCCGGATGCATTTTGAGGCCTTAAACGATGTTTTTTTCAAAGTTGAACTAAATGGTTGCCGTTGGTATGCATTTAGTTCAAGTTTTGCTCTAAGATCTGTAGAGTCGCTCTCAGGCTACGTTTTGATATAAAAACTTTTCCAATCCGACACCATTTGTGAAAGTTATGGCCAAAACAGTGAAATGAAGTTTAGAATGGTCAAAATGAGTCCAAATTCAATTTTGAAAAAAGATTTGGGATCTATGTGACACTGTGAACACTCTTGTGTGGTCAAAATTACAGCTGGACCCTAAAACCGGCCTAAAGACATCCTACGCCACTACAAGAGGCTATTCATATTAGCGACGCTCACACAACGACGCTCAAAAAAAAAATTCCCGGCGTTGCTATGAGCGTCGCAAATTTCTTTGTAAATTTGCGACGCTCATAGCGACGCTTGTAGCGACGCTCATAGCGACACCGACTGGGGTAAAAAAATAACCGAGCGCGCCCAAAAACTCAGATCTCAGATCTGAGTTTTTCGGCGCCCTCAAGCAAGGAGGAGGTAACGCTCTCCCTCACTCTCTCTCTCTCTCTCTCTCTCTCTCTTTTTCTTCTCTCCACACACACACACACACACACACACACACACACACACACACACGAGGAGAGGAAGGAGAGCCAGGTATGCTCCTTCCCTCTCCTCATTCTCATGTTCCCTTCCCCTCTTTCTCTCTCCCTCTCTCTCTCTCTCTCACACACACACATACACACACACATAGTGTTTTTGTGTGTGAGAGAGAGAGAGAGAGAGAGAGAGAGAGAGAGAGAGAGTACAAACAAAAACAAAAACGCACACACACATACATAAACAAAGAATGCACACACACATTGAGAGAGAAAAAGAGAGAGAGAGCATGCATAAACAAAAAACGCACGCATTGAGAGAGGAAAAGAGAGAGAGAACATGCATAAACAAAAAACGCACACATTGAGAGAGGAAAAGAGAGAGAAAACATGCATACGATCCAAAAAAATGCACACACATTGACAGAGAAAGAGAGAGAAACTAATTTAACGTCGTAGGAAACTAAGTAAAATTAAAAGACCTAAAGATCTAGCCGGCGAGGAGTTGAACTCAAGACCTATTATTCAAGAGGGAAATGGCATAATCAATCTATCATACTTGGCATGGGTGATAGAAAGGTTATACCATTTATCTCTTTTTATTGGCACACACATCCACACACGCGCACACACACAAGAAGAAGAGAGTTATAACGTCGTAGGAAACTATCTTAAAAGACGTTAAAGATTAGGTTATATGTAGACTTACATTAAATTAGATTTAGGTTTATTTTTAACTAGATTTACGTTTATTTAAGCTAGATTTAGATTTATGTTATATTAGATTAGATTTAGGTCTCCATAGACTGCGATGCCTGCATGAAGCGGGTGAAGAAAGCCCTTAATGGAATATAGGGTATTGCTGCCTTCACTCATGGTGGGCTCCGTCGATCCAAAAGTACTGGTGAAATGTCTTCAGAAGATAGGGAAGAAGGTGGATCTTCAGGGCGGCAAGAGTCACTACATCCCCGACACAATGACCATCTAGACAACCTCTAGTCATTAGACTTACGTTAAATTAGATTTAGCTTTATTTTTAGTTAGATTTACGTTTATTTAGATTTACGCTTATTTACGTTAGATCGAGTCCACGCAAGAATTACTTACGGTTTAGGGTTTAGAGTTAGACGAACAGTGAAAAGATCTACTGTGAAAAGATGTTAAGATGAAGTGAAGTGCTACAGCTAGAGAAGAGGCAAAGGGGTTTTGTCCACTACATGCAGTATCATGTAGACGTGGGTGTGTAGATTTCTTGTACCCACAAATATAGGTATTGACCAATAAAGACGAGATTATAACCCGGTGGTTCTGATCTCTGTGCACCTCTAGACCGAGGTGTCCGGGGATTGGACATGACTAGAGAATGTGAGGTAGCGAGAGAGAGAGAGAGAGAGAGAGAGAGAGAGAGAGAGAGAGAGAGAGAGAGAGAGAGAGAGAGAGAGAGAGATAAGACGAAGAATGCCAATAGAATATTAAATTTGTTGTCCAGGTTATAAGTTTTTTATCCTCATTATGAGTAGCGACGAGGATGTGGGACCGTCCAACCGAAACACCTATCTCTCAACGAGGGTCTTATGTCCTTGTAATCAATGCAAGCATGCTGTGCGACGGACAAGACGTGTTTCTTTGCAGCACGTTCGCGAATTTGGCGAGTTCGATCCATCTATTATAGATCGAGTTGTTGCCAATTATAACTCGTCGGACTTTGACGCTGGCCAACAAGCAGCAATCTTGCAACCCAATAGACGTGTTCGCAGGCGCTTTGGTCAAGCAGCATATGTGAGGCCACAAGATGTAGCCTCTGACAGCTCGGGGGATGATCATGCAGAGCACATTCCCAACGAGGCAATGTTTGAGCCCGAGATTGATGAAATGATCGAGACGATCATGGATTCAGAAAGGCTTATCTATGATGATATGAAAAGTGAAGCCGATACGCCATTGTATAATGGAGCACGTATGGCTAGATTGAAAGCACTCCTGGTTCTTCTCAACATGCAGGCAAAGTTTGGATGGAGTGACACTAGCGTCACAGCGCTTTTCAGGTGATCTATTACAATTAGTTTACTTTAATAGAACTCTAAATGTATAATGATCTGATAGATTTTTACACGACTGTATCATATTTTTATGTTGTGTAGATTGCTGAAAGAGCACATACTACCAGCTGACAATGTGATGCCAGATTCCCGAGATGAAGCAAGAAAGATTTTGCGAAACTTGGGGATGGATTACAATTCTATCCACGCTTGTCCTAATGACTGCATTCTTTTCAGAGGGGAATACATAGACATGGAGAAGTGTCCGAAATGTGATTCCGAAAGATATCGAGTAGATCTCCACGAGACAAAAATTCCACAAAAGGTTTTGCGACATTTCCCTCTGCTTCCTCGCATCAAGCATTTCTTCGAATGTAAGTCCATGGCCGCCCTAGCATCATGGCATGAGGAGAATAAATCTTCGGATGGTGTACTACGAATTCCTGCAGATTGCGTAGCGTGGAAACATATAGATGGAACATGGTCGGATTTTGCCAGGGAAGCTCGAAATTTGCGCTTAGGCCTGGCTATGGATGGCGTAAATCCATTTGGTCAAAGATCAACATCTTACAGTGTATGGCCCGTTGTCATCGTCAACTACAACATTCCCCCGTGGTTGACTACGAAGAAGGGGCACCTATGGCTAAGCTTGATTGTGCCAGGGCGATATAAAGTGGGGAATATGGATGTGTATCTTCGTCCACTATTGGAAGAGCTACAACAATTGTGGATTGGCATAGAGGTGGTGGATATGAGCCGACACACAGGACGACGGAATGCTTTGATCAGAGGCATTCTAATGTGGACCATGCATGACTATCCCGGGCTAACAGAATGCTCAGGTGATCTATTGACACTCCTCACTCAGACACTGTAAATCTTGTTTTTTCCCATAGTTGATCTATTATCATGTGTATACATGCAGGGATTCAAACAAGCGGATACAGAGCATGTGTCACATGTGGACCTAGACTGAATGCACGTAGGGCACCCTCACTGAAGAAGCAAATCTACGAAGGTCATCAAGCGTATCTTCCAGAGAATCATGTGTTACGCGACGGCTTTTTGGGAAGAGAGCCACCAAGGATGTCTGCACAAGCATGGTTAGAGCAGAAGGAGATGTGCGATGCCGGATTGCCTCCAGGGATGAAGAGACTATCTCTATGGTACGAGTTACCATACTGGCCCCGACTCATGATCAATCACTTGCTCGATCCAATGCACATATTCAAGAATGTGGGTAATCTACTATGGGACCATCTGACCGGCAAGAAAGATACTTTGGGAGCCAGAGTTGACCTTAGAAATGTGGATCGTATGGAGCAATATTGGCCGCAAACAGCGTCTGATGGATCGATAAAACTCCCTAAAGCACCATGGATTTTCACAGGAGCCCAAGAACGCAAAGTAAAAGAGACCATTCGATCTTTGCGGACCCCCACTGGCGTAATGCACTCGCTCCGAACGTGTTTTACTAAAGAAGGAAAGCTTACCGGTTTGAAGTCACACGATTGGCATAAAATGTGTTAGGTACGTTCATAGTGGACTTTAATATCATTGCATAAAATGTGGACTTTAATATCATTGCTGCACATACTTTACAGTTTATTTTACCGGTGCCATTGAGGGATGTTTGTCTCTCGACATCCGTAACACAATCTACAAACTTGCAAAGCTGGTGCAATGGATCTCACAAAAGGAGATCGACGTAGACTCCATACCATTCGCCAAACTAAATGCTGCAGAGCTTGTGTGCATGTTTGAGAAACATTTTCCTACTACAATGCTAACAATTCAGGTGCATCTTCTTGTTCACATAGTTGATGAGGTGGAAATAGCTGACACAGTTCATTCCAGATGGATGTTCTTCTTAGAGCGTTTCATGAAAACGCTTAAGGGATATGTGCGTCAAAAGGCACGTCCGGAGGGTAGCATGGCAGAAGGTTGGTTGGTATCAGAGTTCCTAGTGTACATTGGAGAGTGGCTAGACGGATTTGATAAATCCCGGGACACGCTATGGCGAACCATAGATGATGAGCGCATATCTGGGATTGTCATGTGCAATCTCGGTGTTGAGAAGAAGATGACGGAAGATCTAGAGGCTAAAATCAACCGATTTTGCATGCTTCACAATCCAGTGATGCAAAAGTGGATTTCACAATATGAGGATGCAAAGCAAGAGCGACAAAGGGCATGAATCGAGTGGAGACGGGGAAGACGACCACCGATGCACTATCCAGCGGTTCTGGAGAGCCTACCAACCTTCATGAGCTTAAGATGGTTGCACAACCAATTGAAAAGCGCACAACAATGCGGTGACGAAGTGATTGAAGAAGAGTGGGAGTACTCTCGGGGTTGCGCGACCAAGGTAAGTTTGCAATGTACGACTAGCAAGTGACTTTATTTATAAACGTTTGAACGGCCACTCATAATCTTTGTTCGTTGTAGTATAAGTCATACACAGCAGCATGGTGCAAAGGTCGACATTTTAGGGTGGAACGAATCGACAAAAAGCGTTTTACTCAAGATTGTGGAATCATGGCAAAATTTGAACAGTCTAGTCGACGACGTTCCTCTGATGCAGATCCTGTGGTGGCGGAACTCACTTACTTCGGCACGCTGCAAGAGATTTTGAGGATCGATTACAGAGGATTTTTTGTCGACTTGTTCGACGTGCAATGGTTCAAGATAATCATGGAGGGTCGCAACGCTACTGTGCGTAGAGGAGAGTCTGGTTTTCTTGAGGTGGATTCTACTAAGAAATGGACTGACCTAAGAGACACTTTCGTACTGTTGAGCTTATATGTGAAGCTACTCAATATATGGCTTCTCTATATATGGCACCCAGGTCCCCTCTATATATACATCATCTCATGTGTGTATTCTACACACTTTGGGGTTCTACTTCTGTGCTCTCTCCTTCTCTCTCAACATGGTATCAGAGCAGTACGTTTTTGTTTTTGATTTTTCTCCTAATCAAAATCGATTTTGCAAAAACTACCCGCTATGGGGATCGGAATCGATATGGTCTACAACTTTGCAGAAGGAAGTTTCTTCAAATTCTGCACCAATTTTGAGTTATCGTTCGCGGACTGCGTACATACCTGAAAAACAGCTTGCGCGTTTTGTTTTTGATTTTTCTGCTAATTGGAAATGATTTTGCAGAAACTACCCGCGGAAGAGACCGGAATCGATGTGGTCTACAACTTTGCAGAAGGAAGTTTTTTGATTTTGAAAAAACTACCCGCGGGAGAGACCGGAATCGATGTGTTCTACAACTTTATAGAAGGAAGTGTTTTCAAATTCTGCACTGATTTTGAGTTATCGTTCGCGGACTGCGTACATACCTGAAAAGCAACTTCCGCTTTTTGTTTTTGATTTTTCTGCTAATTGAAAACGATTTTACAGAAACAACCCGCGATAGAGACCGGAATCGATGTGGTCTACAACTTTGCAGAGGGAAATGTTTTTAAATACTGCACCGATTTTGAGTTATCGTTCGCGGACTGCGTACATACCTGAAAAGCAATTTTCGCTTTTTGTTTTTTATTTTTCTGCTTATTGAAAATGATTTTGCAGAAACTACCTGCGTGAGAGACCGGAATCGATGTGTTCTACAACTTTGCAGAAGAAACTATCCGCGATGGGGATTGGAATTGATGTGGTCTATAACTTTGCAGAAGAAAGTTTCTCTAAATTCTGCATTGATTTTGGGTTGTCGTCTCGGACTGCAAATATGTTTGAAAATCAAAATTTTACTTTTTGCTTTTGATTTTTCTCATAATTGAAAACTTCTCAATTATATTTTTCTTCATCAATCATATATTTGTTACTGACGTAACTTTGCTGCAGAAGCCAGTTACACATCGTTCCGATTCAGTCGAACCGTTGATGATCGTCCAAATTCTATCGAGCTACTGTTGGTACATGATCTTTTGTTATATGATATACTCGTTCATTGATTCTCGTATAATTATTCTTTTAGAGATCTAGTTTACGTCGTTTTATTGATAATTTCTCATTGATACCATAGTGATTTTGATGGTACCATGATGATGTTTTGTTAATACTTTGGTCATGGTGATTTTCGTTGATACCATGATGATATGTCATTGATACCATGGTTATTCTCGGTGGTGCCATGATGATATTTCGTTGATACCATGGTTATTCTCGGTGATTCCATGATGATATTTCGTTGATTCCATGGTGAGTTTTGTTGATACCATGATGATGTTTTGTTGATACCATGGTTATTCTCGGTGATACCATGATGTTGTTTCGTTGATACCATGGTTATTCTCGGTGATGCCATGATGATGTTTCATTGATACCATGGTTATTCTCGGTGATGCCATGATGATATTTCATTGATACCATGGTTATTCTCGGTGATTCCATGATGATATTTCGTTGATTCCATGGTGATTTTTGTTGATACCATGATGATGTTTTGTTGATACCATGGTTATTCTCGGTGATACCATGATGTTGTTTCGTTGATACCATGGTTATTCTCGGTGATGCCATGATGATGTTTCATTGATACCATGGTTATTCTCGGTGATGCCATGATGTTGTTTCGTTGATACAATGATTGTTCTCGGTGATATCATGATGCTTTTCGTTGATACCATGATCATTTATTCATTTTTATTGATATAATGATGATATTTTGTTAATACTTTGATGGTATTCATTGATCACTACATTGATAAATGTTGTTTTATGTAGTATATACACATATCATTTGTATCACGTAATCACACATTTTGTACTTTTACGTTTATACTTTATGTACCATATGTTGTCATGCGTATATATGTCGTCAAAAGAGTGGCGTCGCGAACCATCTCTTATGGCATTGTGAACGTAATTATTTCATTAACGATGCTAATAATTTTCATGACATGTTTTTTTTTTTTTGGAGTCTATGATCTATGTAGGATTGATCAAAGAATTGATTTTATGAAGACAAACTTGGTGACAATAAAAGATTTATGAAGATATGTTTGGTGATGCCATATTGATGACAGCATGAAGACATGTTTGGTGATGCGATATTGATGACAAGCTACACAGCAGATTCACGGAGACACTTTTGATTACAAGCTAATCGATAGCTTTTACACCTCTTTATTGAACCTTTGTATTCATTATTGTATTTGATAGGATATGAGTAATGTAACTCCTCATAAAACATTCATTGTAAAAGGAGTGATGTAGCTCCTCGTAAACATTTGTATATTCAATGATTTTTATAATATAGCGGTGGGTGTATATAGAGCTGTGGGTTTTTCCCTTGATCCCCCAAGGGTTTTTTCATCCACAGTTAGGGACCCTTATTTGAGCGGGGGTGTTGAGCTTATATGTGAAGCTACTCAATATATGGCTTCTCTATATATGGCACCCAGGTCCCCTCTATATATACATCATCTCATGTGTGTATTCTACACACTTTGGGGTTCTACTTCTGTGCTCTCTCCTTCTCTCTCAACACGTACTACCCGAGCATTGTGAACAAGTAAGTATGTAAATAGTTAACATCCCCCTTTTACAAGTTATGTGCTTGAAAGCTCTAATGTAAGTTATGTGGCTCTGGCAGGTAATATTTCATCCTACAAAGTCTACATCAAACTGGTGGTACGTCATAGAGGTAGCCCCTCGTAGTGCAAGGACGTATGAAGGCTACCATGTGCCAATCACAACGGCATCAATGGAGGAGATCAGAGAAGATGCTCAATCAGAAGCCGCTGCGGTGGTGCCAGACGAGCATCAAGATGCTACTACTCTATATGGGGTGCATGCAGAGGAGCTACAAAATGAAACAGAGGATATGTGTTTAAACGGAGAGCTCTATATAGATATAGGAAGTTATGCTGAGTTATGCGAGGATGAGAGAGAGATCTCTTAAAGCCACAAATGTAGTATTTGAACAATTTTGCTCCGTGTTGTAAAAGCTCTGGCTCTCTAAGTACCTTCCATGGTGTATAACGCTCTTTTCTACTCGCGCTCACATCTTTTGATTGAAAATTCTGAGTTTTCGACTTGCCTCTTCTATCACTCAATTCATTGCGTCATTGTATTTATATGCGTCATTACGTCATTGTATTTAATGGTCTTTGCGTCATTGTCTACTCTATTCATTCAATATTAAGTTTAAATATTCGTGTGTTTAATGCAGGTATGGATGATGAGGAGTTTCTTTCTTCTTTGTCACCGCAGCAGAGACAGTGGTATGTGGAGCGTCATCGCTCTGGCGCATCATCGCGCGTTCCTACTCCATCCGCATCTCCCTCTCTTTCGGAGCATTCGGCGCGCTCCGAAGCTTCGGCGTCGACGAGACGAGCTTCACACTCGTCTAGACACCGGCGCTCTAGTGGTGGCGGTGGCGGTTGTTGTGGGGATTCCGCCACCGATGCCTCCACACTGCCTCGTGTTCGACGAGGCTCTTTACCCTCCCCTTCTTTGCCCGCCCCCACACCAGCCACAACATCGCTATCTACGCCAGGTTTTGCACGGCTGACTGTTCCTAGAAGCTACACACCTCTACCTACTCCGCCAGGAGCCACCCCACTCGACACTCCTCGCTTCGGGGCCCAGACGCCGGTGGAGACACCTGACGTCCGTACCCCCATCGACACGCCGCTAGAGACCCCTGCCGGGACACCCAGGTTCACGCGTCACCGGCCAGAGGGCTTGCCTTACTCCGTCGACATCAGCGGCGGCATCATCATGGATGATGACGGCAAGAAGGTGATCTCGAGCATGCGTGGTCTTTGCTCTCAGCTGTTTAGACACTACATACTAAACAAATGGAGTGAAGTACCAAGTGATTTAAAAAACAGAGTCATCAGCATACTTCATGATGAGTTTCCCGTTCCAACACGGGATCAGCGCTTCAATGAAGACCTGATGAAGATTCGAATGCGCGAATACTGCAAACACAAACGTTTCGAAGTGCAAAAAGCAATCAAGAATGGGTGGAACAGGCCAGATTGGCTGGCCAAAGAAGATTGGAAGAATGCGAAGAAAGCAGCGCGCGAGAATCCCGACAAGTGGAAGCAACAAAAGGATGCAGCCAGAGCGCGAGTAGAGGCATGGAGCTCGCACCACTTGGGGAGCGGTGGATGGGCATCATTTGAGGCCGATTTTGTAAGTGTTTTCACATTGCTCTTTATGTTCGATAGTTTAGGGTTTATGAGTTTTTTAGTTCTAACATAATGAAATCTTTGTATGTTTTGACAGTGGTCGATGACAGGACGTGATCCCATACCGTACGAGCGCAAGTACGCAGGGAGGAAGGGCTTAAACGCCCTGATGGACATTCTCAGTTCTCGCGGCGGCATGGTTAGTATTAGGGTTTACTCTTTTTTATTTTTTGTATTGTTTTATAAATGTCGTTATATGTTTATACTTACTGAAAGCTGTCTTATTGTCTTTTTTTGCAGAATCCGACAGATACGCCGCTTGGATGCGATGAGACGTCTGACTAAACGACGTCAGTTTAGCCGTAGCTAGATAGCATTAGTTTAGGGTTGCTCATAGCTTATGTATCATGAGACGGATTTTATACGTCTTTTTGAACCATGTATATTATTACATTTGTCACCGGAGTTCCTTTTGCCAATCAATTCTTTATGCCTATGATATTGTACAATTGTCATTATTACATTTGCCAATCAATTCATTTTGCCTATGATGTGTACAATTGTCAATTTTGCAAACAATGCGTCTTGTGGGTGACTATTTTGGGTCTATTATCTACCCTTGCACTTTTTTTAAAAAGTGAATCAAGTACAATATGGTTGATGGGTTGCAGGGCATTCAATGTCCTGCCACCAAAAAAAAATTCTCTCGGGCGTCGCTATAAGCATCGCTATTTATGGCTCTGTAGCGTCGCTATGAGCGTCGCTATAGTCTTCTATGTAAACGTCGCTATACTCGTCACTATGAGCGTCGCTATCTGCGTCGCTATATAGCGACGCTCATAGCGACGCATATAGCGACGCTCTTGTAGCGACGGTTTTAGCGACGCCGGGGGTTATAAAAACCCAATGTATTTCCGTTGCTAACAGCGTCACAAGAGCACACAACCTCTTGTAGTGCGCGTAGGATGTCTATATGCTCAGAATTTAACAAAATTTGATCCAGAGACTCCCCTTAAGTTTAACAACACAATGGTATGCTCAGAATTTCATTTGGACCTAGAAAATGGCATTTGTAAGCTTTTTGACATGCTCTTCTAAGAAATTTGAGGTGCCTCTTCTATGTTGTAATTCAATGGTTCAAAACGTTACTTTGGATATAATTATTTAGTTCCATGTAGATTCTATAGCAATCATTTATTAGCTTTCTTTTGTACACATTATTGATGATCCATTGCCATGCAGGTTATTTTTTTTAAAAGGCCTATACTATTTCCTTGGGGAGTGCACTTCCAATCTGCTAATGTACCACGTGAGTTCAACAAGAGGGGTTAGTTAATTGGAAATTTTGCAAAAAATTAACAGAATTACATCAACGGGAGGGGTTTTTTTGTCCATTTTAGGAAAAAAACAATATTTTTTATAAAGAAATAAAAAACTCTAGACTTGTTAAAAGAGGGGTATTTTAATTACCCTCCAAACGCACGTTGTATAAAAAATTCCTTAGTAGTGAACCCCTTGAGACTGTTTCTCAGTAAGCTCCTTAAAGAAATTGGTGCTAAAGTTACTGCAAGAGCCGCTATTCACATGCGAATGGCAAACCATAAAAAAGGTGAGATGTCTTGGTGTATCTAAAGATGTCGACATCAACGTGTTGGGCATCGATTGCATGGTAGACTTCTATGTCACACATCTAAAGGAGAATGCGTATCCTGTGATTTTGGCCAAGGTTGATAGCTGGAAGTCAAAATTGGAAGAGGGGTTCACTGACTGTGCCAGACAAAGCTAGAGGAAAGACTATGGTATATGAGATGCGGTCAAAGGAATCTCACTTCCATCCTTTGGAGGAAAGAGACAAGTTGGAAACAAGTGATGATGAGTATAGTTCTTATGACAGTGACAGTGAGTGTTTAACCACTTCATAACAGGTTATACATGAGGATTTATTGGAAATCAGCCCTGATTTGTTCAATATTAGCATTGAGGAGATTCTAAAGAAGAAGAAAGGTATGTCTAAGTCGAGTCTCTTGCCATTTTATCTCAAGTAGATGTTCAAAGTATGCTCCGCTTCCTTGGAAAATTCATTGTGCCCAATCCCCTTACCCGATTGCCAACTCTCCACCATCAATATGTTTTATTTCCTCTTCTTTATCAAAGATAACTCCTTAACTCCTTAGGAAAAAGGACAAAGATGTTCCCCTAAATTTTTCAAATTTGAGAGACAAAATCCTTAAGTCCTCCCCAAAAAATCATGTTGAAGCCCAATAGCCACCAAGTGTGAGACGGAGGGTTGTATTTGAAGATGAAGAGGAAGAAAGGCCAACAATCACATCAACTATGGATCCCACAAACAAGCTTCTTTAGGCAACCTTCTGTTAAGCCACATAGTTTTTGTTCTTTGCAATTCGACATTCTTGAAACAAGCAACAAACACATGAAGTGGAACAAACCATGAAAGTCTTAGTCTCCTTGATATTCTTCCTGGTGTCATTGCCTTTTGAATATCCTAAGACATTTTGCCATCCCGCTCAAAAGTTTCACCCAACCGCGCTCTCTCGTAAACCATAGCCTCTCTCACAAACCCATGGCTCTTCTCAGTCCCATGCCACCAGACCATTCTCATTGCCATTTCCCTTTGTTGATTCAGTGATCCCATATGACTAGTGCTTTTGATAGCATATGGGATTCCGTCACAATGTTCCAATGGAGGCATTTTCAACCTGCGTCACATTCTCATAGCAACATGCAAACTTGCCCTCACATCTGTCTTACATGGTGTCATAGAAATAGAACTCCGAATACAAGTATGGAAATTTCAACTTTCCATACCTGTTCCGTGGTGAGAAATGATCAAGAAGTCCACCTTTCCTCACCATAGAGGCTCCGGTGCAAGCGTAAGTGATTCCTTTTTGAAAGCTACACATCGTGTGCATGCCTGCTATATCTTGCTCCGCCATCTCTGCAACGTAGTTTGTATGACGTGGATGGCCTCTTTTCGCAGAACGCTCCAAAAGAAAGGTAGAGACGATTCTTATTTTTGAAATTTTCTTCCTCCCCTTTTTTTTCTTTTAATATAGTTTGCTTTAGCAAAAAGTGGAGCCCAAGCTTTGTAAAAAAAGCAAAAGCTAGCGTAGGGGAAAAGCCCTAAAAGTAGTTTAGTTCATAACCTAACCTATAAAAAGAGAGGCACTTGTGTCGATTGTAGTCATAGAGTTTTTGGGTCTCCGTGAGAACTCTTTCGGTGTATTTCCCGCTGACGAACCCCCTTGTCAAGATTTCCACGGGACACGACACAGGCTTTGAAGACGACGACGATGATGATGATGATGAGAAAGATGGGGCGCAAGCTGGGACGTCGTTGTTGGGCTCGTCCTGAGAGGTTACACCAGTTGTCCACGGAACACGGCGCACATTGAGCTTATCAACATATTGAGATGCGGCAGGTGAACACGGACCACGCAGAGGGAGCGTTGTTGGGCGTCTTTTGTGGGCGACGCTGCAAGGGCTACGTTGGAATTTTCAAACGGTCTGATAAGCGAGAAGATGGCCAGGCAAGCTCTTCGTATGCCAGGAGGCAGCTGGCATGGTGTGGGCCCGGTCAGGTCACCATAGCACTGGCCAGCGCGCTCAAAGGCCATGACCCACGCCACAGATTCCTTGCCAACGCTGTCGCAGAGCAATATAGGGCTTGGTTCTCGTCGTCCCCATTTGATGTGGAGGGGACGTGTGTCACGGCCTTTGGATGCGCTCGCGGAGCAGATGTGATGCGAACAGTGGTCGCGCACAAAGCCAGCACTCGGAGGCCAATGGGGCCTTGATGCGGGTGGTCCCGCTCGCCATGTGGATGGGTAGACAGCCGGCAGTGCAAGTAGCAAAAGCTGCCAAGCAAGATGCTTTGTTGTCCCATCCTAGCGTTGTGTGTCAAGACGCCAATGCTGCGTATGCTGTTGCCATGGCGCATCTTCTGACCCACCCCGGTAATGTAAGAGGTGCTATAGTTGTCGCCGCCAACTCTTCTGACATAACCTCTACTCTTGTCAAGCGTTGGCTGCTTGAGGATTCTACCCTCACTAAAAATGAGATAGCCTCTTCCCTCAACTGCACGGGCATGGTGGGCCACGTGCGCCATGCTTTCACACTCGCCTTCCACTTCTTGCGTCGTAGAACTAGCTTTGGCGATGCCCTTCTCGAGACGCTACAAAAGGGAGGCGACACCGACACCAGCGTGGCCATCGTCGGCGGCCTCATGGGTGCCCTCCACAGTGCCCAAGCCATCCCTCACTCCATGAAGAATGCAGTCCTGCAATATGACTGCTCCTCCAAGTTGGGTCGGCTCAGACCCTTCGCTTTCTCCCCGGGTCGATTCAAGGAGCTCATGGACGTCATATACCCACATCAGTGATCCGTCTCTCGCTATGCACTTATACCCACATCAGTGATATTGCGTTTCTTCATTGTATTTTTGCATGAATGCTTGTTGTTATATCAATGGTTTTTTGGTACACAAAAGGCTAATTATCTATTTAAAACTATTATGTATCTAGTGCTAAGAAAGCTTAGATGAAAAAAAAGAGTTGATATAATGTATACACATGATTCAAAAACACTACTTGAAGTTAATTTTGTGAGATAGATCTAATGATCACCTAATTATATGTGAAACATATACTGGGTCTACCTCACATCTATTAGATAGAATCTCGCACGATCCTATTTTTGTCAAGGTCGTCGGCCAGTTAGTAGGACGCTTTTCTGCCACGCAGGGAACGAACGCTTTTGCAGCACATCCGGTACGCAAATCCCCAAGCAAACTTATCTGTTGCGTGCATCCCCCGTGCCCTCCCGCCATGGCTCACAATGCTATGCAGTCCTGCGATTCAACTCTCTCCTCCCATCTTCTTGCATCTCTCTGCCTTCATGCTCAGCTCTCAGCTGTTCTAGAATCATACAAGACCTTCGCCCCCTCTCTCCCTCTCCCACTGTCTGTCTGTAGCACGACCACACACCCACAATGCCACCAACATAACAACGACGTTAAAATTCTCTTCTTCTTTCTCTCTCTCTCTCTCTCTCTCTCTCTCTCTCTCTATATCTCTCTCTCGACCACATCTGGCATCTTACTCTCTCCCTCCCCTCCACACGCTTGGCCTACTGTCTCGGCTCTCAGAAACACAGTCAGTACCCTACGTACTCTCCCATTCACAAGGTGCTAACCGAGACTATCACCTCCAACAGGCTGCAGAGAAACGAACAAAAGAGAGGACCCCTCTGATAACCAGCGTTCATGATGCATTGCCTCACGTCACTCAGCCCGAGACAATCCTTCTCTCTCTCTCTCTCTCTCTCTCTCTCTCTCTCTCTCATTTCGCTGACACATGGCATCTAATATCTCTCTCTCTCTCTCTCTCTCTCTCTCTTCATTGTCCTACTCATGGTGGTCATCTACAATGATATATAATTGTTAACTCCATTATGCATGGTAAAAAGACTAGATACTCTGACATCCCCACGAATGTCATCAGTGTCTAGTGAACGTAGACCTTTATATCAAGATATGCTCTCTCTCTCTCTCTCTCTCTCTCACACACACACACACACACACACACACACACACACACACGGATGCATGCATACACATACTCCGCACACAAGTCCTTGAGATTCACATAAAAGTCTTAGTATTGTTCGGAGATGCAAGGTAGACTCAACCATAATGAAGCCAAGCACTAAGGGACGTTTCACAACCATATGGATGTTTGCATTTGAATATGAATTGGCAAAAGATAAATGGAAGCCCGCCTTCAAATGCTTTCACAAGCATCTGGATGCTCGTCTATGTGGAGCTGAGGTGGCGTGTCCGTGGACAAGCAAATCTGGGTGGCACTCCCACCTCGCCCAAAAGAGATGTCCGCTTGAAAGAGCCAATGAGATTGAAGCATTAAAAGTCACATTCGCGCGCGAATGTGTTTGAACATGTGACCTCACGATTGAAGGTCGATCCTACTTTCCACTAGGCTAGAGGCCATTAATGATGCATTCTATAAAAGTTGACCATTTAAACTTAATCATCCACCCTTGTGTGAATGGTGTTCCCATATTCTCTGCCCACCCAGGCGGACACACCATCTGCGGAGTTCTTGCGTCGACGAACGGTTCTGAAACCTGCCTAAGGGAATTAGAAAATAGAATAAGGCCCTTGAGTTTAGTCAATGGATGATTAGAAATAGTCCTCTATGTTTATTTAGGTGGTCTCCAACTTTCAACCCTGAAGGGGCAAAACCCATTGTGTTTGTCATGTATGGGTAGAACTCCTAAACCCCCCCTACAATATCACCCCTACCTTTAGCTAATTGTAGGCCATCTCTGCCAAATGTTAGGGCAAAGACCTATACTTGCATACAATCCAATTGTGGCATCCCCAGGCTTTCATTGAAATGGACCTCAATGGAGCTTTTCCACTAGGCATAGATCTTCTTAGAGAAGATAAGGTCATGCTTACTCGACCATTTATTTACAAACATTTACCTAATGCTTGCTTTCATTTTGGTCTACAAGGCCATATAATAAAAGAATTCCCTAGCAAATTTCTTGGAAAGAAAAAACCCCTCCTCAGGAGGTTGCCCCCCTTCCCCTCCCCTTCCTCCTCCCCTCGAGACTGTTTTTGATAAAGAAGGATTTATAATTGTGACCTAGGAAAAATAATAATAACAATAACATGAAAAAAACTTAGAGTGAACCCAACAGATTTGCTCTCTTGGAAGCCTTTGGAAATAAGCATGTTGAGGACATTGTTGAGTCCTCTTATAGAGTAAGTTTGAATCTTGACAATGCTTGGTCAATATTGAGAGACTAGAAGAAGGGAAGGAATCAATGGTGGATGCTACTACCTCTCGATAAACATTACACACCTCAAAGGTCAAGGGGGGACTGTGCTAGAAATAACCAAAAGTATGGCTAATGAGCCACTACTACTATAAGAGAGGCTAGAAGGGATTCAATCTACATAAATCTTCATGATGCTAATAATTATTTGAAGGAAGGGCACTTCCAACTTTACGGAGAGGTTAACTCTCTTTGGAATGCCCTTAAAGAAATAGGAAAGCATATAGTGTCAACAATTAAAACTCTTTTTGAGTGATTGGTGCATGGACAAAGAAAATAGATCCATTAAAGCAAGAGGCTACCATCATCTACCTCTACATAGAAGTAGGAGGCTGCCAAGGCAATATCTGAAGCAAGAGAGAAGATGGTTCTCTAGCTACTAAACTAAAAGTTGAAAGCTTTGAAGAGGAAATCATAGCTGCTATCAAAAGTCTTAAATCGGGAAAACCCCTAGTTTTGATGGACTACCTTTAGACTTTTTTAGACCCCTCAATATCTCTCCCTCTTCTTAAGGTCTAGAAAGAAGCTATTTATTTTGAAGCTCTGCCTTGCTCAATCAATGCTGGTGTCATTAAATTGATTGATAAGAGAGGGGACACACATAATCTCTCTAATTGGAGCCCTATTACTATGCTAAATTCAACATATAATTTCTTTGCTAAAGCTATTGCTAACAGATTGATTAACTGGCTAACCAAGTGGGTAAGAGAGATATGCTATTTATTTTGGCAAAACAAAAAATAGTGAGTGAGAAGCAATCATATGTTCTGATCACCAACCCATTGAAGTTAACTAGGGAATTTATCTCAAGTCCTACAAAAATCCCTAATCTTATTTTTATGCAACAAAACGTAAGAAATTACTGTTTTGATGAAAATGTACCGGTCCATCAACTTTGGAGGCTTGGTGTGACCAAAAGATAAGAAATTTTACGAGTTTCTTATTTTTTCCATGTGTAGTAGGCCTTGAACTATAACCTCATGAAAGGATTTCACAAAATGCGTGGATCTACTATGGTTTTGGAGGTTTTTTTCAAAACCCTGAAAGGACACTTTTATGTCCTGTTAGGTTACCAACCTAGTGTTAAGGAAGCCTATGTCTTCAGTGGGGATTCTTTCGCCCTGATACAGTCTAAGCCCAATGATATGGTGCTAAGTGGACCACACATCATCGTGGAAGAATGGTCATCTCTCAGGAGGGCTGAGTTTCACACAGTGAATGTCGCAGTTCACAGGTCCTTCAACAAGAGCCAATGTTACTTTTTTAGCGGAGATCAATTTCGCTCAATCCATCAGAGGATGACATCAGCAATGAGCTCTACACAAAGTGGGTGCAGTCATGTTGGAAGTCACTCATTGAACTCGGTTTCTATAAGGACATTCTGCCTTCAGAACTGCCCCCAAATACAACCAGCTAGAATGTAATCATTGTGTTAATTATTTGAAAATCAATTTGACTTTATTCATGGTAATTCATCTATTGTACCTTGATACCCTATATGGCAAGGTAGCAGAAAGAATGCATCATAGATGGAGAGAGAGGGGGGGGGGGGGGGGGGGGAATTCTAAAGAATTGCGCATTTCAGTATTTGTGTTCCTTATGTTGGTTTCCTAGCCCTGAAGCTTGAACCTGATTTGGAGAAATATTCAAGAGACAAAAGCCCTCAAGTAATACACACAGGTATCCATGTGCATGTACATGGGTATGCCTACATTGTAAATGTAATGTGTGAAGGAAACAATCTATATGTGTGGGCCTATAGCTCTATTGTACCAAAGGTTGGAATCCTGCAAATCTCCTTCTCATTAAATGTTTGATTCACAAGCCGTGTGGCTACAATGCTTGGTAGAAGGTCACCTATTTGTGCTCCGAAATCCTCTGCCCTGACATGCACCTATTTCAATGTGCCATGAAGTCCTAATTAGACTTCTTGATCGAATTCCTCAGGCACGGCATATATGGTTAGCATTAGCATACAAGCCGCAACTTCTTTGCAGCTCAATCCCATCATGCTTTCAAAGGCATACCTTCCAAGTTCAAGGTTTCTCCGCTTTCTACTAGCACCCAATATAGCACGTCAAGTCACAATGCCAGGTTGAAAAGGCAGCAACTCTAGCACTGCAACACCTATGTTGAGCTGGCCTGCACGACCAAGATGATCAATCATGCAGTTATAGTGCTCATGAAGTGGAGAAACATTATAATTTTCATGAAGATCATGGAAACACAATTGTCCCTACTTTACAAGGCCTACATGGGTATACAAAGTCAGAACATTTGTGTAAGCATGTTCATTGGGCTCGACATCATCCTGTTGCATCCGCTCAAGTGCATAATGTACCCAATCACTTCTTCCACAACAAGCAAAACTGCCTATCAATGCATTTCACAAGAACACACTCTGATCAAGTATACTGCCAAAAGTTCCCAAGCTTCCAACGAGTAAGCTAGACTTTGAATACATGTCAACCAGCCGTTTGGCAATATACGTATTACATTCAAACCCCTTTGCAATGATCTCTTCATGAAATAGTAGTGCCTTGTCCACTATGAATAAGCTGCTGCTGCAAGTTTTTAGGAGAAGCACAAATGAGAAACAATTAGGGGGATAAACTCAGCCTGCATTTTGTGCCCAACTATTCAACATTTCCTCATCAAGCCTGCAATTTGCATGGCCTGCCATCAAAGAGTTCCAGGAAACTACATCTTTCAAAGGCAACTCCTTGAAAGCTTTCAATGCTTCAGAAAGCAACCCAAGCTTGGCATATGTAGCAAAGTATTATATACCCATATGAATCTAAGAAAAGCCCATATTCACCCATAAAGAAAAGTGCAGTTATAAGTATTGCCAACTAGATAATCTTCCTCTATTCTTTCAAGTGCAATACCTGAATGTAGCTCAAAGCCTTCCCTAATTGCTCCTACACGGCCACATGCTTTCAAAGCACACATGAATGTGATTTTGTTATAGGAGTGATACCATCCCTTTGCATCTGCTTGAAGCAACTTATGACTTCTTCTTCCATGGAGTGTTCAGCATAGCCTAAACTGAATGTGTTCCATGAAACAACTGATCTTGTTGGCAAATTAGAACATGCTGCGCTTCAGCAAACCGGTTGCATTTTGTGTACATAGCCACCAAAGCAACTCCAAGACTGAGATCCTTGTCAAGCCCCTGATGGAAAACCTTCATGTGGATATTACAGCCGACAGTGAAACTTCAAAGCTTGCATAAATCTTTAAGCTGCCAAGGAGCATTGAAGAGCTAAACTTAGATGTACCATTTAAAAGCGTATCTTCAATCTACAGTAGCAAGATTTGGGCACCAAGGTTGTGTTCATCATACCACGAAGCCAAGATGCTACATGCAAGTGATTGGAATACTGGCAACTTATCAAACACACTATGTGCTTCCACTATCAAGCCAGTGACTGTGTATGTATCAACCAAAGAATTAGCAACAAAAGTGTCTTGACTCAAGCCCTTTTTTTACAATCTCACAGTGTAATTTAAAAACCCTATTTGTTTTGCTAATGGGACTACAACATTCTAATAGATGTATATACAGAGAAGAATCCGGAAACACTCCCTCAGAGAGTGTGGTTGTAAACTCATCCAATGACACTTCAATCAGCCCATGTTCTGCATACCCAGTGAGAAGAGCTATCCAGCAAACAACATTATGGATTGGCAGTGTGTGGAAAACATGTTGCCCCTCATCCAACAAACCAACAGACATGTACATCTTTATTAAAGAGACCCCAACAGATGGATGTGACTCAGCTCCTAATTTAACAATATCTGCATGTAATTTGGACCCACCATTTACATCCCCTAATCTACTGTAGCAAGTCAATGCACATGTAGCAGTGACATGACTCCATGATAAGCCTTGCAGTTGCATTTTGTCTAAGGAGTTCAGCACTTCCTTCTCAAATCCATGCTAAGCATATCCTATTAACAAAGCATTCCACAAGACCACAATTTGGGTTTGAATATCGTCAAAAACCTTTTGAGCATCCTCAAGAAAGCTACCCTTCATATACATATCTATCGATGTAATTCTAATAATAACATTTGTCTCAACACCAAGTTGACAACACACAAATGAAAATCTCTGCCAGTGATCGTGTCTTAAACAACACTACAGGCTTTCAAACCACCAACCAAAGTCACAACATCCGGAGACAAGCAAGTACCTTGCATGAGCCTAAAACAATTGAGAGCTTCCTCTCCAAGCCCATTGTCAGCATAGTCTATAATAAGTAGGTTCCATGAGACTATCTCTTGGAAAGGCAGTTTCTCCACAAACTGCACTTGCTTCAACATGTGAGCTACACTTGACGTAAAGCTCAATCAGAGTGACAAAAATGATATGATTGTCATCATGTCCCTTTTTTGCAATCTGGATATGCAAATTCCTACCGAAATCAATGTCCTTTAACTAGTAGACCACAGTTTTCACTCACTAGGGCATCGAATGTATAACAGCTTAGTCGTACATGGCGAGCTTGCTTTCTCTAAAAAACAATACGGGCTTGTTCAAATTTTCAGTTATCATTAGACCATGCACAAGAGTTGTCCATGAGTTAACACTTGTATTATCCAACTTATCAAAAACCTGTTGTGCAATGTAGAAACTAACGCAGATGAAGCAATATTCGGCAGCAGGTAGCCTAGCAAGTTTTCCAAAGGATGCCACCAAGTTCTTCACTCATCTGATATCAAACAACATGTGTGGACGCAATACAAACCACACGCTCCATGTCATGGTTTTATTCTATTTTCCTCACTAGTGCTCCAAATCCACACTTTGACACTCGGAATCCCATAACGACTGAATGTTCCTGCCCACCCAGATATGCGTTTGCGCATGTAATTTGATATAGGGGAGTTGACCAGGTGCCACATTAGTCTCCTACGTGAGGTCTTAGATAGGGGAATTTAACAGATGCCACATGAATCTCTTGCATAGGGTATGTGTAGCGTACATGTAACGTTGTAAGATCATGGGTATAGATAAGCACGGGCACAATACATCATACTCAGACGATTTTCTTAAAACATAGGTCAACATATGGCAAGGGTGAGCAATGTGGGCAGTCCAGATGTGAGCCAACGGATGATGTGGGTACTGATGTGGAGTGCAAGCAAGGGATTTGCAGTTGATGCTTGATGAACCCCCCACCTCTGCACACTCTGGGTTGGAACCCAGCACACTCTTTGGGAAATAAACCAGCGCACAAAATATTTGCTGCCTGCCAAAATTTGCTGCATCCTTGAGTCGAGGAGACGGAGACGGAGAGAGAGAGAGAGAGAGAGAGAGAGAGAGAGAGAGAACAAGATAAAGCCTCGCCATCAAATGAAGGGAAAATTACCGAACTGACCCTAAAATTTGTGGAAATGCCCAAAATACCCTTCTAAGTTCTTATTTTAAAGCTTCCCAAAATACCTCTCAAATTGGGTAGAATTTGAGAGAAATTTCCAAAGTATGTATACCTTGTAGGTAGCCACAATGTTGAGAAAATCCTTTTTGAAGGGAATCAAGGATGATGCTTTTTTTTATGGTTCTAAAATCGTGGGAACCCCAAACCTTGTGATGAAGCAAGGAAGCGACGTTTGGCATCTCTCTCTCTCTCTCTCTCTCTCTCTCTCTCTCTCTCTCTCTCTCTCTCTCTCTCTCTCTCTCTATACATCTATCTTTGACGTTCCCTAGCCAATGGTGCGCTGCATCATTCCTAGTGCTTACCCACATTTTCTCCCAAGGATGAGACACTGCAGCTTTTTGGCTTCATCTCCTCCAGTTGATCACAATTTTACTTCATGCTGCAAAAAATGGCAAGGTTTTCCACTTTGTAACAGTGGTTGTCAACGGAATGGGCGAGGTCCAATCCAGTTTGCCTGCTCTCTTGTAAAGGCCACTCCACCCACCCTTGTGATTGCTTTCATGAGTGTCCCCGAGGGGGAGGCTTGAGCACTACAATGGCACTGTTGGGGCAACTATCCAAGGTGGAGGCTTGAGCATTTGAGCGTGGTGCTACTGAGGTGGAAGTGGGCGAGGGCGGCATTGCTATCTCTACAACTAGCTACTGGCTGAGACGAGCACCCTTGACTAGCAATCTCATAGTGAATTCACTCAATCTTATATGCAGAGGCCTTCACACCACAGAATGATTCCGTCTAACGATGTACCCCGATTATGAAAAATTCAAAAACAAGGGGAATAAGGAAGGATTCCTTATAGAAGTGTAAGCAGCACGTAATTTCTTTTATCACTTTGTGAAGGAGGTCTACCCATGTGTAGGACATGCCCCCCCAACCTCTCTCTCTCTCTCTCTCTCTCTCTCTCTCTCTCTCTCTCTCTAGAACACTCTTTGTTTCTTGTGAAGGCCTATAGAGACTCTCTCTCTCTATCCTCGCCTATGTGCCGTCTCTCTCTCTCTCTCTCTCTCTCTCTCTCTCTCTCTCTCTCTCTCTCTCTCTCTCTCTCTCTCTCTCTCTCTCTCTCTCTCTCTCTCTCTCTCTCTCTCTCTCTCTCTCTCTCTCTCTCTCTCCCCTGTGCAGCCTCGACCCTGCTCGAACCCTAGCCTCTTATGATTCTTGTCTCCCTTGGGTGAGAGGGCAGCCCTAGGGGAGGCCACAGAGCCCTGCTCCCCACCTCCAGTAGTAACCCCTCCCCTGCTATGCTCGCGTGCACTCTCGATCTTTGCAGCCTCGACCCTGCTCGCCAGTTTCTGCCCCTACTCGGCCGGCCACCCGCCCAAGCTCAGTCCCGTTTTGGCCTCTGCACAGGCCCGGACACTTGCCCAAGCTGAGCCCCGCCAGTCTCAGCCTCCTCTCACCCGGGTCTCGACCTGCTAGCACAGAGAGGCTTCTTTTCTTTTAATTTAATTGAGTATCGGGTCTCACAGAGAGGCTTCTTTTACTTAAACTGAGTATAAACCCTTAATGTGATTTGCTTTCTTGATCAAGTGCCCACCATGGCCACTCGGGCCTCTTCTCGCGGGAAGCCCACATTTGCCGGTGTCGTGGCAATACCCCCCAAGGTGGACAGCATGGCTCTGCTTCAACATGAAGTCAAAAGACTTCGCAAGGAAAATGACGCCTTGAAGGAAAGACTCGCAGCCATCGAGTCTCGCCTCACAATTGTGGAGGACTCCAACAAGGGAAAGACAGAACAAAAGGAAATCCAGCTCAATACGGAGACGGAAATCATCCTCACAGAGAAGGTAAAAACTCAAGTTCAAGATGTCATTTTCCACAAAGTTGAAGATCGGGTGGCGTCCATGCTACGCGAACAACAACGACAAGATGCTATTGCTCTCAATGTCCGCATTGGCGGGCTCCCGAGCGATTGGCAAGGAAAGGAGGACCCCAAGTTCCACGAGTCTTTCGCTCGCATCCGAACAACCCCCCCCATGATACCATGGGATCCAGCGTCAATCACCACTCTCGCTCACGAGCATCGCACCAACCATGCAATTCTTACCTTCAAGACCAAAGCGGATCGAGTCAAGCTCCTTGAGCAATCGAAGCTTCTCAAAGACACAAAAATTTGGTTTACCGAAGATCTCACACCCACCCAGCTCAAACAAATGAAGGCAGAACTACAGAAGATGCGAGAAGCGCGCATAGCAGGAAAATGGGCAGTCTACCGAGGAGGTAGAGCCATTATTCAAGAGTTCCGAACTCCCAAACCGGTTCCCTCCTCACCTCCTTCTGCATAGATTTTGTTCATCTTATCTTATCTTAACTTTCTTTTTGGACCCTCAGTCCTTAACTGAGATGTATCACACAATCCCCTCACGTTTGTAATGTTTTGTTTTTGGTCCCATAGGTCATATCTGACCTCCGTGGACGATAATACGTACAATCTCTCTCTCTCTCTCTCTCTCTCTCTCTCTCTCTCTCTCTCTCTCTCTCTCTCTCTCTCTCTCTCTCTCTCTCTGCCCCCCTCCCTAGTAGGGAAATTGGGTCCTCCAACTCCAGCGCCACCTTCCCTTCCCGCATATATTCTCTCAGGTCTCTTGTTGTGTCTCACGGTTGGGTCTGAAGGCACAACTGCATAGGGGCATTGGGGCAGAGGGGAGAGGGAACCTAGGTGGGAAAAAGAGGGGGGCGAGGAAGAGAATCTCTAGCACTAACTAATAGATTTATTTAAAAGTAGCAAGTAGGTGTGACCCAACACCTACCCATTTTTCTAAAATGGGCCACGAAGGGAAATCAGGTGCATGCGCCTTATTCCCTTTTGTAAAAGTAAGGGAGGAAGGGACAACTCTCTCTCTCTCTCTCTCTCTCTCTCTCTCTCTCTCTCTCTCTCTCTCTTTCTCGGCAGTGTCCTATATCTGTTTCTCTGTCCATCGCCTGCTCTCTTGCATATGGCCATGCTCTCCTACTTTGTCCTCCTATGGCAACGTAGTGTCAGCTTGTGGCTATGGCCTGAGGGAGGTCACTATATGTAAAACTATTTTACGAAACCTCTTATTGCATGCGTTCAATACTGTTGGGGACGGATACGCCGCGACGGACGCCAGCACAGCGAGAACTCACCTAACAAGATTTGTCAGCTAAGGACGAAGCTCGACCCGCAGGAATGTGGAAGCAAGCATAGGGTGTCAACCTACACTCGACCGACTCCTAACTAATTCCTACAGAGGTCTCTACCCAATGTCTAAGTCACAGCCTTCAGGAGTGCATAAGAGTAAACTTCCTACAACACTTTCTAGAGCCGAACATCCATCAAATAATCACGAAACACCACAGAACTTGAAGGAGACCCTATAGGTCGCTCTCCCGAAGGTCTATGAGCCAAAACCCCAACCCAAAACACTCGGTGCAAAATCACGTAGGATGTCTAGCCAAAATTTGCAGGTCTTCGTTTCCGAAATCTAAAGTGCCTAATGTGTAGCTCTACTCAATGTGAACACATGGATATGATGCAATGCAAAATCGGACAAGGTGTGCTCACCGAATCACCAGTTGAATCTTGTAGATGGAGCTCGCAAAACCGGACAGTACGCGCACAATGTAGGTATTGGCGCATAGCTCTCGTCGGGGGCAACACGCTACACCTCTCTGCACTCAATTCTGACCACTAGTGCACACGTAGCATCAAGATTAAGCTCACACTCTCTCTCGTACTTAGTGGGCTGGGAGTCGACTATCAGCTTTGCCTCTTCAGGCTGGGAGATATGTGATGTGTAGAGTGGCACTATCGGCTCTTCTCTGATCCTCTTGTTGATGGTGGCGGCTTCGTACTTTAGCAAAGGATATGGGAGAGAGGGCTATAGCCATTCACGCCGGAGATTTCCGGCGTCTATCTTCTGAATGGTCATGGATTTAAAAACCCTCTGCTCCCATTCCAAGGCTTCCTTGGCCGTTTCTCAGATTTCTGCCTCTATGGCCTTGCGCAGCTTCTCTTCCTCTTCTTGTGTCAGATATTGTGGCTCTTGAGAGGGTCCTACTAGGATTTCCTCTTGCATGGGTGTGTCCACAGGATCTGCCACATTCTCTAGGTCTATGCCTTCCATGGCTGCTGGCCCTGTGCCTGCCTGCTCTTCTGCCTGCTGTCCTCTCAGCTCTTCTATCTGCTTTAGGAGTGTCTATTTCTCTGCTTCATCTTCTTCTCCCATGTTCACGAGGAGGTCGTTCAACTTGGCGTTTATCTTCTCCGCCTCCTCGAGCTTTCTCTTGATATTTTCTAGCTCATCTTGCATTGCTTTCTGCTCTTATTCCATGCGTGTTTGCATAACCACCGACCCTTCTGCCATCATCAACCTTTGCTTCTTCTCTAAGGTCAACTCTTTTTGGAGATCTTTCATCTGTTCTTCATAGATCTGGCTCTTTGTAGTGGTGTGAGTTGAGCTAGTAGCCTTGACTCTGGCAGGAGATGCCCGTAGCCGCCGGATGGTTTGATCTTTAACTTTAAGCTGGTCCTTGAGCTCAAGGACCTCCTCCTGGCTAGCCTCCTGGTCTATTTCCACCTTCTCTTTGGCATCTCGCATGGCCTCAACTTCCTTGGACTCGTCAGCAAGTTGTAGGGTTAGGTTATCCCTTTCCCTCTCTGCATCTGTCAATGACTTGTTGAGTTGTCTATACTCCTCTTCGGCTCCTTGCAGTCTTTGAGCTGCTTCTTGATTTTCTCTTTCCATTTCCTGGCATCTTTGCAATGCCTTTGCCAGACTGGCTTGCAGCTCTGCTTCTCTCTTTACCTGCCTTTGGCTTTGTTTTTGTAAAGTGTCAACTTCAAGCTTTATCTGCACTTCAGTGGATCTAAGAGTTTCTATTTCACTTTTTGAGGCCATTGACTGTGCTCTTAGCCCGGTTAGCTTTGTCAATATCACATCCCAATCATTGGTGGGTGGGTGTAGGTCCACTGTATCAGTGGCCATCTCCTTTAGCTCCACTAATCGTTGGCTTTGCATTTGCTCTTTGGGCCCCGTGCTTGCCAAGTCGAATGCGATTGTGGCAGCCTCTTCTTTTGTATATCCGACAGCTACTAGCAGGTCTAGAAATGTGTTGTACCTTGTTATTGGCTCTGGTTGCTCACTCTTAGGCTTAGCCTCTTCCTTTGGTTCTCTCTCTTGTATTTTTTCTTGCTTTGACTCTTCTTGGTCTTCTGGTTTGTCTTGCTCCTCTTTCTCTTCTTGTGGAGGGCTACGAGGAGGTGGTGAGGCGGTGGGCTGGACTCGGCGGGGCTGTGGACTCGGGGCTGGCCGGTGGAGTTGTCGGCTTTTTCTTGAAATCTCTATCCGCCTTTGTCTTCTTTTCTCTCTCTTTGCCTTGTTGCTCCTCTAGCAGTTTCCGTCGGACTTGCTCCACTTCCTCTTCTATAAAGGGTACATGTGGGATATTCTCTGTTGTGGCATCCAGAATCTCAAAATTCTTAATGTAATCATCGAATCTGTCTCTGTGCACCCTTCGGGATGATCCTGACATTACTTCTAGAGACGGCTTCCATAGCTCGTCTAAATCTCCTTTGAGGGATCTTTCTGCCCTGAAGCTTTCCATCAGCCGCTCTAGCCGTGCCGCTTTTTGTGATTTTGTCTCTTTTACTCACACTTGGATTCCTTCTTTCCCTTCTTCAGCTCTGGCTGCTCTTCTTGCACGGTTTCTAACCGGAGTTTCAAACGGGTTGCCACCCTTGGTGCTTTGGGCTGTTCGTCTTCCTTATCTTCCTTGACCCTCAGCCAATCATTTTGTGATGGAGGGTCGGGCCATCTTCCCTTGGCGTGCAATGCCCCATAAATCACCTTCATGATTAGCTCACCCGGCACGATGTATGTGGGGTTCTTGTTGCCCATCTTCACCAGATTATCATGTACATAAGCTTTTCTGCATTGCCCAGGTGAATGTTGTGGCAATTGATGCAGGCGGCATCCTGTACTTTTGTGGCCTCTTTGTACACATATGGAAATATTGATTGTACAGCTGACTCATGATTGCCACTTTGGGGTTGGCTGTTGGAATTAGGGTTGCAGAGAAACACACACAGCTTGGAGAAGACGAAGGAAGCTCAAGGCACACAATAGAGAGTGTGTTACTTAGTGTGCAATGGAAAGATGGATAGCCCTAGAGTGATGGGCGTATATACAATGCACGGGGGAAAAAACCTCCTAAAGAGGGAAAAAATGCCCCGACGGTCCTAATGTGTTCACACACATCACTACCACATGTATATGGTAACAAATCCCCCCTGGAGTGATGCGGTGAACGAGAGCTGGCACATGAGTAAAGGGAAGTGCCATGCCCTGAGGACAGGATCAGTCCACAAAGGGGAGTAAGCCCAAAGCTTTGCGGAAAGCTTCAAGCTTCTCACGAGACAATGCCTTTGTGAAAAGATCTGCAAGGTTGTCCTGTGTTGGCACATAAGCCAAGCTGATCTCTCCTGCTGAGAGCCTCTCCCTGACATAGTGGTAATGCACCTCAATGTGCTTTGTGCGAGCATGAAAAACTGGGTTCCTCGCAACTGCCAATGCGCTCTGACTGTCAGTGTAGATAGTGTTGGCAGTGTCCTGTCCAACACCCAAGTTAGCCATAAGGCGTCTGAGCCATACACACTCAACCGTAGCTGTGAAGACTGCCCTGTACTCAGCCTCACAACTCGAAGTGGCCACAGTAGGTTGCTTCTTGCTCAACCATGATATACATGAACTGCCAAGCATGAAACAAAAACCACTTGTGGACACTCGCGTGTCAAAACAACCAGCCCAATCTGAGTCCGAAAAAGCATGTAAGTCTGGCGGCAATGATCCCCCCTTGGGATAAAACAAGCCAAGATGTAAAGTGCCACTAAGGTAGCGGAAAATCCTCTTGACAGCCTGCCAATGCTTAGACCCTGGGCTATGCATAAATCTGCTGACCTGCGAGACTGCAAACTGAATATCTGGCCTCGTGTTGCATACATAAATGAGGCAGCCAACAGCAGTTTGGTAAAGAGTGACATCAGCAGGATCGCCAGCATCATGTAGACTCAACTTCAAACCTGTTTCCATGGGAGTGGCAATAGGTTTGCAATCCTCAAGTCCAAACTTACATAGCAATGTCTCTATGTAACTTTTCTGACACAAGGCAATACCACCATCACACTGCTTAAACTGTATACCCAAGTAATGATGCAACAGCCCCAAATCTTTCATCTTGAAAGTAGCATTCAAATCAGCCTTAAATTCAGCAATATGTCTCTCATTTGGTCCAGTGATCAGCAAATCATCAACATAAAGAACCACAATGAGAAATACATCATCCTCACGCTTTACATACAATGTGCTTTCTGTTGGACTATTACGAAAGCCTCGTTTAACCAAATGAGTGTCAGCTTTCTCATACCAAGCACGAGGAGATTGCTTCAACCCATACAAAGCCTTCTTACATTTGCACACTTTGTCCTCTTGTCCTTTTATGACAAAACCGCGAGGCTGCGTTACATAAACTTCCTCAAATATGTCACCATTCAAGAAAGCAGTAACAATGTCTGATTGATGTACATCCCAACCAAAATGAGCTGCCAATGCACATAGAAAACGCACAGTAGTCATACGACAAGTGGGAGCAAAAGTCTCTTCATAATCTATGCCTTTTTGTTGTGCATAACCCTTTGCAACAAGTCGAGCCTTATGGCGATCGATCTCACCATCCGGCTTGCGTTTCAACTTGTAAACCCACTTCGTACCAATGGCCTTTTTGCCAAGAGGCAAATCACATAAAGTCCATGTGTCATTCTCTATAAGTGCATCATATTCTGATTTCATGGCAGCAATCCAATTTTCTGAATTCTGTGCTTCATCAAAAGACAGAGGCTCCTCAACATCATGTAAACTAGACACAGCCAAAGCATAACAATCTGATGCATAAGATGAAGTCGCGGAGCGGAGCGTGGGTCAACTCTCTCTCTCTCACACACACACACAGCTTACACAGTACACAGTACGCAGAGATCTATTAGAAGGGTTATCTCTCAAATCCTTAGTATTCACAAAGAATATGTTAGTATATACAAAGAGTTAGAGGCAAGTGAGTTAGGCGGGCGGGCGGCCATATCCGCATAAGAGGCCACTTGGGCTTTAATCCCAACAACCTCCCACTTAAAGTCCAATGTGGCACTTTAAGTAACTGTAAATCTATGAACATAAATGTACAAAGATTTACATGGCTGCCAACTATCCAATGCCCAATAACTCACGACAATGCACAAAGCCCTCTCCTGGAAGTCCCTTTGTGAGTAGATCAGCAGGATTGTCCTTGGTGTGGATCTTCAGCAGTTGTATCTGCTTGTCTTCAAGTACTTCCCTAATGAAGTGATACTTCACATCAATATGCTTAGTCTTCGAATGGAACACTGGATTCTTTGCCAATTGTATAGCACTTTGACTATCACAATATAACTCTGGCATATCTGCATTGATTCCCAAGTCTGCAACCAATCTACCAAGCCAAATAGCTTCTTTGCATGCCTCATTTGCTGCAACATACTCAGCTTCTGTAGTAGACTGAGTAACACAATCTTGTAATCGAGATCGCCATGATATGGCACCTCCAGCCAATGTAAAGACATAGCCTGATGTAGATCTCCTCTTATCCAAGTCTCTTGCATAATCTGAGTCAGTGTATCCTCTGACACTCAAATCCTGACTACCATAGCATATGCGCATACTCTTTGTATGTTTTAAGTATCTCATGATACCTTTCACTGCCTCCCAATGTTTCTTGCCGGGATTTGACATATATCTGCTAACCACTCCCACTGCAAATGCAATATCCGGACGTGTAGCAATCATTGCATACATCAAACTACCCACTGCAGACGCATATGGAATCTTATCCATTTCAGCCTTTTCTTCCTCAGACACAGGACAATCTTGTTTGCTAAGTTTCACATATGGTGGCAATGGAACACTCAATGCCTTTCCCTTCTCCATATTGAAACGTTGCAAAACCTTGTCAATATACTCTGTTTGAGATAACCAAATCAACTTCTTTGATCTGTCTCTCTCAATGCGCATACCAAGTATATGACTTGCCTCACCCATGTCTTTCATGTCAAACGATTTTGCCATCTTTGACTTCAAAGCTGAAATTTCTTCCAAGTGTTTGCCAGCAATCAACATGTCATCCACATACAAAATAAGGATCAGCCAACTGCCATCCTTAGCCTTCTTTGTATATAGACAGTGATCGAACTCACTACGTTTGTAGCCTTGAGAAAGCATAAACTGGTGGAACTTATGGTACCATGCCCTCGGTGATTGTTTTAAGCCATAAAGACTCTTTAACAACTGGCATACCAAATGTTCCATGCCTTTCTCAACAAACCCTTCTGGCTGCTGCATGTAAATTTCCACATCTAAATCACCATGCAAGAACGCTGTCTTGACATCCATTTGGTGCAACACCAAATCCAATATAGCAACCAATGCAAGAAAGCATCTCAATGTAGTCATCTTAACCACTGGAGAGAAGACTTCATCAAAGTCAATGCCTTGTTCTTGCTTAAAGCCCTTGGCAACAAGCCTTGCTTTGTACTTTGGCTGACTATCATGAGCGGTGATCTTATACCTGTAAACCCATTTACAAGGTAGAGCCTTTTTGCCCTGTGGTAATTTAACCAACTTCCATGTCTGGTTTTTATGCAGAGCTGTCATCTCTGACTGCATGGCCAACTGCCATTTTTTCGAGTCAACCACTTGTAATGCTTCCTTGTAACAAGATGGTTCTCCGCAATCTGTGAGCATGACATAATTTAGAGATGGCACATAACGATCAGGTGGTTTGGAGACACGCTCAGAACGTCTCACCCCAACTGATTCTGCCTCTCTAGCCACTATAGGCTGTTCCTGAGCCTGACCATGCTGTCTTGATGTGCTAGCACTAGGTCCATCTTCCCTGAAGACAACTCTTCTGATCTCCTCTGTCTTCTCTGGCTTAGCGTGAAACTTGGCTTCATTGAAATGCACATCATTGCTACGAATAAGCTTTCTGGACTCAGGATCCCAAAGCCGGTAACCCATCTCGCCCGATTCTCCGTAGCCAAGAAATATACACTTCTTGCTCTTTGGTTCTAACTTATTTCTGAACTCCTTAGGAATATGGCTATAAGCTTCACAACCAAAGACTCTGAGATGCTTATACGAAGGTGCCTTGCCTGTCCATAGCATCTCGGCCACTGCACTCTTATCCAGAACCCTACTAGGAGACCTGTTGATCAAATGGACTGCTGTAGCCACTGCTTCCGCCCAAAATCCATCAGGCAACTCAGCATTTGACAACATGCTTCTGACCTTCTCTTGTATGGTCCTATTCATACGTTCTGCAACCCCATTCTGTGAAGGATTATATGGTGCAGTAAGTTCCCGCTTAATCCCTTTTGCTTCACAAAAGTCTTGAAAAGCTTTGGAAACGTACTCTCCACCATTGTCAGTTCTCAAGCACTTCAGCTTCTGACCACTCTGATTCTCCACCAGCTGCAAGAATGTCTTAAAGACCTTGAGCACCTCATCCTTGTGCTTCAAGAAGTAAACCCATACTTTGCGAGAATAGTCATCTATGAATGTACAAAAGTACACTGCTCCCCCTAGTGACAAACTAGGCATTGGTCCGCATAGGTCACTGTGTACAAGAGCTAACCGTTCGTCCCTACGATTCCTCTTTGATCTGTGCGGTTCCTGTGTTTGCTTACCATAAACACAATGCTCACAAAACTCGAAATCTTGAAATGAAAAGCCAGGCAAATAACCATAATGAGAAAGTATTTCCATTCCTCTTTTTGACATATGTCCCAACCTACGATGCCACAGTGACACACTTGGCTGCTCAATCACATTAATTACATGGTTTTTAACCTCTGAAACATGTAAAGTGTACAGAGTTCCTGACTTGCTGCCATGGGCTACAGTCATCGAACCTTTGGAGATCTTCCAAGCGCTGTTCCCAAAAACTGTCACATAACCCGCATCATCCAACTTCCCTGTACTAATCAAGCTCTTTCGGATTGCTGGAACATGTCTGACATTCTTGAGCCATAAAGAAGAGCCATTCTGAAACTTCAACTGCACATCTCCCACTCCAAGTATGTCACAAACCTGATCATTGCCAAGTCTGACATAGTCTTTAGTAGCCACATATGATGTAAACCACTCTTTGTGCGGAGAAACATGTAAAGATGCCCCTGAGTCGATAATCCAATCACTCATAGCATGTCCATCCTCTGCAGTCAAGAAAACAGAATCAAGATTGCTTGTAAGGAAGATGTCACCAGCTACTATACCAGAATCACTGTCTGAACCAGATCCTGTGACATTCACCTCTTCAATCTTCACTGAACTCTTCTTTTCATCTTGCTCAGAACTCTTTGTTTTGCCTTTTTCTTGTTTCCACTTCGTACAGTCTCGCTTCATGTGACCCTTCTTGCCACAATGGTAGCATTCTATGTCATCCTTTGACTTCGAATCACGAGACTTACTTCGGTTTTGTGCCTTCTTACCCTTCTTCTCTTTAAACTGTTGTCTCCCTCGAACGACCAAAGCACTATTGCCTTTGCCTTTGTCAATGTTCTTCCTGTTCACTTCCTCTGTGAGCAAGCTGCCTTCTACATTGGCACTTGTAAGACCTTCTGGCGTGACAGAATTACTTAACGCTGTACGAAAAGTATCCCAACTGTCTGGCAAAGTGATTAAGAGAAACATAGCCTTCACTGAATCTGGAAAGACTATCTCCTGTGCTGTTAACTGGCTGAAAATTGAGTGAAATTCATTCAGATGATTTGACATGGCTGTCCCTTCCTTCATCTTCAAATCCACCAATTTCTTGAGCCAGTAAATCTGAGAAGCAGCACTTTGTTTCTCGTACATATCACATAGCTTTTGCCATACGCCATACGCTGTAGTCTCTTCTGCTACATTGAAGTAAACATTTTCTGCCAGTGTCAGCATGATTGTGGAACAAGCTAACTCGTCAAGCTCTTCCCACTCATCTTGAGCCATAAATTCTGGTCTCTCCCCTTTGAGCTTCAATGGCTTCACTTGTTTTTTCTGCACCAAAACCTGTCAAATCTGCTTCTTCCAGAATGGAAAGTTTGTGCCATCCAGCTTCTTTATGTTGTAAAGAGTCTCACTTTGAGAAGATGCCATATCTGCCAAACTGTTTACTCCTGAGAAAAATCCGGCAGAGTTTCCCCTGTAAACTGGCCTCTGTACACAGTAAACAAGCTGTAATCAACAAGCTGAACACCTCTCCTCAGGAACTGTCAGTATTTTGAAAATTTTTGACAGAGTCTCCCCTGTAAACTGAGCTCTGGGAACCAAAAGATAGCTCAAGAAACAATCATAAATAGCCGACCAATGACAAATCTAAAAAATCCCTGTAATATGTTGTCCTGTAAGCATACACTGTCTCCTCTCTGGGCGATGACAGAACCTGTATCTGTCTCAAGACTGAACTCTGAACAATGCCTCAACGGCCTGACGCATAAGATGCAATCCAGTGTCTACACAAAGTCATACATCCTAAGGGATAAAAGTCGCCGAAGAGGATGCGTGTAGAGGGGAACTCCAGCAACCTAATCCACCTCACACTGGGTAACCCAGCCCCCAGTGCTTGGCTTCAAAAAACCTCACACACGACCCTCTCAGATGGCTCAGCAAACTGCCCAGAACTAGCATACATCCTATAATAGACCAATCACTGTCCTATGACCGCTGCGGCGGTCTGTCTGCTAGCGTGACTCACAACTAGCAGACCCACAATCACAGTACATCAATCTGCAATACATGCCAGTGGTGTCAAGCCGTCGTATGGCCACACCTCCCCTGGAACCTGGAAAGCACAAGAAGTAGCAATGCAGACTGCAATATATATATCTGATGATATATATGTGTACCTGGTCTATAGATGATGCTCTGAAGACAAATAAGTGATGTATGTCGATGTCGATAATAATGTCGACCACCTCCTGCTTGCCAATCTACACAAGACGGATTTCTTTGCGGCTGAAATCTATCTTCTGCTGTAGTGCTCAGAACGAAATTCTGAGGGCATCAACGGCTTCGAAAGGGGGGTAAAACTCCAGGTCGCCTGGTGGAAACGCTCCCGGAACGCCGAGTGTGAATTTTCGAACTCCGGATCCAGAATCTGCCGAAAAAGTGCGCGCGCGCGCGATTGCGCAAATCCGCACTGAACCAAGGCTCTGATACCAATTGAAGTCGCGGAGCGGAGCGTGGGTCGACTCTCTCTCTCTCACACACACACAGCTTACACAGTACACAGTACGCAGAGATCTATTAGAAGGGTTATCTCTCAAATCCTTAGTATTCACAAAGAATATGTTAGTATATACAAAGAGTTAGAGGCAAGTGAGTTAGGCGGGCGGGCGGCCATATCCGCATAAGAGGCCACTTGGGCTTTAATCCCAACATAAGATGCATGGCGAGAGCCTGAACGAGTACGACTAGATAAAGGTGCATCCAATTTACTGTCACGCAAAGTGTGCACCAGCCATTTTGGCATACCTCTAGCCTGCTCATTTTCAGCCCTTTCCTCATCAAGTACATCATGTACATCTGCATCAGTAATAGGCTGTTCTAAAACATTTTCAGAAACCCCCATAGGCTGTACATTTGCCTCATTGGAACTTACATTCGTATTTCCACCACTGAAAAGAGGCAACAAAGTGTCATAAATGTCCTGTGAGCTTACATTACTGTCTCTAGTACATGACAGCAAGGGTTGAACAGAATCTTCCACAAACACTACATCCCGTGAAACCAAAATACGTTTTGTTTGCGGGTGATACAACCTGTAACCTTTGCTTTCAGCACTATAACCAACAAAAATACATTTGACAGCCTTATCATCCAATTTTCTGCGCTGCACTTGTGGCACCAAAGCATATGCCAAACAGCCAAAAACACGCATGTGCTCAATAGAAGGTTTTCTATCATGCCATGCTTCATATGGAGTAATAGACTGCAAAGCTTTCGTAGGACACCTGTTAAGTACATAAGTGGCACACATGATGGCCTCAAGCCAAAAAGAATGCGGTAAAGCTTGACTTTTGACCATACATCGTGCCATTTCCGTTAGTGACCTGTTTTTCCTCTCAGCAACACCATTTTGCTGAGGTGTATAAGGCACTGTACATTGGTGTTTTATCCCACGACTAGCCAGAAATGCATTAAATTCATGAGACATATACTCCCCCCCTCGATCGGAACGGAGGGTGCCCATAGTACATTTTGAGACATTTTCAGCCATAGCCAAAAATTGTTTGAAGCACATAAAAACTTCGGACTTCGCTTTAAGCGGAAATACCCACGCATGCCTGGAGTAATCATCAATGAAAGTCATGAAGTACAGGTAATTGCCCAAGGACGGACTTTGCATGGGCCCACAAACGTCACTATGCACAAGCTGCAACCTGCATGTGGCCCTAACTGAACCATCCTTTGGAAACTTAGAACGCTGCATTTTACCCAGAATACAGCCTTCACAAACATGTTTGATAGGTGCTTCAAGAGGCGGCAAAGAAGCAACCATATCAGATTTCTGCAAACGCAGCAAACTGGCAAAATTCAGATGACCAAAACGTGCATGCCAAAGTTTTGCATCTGAAATAGCCCTTGAATCTGCAACAGCATTTGCAAAATTTTGTCCACACTTGTCATACAAAGTGAGCTTATACAGCCCACGGCACAAAAGCCCAGATGCAACAATTTCATCACCAAAACTGAGATCATGAACTGTACATCTGTCATCCACAAATTTGACTACAAGTCCAAGTCTAGCAAGTGCGGATACAGACAAGAGATTCTTCTTGATCCCAGGTACATAAGGTGCATCAACAAGTGTGAAGGAACTGCCATTAGCAGCAGTGAGCACAATCTTTCCAACTCCCTGAACTGGATAAGAGGCGTTGTTGGCACAAGTGACTGAATTCCCATGAGGGACAGACTTGAGAGAGGTAAACAATTCACGATGTGAGGTAATGTGCTTTGTAGCACCACTGTCGAAATACCACACATGTGAATCTGCAGCAACTGACAAGCATGCATCATGGACAACAGGATTGTAAGTGCACTCTGCGCTAAAAGCCCATTCTGCATCAACATCAGCATCACAATCTCCTTTCACAGAAGACTCAACAATGGCTGCATTTGTAGTGGAACCAGCATTTGCAGTGGAACCACCCTCTTTCTTCTTAGCCTCTTTGGCCTTCAACTTAGGACACGACTTGATCAAGTGATCATTGGCTTTACAATAATGGCAACGCATCTTCTTTTTGCCCTTATCACCAGAATTGCCAGACGAAGTGCTGCCAGCAGAAGCATTAGGAACAGAAATTTTGCCACTCGCAGCAGAACCATAAGAAGTGGCTGCATTACTGTTACCACCCTTTCTTTGAGAAGCAATAAAAGCCTGTTCAACTGCACGCTGCCTAGTCCTGTTTTTTCTAGAAAGTGACTCTTGCAACAGCAATGTGCATAATGCATCAAACTTGACAACTTCAGGATTTCCTTGGGTCATCAGTCTCCAAGTACTAGCAAAAGTCTGGTAGGAATCTGGTAAGGCATCAAGAACAGTCTGCACAAGGGAACTGTCAGAAATGACTTCACCTGCAGAAATGAGTTGCTCATTGATATCCTTGACACTAGCAAGGAAAGTGTCCATATCATCTTCCTCATGCATAATCTTCGACTCTAGCTCTTTACGCAGCAAAGCAATTTTAGCCTCATTGCGGCTTGCATAAAGACCTGCTAGAATATCCCAAGCCTGTTTTGCAAATTTTGCTGAACGGATGTGAGGAATAATGGTGCGCTTCACAGACAACGCAATCAATGCATGAGCCTGCGCATCCTTAACATCCCAACGAGCTTGTTCTGCTGTAGGCAAAACAACTCTAACAGCTGCAATCCTTGCAGCAAGACCTGCAACATCCTCAATATCGCCTACATCTTCAGAACCAGGACGTACATCAATGCCCTGCACAATGTTCCAGACACCTTTTGACACAAGAACGTGTTGCATCATATAAGCCCACATAGGGTAGTTGTCCCCATCCAACCTATCCTCAGCAGCAAACATCTTGAACACATCTGTGTTGTTGTTGTCAGCCATGGTAAATGCTGCACCTGATGTGAAAACTGCCCGAAAATAGGAGAAATGGAGCGGGAACAACTTGTGCTATATAGCACAAACCGTAGAAGACTATAAGGCACCTGTTATGCAGAAAACGGCACTGACAGAAAATCTGCACAAAATGACGAAATAGCCTGTGCAGTACTGCCCGTAGTGGAAACGGAGGCCAAAATGAGCCCAAATCAAAATTCTGAGCAGACCGAGCTCTTCGAGCTTCCCCAAAATATTTGTCGACCTGCGAACGCTTGCCAAAGCTCACTGAAATCGGAGAAAGTGAGCAGGCGTGTGCTGGAGCAGCTGGCGACTAAGCCCGGGAGGACGTGACCTGCTCTGATACCAATTGTTGGAATTAGGGTTGCAGAGAAACACACACAGCTTGGAGAAGACGAAGGAAGCTCAAGGCACACAATAGAGAGTGTGTTACTTAGTGTGCAATGGAAAGATGGATAGCCCGAGAGTGATGGGCGTATATACAATGCACGGGGGAAAAAACCTCCTAAAGAGGGAAAAAATGCCCCGGCGGTCCTAATGTGTTCACACACATCACTACCACATGTATATGGTAACATTGGCAATGTCCTCAAAGGTATATTTGCCTTTCTTTTCAGTGTACACCTTTACTTCTTTTGGTTACACTATCCCATTTGTTGGAGAGGTCTAGTGCAGATGCCACCACTCTTTCTGTGATTAGAATCTCAGTGCCTGGCTTGCCCTGCAGATCTGTAACTTGGGCCACTCCATCTTCTTTTATTGTTGCCACAAATTCCCATACTCTTTTTATGTCAATACCTGCCGGCACCGCTTCAAAATAACTGTGGAGATCAATCTTCTCCAGATACTCTGTCATCTTGCTTTTGACGAACTCATTGAGTTCCCGCGGTAGCATTGATAGCTCTATCACGTTTCCTTCGATGTCTTTGAACACACCTTGGTAAATCTTTAGATCATTTGACTCTAGCACATCTTCTTGGATCCAGGTGCTGGTTGGCTTGAGAGTTCCTTCTGGTATGACGAAGGCCTCTACCTCTTCTAGGTAATCTTTTATGGTCATCCTTTTCTTCTTTGCCGATGACTTTGCGGTTGCCATAGATCATGTTGCACTCAGTAGTCCAAAGTTAGCATTTTTTCCATATCAGCTGAGAAACTATGTTTTAACTATCCAAATGACTTGAAAATTGAAAATAAAGCTTAAAAGAAACTTGTGAAATTGTGCATGTGCTCACAGTGCAATTCTGGCCAAAATTTTTCTGTTAGACATCCTACGCGTAGGATGTCTTTTTCATCAGATTTGGGTGATACTTGACATGCTGGTGGTCCTTCGCCTATACAACATGGCTATGTGCTTGGATTTGGATTTGGGCATCAAAAAGTGGATTTTTGGGCTGATTCAGGCTTTATGTCACAATTTGGGTAGAAAGTCCACAGCTGGTAGCAATTGATGTCCAAATGGGTTGAAAATTGATATATGGGCTCCTTGCACCATGGTAATGGCTCCCATGATGTTATTCTTTGCACAGAAGGTCAAAAACATGCTGGAGACATCCTACGCGTAGGATGTCTATTTCATTAAAATGGCTTGGGATTTGTTCTGTGGGTAGTCCTTGGCATATGGAACATGGCCATATGCTCTTGGATTTTGATTTGGATAAGAATTGATGTTGGTAAGACCCCCGGTAGTGTTTTTGGGCTCAAAAAGTGTATCTTGAAGGTCTTGGGGGTCAAAATTGCTTAGAATGGCTTCAAACTTGATATATGAGCTCTTGAAGATGATAAAAAAAGATCTGGAATGGACAAACACCCTCTGTAGGCCAAAAATGTCAAATAGACATCCTACGTGTAGGATGTCTACTTCATCATTTCTTGCAGGTGACCACACAGGTTGGTTGGCTATGTGCTCAGGAATGTGTTGTGCAAGTTTCATGTGATTTGGACAAGATTTGGTAGGTCTATGGCCCATTATTGCCTCTATGCCCTAACTTTGCGTTTTTTCATGCATATGAGATCAATGTTGGTCCCAATGTGATGAAACTTGGTGGGTAGCATGTAAAGGCTATTCAGAAAATGTGTGTGATGAAAAATGTTGGGTTCTGTGCCCAGAAATTCCCTTGAGATATCCTACGTGTAGGATGTCTCCTTATGATTTTTCCATGGAAATTGTCACTAGTGCTTGCCCTTAGTCCCCTTGAGTCCCTTTTAAGCCTAATTTCAACAAAAAAATCAAATGGATAGAAAATAACTCATTGTGTGGATTTCAGAGCCTCCGAGCCATTTTCTGACTTTTGGAGTGCTTTTTGGCGATGAAATTTCTTGATGTTGGTCTCCATAGCTTCCCGACTCCTTGGGGATCCTTGCCGCATGGTTTTTGTCGACTTTGGCTTCACCTGAGCTCCATTTGGTAGTTTGTCGCTCTAGAAGCACCCGTGGTTGCGTTTACATGTCTTCGATGACTTGTGGTGGTCTACCACCATAGGACTTGGTTGTTGATGGTCTAGGAAAGCCGCTCGTGAAGTTTGGTGGCAAACGGACATGCGGTTTGGCCGCGAGAGCTATTTGACGCTTTGTGTGTCTAATGCTGTTTCTGAAGTTTGGTGCCGCTTCGGGTCACCTTTTGGTCATGTGGGCTACATAGACTTGTCGAGCATGTTGAGATGCTCCTACCCATGAATTTTGGTAGCATTTGGGCGCCTTTCCGCCGATTTTCCATTTGGTGGCCTCTTGCGGGATTCTAGGAATTAGGGTTTTTTCCGATGGTTTTCTACTGCTTTTGGACATCCAAGACTAGTCTCCTATGCTAGGGTAAGCTTTTGATGAAGTCTCAATGCTTTTGGGTTAGCCGTTAGGTGGCCGCTTCTACTTGTAGGTCTCTACTGCCCGCTTTGTGTGTGAACCCTACGCTAGTTTTCGCGACAAAACGACAAACATGCGCGAAAAGCTCAAGGTGGTGAGCCTACCTCTCATGTCTGAAGCCCGTCGGGTAGTCGTGTGCATCGTAGAAGCTGCTGGAAGTTCCACTCGCTCTAGGTGGCAGAAGCTCTCTCTCAAAGGACAATAGTGAAAATGAGCTAAAAATGAAGTGAAAAATTATTATAACGGGGTCCCCGAACCGTTTTTCATGAAATTTGACATGTGCTCCCAACTTCTTGTGAGACGTGGTTGAGGCTCAAAAATTTCTTGATTTGGACTCCATTTGCACTCTTTACCAGAGATTTGGCATTTCGGTCAAAATCTAGCAAAAACATGCTTTCCGCTCCACTCTCATAATTGTACCCCCACTGTACCATTGGTTGTCCTATAGTCACTGATCATCCCCATATTTTTTTGTTTTTCATTACGACCGTTTTTCACCTGCTTTTTGTATTTTTGAAGTTTTTCTGCCAAAAATTAGCAAAATTAAAAGGAAAATAACAAATCAAACCCAGAAAATCCCCAAAAATCATAATAAATCAAAAACATCACCGCAAAACATTATATACACTCACATGCAATTTTTATGGCCAGATTTCTCCGTTTTACCAATATTTTGCCTGAAAATTGGCTATTTCTACTTATATACACACACCTAGGGGCTTGATTTGGCATTTGGTCCCATATACCTGTAGATTCATGCTGTATAAGGCATATGTACTTGGGTTAGTCCAGAAAATTTTGCAATGAAACAACAACCCTTAAAAATAGTCGAAAAACATGCCCTTTTTTGCTCTTTCTGCCATTTGAGAATGCCTCCCTCCCTCCTAGGCGGAGTCCTCCCGGACGACAAGGTATCGCCTCGGAGTATGTGTCATGCATAGGTTGAAAAAATTGTGCTAATGCTTGGCCGTGTAATGTGGCCCTATTTTATGCATACTCGATCAATGCATGGAAAAATTAATGTTGTGCAAGAGAAGGGTATAAGCAAGATACTTATTGACATTCACCGTCGAGGTTTCCGGTTTTCTTTGCAAGTAACAGTTGTAACTCTATTGCTCTTTGTTTGATTGTCTTTCTTGCAAAAGTCGCTTGCTTTGCCGCTACTGTTGATATGGCCATAGTTATCTCTTTGGAGAGAATTGGCTTGGCCGGAGTGGCCGTAGACCTTATCTCTTTTGCTTTCCATTGGTAGCTTGTTTTTTCCGGTTTAGGGTTTATTGCTATTGTATTGGTTTCCATTGTTTTGTTGCTTATTGGCATCCACATAAGTCAGTTTGCCGGTTGCAAATGCTGCTGTCTGCCTTCCGATGTTGCTTGTACTAAAGGGAGTTCCTTTTGCTTCGGTTTCCGTATCCAAATGCGAGTTTCATTTGAGTTGTTGCGGATCAATTTCTTTGGGATCCATATCTATTTTAAGACCTTGGTTTTTGGTTGAACTATCTGCTTCGGTTGAATTCTTCCGTTGTATTGTTTCTGGTCTGCCATGTCATTTCTATCCTTCCGCATCCATACTTGTTTCTCTTGTTTTGGTAACCTAGATCTTTGCACTGCGGTCGGTGACTTTGTTTGTATGTAGTCAGCATGGTTGGCTTTTACCTATTTGTTAGCCTTGGGTATCATGTTGTTCTTTGGTGGCACCCTTGCTTTTGGCTCTTTTTCCAGTGATTGCATTGCTGGTAGCTGATTATTGCGGGGTTGCTGAGCAAAGGCTATTACCTACTGTTCTTGTGCATGCTGAATTTTGACTGCATTCGCATTCCAATCTATCTGACATTGTATTCTTTTTTCCAAGGTTGTCCCAACAACATGGTGTGTTGTGTGCTTTCATCCTCGACTACATAAAATTTGTGTGGGTAAATATATTGATGTACTTGTACATGCAATATAGTCCAGCCCCATGTTTTAAAAGAATGTGATGTACTACTTTCCAGCACTTGTGGAGTAGGATGAAGTTGACCGGTGGACTTGAGCTGTTTGTATAATCTGTAAGAGATCAAATTTGCTTGAGCTCCAGAATCAAGCAATGCCGTTGATTCAACTTGATTGCTACCCACTTTGACCGTAATTATTGGCTCCATTGTGTCTTCATTAAACTTCCTTAGTCGGATGGCATTGATTCGCAATGGTGCTCCACATTTTTGTTGTTGTCGCAGAAGTCTTCTTTTTGCAATGAGTTCTTATGCTTCTGCTTGAGCTTCTTCTCGTACCCTCTGCTTCTCCGTCATTTGTTGTTTTCCTTGATGGATTTGTTGAAGCATATCCTGTGTTAGTGGTAAATGATATTTCTTCAATCGACACCCACTAATCCAATTTGGCATTTCTTCACCTGCTAATGTAGCAAGCTTGACAGCTCTGCTTTATGATAGATCACTAATCACAAAGGGTCCCATCCCTCACTTTTTAAGTTTCTTGGCATGTTGCTTCAAAGTATAAACAAGTACATAATCACCAGTTTTGAACTCTTTCGTGTGCACATGCTTGTCAAAAAACTCTTTTTGTCTTCTCTTTTTAGCATAGATCGAAGCTACAGCTTTCAAGCGAAGTTCATCTAGCTTTTCAAGGTCATCTATTCTTGAAGAGAGCTCATGCCTTGTCCATTCTACGCGTTTCGCTACTCATAGAGTTGGAATTAAAAACTCTATGGGTAATATAGCATTTAGGCCAAACACCATGTTGTACGGTGTCGTTCCGATCGATTTTTTGTAAGCTACCCTGTATGCCCATAGTGTTGAGTGTAGCTGCTGATCCCAATATGTTCTTGACTCTGAAACAATTTTAGTGAGAACCGTGCATAGTGTTTTATTTGTGGCCTTAGCTTGTCCATTTGCCTGTGGATGGTATGGAGCAGATTTCCTATGTATGACCATGAATTCCTCTAGCAGATATTCAATGACTTCATTAAGAAAATGTGTTCCATGATCACTGACAATTTCTATTGGTAAACCGTACTTTCTCATACAGAAATTGTGCATTGGTTCCTGCATCTGCTTTTTGTGTTGCCTTGGTTTCCGTCCATTTTGTGAGATAGTCTGTTACCACAATGATATATTGGGTATGGGTGCGATATGTAGGAGTTGAAATAGGTCCCACAAAATCAATGCCCAATTTTGTAAATTCCCTTGCTCCCATCATTGGCCGTAGTGGCATCTCATCTCTCTTTATTGGCACCTTGGTGCGCTGACATGCATCACAACGCTTTACAAACTCTTCAACATCCATATGCAATGTAGGCCACCATATTCCTGCGGTTTAGACAATTTTTGTTGTCTTATCACCTGAAAAATATCCTCCACTTGTTCCGCTATGTGCATGTTCTAGAATCGGCAGGTATTCACTTTCACTTGCATAGATTCTAAGTTGATTGTCCTTTCCTCGCTTATAGAGTTGGTTCCCAATTAATTGAAAGTCACGAGCCTCCAGCTCTATAGCCCTTTTCTGTGCTCTTGTTATGTTTTTAGGAAATGTCCTGGTGGTTAAGAAATCAATGATATATTGACTCCATGCAGGTGCAATGTTTACCTGAAACAATGTCGCATGATCCACTGGTCGTTTGACACTACATATAGTACAATTGGTAACATAAGAATGTGTGTCCACATACATATTTGGCCAATAAACCCCTAACTGTTTCAGTCTCTGGTGTGTTTTCACTGTTGAACAATGGAATGCACAATCTTGGACATGCGCCTCTTCTAGGTAACACTCGAATTCCTCCGGATTTATACATATTCGTAGAATTTAGTCTGATCCTAGATGATACAGCCATCTTGCAATCAACTGGAAGTTTTTTGTTTGTCAAATTGTTTATTGTTTGGATCTGTATTCCGTGTTATCAAACCTACCTCCAAAGGAAAGAATGCTAACAATTTCCTGAGACCATTTGGGTATCATTTCAATATTGAAAAGATAAGCATCTGGTATGTCATCATCTACTCCTTCAAGAGCTTCCCCATCGTGTATCCTTGAAAGATGATCCGCTCGTAGATGGGTTTTACCCTTTTTGACCACCACTGTGAAATCAAACTCTAGCAATATAATAAACCAGCGTACAATTCTCCCTGTATTGCATGGTTTATTCACCAGATACAAAAGAGCTTGATGATCTGTGAAGAACACAAATAATGCCGAAATTTATTTACATCATAAATCATTCCTAACCCCTCTCTTTTAGTGGTTGTGAAGTTATTTTCGGCACTGTTTAACTGTTGGCTTGCATAACAAACTGAAAAATCCATTGTTCCGTCTCTAGGTTGAGCTAGAATACTCCCGATTGCATATGTAGAAGCATTAATGTGAACATGGAATATCTTTTCCCAATCCGATGCTTTAAGTACAGGTGCTGATACAAGGTTTTCCTTCAGCTTTTGGAATGAAGTTTCACACTCCTCGGTCCAGTCGAAATTGACTAGCAAACGATACAGAGGTTGTGCGATGACTGCATACATATATATGAATCTTTGATAATACCCACAGTGTCCCATGAAGGATTGCACTTGTTTCGCATTAGTAGGCCTGGGTAGGTCTACTATGACTTTGACTTTGTCTAGGTCTGTGGTTATGCCATTTCTTGAGACAATGTGTCCTAAGATGCGGCCTTGATTAACCATATAAATACACTTTTCCGAGTTAAGACAGATTCGATATGTCCTGCATTTTTCAAATACCTTTTGCAAATGGTCAATATTTTCCTCTCGTAGTAGAGAGTGTACACAAAGATCATCCATGTATATTTCTAAGAATATTCTCAGGTATTCTTTGAACACGTGCGTCATTAACCTTTGAAAGGTAGCTGGGGCATTAGTTAAACCAAATGGCATAACTCGATATGCACAAATTCTCCATTCTGTGGCAAACGTTGTTTTGTGTTGATCCTCCAGTGCAATTGCCAGTTGGTTGTACCCTGAAAACCCATCCAGAAAGAAATAAGCCCGTTTCCCGGCCACCCTCTCAAGTACATGTTCTGTGATTGGCAAAGGATAATTATCCCTTATGGTGGCTGCATTTTCCTTTTTGAGGTTTACACACACTCGCAGTTTTTCGTTCTTTTTGGGGACTACCACAATGGGTGACACCCAATCTGTATGTTCAATTTCATAGATGAATTCAGCTTCTATCAGCTTGTCAATCTCCTCTTTGATTCGTTTAGAAAATGTGTCATTATATGTATAAGGACGCTATTTGCTAGGTTTTGCATCTGATTTCAAAGGAATTGTATGTTGGCATATCGATGGATCAACTCCTTTGAGGTCTTTGTAGGACTATGCAAACACATCTTTATACTTCTTGAGAAGTTGTGTTAGCCTTTCTTCTTCTTCGGGCTCTAAATCTGTTGCTATATAGACCAGCTGAGGCTTTTCACCTGGTTCCACGAGGTCTATCCTTTTTGCATTTTCTAGCCCATCGTAAGATTCCTGGTTGGTTCTTTCCCTGACTGGTGGTGTCATTATGATTTTTCTGTCCTGGATGGTGAATTTCCGATAGTGCAATGGTACATTCATATTTTCCTTCTGTCACTCCCCTTTACCATCACTATCTTCCTCAGTAGTCCATATCTCTCGTAAAAACCGTTTCAGTTCTTGGTATTTCTGTTTACGCTCCAGCTTGTTCCACTATTGGTCTTTTGTTGTTTCTTTTTTTTAATTTTGAGATTTTTGTGATTTTGTTTCTGTTTTAGCTTTTCGTACTTGTCTTTTTTCCTCTAGCGCTCTTCCCCTTCAAACTTTTGAGAATCTTCCTGATATTTGATCTTTTACACAATCCTCTACTTTTACAAGCATCAGATAGTGAGTTTTACCTTTTATCCTGGGCATCAGGTTCTCTCTCTCTTTGTTTCCTGCTCGTTTTCTCCTATAGCGTTCCTGGCGTCTAGGGTTCTGATTAGCAAAATCATAAAACTTGATATTCTCTGTTTTCTCCCCACGCTCTCTTGAGTTGTCTGAACACTCATTATCTACATCATTATTGACCTCCAGATGTTCAGAGGAGTTATAAAACTCTTCTTGTTCTTGTGGTTCTATCGTCTCATCTCCTCCTGGTATAATGCTTACCATGTAGTAGGGTAGCACATCAATAGCCATCCTTGTCGCGCAAATTTTTTTTGTTAGACTATCTGTAATGGTACAGACATCCAATGTTGCTAGTATGTGTTCCCATTCTAGAGGTTCCAAGGCATCTTCAAGAAAAGGTTCTGGAATATACTCCTTGTACTCAATAGCTCTTTCTAAGACACATTCCTCTCTTTTTAGGCTTCCACAATGTGAAGCTCCACACATCCATAGCTCTATTTGTTGGCCTAACCATGCTAAGAGTTTCGATTCTGCGACTGTAGCTGAATCAAACTCTTCCACTGGTATCTGGTTCACATCCTTGTAACTATGGTCTTTCGGGTGTATTTTGGTTGTTGTCTCACCATGTCTGAGGTATATGTGATGGTAACCCCAATCTTGGACCATCTTCAATTGTCGCATGAATGGTCTTCCCAAGATGATCTCATAACTATTCTTTTTGTCGAAATCGACTATTGCAAATGTATGCTCATAGTCGATTCCGCACGAAGTGACAATCACTTTTTCTAAGAGTCCTAGAGGCTTCTCCATGAACCCATCTGCCAATTGCAATTTCATTCTGAGCTCTTAAAGCTGGTTTTGTCAAAATCAATGCCCTTCTGTTGCTTGAATCCTTTAGCCACAAGCCTTGCTTTGTACCTAGGCTTTGCATCCATTGAACACAATTTTATCTTGTAAACCCACTTGCATGGTAGTGCCTTCTTACCCTTTGGCAAAGGAGTAAGCTCCCACGTTTCATTTTGGATCAACGAATCCATCTCTGACTGCATAGCCTGCTCCCACTTGAGCTTGTCAACACTAGACATGGCCTCATCATAACATGATGGCTCCCCGCAATCAGTCAACAATACATAATCCATAGAAGGCACAAAACGCTGAGGCTGTCTTGCACGCCGCTCTGAATGCCTCAAAGACTGTGCAGGAGGTGCATCTGGCTGTACCACATCTACATGATCTCCCAACAAGGGCTGATCTCCCACTTGAGGGTCAATGGGCTGCCCACGAGCAGCCATGGGACCATCATACCGATGACCATCCTCCTCAAATATCACATGCCGAACCTCAACCGTTCGCGGTGATGCTCTATACATAGAGTCCTCATGAAAAACAACATCATGGCTGCGCACAATCTTCCTGTCAATAGGATCCCACAATCGATAACCCATCTCACCAGAGCTACCATAAACCAAGAAGATACATCTCTTGCTCTTTGGATCCAATTTGCTGCGTTTTGCCTTAGGTACATGTACATAAGCTTCACAGCCAAAAACACGAAGGTGACCATACGAAGGTGGCAAACCTGTCCATACCTCTTCAGGCACTTTGAAGCCCACAGGAACACTAGGTGAACGATTTATCAAATGCACAGAAGTGGCAACAGCTTCAGCCCAAAATCCATTTGACAAACTAGCCATAGAAAGCATACTACGGACTTTTTCCTGTATAGTCCTGTTCATGCGCTCTGCCACACCATTTTGAGGAGGTGTATAGGGAGCACTAAGCTCGCGCCGTATACCCTTCTCAACACATAATGTTGTGAAAGCATGAGACATAAATTCACCCCCATTGTCCGTACGTAAGCACTTCAACTTACAACCTGACTGGTTCTCAACAAGACCCAACCATTGCTTAAATATATCAAACACCATATCCTTCTTACGAATGGGGTATGCCCATACCTTCCTGCTAGCATCATCAATGTACGTAACAAAGTACATAGCACCTCCAAGAGAAGCATTGGGCATCGGTCCACATACATCACTATGCACCAAAGCTAGCTTTTCCAAAGATATGTGTGGAACACTTTTCTTATGAGAAGACCGAGCATGTCGACCATAAAGGCAATCCTCACAAAACTCAAAACCACCAAAATCTGAAACGGGAATGTAATCCGCACGTGCCAACAACTTCAAACCTTTCAGTGACATATGCCCCAAACACTGATGCCATAAAGAAGCAGGAGGTTGCTCAATGATCCCCACAATGTGATCAGCCACACTAGCTACACAAAGGGAATACAACGTATTCCTCTTAGCACCTTTAACCAAAACAAGGCTGCCCTTAGTGAGCTTCCAACCTCCATCACCAAAAGATACATTGAAACCAAGTGAATCCAACTGAACCATACTAATCAAGATTTTTGCAAGAGCTGGCACATGACGCACACGCTGCAAGACAAACATAGTAGAGTTTGGCATAGCCAAATGAATATTTCCAATGCCATGAATCTGCATAGAAAGCCCATCGGCAATCCTGACAGTACCTGTGCTCGAAGCATCATAGTCATGAAACCACGACCTATGAGGTGTAACGTGAAAAGAAGCACCACTGTCAATGACCCAATCCATAGGCATACTACTCTCATGAGTGAGAAGAAAAGCGTCATCAAAATAGGATGCAAGCAACACATCACCAAGCTCTTCACTAGTAGCACTAGTCGGAGCACATACATGGTCATCTTGAGAGCTACACTCTCCCTGTGTTGCATTTAACTCCTCAATCTTGACCTTGGACTTAGGCTTGTCCTTAGCATCATGGTCTTTCTTCTTACCATCTCCATTTTCCCTTTTCCACTTGTAGAAATCCTTTTTGAAATGGCCTTTTCTACCACAATGAAAACATTCCACATCCTTTTTACTTGTGCCTGCACGGGACTTGCTTCTAGATTTACCCATGTTGGACTTATACTTGTCCATAGTCCTGCCTCTGACAACCATTGCACTAGAAGACTTACTACCTGCATTATTCTTTCGATTAATCTCTTCCGTGAGAAGACTAGACTCCACATTAGTACTTGTCAACTCATCCGCAGGAACCAAGTTACTTATGGCTGTCCTAAATGTGTCCCATGACTCAGGCAACGTGACAAGTAAAAACATAGCTTTTACATTGTCCTCAAATGTAATTTTTTGCGTAGCAAGTTGGCTGAAAATTGTATTGAACTCATTCAAATGCGCATTCATGGAAGCACCTTCCTCCATTCGCAAATCAATAAGCTTTTTAATCCAATACACCATAGAAGCAGCCGAATGCTTATCATACATATCGCAAATCCGCTGCCATAGCTCATAAGCTCCACCCTGTGCATCTTTCACATTGTAATAAACAGACTTTGAAAGGGAAAGCCTAATGGTAGACCTACACATCTCATCCAACTCCTCCCAATCATCCCTCTCCATGTTCTCTGGCTTAACTCCCTGCAACTTTAGAGGTCGAATCTGTTTCTTCTGCACCAAGACATCCCAAATCTGATCTTTCCAATATGAGAAGTTAGCACCATCCAACTTCTCAATATTGAAAACTGTGTCCTCTTTAGTGCCCATTACAACAAGAATGCAACAATGAGAAACCTGTAACCAACCAACAAGCTGCCACAACAAAGTAGTGTTGCAAATATGACAACACCTGCTGCTCAATCAAAGAGCAAACGCATAGAGTATAAATTAGCCCATAATATGGTCAAAAAACGTACGTAGAAATCCACAAACAAATGCATAAACCCGTGACACCTGTAACTCAACCGGCCTAGGCAAACCGTGCCACAAAATGCATCAACAATGAGCTGTCATAGAGGCATAAACATACTCCATGTCTGAATAACCACAATAGAGACATAAGCTGACCAAGCTTACACAAATCCATGAGCATAAATGGATCCAAGTGAGCATATAACCAATGCACAAGCTCAACGAAGTCCAATCTCTACTGTCAACCAAGTACCTGTCCGTACTCAAACCGCAACAATGCAAGCAAGAGCAAACCCGCTCTATGTATAAGTGAACCAAATCTCCACAATATCATGCATAAAGAGTGTCCGTCAAACTGCCATATCCACATCCATCAACATACATAGATGATGTAAACCTGTAGCTCAAGAACACGCATAAACAGACTGCCCAGAAGAGTAGAAGCTCCCACTCAAACAACAACCATATACATGGCTGTCCCACAGTCAAAATACATGTTTTGTAACCACAGAAGAAACCTGTATCCAAAGCTCCCTGTAACCTGTAACCTGTACCCGTACCTGTACCTGTACCTGCACCTGTACCTGTAGTCGAAGAAGACAATGTCGCCAAAACTCCCACTCTATCTGTGTGTATGAGGCCACTCCAAGAAGAGGCTACACACTCTCAAATGAGCTGTGGGCTCACGTAAGTGGAAGACACTACAACAATGGCACCTGTAATGGCTATGGAAGCTCTGGCAGCAGAAAACTACCAAAGAAAGCTGAAAAACGCAGCTCCTAGTCTATAGCTCGGATGGGATTTCTAATGGCACGAATGGCTCTGAAAGGGGGGTTAAACCCCAGGACGTCTGCTGAAAATAATCGCGGAGTGCTGAACCTTCCAATGCCAAGCTCATAAAAACCTTCTGCTCTTTAGAAATGCGCACGTGCGCGAAACCGAAAAATGGCAATGAAACAGCAGCAAGTTTCAACACACTCGACAATGATGATGAAGCTCTCAATGCGCTCACTACCAAGCTCTGATACCACTTGTTGGGATCGGAGAGCACACACACAGAGAGCCAGCACGAAGAAGGAGATAGACACAGTGTGTGGCGGGGCGGTACTCACACTACTATGTGTAGTTATGAGTATAGTTATTATGAATGAGTAAATGAATGGCTGTACATGGGCGGCTGAACAACGGGCAGCCGGGCACACGGGCCTTTAACCCAACATCCTGCTCTGTTTTTCCTTGATTTTTACACTATGGATTCCCCTTGATATGCTAAGTCCACAACTGTTTTCACTTTTTGATTTGGACACCTATAAGATGGTCAATGGATCAGAAATCTGTTTTGACAGCCTACTGCTGGTCTTGATCAGTCTAATCAACTCCAATTTGGACCAAAATTGACTAGGAGGCTTGCCTCAGGCTATACAACACCTTGCTATGCCCCCAGTCAATATCTGGCTTCAATTTCTTGCTTTAGACATCCTACGCGTAGGATGTCTTTTTCATCAGAATGGCTTCAAATTCAAAGCGCAAGCTCCCCTTGAGGTGCTGATCACTTTGGTATGCTCACAGTCAAGTTTGGAGTGCAAAATCACACAGATGACATCCTACGCGTAGGATGTCTTTGTGGCCTGTTTGACCCCAAACTTGACCCACAACTTCCCCTTGATGTCAGCAACCCAGTGGTATGCTTAAATTTTGGTTTGGATTTCAACAGTCCCCAATTTTAGCTGTTCTAGCCTTTTTCAGTCAAAAGTGCTAAAGTCTGCTTAGAACCCATTTTTTTCACCCAAATGAGATGAAACCTCTCTCGGTCACTTATATCATGCAGATCATGCTCATGCAGCCATCCTATGGTTTTGGTCTTAAAATAATGCTTTGGCACAATTTGGGTAGGATGTCTGGCAATTTCAGTCTATCTGGCCTTATCCTGTCAAGACATGGTCAAATTTCCACTTTCCAGGTGAAAATAGGGTAAACCCCACCTTCTGAACACACTGGTCAACTCAAAATCCAAAAATTCCCACCAGATTAGCCTGTAGACATCCTACGTGTAGGATGTCTCCTGGCTTAAAATTAATTTTTTTCTTGACAGAAATGCTCATGATGCTCTACAGCTCTATCAGAAACACTCACAGTAACTTTTGGACTTCACTTCAGCTTTCAAACACACTTTTGCGTCTTTTTGCGTCTTTTACAACCTTGTGATGAATCTAACAAGCAAGTATACATGCATGAAGTGCTCTAGATCCTGAATCATGATGTCCTACTTACTCTACTCCTACTCATCATATGAAATGGTGATAATGGTGTTTTGGTTGCTTCCTGGCCTCTCTGGAATCTCAAGCTCTCCTCTCACCGCTTCTACCACTCCACTCCTACTCTAGAACTCAACTAATATATAAAACTATCTCAGTCTACCTAAACCTACCTAAGTCGAAGGATCTAGGCCAGACACACGCTCCCTAAACTTCCTCTAAGACCTAGAGAGTCCTCCACCCTCTGATCCTATCTAAATGTAAAACGAGACTCTTGGCAAGACAAAAAATCCCTATCCTCAAGGACTAGTGTCGGTCACCTACCTAAGGTTTTCGTCCCCGGCAGCAGCATCAATGTTGGACGGATACGCCATGACGGACGTCAGCACAGCGAGAACTCACCTAACAAGATTTGTCAGCTAAGGATGAAGCTCGACCCGCAAGCGCGTGGAAGCAAGCATAAGGTGTCAACCTACACTCGACCGACTCCTAACTAATTCCTACAGAGGTCTCTACCCAATGACTAAGTCACAGCTTTTAGGAGTGCATAAGAGTAAACTTCCTACAACACTTTCTAGAGCCGAACATCCATAAAATAATCTCGAAACACCACAGAACTTGAAGGAGACCCTACTAACACCAATAGGTCGCTCTCCCTAAGGTCTATGAGCCAAAACCCCAACCCAAAACACCCGGTGCAAAATCACATAGGATGTCTGGCCGAAATTTGCAAGTCTTTGTTTCCGAAATCTAAAGTGCCTAATGTGTAGTTCTACTCAATGTGAACGCGAGGATATGCTGCAATGAAAAATCGAACAACGTATGCTCACCGAATCACCAGTTGAAGCTTGTAGATGGAGCTCGCAAAACCAGACCGTACGCGTGCAATGTAGGTATTGGCGCGTAGCTCTCGTCGAGGGCAACACGCTACACTTCTCCGCACTCGATTCTGACCATCGGTGCACACGTAGCGTCAAGATGAAGCTCACACTCTCTCTCGTACACAGTACGCTCACTCACAGACTTCAACTTTTTTTAAAATGACAAAAAGGTTTTTCATTAAGGTCAAAAAGTGGTATAAATACCTTACAATTATCAAACCCTAAAGTTCCAAATCAACCATCTACTCAATCTAAATGTCAAAACTGGGATACAATCTGGAAACTTCTGTAAGCCCCAATATTTACAAGGTGAAATGTCGGGTTCTCTTAATAAATGAAGAATTACAAAGCCGAGCCATCATTTTCCGTAGGTGTGTCCAGCTTCTAACAAAGACCATTTTATAAAACCCCTCATCCATGAATTTTTCAAGGGACTTAATGAACCCTTTCCTTTTTTCAAGGGATTTAATGTACCCTTTCCTTTTAAAATCTGTAATCTTTTTAGAGATTTGGAAAAATATAACCTTTTGTAAATACATTCCTCCCCTTCGTTACCTCCGTTACCAGAAGCTACCAGTATAGCAGTGTGTACTCACAACTGTGGCAACGATATCCGAGCTGGTGATTGTGGCTACCAACAGCACTTCTCTGATTGCCGTCGAGCGCTTAGAGTTGAATATCAGGAGTGCAAGGGCCATTAATTCTGAATATAGTGTAGTGCTACCTACTTAGCATATGTGTGTTGCTACTGGTACCTAGCAGCATTCATTACAAGGCAAGTAAAGCGCTGCACGCTCCCCTACTTTGCCTATGTCTGTTGATGTTGGTACCAGACGATCACTCACATAGGGAGCAGTCCGGACGTTGAGAGGGTAAGATTGTGATGCAGAGGTGTTGGGCGAGGGTAGCAGGGATAGTAGAATCTTATGTAGAAAAGGTTTTAGAAAAAATGGAGGGCAAGGGGAATCTAGGAAATAAATCAATTTTTTTTGTTTTTGGAGCGAAAAGGTAGGTAGGAGAGAGTATGGTATGAAGTCTAGTAAGAGAAAGTGTGGTTGTTTGTAAGTTATTCCATTACAAGGAATAACTTACAATTCCTTGGAATTTACAAGGGTCCTTTGGTGACTAGCCATCCACAATAGCAGAAGGCGACTTAGCATGGAATGTGCCATTTGCATGGTTAATGAAGAATTCCACCACCTTAGCGCCCATATTGGCATGCAGGCATGCATGCTATTCTTGGAAAGATCTGTTGATTGTTGCTCTTTATCCATCCATGGAATTCTTCTGTACTAAAGAATTCCACCACCTTAGTGCTCGTATTGGCATACAAGCGTGCATGCTATTCCTGGAGATCTACTGATTGCTATCCCTTATCCATCTGCATGATTTGGTGCATGCAATTCTTGCACACCTCTGCTAGCTTAGCTAATTGTTGCCCCTTATCCTAGGCAGTACATATTGGTTTCCATCTCTATGTTGTGGAGTAGTCTTGTTGCGCTATTGTTTGTAAGATATACTTTTGGTCTTTCCTAACCTACATATTGCATAGAGTAGGTGGTTGTAGTAGGTATGGTTGTACATGCACATAGTAGGTGTGTAGGAGTAGAGCTGGCCGAGTAGGGGGATAGCCTTTCATGGTATGTTAATATGGTGCGCACACACCCGTGCACACACACACAAGGACAACTTGTCATGATATATTGGTATGGTGTGCATGCATGTGTACACACACAACGAGGGTAGAAAGGCTGGTGGTGCAACAATACACCTATCTATTCATATTTTGTAGCTCATTTTGGCCACTGCTTGAGCATTTGAAATAAGTAACATAATTAGAGATGGGCTTAGGTTTTAAGCGTTGGGACACACACACACACTTAAACACATACACAAATCCGCACTTCACTGCGGATTGCTGCATATGCTTCTCAGCTGGCTAACAAAGAGGGCTAGGTATGACAAGCATCGCTTTGAATTTTTAATTTCAGCCTGCACATAAACAAAAGCACAAATCATAGCACTACAAGGGAGAGGGGACATAGCCCGTAGCATAGTACCAGCGAAAATATGTCGGTAAATAATGGTATAAGCATTGGAATGGTCATGGGTGTATTTGTCGATAAATTGTTTACAGAGTAATTTAATGATGGGTATATAGAGGGACATACCGATGATGGAAAAATACCGACACCCATATTGACGAATGTAGCAATGACAATAACTAAGACATGCTGATGCATATATCGACGGTGGAGGAAAAAAGTTTTATGGGTGGCATAGCCAAGAGGCTATGACACCCATAAACACCAAAATGGCTTGGCATCTTTGCCAAGCCATCCACCACAGGTGTAAAAACATGAATATTGAAATTATAAAGAAACTTGAAATTGAAATGAAAAAACTTTAGAGCTTTGCAACATCCATGAAACAAACCATAAAATTAATCAACTTAAACATAATTGAGCCAAAAACGGGACAAGTGTATACAACAAAACCCTAATCATATATATAACCTACTCAAAACATGTCAACTATATACATAAAAATGTGATAGAAGCCAAGTATGGCAACGTGGCTATATGAAACTTTTGAGTGGGATGTATTAGGTTCTCTGGTTTCAAACAGTGGGAGATAGGTCTCTTAGCATTAGAGCCACGAGAGGAACCTGTTGCTACCAAAAAAGAGCAGGAAAAGGCTTCCTCAATGGTGCTTGTACCAGCTTTTCCGTGGTGGCATGGAGGTGACCGAGCTACCTGTCAGAACCCATGAAGAGATTCCTATGATGGAGAAAATTGACACAAGTGATCCAATTGTCAAAGATGTCTGTGATGAAGAAGGATTGAAGCCAGATCTAAGGCTGAAAGTAGAGCTGGAAAGGTCCCAGAAATTTTAAGGATGCACTTAGGATGGTGAAGGAAAAAGAGTGGAAGCTCAATCGACAAAAGGAGCTGGCTTTTCAAGGTTGTCTAGGCGCAAGAGCATCTCTAGGTTTGTGTATGCATGCATAGAAAATCTAGCTAGGGTCCATAATCTTACTTGGTTTACACATGCACATGCACATAACAAGCACGAAGAGGTCAAGAGCATCTCTAGGTTTGTGTATGCATGCATAGAAAATCTAGCTAGGGTCCATAATCTTACTTGGTTTACACATGCACATGCACGTAACAAGCACGAAGAGGTCAAGGAGTTTGCATATGCTATGCTTCCTCAGCTCCATGCTTGGCATACATGTCAACCATATGCATATGCACACTCCTTGACCTCTTCATGCTGGTTATGTGCATGTGTCAAGTTGTCCACTATTATCAACGACTATGAAGTGAGGGTTTTCACCCAGACGAAGCCTCTTGGAATGCTAGATGTTGACATGGGCCTGAGAGTTCATGATGAGATGCCTAATCAAACCTATTGCAGAACAACGTCTTACTTGGTAATGCTTTGGTTAAAATATATGGCAAGTGCTATGTCCTTACAAAAGCACAAAAAGGCCTTGATGAGATTATCTATCTGGATTGTCATCATTTGGAGAGAAGCGATTGCAAGATATGCCCAAAATGGCTATTGAAAGCAAGGTTTATATAGTTTTCAGCACATCCAAAGTGAAGATCTTTCTCCTGATGCAATGACCTATGCATGCAACTTGATCATCTATGTAATTGCACAAGACATTGACATAGGCAAGAGAAATCATGATACATGAAATCAGGCATCCCTTGGACAATTTACACTACCCTCACCAAAGCCCTACATGTGCAAGAAGGATCTACATCACACTCTAAGACATACAAAACCTTCAAACTAGCATGGTGTTCAGCTGTGGGCTTGGTGAAAAGCCGCTATGGGCTTGTACATTTTAATGGTGCTAGTGGTCTCCACAATAAAGCATTATGCTAGATTAATAGATTTGCATGTGCAAATAAGGAACCTCACAAAGGCGGAAAACATGCCACATAGAATGCTAGCTAAATAGATTTCCTTGTGCAAATTGGGAACCTCACAAAGGTGGAGAACATGCTATAGATAATGCCATTCAAGGCCAATGGGCCATTTGGATACGTTTGATGAGCGCATGTTATCTTCAATCATCACCTCAACTTTGTAAGGTTTTCGTTGAGTTGATCAAGCACTATGTCTTCTTTGACATTTTCAGCCTCCTTGTCCTTTAGTAGTTCCTCCTCTAGTTGCACAGACTCTTTCAATTTGTGCTTTTTATCAACTTCAATCATTTGCTTGCACTGATGTTCTTTTAGTACATCTATCATACACTTTGCAATGCACCATGTGTTGGTTGGCATAATGATGATGAGAGCACACCCAGTGCAATAAAATGCCACTTATATATTGTGAAGTCATTCATCAATTGAGACTAGCTCTAAGATTGGATGGAAGTAAAAGCTATCGACCTTTAGCAGTAATGATGATAAGACCACAAAGTATTTTCTCTTTATATGTTGCAATTACGGTATTACAATATAGGAGGTTGCAAAAAGGGAGCTTCTCTATAGCAATTCTTATTTTCAAAACCTACAAGCACTTCTCTCCATACACTAGCTGCATCATCATGTTCATTGTACTCTGAACACCTTATAATGACTTACCTTCTCTAGCAAGGTCAAACACATGCAATGACACTACAAAAATTTGAATATCTACATTTGGATCAGCATGGACTCTTTGAAAAACTTAGGCACCATGCCACCAATCTGCAGTGAGTGCATCCGAGACATGTCAGAGCATTCCTTCTTCATTCACTTATTTAATCAACTCATGAAGTAGAAGTGATCCCAAATTGCATATATGGATGATTGGACACCTTATCAAAACCTAGGTATATATAAAATTCTATGTATAAAAGGGCATTCTCTAGAGAAGAAGATAGGAGATTAGAAGAGATACAGCTATGGAGATAAGAGCTTCACAAGCACAAATTGTAGCTAACATTAGAGCTCAAATGCAAACCTAAGTCTCTCTATGTTTCTCTCTCTTGTCTCTTTTTGTTAATGACTCCGAAAGTACTGAAATCTGAATTCTAAGGACAAAGTTATGATGATTTTGATTTTCGCTGTAGTGCAAATTTTTTCCTGCACAAAGCTACACGAGGCAAAAAAGGCTTGTTTATATGTCAAAAAAGCAAAAAGTTGTATTCCAGAATTCAAGGTCACAACCAGTTGTATTTTGGAATATAACTTTATGTCACCTTGTATTCCAGTATAGAACTTTTTGTGTGACACTAGTTGTATTCCAGAATACAAGGCCGTGACAAGTCGTATTATTTTGGAATACAAGGTGCTGCATCTTGTATTCAAGGATACAACTTGTCCCGGCCTTGTATTCTGGAATACAACTAGTGTCACACGAAAAGTTGTATTGTGGAATACAACTTTCTACTTTTTCGACATAAAAACAAGTCGTTTTTGCCTCGCACAATGCACACGCAAGAAAAATGTACAACAAAAAGCAAAATCATGATAACTTTCTACCCAAAACTCAAGATTTTAGTACTTTAAGAGTCATTTTTAGGGTTTTGGGATGTTTCAAAGCTGTTCACCATATAAGATTTTCCAGATTACACAGAAAAATGATTTTTTGCATCATATCTAGAACTATCTACAATGAGTATTTTACACACTTTAGGTCGTCTCTCTCTGGCTTGTGGCTCTCTTTCTCTCATCTTCATCTTCTCGACATTTGTCTCCCTCCCTCTCTCTCTAGTGCTCTTTGTGTTTTCATCTCTCTTAGTCTCTCTCCCTCAGGCTCTTAGTCTCTTCTCTTTATTTTTTGTTGTACTTTTTTCCTCTGTTTCTTGCTCTCTCACTGTCTGGTGGTACTATCAACCATTATTTTCTTTCTCTTTTTATAGAAAGGATAAGTCTCTACGTCGATTCTCACTTTGTGATGTGGTCATGAAGTTTACAGAGCTTCATCTTTGCATAGATTTCATGACCATTGATACTAAGGCTAGAGAGAGATTCTCATCCCTCACAACATGTACCAAAAGATAATATTGAAGAAATAGAGAACGACAACTCATCGCTACTTTGTACTCTAGAATGCAACTTCTCTATTAGTAGATCAAGAAAAAAATAATTGTTCAGATAACTATTTGTATTCTGGAATATAAGAAAATAACAACAAAGTATTCTAAAAATAAGAAGAAAGTTCAAAAAATCTCAACATTTTAACTTTTTATAAAAATTTTAATAACGTAACTTTTTTAAATTCTTTTATCTTTTAATGAGAAAAGAAAGTAAAGCCAAAATGTCTCATAAAACAAAGATTAATCTTTTAGATAAAAAGATTAGCTTAAAATTTGATATTTTGTCAAAACCTACAAAACTAATATGACTATTTTACATAAATAAGTAAGATGATTCATTTTGAAAAAAAAAATCAAACATAAAACATTGGTGGATAAGCTTTTTATAGGAGCAATAATGTAGCATTTAATGGCCTAATAACTTATGTGTAGCGGAAATTAGCATGAACATAGTGGGCATTTCATTAGAATAGATTCCTAATGAGAATTACAAGAGTGCTTGGGTGGAGAGAGCAACAAAAATCATAACACCTAGTTAGATAGCATCAACAGTACTTTCAAAAGAGAGAGAAATTAAGCTATTGACAACAGTTGAGGACCGGATTTGTATGGAGCCGGTCCCCCCTCCAAAAGTCTTTGTATTATGGTTTCTCCCATCAAGAGAGACATTGTACAATACAATTCTTTGTGTTCCTTCAAGACTAGCTAGTGCAATGAAGATGGAAGCTTCATGCACTAAGCAAAACACTTAATCAAACACAACTTGAATTATCCCCGTTCTCAGACCCAAAACCTCACACACCTTCGAAGATGGTGAGAGCTAGCAGGGTATGAGAGTAGATTGAGAGGAAGAAGGAGTATCTTATGAGAAAGATGTACATCTCCTCACATAATCACTCATATGTAGCATAGCTTAGCTTAGTAATTAGCTTGGTAGAGGAGATGAGTATGCATTGAAGCTTGGCTCTTGGTTGGATTTGCATCCACATGCCAAGAGAGTGTTGATGTAGGCTTCTGAGTCTCACAAGCTTGGAGTAGGTGATGAGTTCTCCATTAAAGCTTGGGAAGAGATAGTCTTCTCTTTCTTCACACATGAGCTTGTGTGAGTGTGTGTGTGATAATGCCTTGCAAAAATCAGCCCCCTCTCTCTCTTGGGCGAGCCCTCTTGCTAATTGCTCTTGCTGCAGCCTCATTGGCCCTCCCCAAGTCAAGCCAATTACAATTAAGCAGCATAAGTGATAGCCTTCTGACATGTGTCCCCCTTTCCCCTTTTGTGAGAGCTTTAGGTAATTAAATAATTAAACTAAACTCTCATTGGACCCCTTTGCCTCCTGGCCAATAGGAATCAGGCAAGCCATGGGGCTCCTGAATGCTCATTGGACCCCTTGGGAGATTGCCCAATAGTCTTCTAGGAGACTTAATTCTCATTGGTTTCTTTTATTAAATGTTTTTAAATTAATTAAACTAGATTTACTCTAGTTTAATTCTCATTGGTCCACTTCAAGGGTCATCCAATAGAAATTGGGCACACCTTGTGGGCATCTGGCCTAGGGAGCTGACATGTGTCCCTCATTCCCTTTGTGTAAAGGGAGCCTGTGTGTGTGTGTGTGGATTTCTCTCTCATCCCCTACCTTTAGGGCTCGCCCCCTCCCATGTAGGGATGTGCAAAGACTTTTTGGGCACACACAAAGCATCCAATTTTCCCTAGGGTTTACCTTTGGACACAACCTTTGAATTTTGGAACCTTAGCATTTTGGAAGTCTTAATGGGCTGAACCTTAGGGTCTTTTTAGCCCATTGTTACACATGGCTCTTTTGCAGATGGCCCCCCCTTTGGATCCCTACTGTGGCCGGTCCGCTAGCTTAACCAATATTCTAGCTTTTTCTCCCCTGGCCTTCCCCACATTAAATGATCAGTTTAATATGAGAAAATCATTTAGGAGAATTAGATATTGATTATTATGACATTACCTCTCTCTTGAAATCATAGTCGTCCTCGACTATGGTGTAGAGAAGATAAAGCATGTTCATGAGTCCTTTTCTTAGCGGGTAGAGGATCCCTATGTTACCCTACGACATCATTCCATAATGGATGACTAGTCCATTTGGCGCTTGAGAGCCTGAGGCTACCGTAAGCATGTCTGCACATCAGTCCTATCAGTCTTCCATAGTAGAGTGACAAGCTCTACTTGGTGTTTGGGAGACGTCGTCTCCACAAACTTGATCTAAGCATGCATACTACTTCATTTTTGTGCACAAATAAAGAAAAAGAGAGTCTTATAATGACTCAAAGAAAGTCTAGAAGGCAATAGGAATTACATGTTGAATATAGAACCATTCTCTTAGTCTCAAACATTATTTTGGTGTGGACAAAGACTTGGGTTCGCTTAATTTTGATCCTTCACAACAACTAATGAAAGACTTAGACATATTGCAGGTACATGGCATAATTTGAGAGACCTACGTTGATACAAGAAAGTCAACTCAATAACACAAAAAAGAGAAGGAGGTGTGAGAAGGAAGTTTCAATGAGCCCACTGTGGAGACGATGATTGTAGTGCTTCTTATATATGATGAGGATGGTTATCCATTTTTGTTAGCCAATATCATAAAGTTTCAAGAGGAAAATAGATTTGTCGTTCAGTTGATACAACACCCTTGAAGAAGATGTTCTGCTTGGGAAATACTATGCAAAGATGACACCTTTCATTAGGGGGAGAGCGGGGTATAGGAGGACCACTTATCTTGGTAAGCTTTGACCATAGGTTGGAATGGTGGGGTTAACCAGCCTAGAGGGGCCTATTTAAAAAGCTTTTTGGCATAATTCTTATTGCAATAAACCTAGATTTGAACATATTTGGTTGAAGTAACTCTTTTTCCCAAGAAATGTCTTGCTCATTTTTTAAATCTAAAACTTTATTGCCCCTTATCCCCCCCCCCCCCTTCTCTCTCTCTCTCTCTCTCTCTCTCTCTCTCCTTCTCTTCCCCCAAAGGTTGCTACAGAGAGTCAGAGTCGAGTTCATTTTTCTCTCTCCAAGGTGCTGGAAAATGTAGATCTACTTTACTAATACCCATTCTCTCTCTAAAACGCCCTAAGATCTTTCTCTGTCTTCTCCTCCTCTCCTATAGGTGTAGGTGCAGGTGCAAGTTTTACAAGAGCTCATTTTCCCCCCCTCTTTACATGCTTAGGGCAAATTCTTTCCCTTGACACACTCTATTACCACTAGATTCAAAGGAGCTTATCAAACGTCTGTAGCACCTCTTTCCATAGTTGTATATTGAGACATTTCCGTTTAATTAGTTCTATAATACTCAGCCTTTTGTAGTAAATCAGTGTCATTGTTTACTAATCTTGTCTAAACATTATTGTTTACTAATCTTATTTAAATGTTTAGATTCTTTGTTCAAAGTCAAAGCTCAAAGCCACATGAGAAAGTCACTATTGTTTAATTTTGTAATCTTTTAATCGTTCATTGTTATAATTTACATATAAAATTTTTTATGTCAAAAGATGCCAACATTGAAATGTGAAAGTAAAAAAAATAATAATTTAAGCTTTCAAAAGCGTAATGTGAAGCTTTCAAAAGCATAATGTGGAAAATAAATAAAAAAATTAATGTGAAAGGTTATCTCTCTCTCTCTCTCTAGATCCCCTATGTGTGTGTGTGTGTGGGGCTATCACAAGATGCAACTTGAGGGCATCCTATGCCTCTCTCTCTCTCTCTCTCTCTCTCTCTCTCTCTCTCTCTCTCTCTCTCTCTCTCTCTCTCTCTCTCTCTCTCTCTCTGTGGCCGTGTCATGAGATGCAGCGTGAGGCCATCCTATGCTTGCATCTTGAAACCATGTTGCACGATGGACTTGCTGACAAAGACACGGGGTACGAGCTAGGCGCAAGGGGAAAGATTGCAAGGGAAGGGTTGAGCAAAGATGGCAAGGGAGATTCTATAACAGGTCAGATTGTTGTAATCAATCATTTCATTATAGCTTATCTAATCTTCTTTCTGCCTTGCTAGAGGTCACTTGACTCCCATCTTCAAGACATGACTAAGACCTGTAGAAACTTTATATGGTGGTCTGACTGGTGACATCCATGGTAGAAAGGTAGCTAAGGTCAAATGTGTTGGGGTGCAGGCTTTGTTTGTGTGTGGTGGTACTCAAATATTGTGGGAATCTTCATGTTTAGCAAAATTGCATGTAGTATTCCATCAATATTACATGATGGCAAGGAATCTTTGAGCCAGTTAATGTAATAATCATAAAATTTTGACTATCCGATATATTACACGCAATACTCACATATTATGTGGAATCTTTGCAGACGAGATATTGCACATAATACTCACATATTACGTGGAATTGACCATTTTGTAGGCATCTCCCATATTGCACACAATAATTAGATATTATGTGGAATCTTTTTGAAGCCAATATTACGAGAAATACTCACATACTACAAGGAACCGAAATTTTAAAGTAGAGTTTTTTAAAAAAGTACTTTTCCGATTTTTTCTATTATTTTGTAAATACCTCTTTTCCAAAGAAATGTAATTTATTTATTTTTTTAATTTGAAAATTCTTCATATCTATTTAAGATCAGGAAAAACCATAGGTTCTAGCTCTTGCCCTTGACACCTGCCCACCACCACTAAAGGAAGTGGAACTTGGATCCCAAGAGTGTTAACTCCTATAATAGAAGCAACACCTTTTGAATCTAGTGGAATACTAATGCATAAGGGAGTGAAGCATCTATGCTCATGCATGACGACTCCACAAACCCCCAAATGCTCACATAAATCAAACTTTGAGCAATTTTAGGGGGCTTATGTTTGACAGGAGGCTCCTATATGTTCCAGTTAACAAACATGGTGCTAAGCACTTTAGTGCATGACACTAAAGTATGAGTCAATTTCCAAGGTGACCAGATAGGGATAAGATATATATATATATACTAATCCCCTTCTTTGAATGGATGGACTCCATAAGTGTTGTTCACCCTAATGAAGAACAAAGGGTATGGCTTGCTCTAAATCTAGGATCTACAACATAGTTTGTACATCAAACCTAAAGTATTGGCTTCACATCAAGTGCTCCATTGCTACCACTTTTGAGATAAGAAAAGGTCACATTTGATTTTCCTTTTTATCACATGCAAGTCAAAAAAATCTATGTTGATATTCAAGGAGCTTTGTTGTCTCAAAATAGATGTGGAGTTGTATATATGACCTTCAATTTTGATGGTTATAATTATCCACCAGAGTTGTTCATCCTCATTAAGTTTTTATGATGATTGGGACAATTCTTACACCATAGTAGATCAATTTCTATACATGGCAAGGGAGTTTGATGTTTAGTGTGAGGGTGCCACCTATAGGATCTTACAGAACTCTAGCTACTACTGCCAAATGTGGGGAGGCAAACTATGATGTGCCCACCCCTAGCTACATGGCCCCACAAATTTTGACATTTGTTTTAAATAAGCATAGGGAAAATGAACCAAAAAGGAGAGGTGAAGGTTGGGAGGTACCTTATAATTTTGATGCTCCTCACTTACACACACATGGGCCAATCAAAATTAGAAACAATAAGGAGGAAATGGGAAGTCATAGGATCAATCAAGGGTTGTATAGATTCCTAGACCATAGGAATGATTTTATAACTCTACTGTAGGCAAGATGATAATTCAAGAAAATGTGTGATACTGAAAAGCCTACAAAAATTTTGCATGAAATTTAATGGAACTAGAGATCCCTATGAACAAGTAGCTCAGTATCATCAACTCATATACATGGAGAGAGTGCTAAATGTACACACAAAAGTGTAGGGGTTTGGGTTAACTTTGGAGGACACAACCCTATCTTGGTTCCAAACGTTGCTTAGTATGATCAGCTTATATACATGGAGGGAGTGCTAGATGTACACACAAAAATTTTGCACAAAATATAATGGAAGTAGAGATCCCTACAAACAAGTAGCTTAGTATCATAAGCTCATATACATGGAGGGAGTGCTAGATGTACACACAAATGTGTAGAGGTTAGGGTTAACTCCCTATCTTGGTTCCAAACATTGAAACCAAACATGTTATACGATTTTGATGTACTCATCAAAACGCACATTTCCAATTAGCGAGGATTAAACACAACAATGTAACCAAGATTTTAAATTTCAAATATGGACAAAGGGAAATTGTAAAAGGATACATGTATAGGAAAATTGAAACAATACATTACTAGATGTCCTAACTACAAATTGTCAAGGCAAGAGAGGCTTATCTCTTGTTTCCTCAAGGGGCTACAAGATTCTCAGTTACAAATGACTTTGTTTACCTAGAATTGCATTGATTTTGATGAATGTTGTTTTGAGGCACAAAGGTTAAATGATAATTGCGATATAACTGCTATGAAATCAAGGGAGACAAGAACAAACCCAAAAGCCCAAAACATTGTAGACTTAGTCATTCAAAGGATATGGTATGACCTGAATACAAATTTCCAAGGCAAGAGAGGCTTATCTTCTATTTCCTCAAGGGGCTGCAAGATTTGCAGTTATACATGACTTTGTTTGTCTAGAATCACATTGATTTTGATGAATGTTGTTTTTACGCATGAAGGTTAAATGATAGCCATAATATTGGTGCTATGGGATTAGGGGAGACAAGAAAAATCCTAGAAGCCCAAAACATTACAACCTTAGTCATTCAAAGGATACGTTAAGACCTAGCGCTACTGAATCAATCCTATCAAAGGAACAACCTACAGTTCCTTTATGAGACCCAAATGCCAATGCCTTGAAATGATGTGAGCCATGTGGGAGATCGAGGATCCCATTCCATAGTCATTTATTCCTCAAACGATTCCTACTCCCTTGTGATTACGGACACGGGAATTGGAATCTACAGGACCATTGAAAGTGACTTTCCACTTTTGTTTTTTTATGCATGCACCTCTTATAATCATGTACCAAATAATCATGAATGCTCATCAGAGGTATCTCTAATAAATAGGGGGATCAACATCTCAAATGGTAAACATGCTTAATACGTTAATAGAAGCTAGTATGAGATAAAAAGCAAGACAAATGCTAGGATTAGAACTAACGCCACCTAGTAAAACCGCTATCTGCTATGTGGGGATGGAAGAAAAGGCTATTTGATGGAGATGGTACCAATAAAATATTATTACAAAGAGGTCTCTTCTTCCATGTAGATGGTTCCAAATTTTGCACATGAATATGCATCAAAAAACTTAGACAACATGGTGACTTTAAATGCACATACCCTAATGCTAATTGCCAATGGGGCTTTTAGGCAGCAAGGTGGACAAGGGACTCCTCAGAGATCCCCAAGTCCAAGTCCTCTAACAATGGCCAAACCACGTTTTGAATATTGTGGAGACTGGGGTATTGAACATTTTGCCAAAGACTATCCAAACATGCTAGCTGAGCCAATAACCACATTGACACCCACATTAGGGTTTTCAAATCTAATTGCCTCACCCAGTTCTTTTAAGAATGAAAACGAATTAGTTTTGGTGAGGATTCTCACCCGGGCACAAGCTCAAAGAGACAAAGTAAGAGGGAAAGGTAAAGGTAAAGAGGGAAATCTCAAAGAGACATTAGGGGAAGGTTGGGAACTATAGGGGCCCTTTTATTTGGCAGTTTAAGAAAATTCTTAAAACTCTAATCATGCTTTGACCAATGCTAGAGTGGTGGGGCTTCTATTCTAAAGGTGCCTAGAAAAAAGCCATTTTCTTTCCATTTAAAAAAAAAAATATAGATTCTCTTGGATTTTACTATGGTAACTCCGCTTCCCTCCCTCATGAAATTTGAATTTCTAGCCTTTCCCTCCCTCTCTCTCTTACTTTTTCCGTGCTAGATTTTAGATCTGCATTCTATCTCTACACTCTCTCTCTAAAACATCCTTTTGTGATTTTCTCTCATCTCCCTCCCTTCTCTCTATCATTTTTCCTCCTCTCTCTTACTTTTTCCCTCTCAAGATGTATGTCTACATTCAAACTCTTACAAGTTTTCCTCCTAGGTTGCAGAGAGTTGCATATCTCCACTCTATGTCTACATTTTCTCTCTAAAATGACCTTTCATCTCTCTACTACCTCCATATCAAACTATGGAGGTCTCCATCTGTGCACACTCTCTCTATATCTTTCTTTCATCTTTATCCAGCCTTCCCTCTTCTACATCCATATTCAACTTTCTTTCTATCTCAGAACATTGACTATCCACATTGATCCCTCTCTATTCCTTGTATCTACCTTAGTCCATGGCCCCTCTTGAAAACATCACAACAAGTTTTGCTTACACATCGATCTCAAACGAGAATGCTCTACTTTACATAGTGCTTGATTGATCATACTGCCCCAAATGATTTGCATAAACTCCGAATGCAAGGTCACAAGTCTCTTGATTTGTGGACAAAGGGCTCTCTCTATCCAAGGGATCCTCTCTCGGGTGCACCACCTTATTTTCAGAACACTACCATGCTCCTTTGATTTATTGGTGATGGTTATAATGGCTTGCTTGGTTACTACATACGACTGCATTCCCTCTTCTTGGATGAGGCTCGAAAAAGGATTGCATTGGAATCTTCATTTCAACATGTCGAATGCAAGTATAGAGAGGATGTCAACAACCGAAATCAAAAGTGCACAAAGGATGTGAAGAACCTGCATCAGAAGGTGGTTGACCTAATGAAGCAGCTAGAAGTACAAATGTAGGACACCCAAAGAGCAGTTTAGTTCATTTGTTTGTGTAATCGATCGATAACTATGTGCATCATCAAAACTCCACACTCAATATGAGGCATCGTATTGACCACCTAACACACCTTCTTTTAGGGTCCAAAGCAAGGAAGAACAACCGATAATTGGTGGAGCTGCTTGCCACCAAGGGCAGAGCAAGAAAGAGGCGACTTCAAGGAAGAAAGGAATTCCATTATTCTATCAGTGTTATGGACAAGGAAGAAAGGAATTTTATGGTTTTTTTTGTAGGTATTTATCCAATGCAATGATGGGTTGTGGTGTTGGGGTGATTCCAGTGCGTGTTGGTCTATAAAAGCATTTTGTCAAGGTGAAAGATATCTTACAGATGGTGAAAGACTCATCCAATGAGAAGACAACCAACTTATTACGATTACACTTCTTACCATTCCTAGAATCCCATCATGAACTCCTACTGGAAGGGTTCTAAAATAAGATGTCATTGATTTTCCCCCTAATTCAAATTCTAGGGATCCCACTGCATATTTGGACACGACCTCTTTTCCATTCGCTAATTCAATTGTCATAGGTTCAGTGGGTAACTGATTCAGCTTTAACTTTCTCAAGCATCATCGTGTTATAAAAGAATGAGTAACCACAATCAATCAAAAGCTCAAATGACACACCTTGATAATTAGCCCGAGTTTGAATAATAGCATACTAATTTCGAGCCCCGGGATTATCAATTGCAGCGTGAACTCTTCCAAGTTCATTTGCTTTCTCTGTAATTGTTTGGCTCTGAGGTGGCGGTAGTAGTAGCTTGACTGCCTCGGCCGTTTCCATGAGCTCTAGTTGCTCTTGCTCGACCTCGACTATATCCTCTACCATGGTTTGGATTTTCAGGGTGATATGGTTGTCTTTGTCCTCCCGGTTTTGCTGATGTCCAACAGCAGTGTTGGCAACTCTGCCTCTTAGCTTTCGACAATTATTCCTATAATGTCCCATTTCATGGCATTCAAGGCATTCGATAGGAGCAAGGGATCTCTCGGGACCACCTGCTACATATACCCTTGGCACATGTTGGTTCTGATTCAGTACAAACGGTCTCCTAGCTTGTTCAGGATGACTTCTTGGTGCATAAGGCTCTCATCTTTTATTCCTCCTTTCGTGCTCAACTTCCTTCATCAAAGGTTTTGCCCGGATGAAGGCATCTTGAATTGATGTGGGACGCATAGCTTCAATCTTGCATCCAAGGGACTGTTAAGCCCTTGACAAAAACAAGCAATCTGGTTGTTCAATTGTAAGGTGGGGTGCATAACGACCTAACATCACAAACTTTGAGTAGTATTGTTCTAGAATCAGGGAGTTCTGGTGTAGCTCAAAGAATTCATTCATCTTGACTGTTTCATGTGATGGAGGTAAATACCTCTCCTTCATTGCCTGCTTTTGATCTGGTACCAACTTTGTGAGCTTGGAAGCACTCCTAAATCTCTGCACCAATACTTCTTCCATCATAACTCGGCTTCTCCCATGAGCCTAAATGCGCTAATCGTAGCTTGGTTCGGAAAAATGATCGTCCATGGCTTCGATTCAAGCCTCTACTTCACATTCAACTTTCACCCCTTCACCCTTGAAAGATGGTGGCTGCATCTACTTAAGGAGAAGCTTCTTCTCCTAAGCTTCGGTATAGACTTGTCCATGAATTTCTCAACTGTCTTGACAAGAATGCAAAGTCGACATAATCAAGTTCAATGCTTTTTTCCCCATATTTTCAGAGGCACAACCATTGATTTCTTGGTTCATCCTTTCCTATTGCCTTTTTTCCCATGTTTTCAGAGGCACGGCCGCTACTTGGGACTTATAGTCTCAAGATCATCTATCAATTAATTATTTGGAAAGCTACCCGACTAATCGGGCCCACCGAGCCGTATAATAGTGCCGTCGGGGCCTCTGACCCCACTTTCCTTTAGAGACAACGAACTGTTATCTAAGTACTACCACATTTTGTAACATATAAAAACAAATTCCTTTGTTTAAATTCCAATCACAGTATTCTTTAAAACAACCCTTCAATCATTGGAAAACAATTGAAGACAATCTCTATCAAAACAAACACCGTGAGCATTCTCCATGTGGAAGCGTAATCTAGCTCTACACCAAATAAAGGAGAAAGATGTGAAGAAGTAGTGTCCATACTTGAGTTTGAGACGGTGTCTTGAAGTAATCTTTCCTCTAGGTGTGTTTCGAGGCCTGGTGTCCTTGCCGTGCTCTATTGGGTGATGGAAATACTAGTTCTTGTGTCTGTTATGGCCAGATTTCCTGACCTTAAGTGCATAGAAACTTAATGCTTTACTGTACTAGAGTCATGTACCTGTCTCCTCTTGAGAGAATTTCTGTAAACTCCTTGAGTGCTCCAAATGCTGAATCCTATAACAAAATTTGAACTTTAAGCAGTATATGGATTCTCAAGATGATGTGTCTATGAAAACTTTTCATAGTGTTCTATTTCCATACAAAAATTGCCTATGTCCTTAAGACTCTAGGTTCTAGTGCTAGTTCCCCATCCCTTGTAACTGCAATGTGCTCCATAGGGTGACTTCTATCACTATAATGAACACAAGAACAACTCAGTGGCTAGGGTAGCTGGTCACAATATCCTCTATCTATGTTTTGCTTAGTTTTGCTATCTATCCAAAAATAGGACAAGGCTGCCAATTTTTTTCCACCTAAGAAATGCTTATTTTGAGCAATCAAGAGGTGTTAATTGCTTTGATGACATTGACTTCTTTGTTAAAATTGTTCACAAGGATGATGTCTATCAGGTTATGATGTCAATTTGGGGCACTTAGAAGAGCAGATAAGATCTCATGATCTTATCTCTACTTCTTATCAGTATACTTTGATTCCATAGACCTCTTCATCAACATGTGTTAAGCATGAATCCCAACCCTTTTTGCAAAATTTGGTCAAAAAATCAAAATTTGGCCAAATTACTACCAAATTAGGCTACTTTTTGCACTGTTTGGCCAAAATATGAGGATTTTATGAAAATCATGCAATCTTCCTTTGTAAAATGTGTTCCTTAGGATGTATTTAGTAGGTGTATGAATTCAGTCACCCCCCTTATGAAGCATAGATAGGATTGCACGATCCTATCTCTACTTCATAACAGTATAATGTTTTTGTATAGTCCTGATGTACATATGCTAATTACCCTACCCCTGATGTCTTTTTGCAAGATATGGTAAAAAACTCAACATTTAGCCAAAGTACAACAAAAATGAGCACTTTTGGAGCTAATTTGGCATATCTATGGTGTCTTTTAGCATTTCATGATGACTTCATTTGTAAAAGTTGCTGGTTTTGATGTGTTAGATGAGCTCATCATGTCAAAAGTATGCACTTCCATAAGGTCTTTGTATGACCAAGGAAATATATCCTTATATTTCTTCAGGGGTTTGATCAATAATTCCTCCTCGTCAGGCTCTAAATCAGTTGCGATGTAAGCCAGCCTTGGTTCTTGTCTGTAATAGTGATGGGGTCTGATTCATCATAGTTGTCGAGTTCGTCTGAAGCATCATAGAAGACTTGTTTTTGAGAACCTTCTTCTTCTATGGAAATCTCCTCATCAACCCATTCATTCTCTAGGTCGGATCTGTCATCATTGATTGAAGCTTCCTCTAAGAGGTTTAAGTCCCTGAAGTTCTCCTCAAGCGCATGTTGTTCAACTTTTCAATTTTCAGATTCGTCTGGCTCATTTGGGATGACTTTTACCATGTGGAAAGGAATAATGTCATACCCTTCTTCATCACAAAAGATTGTAGGGGTTATCTCATTAACACATACATCCATAGTGGCTAAAACATCTTGCGAAGCATGAGGTATGAATTGATCGTTTGGGAAACGATCTAAGATGTAGGAATCATCCTGATTGAGTTCCTCATGTTTTTCCTCAGATTCTCCTTCTGAAACTCCACACATCCAAATATTTGAATTTGAATGCATCCAAGATGGTTTCAAAGATTTTTCTGACAGTGTAGCGGATTGGAAGTCTTCTACTAGAGTGCGAGATACATCTCGATAGGAGTGGTCACCTTAATTGATGCACGTAATTGCTTCTTGTTGTCGGAGGTAGATGTAGTTAAAGCGCCAATCCTGTATCATCTTTAGTTGTCTCATGAAGGGATGCCCAAGAATGATATCATAATTCAGACTTTTCCCAAAATCTACAACAACAAAGGTGTGCTCATATTCAACCTTACACGACGTAACTACTTTCTTTTCTAGTAGTCCTATGGGTTTCTCTATGTACCCATCTGCTTACTATAGTTCCATTCTTGTACTCCTTAAGGTTGGAATTCCCCACGATTCCCATATGTTCTTTGTAGCAATGGCTACCCCTGCCCCGCTATCTAGGATAGCTAGAATTCTTTGCCCTTGAAATTCGACAAGAATTATGGTGTTACTATCCTCTCCTTCACAGTAGTCTCCTACCTTGTTGAGAGGTACTGGTTTGTAGTTTCTTTTGACGCTTTCATTGTTTTGAAGGGGTTCCCTATCATAGGTAACTGGTACATTCATTCCAACTTGTTTCAAATATTTGCCCACCTCTTTCCACAATTCGGGTTTAACATTAAGTATATCTGCCAAAGGCAATGTGCACTTAGGTACTGTGAGGTTGGCCATACCCAACGTGGGAGGAGAAGAAAATCTCTGTGCGGGGAGTTTCTTGACCTCCAACTTGGTCTTGTAATCACCCTGATATGATGGTAAGGTTTTTGGTGTTTCTGCCTTACTACTTCCAGATTTTTTAGACCCTGCATCTCCATATTCTGAACGTATTTCCAACTCTATAGTCTTTTGATCAAAGTCTACTTTAGCTTTAGAGGTGGTTTTTGTGTTAATTTGATTGCTTCCCATAGCTTATTTCCCCAATCCTCATCTACTTCAGGAATACTAAAGTTTGGTATCATGTGGGGCATGTTAGTCCCACTTTGTTCCGTTCTTTGGAGAGTTGGCTCTGCATAGTTGATGTTCTCTACTTCTGTACTCTCTTTTCTCTCTTGCAAAGGAATGCTTTGGGTGACTGATTTTTGGTTTTGCTGGTTTTGTGTTTTTTGTAGGATGACTGTTTGTTTCATTTGTTGTTCCAAGGCTTGGGCAGCCTCACTGAATCGTTTATAGATCTCAAGTTGCCTAGTTTCAATGGCCGGATCTTGGTAGTTCTTCCACCTCCTCCAATGTTTCTAAAGGTTTTAATCATGCCTCATATGCCTGTAATAACGCATCTAGTGGTTCAATGAGTTTCTCAGCGAGGATAGACCCTATTGGTAGTTCAATTTTCACTTTTAATGGTGATCTAGTCTCCACATCATTCTCCATTTCGATTTCCTTGAGCCTTTCCAGTTTTGTCTCCTTGTTGGATGCTGCCTCCTGTAACTTATCTTTTTGTCTTTTTTTGCTAGCATCTCTTCGGGCCCTGGGGGCTTTCCAAATTCTGTTGTTTGTTTTTTTATCCTCACTCGATGTAGATTTAGTTCTGTTATCCTCATTCCCCTTGCTCTTAGCTTGAGCTTGCACCATTGTTATAGCATTCAGCGGAACTAAGACATCACATTCTGATGAGTTGGATTTGAAGACGGTAAGATCTCAATGTAATTGAGAGGGGTCTTCCCTTTGAAATACGGGTTCAAAGGACAGTCTTGTATTATATGTTTAACACCAGAGTCATTACAAAATCTCGTCAGAGGCGGTACCCCTGGTGCATTTGGCTTTTCTTTTCTACCGTGAGGACAATCTTTGACCCAATGGTCCCCTCTACAATTGAAGCATGGCCCTTGTGGTGCAATAGGTGATGGTCCAGACTTGTAAGGCCTAGGTCCATTTGGTACCACTGGTCTTGCCATTCCGTTTGCTATGAACCATAAGGTGTTGTGATACATTTGGTAATTACCCTCTGGAATCAGTGCCAAGGCTTCCGATGGTCCGGTAGTTGAAGATGTGTAACCTCTCTAGTTCTCTACATTGTCCTCTCCGTAATAATTGATAGGAACCATGGTCCCGTCTTGGCTTATGTCCTTTGGTTGGAGGAATCTGATTGCAGCTGCCCCTGGCAATGAAGGTTGGTTTCCTAGAGGTCGTTTTGTGCCTGGTGCTGCATAGTTTTGGTTCCCTAGTCTTGGTGCGTAGGTTTGTCCTTGACGTTGTATTATTGCAGGTGGTTGTTGAATCATTCCTTGCTCTCTTAGGTGTTGTATTATGTGATAGCACTCTTGCATTTCATGATTTGTCCACTTCTGCTCATAGTTTCACCATTTGTTAGTCCTGGGTTGTTTGTAAGCTTGGTAATTCTGTTTCGGGAGGCTTTGAGATGTACGGTGGTCTCCCCCTCCAAACCTCACACCTCACCAGCTTTTGTGGTGGCTTGAAGACCTGATTCATTCCTCGCTTCATGACTAGTTCTACCATAGCCTCGGTTTCATTGACACGATCCCTTTCAGTGTCACTTGTACTCTTAGTACTCAAAGAATCCGTTCCTGATAAAGGTTTATCCTTGCCATAGATGTCGAAGTTGTCATCAATATCGATTGCCTCATAGATGCAATCATTAAGTAGCGTATGCTTTTTTCCATAAAGGCTTGCATGCAGAGTTTTGTCTCTTAATCCCTCAACGAAAATAGAGCTAAACTTCTTCTACGTAGGTAGTTCTTTCTTTGGATATCTTGCGATATACTGGCGTAGCCTATTAGCTCAATCTCTCACAGACTCTTTCTCCTCTTGTTTAAAGTTAGTGATCAAAGTGCTTACGCTATGTCTTATCCCTGTTTTAGTAAATGATCCAATGAAATTATTTTCCAATGTTTGAAAGTTATGGTAAGCACCTGTGTCAAGGGTTTGGAACCAAGATAGAGCTTTTCCTTCCATGGTTTACCGAAATCCCTCTTTAAGGATGTGAAGGTATGAAACTTCTTTTGCCCTTACTATCTATCTGAATGAGGCCAAGTGATCATAAGGATCACGTGATCCGTTATATTTTTTAACCCATTTTTGGAAATGTGATGGTCTCGCCTTGATCCTTGTTAGTGCACCCATGGCTCCTCCTGGCCTAACGCCTAAAGTCATTAGTGGGGCATGTAAAGATGTTGTGGGTAGTGGTCCTATTGGCACTCTGGTTTTTGGATGACCACGCAATGCGTACATGGTTCCCGATATCGTGGGTTGTGTTCCACTCATCCAAAGTGGTGGAGCTCTATTGTCTCATGCAAAGGATACTCTAGGGGCACTCATTGTAGGTCTTGACACGGGGATAGGAGGAGCACTAGGTGTAGGCATGTGAACTACTCCTGGACTCCTGTACACAAAATTCATAAGATTCGGTGCCTCCCCTACAGTCCTGATCAGTGGTATGCCTTGGTAAGTCCAACCTTTTAGATCACTTGCCAATACCATGTCCCGTTCAACGTTAATATCTTTTGAGGAAGACTGTTTCCCTGTAAGCTCCTGCATTCATATTAACAAAGACATGTAGCATCTTGTCCTTAGTGATTGTGTGATCAGGGGAACAATGCCTCAAGTAGAAAAAATTTGATCCCAACTCCTCTCGTTTGTATAAGACTTTAGTATTGTCATCTAGGTGGACTCTACGAGTCCAAATAGAGTTAACATAATGTAGTCCTGGTTGTTCTGGGACTAGAGGTCCTTCCTCGTGTATCCCTAATTCTTTAGGCATGTGATTCCTAGGTTATCTAATTCATATCAATTTTCTATAAGGACATACATATTCCTGTATCTCCCCATATAGCGATCTCCTTGGAAATTCACCCATGGTGCTAGGTCGATGTCAGAGGGATGGTCCTCGACTTTGACTGCAAAATGATTGATAAAATCCTTGTAGACCTTTGCGCCATGAGAATTCTCCATGTGGAATCGTAATCTACCATCATAATCTAGCTCTACACCAATTAAAGGAGAAAGATGTGAAGAAGTAGTGTCCATACTTGAGTTTGAGATGGTGTCTTGAAGTAAGCTTTCCTTTAGGTGTGTTTCGAGGCCCGGTGTCCGTGCCGTGCTCTCCTGGGTGAAAATACCACTTCTCGTGTCTGCTATGGCTAGATATCCCGACCTAATAAAAGCTCGTGACCTTAAATTCATAAAGACTTGATGCTTTACTGTACTAGAGTCACGTACCTGTCTCCACTTGAGAGAATTTTTGCAACTCCTTGAGTGCTCCAAATGCTGAATCTTGTAACAAAATCTGAGTTTTAAGTAGTATATGGATTCTCAAGATGATGTTTCTATGACAATTTTTCACAGTGTTCTATTTACATACAAAAATTGCCTATGTCCTTAAGACTCTAGGTTGTAGTGCTAGTTCCCCCTCCCTTGTAACTGTAATCTGCTCCACAGGGTGACTTTTGTCACTATAATGAAGACAAGAACAACTCAGTGGCTAGGGTAGCTGGTCACAATATCCTCTATCTATGTTTTGCTTAGTTTTGCTATCTATCTAAAAATAGGACAAGGCTGCCGTATTTTTTCAACTAAGAAATGCTTATTTTGAGCAATCTAGAGGTATTTTTTGCTATGATAACCTTGACTTCTTTGTTAAAATTATTCACAAGGATGATGTCTACTAGGCTACGATGTCAATTTTGGGAACTTAGAAGAGCAAATAAGATCGCACGATCCTATCTCTACTTTGATTCCACAAACCTCTTCATCAACATGTGTTAAGCATGAATCCCAACCCTTTTTGCAAAATTTGGTCAAAAACACAAAATTTGGCCAAAATACTGTCAAATTAGGTTACTTTTTGCACTGTTTGGCCAAAATATGAGGATTTTATGAAAATCTTGCAATCTTCCTTTGTAAAAGTTGCTCCTTAGGATGTATTTAGCAGGTGTATGACTTCAATTACCCCTGTTATGAAGCGTAGATACGATTGCACGATTTTATCTCTACTTCATAGCTGTATAATGTTTTTGTATAATTCTGATGTTCATATGCTAATTACCCTGCGCCTGATGTCTTTTTGCAAGAAATGGTCAAAACTCAACATTTAGCCAAGATACAGTAAAAATGAGCACTTTTGGAGCTAATTTGGCCTATCTATGGTGTCTTTTAGCATTTCATGATGACTTCCTTTCTAAAAGTTGGTGGTTTTGATGTGTTATATGAGATCATCATGTCAAAAGTATGCACTTCCTTAAGGTCGTTGTATGACCAAGAAAATATATCCTTATATTCCTTTAGGGTTTTGATCAATAATTCCTCCTCGTCAGGCTGTTGCAATGTAAGCCAGCCTTCATTCTTGTCTTTCTTCAGCTAAATTGATCTTTTTAGTATTCTTTGGTCCATCATACGATTCTCCAAGTGTTTGAGAGGTTCTCATTGGTTGTTGTATCACAATTTTTCAGTCTTGGTATGTGTATCGCTTGAAATGGGATAAAACACGCAAGGTGTCTTGCCTATCGTCTTCACTCTCCATCTCAGTGGTCCACACTTGTTTCATTTCTTGTTTGAGCTCATTATACTTGGACTTCCAAATATTTGAATTTTGAATGCATCCAAGATGGTTTTGAAGATTTTTCTGATAGTGTAGTGGATTTGAAGTCTTCTACTCGAGTGCGAGCTACATCTCGATAGGAGTGGTCACCTTAATTGATGCATGTAATTGCTTCTTGTTGTCGGAGGTAGATGTAGTTAAAGCCCCAATCTTGTATCATCTTTAGTTGTCTCATGAAGGGATGCCCAAGAATGATATCATAATTTAGACTTTTCCCAAAATCTACCACAGCAAAGGTGTGCTCATATTCAACCCCACATGACATAACTACTATCTTTTCCAGTAGTGCTTTGGGTTTCTCTATGTACCCATCTGCTAACTATAGTTCCATTCTTGTCTTCCTTAAGGGTGGAATTCCCCACGATTCCCATATGTTCTTTGTAGCAATGGCTACCCCTGCCCCGCTATCTAGGATAGCTAGCATTCTTTGCCCTTGAAATTTGACAAGAATTATGCTGTTACTATCCTCTCCTTCACAGTATTCTCCTACCTTGCTAAGAGGTACTGGTTTGTAGTTTCTTTTGACGCTTTCATTGTTTTGAAGGGGTTCCCTATCTCATAGGTAATTGGTACATTTATTCCAACTTGTTACAAATATTTGCCCACCTCCTTCCATAGTTCGGGTTTAACTTTAAGTATATCTACCAAAGGCAATGTGCACTTAGGTACTATGAGGTTGGCAATATCCAACGTGGGAGGAGAAGAAAATCTCTGTGTGGAGAGTTTCTTGACCTCCAACTTGGCCTTGTAATCACCCTGATATGATAGTAACGTTTTTAGTGTTTCTGCCTTACTACTCCCAGATTTTTCAGACCTTACATCTCTATATTCTGAACGTATTTCCAACTCTAGAGGCTTTTGGTCAAAGTCTACTTCAGCTCTAGAGGTGGTTTCCCTTCCTCATCTCCCACATCTTTTTGTGTTAATGTTATTGCTTCCCATAGCTTATTTCCCCAATCCTCATCTACTTCAGGAATACTGAAGTCTGGTATCATGTGGGGCATGTTAGTCCCACTCTGTTCGGCTCTTTGGAGGGTTGGCTCTGCATAGTTGATGTTCTCTACTTCTGTAGAGCAGTACTGTCTTTTCTCTCTTGCAAAGGAATGGTTTGGGTGACTGACTTTTGGTTTTGCTGGTTTTGTGTTTTTTCTAGGCTGACTATTTGTTTCATTTATTGTTCCAAGGCTTGGGCAGCCTCAGTCAATTGTTTATAGATGTCAAGTTGCCTAGTTGAACAATTGCCGGATTTGGGTAGTTATTCCACCTCTCCTCCAATGTTTCTAAAGGTTTTAATCTTGCCTCGTATGCCTGTAATAATGCATCTAGTGGTTCAAAGATCTTCTCAGAGAGGACAGATAGACCCTATTGGTTGTTCAATTTTCACTTTTAGTGGTGATCTAGTCTCCGCATCCTCACTCGATGTAGATTCAGTTCTCTTATCCTCATTCCCCTTGCTCTAAGCTTTAGCTTGCGACCTCTTTATAGCATTCAGGGGGAACTAAGGCATCACATTCTAATGAGTTGGATCGGTTTGAAGACGGTAAGATCTCAATGTAATTAAGAGGGGTCTTCCCTTTGAAATCCGGGTTTAAAGGACAGTCTTGTATTAAATGTTTAACACCACAGGCATTACAAAATCTCATCAAAGGCGGTACCCCTGGTGCATTTGGATTTTCTTTTCTACCGTGAGGACAGTCTCTGACCCAATGGTCCGCTCCACAATTGAAGCATGGCCTTGGTGGTGCAACACGTGATTGTCTAGACTTGTACGGTCCAGGTCTATTTGGTCCCACAGGTCTTGCCATTCCATTTTCTATGAACCATAAGGTGTTGTGATCCATTTGGTAATTACCCTCTAGAATCAGTGCCAAGGCTTCCGATGGTCCGGTAGTTGAAGATGCATAACCTCTCTAGTTCTCTACATTGTCCTCTCCATAATAATTGATAGGAACCATGGTGCCATCTTGGATTATGTCCTTTGGTTGGAGGAATGTGACTACAGCTGCCCCTGGCAATGGAGGTTGGTTTCCTAGAGGTCGTTTTGTGCCTGGTGCTGCATAGTTTTGGTTCCCTAGTCTTGATGCGTAGGTTTGTCCTTGACGTTGTATTATTGCAGGTGGTTTTTGAATCATTCCATGCTCTCTTAAGTGTCGTATTCTGTGATAGCACCCTTGCATTTCATGATTTGTCCACTTCTGCTCATAGTCGCACCATTTGTCAGTTCTGGGTGGCTTGTAAGCTTGGTAATTCTGTTTCGAGAGGCATTGAGATGTAGGTTGGTCTCCCCCACAAACCTCACACTTCATCAACTTTTGTGGTGGCTTGAAGACTTGATTCATTTGCTTCATGATTAGTTCTACCATAGCCTGGGTTTCATTGACACGATCCCTTTTGGTGTCACTTGTACTCTTAGTACTCGAAGAATCTGTTCCTCATAAAGGTTTATCCTTGCCATAGATGTCGGAGTTGCCATCAAGATCGATTGCTTCATAGATGCAATCATTAAGTAGCGTTTGCTTTTTGCCATAAAAGTCTCCATGTAGATTTTTGTCTCTTAACCCCTCAAGGAAAAGAAAGATAAACTTCTCCTACATAGGTAGTTCTTTCTCTGGACATCATGCGATATACTGGCGTAGCGTATTAGAGAAATCTCTCACAGACTCTTTCTCTGCTTGTTTAAAGTTAGTGATCAAAGTGCTTACACTATGTTTTATCCTTGTTTTAGTAAATTCTCCAATGAAATCCTTTTCCAAAGTTTTGAAGTTATGGTAAACACTTGTGTCGAGGGTTGGGAATCAACATATATCTTTTCCTCCATGGTTAACCGAAATCCCTCTTTAAGGACGTGAAGGTATGAAACTTCGTCTGCCCTTACTATCTGTCCGGATGAGGCCAAGTGATCACAACGATCACCTAATCCTTTATATTTTTTAACCCATTTTTGGAAATGTGATGGTCTCATCTTGCTCCTTGTAAGTGCACCCATGGCTCCTCGTGGCCTAAAGCCTGAAGTCATTAGTGGGGCATGTAAAGATGTTGTGGGTAGTGGTCCTGTTTTCACTCTGGTTGTTGCCAAATAACCACTCGATGCGTACATGGTTCCCGATACTGTGGTTTGTGGTTCACTCATCCAAACTGGTGGAGCTCTATTGTCTCATGCAAAGGATACTCTAGGGGCACTCATTGTAGGTGTTGACATGGGGATAGGAGGAGCACTAGATGTAGGCATGTGAACTGCTCTTGGACTCCTGTACACGAAATCCATAAGATTCGGTGCCTCCTCTGCAATCCTGGTCATATATATATATATATATATATATATATATATATATATGTTTGAAGGGAGCATTTACTAAGGATGATGAGCTTTCAAGACTAAACTCACACGATTGGCATAAAGTTTTACAATTTTTGTTTCCCGTAGCAATCAAGGATTGCCTCACAGAGGACATCAGGGACACCCTGTACAAGATTAATGCTTTGGTGCGGTGGACATCACAAAAGGAGATAGCAAGAGACACATTAGAGAGTGCATGACTAAATAGAGTTCAAGCCGTTGCCATGGTTGAGAACTGATTTGGATCTAATGTGTTGACAATACAAATGCATCTTTTGGTCCACATTGTTGACGAGGTGCAAGTGGCAGGGACAGTACATAGTCGAGGATGTTTTTTCTAGAATGTCTTATGAAGGCCTTAAAGGGCTTTGCCCATCAAAGAGCACGGCCAGGGAAGTATGGCCATGGGGTGGCTAGTACAAGAGTCCCTAGTTCACATCACATAGTTCCTTATAACAGTGGATCCTGATATGCCACAACTATGGAGTTAAGATGAAGATGATCGAATGCTTGACGAAGAGCCCCAAGGAAAGGGAAAAGTGAGAATGATGGATGTCTACATTCGTGACAAGGTGAATAAGTTTTGTATATTGAACTCCCAGGTTATGCAAAAATGGATTGCAAAGTATGACGAAGAAAGGAAGGAAAGGGATCAAGATCATCAAAGATTCAGGTGGAATCGCATAACAAATAGGCTTCCATATCCTCGTGAACTTGCTCAACTACCAGAGTGCCCTTCTGGCATATGTCTAGACCAAGCAATTGAAGAATCTAGAAGAAATGGGGAAACAATTAGCGATGAGGAGCAAGAACTTGCTTGTGGATGTGATCGTCATGTAACATTCTTACTTAATATTCTATTTATAGCTTTTGACGAGGTTTCTAGTGACATTTCTCTTTTAACTTAAGAGGTTCTTTATGTACATGATCGCAGATTTGGTGCACTATGGTCACGTGGACGTCACGTTTGAGTGGAGAGAATAGACAAGAAACGGACAACGTTTGATTGTGGTATGAAGGACATCTTTGAACAAGACTTAGAGAGTAGGTCCACCATAAGCAATGGCGGTACGCTAAATGGAAACTTGAATACTTTGGTACCATCCAATATATATTCAAGGTTGAGTTTAGAAAGTTCGACATGTTCATATTTGATGTGAGGTGGTTTAAGGTGGTAGTCGAGGACAACAATCAACAATACGAAGAGACAAGAGTGGATTGATTCAAGTGAACTCCATAAAGGTATGGACAGACCAAAGGGACACCTTTGTATTGCCTGAACAATGTGAGCAAATTGTCTTTAAGGTGGACCCAAGAGATCCAAGGTGGCTATTTGTAATCGATGTTGCTCCACGTAAAAGACAAATCTTTGAAGGTGTGGAAATAGAGGAAGTAATTGATGAACCTACACTCCCTAACGATGGAAATGGAATTGTTGATGGACATGATGGCATGAATGATGATGAGCATGATGGCATGAATGAAGAACCACAAGAAGATCAACAAGCATATGAAGAAGTACATCAAAGAATTTTGATCGAGTTACAAGAATTAGTGTCTAGACCACAAAATGACGAGGGAGCCTATGAGTGGAAGATGAGTTAGATATGGATGAAGATCTTGAAATGGATGGACTACAAATGCAATTACAACTAGAAGGAGACTTCGATTATGATGATGTCTCCCCAATAAACAATGTAGACGAAGAGATATTTTTAGAAAATGATCTTTTTGGGATAAGAGATCTTAATGAAGATGATAGAATCAATGAAGAGCTATGATTCTTTTGGGAGATTGTAAACAACTCTAAATGAAGTTTCTTTAATTTATTATAATTTGTCAGAAGACTTTGAACTAAGATTAATTTGTGTGTGTGTGTGTGTGTGTGTGTGTGTGTGTGAGAGAGAGAGAGAGAGAGAGAGAGAGAGAGAGAGAGAGAGAGAGAGGGAGGGAGATGAAAATCATACATAGACTCTCTATCTTTTTTCCATTACCATTTCTAGAAAAGCCATTGTTATTACTTGATTTCTATATAAGCCACGATCTATACAAGTCATTCCCATTAACAATTGCAAAGATCACCCCTTCTCAGGATTATGATAAAAGTGGATATTTTTTCATTTAGAATTTAAATGAAATGCAAGATGAAAGCAAGCAAGATAATAAAAAGGAAGACATGAATTATAAGGTAATTTTTGAAGCAAGGATTTACTATGAATCATGCAGATGCAAAGTGCATAATTACTCATTTTTCATGCATAAATATTATCTCTTTTTAATGTTTTATATCATTTGCAATTTATAAATAAACTTTCTACTAGAGGGAATTATGGCCATGGGGTGGCTACTACATGAGTTCCAACATCACAATATAGTTCATTGTAATAGTGTTCATCCTTATATACCATGACTATGGAGTCAAGACTTGGGTTTCTTAATGCTACTTAATAGCGCTATGTGAAGTGAAAATTGACTTGAGTATTTTTACTTGGCAAAGACATTCACTAATCCCAAAATTACCATTTAACTATATCTTTCTACTTCAGAAAATAAAGAACTAAGACTCAAAATAATATTATAACATAATTTCTTGTTTTCTCTATGAGGTATATGATTACAAAAGTGATAGGAGAGCTTCAAACATAGGGGGGATCCTCTAAAACATAAAAAATTCCCAAATATTATAGATTTAGAAAAATTGCTTTTTTGATGCTATTTTCGACGCTGATTTAGACGCTTATTTCAACATTTACTGTGACATTTATTTAGAGGTTTATTTTGATGCTCATATAGACGTAATTATTGACGTTTATTCCGATGACGAATTGAACATCGGAAATGACTGTCTTCTAGTAGTGTTAGGTTACCTAATATTGACAAATGATCATGTACATATGCACAAAAATAAAAATAAAAAATAAACGATTGAATAAAATAAAAAAAGGCAATGTATCATATTAAAGAGATAACCTAGGTTTCAACTAGCTTATCACCACTATGTTGACAAGCCATCATGTTCACATGCATTAAAAAAATAAAAAAATGCAAGGTTGAATCAAATTAAGAAAAGAAAATGTATTTTAATGTGCCACCTGCTCATGGACCACATACACCAAAACTTTTTTTAAAAAAAAATTGACGTTTGTCTTATTTTTTTCAATAATTTTTTTTGTATAACTTATGGTGTAAATACCAGCATGATTAGCGGCGCATTTACTGGAGTGATTTTTGGCACTTTTTTCAGTGCAAATATCGATGCGTTTTTGACGCCTTTGCTGAAGAGGAGAGAAAACTCGTGCCCTTCCCCCCCCCCCCCCCCCCCCCCCCCCCCCCCCCATCCACAACACACACACACACACACACACACACACACTAATTCACTCCTTCCCCTCCCCTCTCCACTCTTTCCTTCCCCTTGTCCCCTCTCTTCTTCCCGTCTTCACACACACACACACACACACACACACACACACACACACACACACACACACACATTGATTATTTAACCTAGCCCTAAACGAGAGGTAATTACACGCCCACACATATCCATCCACATGTATATTAATGCACACACACACATGCAGCTTGTTTATGTGATGCACAAGCACTAATACACTTGCCTTAGTGTTAATGCATATGCACTTGTATTAGTGCTAATGCATATGTTTGAGTGCTAGTGCACTTGCATTAGTGCATGCACTAATGCACTAATGCAAGCGTATATGCACTAATGCACTAATGTAAGTGCATGTGCACTAATGCATATGCATTAGAACTAATGCAAGTGCATTAGTGCTAATACACTTGTGCTAGTGCATATGCACATATAAATGTGCTAATGTACTTGCATTAGTACTAATGCATGTGCATTAGTGCATATTCACATGCATATGGGCTAATGTACTTGAATATGTGCTAATCCACTTGCATTAGTATTTATGTACATGCATAAGCTCTTATGTATGTGCATATATGCTAATGCACTTGCATTAGCATTTATACACATACATAAGCTCTTATGCACTTACATATGCACTAATGCAATTGCATTAGCACTAACATATGTAATTATGTACTAATGCGCATGCATTAGTACTTATGGATGTGCATAAGCACCTATGTGTATACATAAGTACTAATGCACTTCAATTAGTACTTCTACACACATTAACACACACACACACACACACACACACGCACGCACACACACACACATACACTTGCATATACACTAATGCTTTATGAGGGGGAGCTTTTTGAAATGGGGCCTCTAAACCTAAACCAATGGGCCTACCCTCACAAAATGTTCGTAAAGAGGTATGCACACTACTTGGGGCACCACCTTCTTTTGGGAGTGGAGAAGGAAACCAATCAAAATAACACTTGCAATCACCCACTCAAGCAACACACTTTGAAAACCCCCTTACTCTATATACACTTTGGACACTTGAACACCATCAACGATTATGCAACCCAATGCCGTGCATCAAATGAAATATGCAATTTGTGAAATAGCATTCACCTTCTCCCATAAGAATACCCATAATACATCCAGACTCCTCCTCTCTCAAGCACTCATAAAAAAAATCATGCGCGCAAGACTTGCCTCTCAAACACACAAGAGAATCACTTACACCAAACTAACACACTTTGCATAGAGAGCTCATCTCCATCTATGCAATGCCGTGACACAAATAAAATCACCATGAGAGGTAGCCACATGCATATGTAATGAATCAAAAGAGAGTTGGAGTGAGAAATTTCTTTAGACCAATTGAATAAGTGTGGAGAAAACAAACCAATGGTAAATTCAGAATAGAACACTTACTTGATTTCTTGCACACCTTTTAAGGGGAGGACAGACGATGGCTAACCATCATGAATTGCGACACTTGAAAGTTTTGAAGATGATTTAATGATCATTAACATAACCATGAGAGAGATCATGATGTATTTACAAGTTATTGAGGTGCTACAAATGATTTATTGGGTTGATGGAGTAAGAGATTGTAGAATAGAAAGAGTGGAGGATAGAATTGCACTTCCTCCAAAGAGGAGGGTTAGGAGGGAGGATGTGAAAGAGGAAGAGTTGGGGTTTTCTCTACTATTGATCAAGAAACAACATGAAGTTGAAAATATAGGTGTGTGTCCTGGAGTCTCTCCAAGGGTGGCTATTTATAGTTGTGTAGGAGTGGGATTATGCTACACTTAATTAGGATGAGTGATTAGCCCTAATTAAGTGTCCTTTGACCACTCATTGAATATTGGACATAAAAGGGACTATTTATTCACCAAAAATATCATTTTAGACCGTGAAGGCTCCATAGGGGTGCATAATGTAGGTGGGCCCCACCATGAGGACCTACGGGTGGCTCCTGCGAGGTATCTCAACTTGTCTGTCTTGGCATTTAGAAAGCATCTTTTGGTTGGTCCCATCACATGCAAGTGACCTTGAACACTCATTGCTCTTCTAGAAGATGATTAGGGGAAAAATAAGACCTGATCCTCTTGATTTACTTGATTTACAGTTCCCTTTTGCTGCGAATCTGACAGATTTACACTATTTTGACCATAACTTTTTACCTGTAGCTCGGAATGACATGCTTCAAAAGGCAAACTTTGACATTCTCAAAATGTTTGATATGAATTTGGACTATTATTCACACCCATGCACCAAGGAATTTGGTTTGGAAGGTCCACACTAGGCTAGGGAACCTTTTGCTTCCAAGTCTTCTTGTATGGGCCCTTTGCTTGTATGCATCCAAGGGGAATCATGCTTTTTCAAAAGGGTATGATGCTTAAACAAATAGAGGAGGGCCCAATATTATTTGATTGTGAAAAGAATATACAATTTGAGTCTTTTTGAAAGGAGAAAAACTATATGTATATTCTTAAGAGATATTGGGCCACCTATGTAGGGGGCATAGAAGGCTTGTAGAGATGGACCATAATCTTTGGTAAAGACAAGTGGAGAGTTGATTTTCCATGGTAATTTATCTATATGGGATGGAAGATGGATATATTATTTTTCTACTACTAATTCACAAGAGGTAAGAAAGTTTGGGGGTAGATAGTTGGTTATTGTATGCTTGCTTTTATTTACAAAGCAAAAAAGAAAAGGGTGGTAATATAAATATATGACTAAGGTGACATTTTTGGGAAGAGTACAATGTATGTGTTGCCACAAAGGTTAAACGAAGAGGGGGAATTTACTCTAGATAACTTAATAGCGTAGAAAAATATATACACATATGAGGAAGAGGACGTTGAGTTGGATGAAAAATGCTGTAAAAAGATGGTTACCATTTTATGCCACTCATATTAGCCCTCCCCCAAGCCTAGAGATATTCATATCTTTAGGAGGACGGTGTTGCTTCTTTTTCTTTTTTTTTTTTTCTTTTTTTTGTCATTTTTCCTTTTCCACTTTTTTTTTTTTCAATAGGAGGAGTGTCATGCACTCTTTTACTCCATTAGACCTACTTTTCATTACCTTAATCCCATAAATCGGAGATGGGAGGGTTGCCTTGGGTATGTTCAGATTCCAAGGTTGGTTCTTCTTTGCACATCAAAGGTTTAAAAATAGGTGGAGCATTTGCGAAGCCGAAGGGAGCCATGCCAATTTAGAGCTTAGACGATGTATGTAGATGACTTCCTATCAACGGATTGATACGTTGAAAGTAGGGATTTAATCTCCATCCATTGACTCTGGTCTTGTGGAGTTTTCCTGATAAATCTGCTAATCTGTAACTACCATTCCCAAACTTTGTTTTTATCATGAAAGGTCCCTCCCATCTTTGTAAAAACTTTTTGTCAAGTCGAGTATCAAGTCGGTTATCATAGCAAAGAACCAACATACCTTCCTTCAATCATTTCCCCTTGAGCTTCTTGTTGATTTTGTCCCTTTGGCTTGTCGCTTTGGTGATGTAGTGATCAATGGACTCTTCTCTATCTAGCTCAAGTTGTTGGAGATCTAAGATCTTTTCATGTAGAACCTCTTTTGGTTTTTTTGCCATTCTTGCAAGAACGCGCAAGCTTGAGAGCTCTACTTCAATGGGGAGAAGTGCCTCCTGTCCATAAACTAGATGAAAAGGGGTGAATTGGGTAGATACCTTGAAAGATGTCCTATACGCCCAAAGAGCAGCCATCAAATGGCGATCCCAATCATTAGGCCGGTCCACAACCTGCATAGAAATGATCTTACATATCATTCCATTCACTTTTTCCACCAATCCATTGCATTGAGGATAGTAGGGTGTGGAATGCAAGTGTTTCACTTTTAACCTCCTCAAGAGATCATTCAGAAGGTCAGCCCTAAAACCCGGGCCTCGATCTGATAAGATTTCTAGGGGTGTTCCAAACCTACTACAAATATGGTCAAAAAAAAACTTTGATACCTCTTCAGTTGTGATTCGGGTTGTGCTTGTTGCTTTCGCCCATCGCGTCATGTAGTCAACACCCATGATGATGAAAACCTTCCCTGTAGAAGTACGAGGTAGGGGACCTATTGCATCCACACCCCACTTTTCAAAAGGGCCATAAGATATTATTGGGACTCGAGGTTCATATGTTAGTCGTCTATCCCCAGTAATTTGGCATGGCTTACATGCCTTACACCAATATTGGACATCACGATGTAAGCTCGGTCAAATAAACCCTGCTTGTAAAATCTTCCTACTTGTAATATCTTGAGAAAAGTGACCACCACAGACATCATCATGACATGAAAGAAGAATTTTCTCTATCTCTTGCACACCTAGTACTCTCCTCAAGACCAAATCTTTCCCTTTGTGATATAAATCATCCCCGATCAACTGGTAAGGTGTGGCCTTCTTAACTAGTCTATGTCTTTGCACCTTGTCTAAGTGTTTGGGACACTCACCTGCTTGTAGAAAGAAGATAATGTCTTTTAGCTCCTCTTGACCTTGATATTTGGGTTCATATAGTTTCACACCTCCTACCGCCATTTGAAGCTTTTCGTTTGCGAGTAAGTCTGCTTCCTTGTTATGAGTTCTCACAATGTGTTGTACCTGTGTTTCTTTAAAACCCTTCATCAAAGCTCTTACACTACTAAGCCACTCAAACAATGTATGATTCTTGCACCTCCAAGTCCCTTGGATTTGCCTGACCACTAGCAAAGAATCACCTTTTATAATAAGTCTTTGTATGCCTAATTCTTTGCATTCTTCTAACCCAAGGGTTAGAGCAACATACTCAGCCTCATTGTTAGAGTGAACGTTGGGTAGAGTGATACCTTTTCTAACCATTACCTCCTTTTGTGGGTTCAAAATGATGATCCCCCCTGCTGCTTTGTCTTGTTGGCGTTGATAAGCTCCGTCAAAGCATAAAGTATGGGCATTATCAATCTCCTTCACTTTGAACTGTTTTGAGCCTTCCTCTCTTTGTAGTCGTGATCCTTCCCTTTCTCTCACTTTGTAGGTGAGAATGTCTGCAAGTCCTACTCTTGTGCTATCTTCTACAAGGAAAGTGTATTCAATTTCTTGGAGTTCAAGCACCCACTTTGCTATTCTAGATGAGAGGCACATGTGTTGTACTACATATGGTAGATTGTGCTCTAAGGTGAGAAAAACAAATGGCATAGGGAGAAGATACGATCGAAACTTCCTTACCGCAAACAAGATTGCAAAGACCACTTTCTCCATTTCAGTGTATCCCTTCTCGGCCGGAGTCATCACCTTGCTTGCAAAATAGATCGGCCTCATGTATGATGTTTTAGGATCTTTTTGCATCAAAACAACACCAATTTCTTCGAAACCTACACTTGGAGTGACATAGTAGGTCTCCTTTGGATTTGGTGGCATTAGGATTGGGAGAGAGCTAAGAATGCCCTTCAGTTCCTCAAAACATTTTGCATGTTCCCTCCCCCATTCAAATGTAGATTGGCTTGCCAACCTATGCAAAGGGGCGATGGCTTCTGCTAGGAGATGGATGAAGCGAGACATGTACCTCACTTTGTGGTTGAAGGTCATTAGCTCCTTAGTTGTTGTTGGTGGAGATAATGACAAAAGGGCCTCTACTTTAGAGGGATCCACTTGAATTCCTTGTGAAGAAACCACATGGCCTAGCAAAACCACCTGAGATTCACCGATATGACACTTCTCTTGGTTGAGTTGTCCCCCAAATTGATGGAGCCTCTTAAGCCCCTCTTCAACCTTTTGGCAGTGAAGTGATCTACAACTATAAATACAGAAATCATCCATAAAGACTCTTATAGATTTTCCAAAGAATGGCTGAAATACAAATATTGTGAATATCATGAAGGTGCTAGGAGCATTGGTGAGCCCAAAAGGAATTACTCTAAATGCAAAACATCCCCAAGGTGTGATGAAGGTGGTTTTTGGTTGGTCCTCTTCTGCTATTCTAATTTGAAAATATCCTGAATACCCATCACACACAATGTAGCATTCGTGACCTGCTACTTCATTCAAAATTTCATCTTGGAAAGGGAGAGGGAAGTGGTCCCTCTTTGTCGCAGCGTTGAGGGGTTTGTAATCCACGCAGACCCTCCACTTACCATTCTTCTTGGGAGTGACTACAATAGGTGATACCCATTCGGAGTTGGATACTGGATAGATGAAGCCATCCTTCAAGAGTCGATTCACTTCTTGTAGGAGAGCCTTTTGTTGCACAGATCCTAGTCACCTTAACTTTTGAGCCACGGGTTTGGTCCCTGGTTTCAATTCAATTCGATGCTCTATTACATCTACACCTCTTATTTGTGAGTAGTCAATGATAAACAAATTGGGATACCTCCTTAACATATTGATGTAGGACCTCTTCTCCTCACAAGTAAGATCTTTTGCAAGCATCTTCTCAAATCCTTCTTCAAGGTGGTGGCATCTTTCATCCCCTCGTGTGTGATTGTCTGTTGGATTTTCTTCTACAGAAACATCTTGGGTGTTGGCGTTGAATACAATTCCCATTACCTCCAAAGAAGACTCCTCTTCACTCGTTGATGCACTGGTTGATGCTTCCTCATCACTTGAGTAAGGACTCTCCTCCTCGCTCTCTTCATCTGCCGTGGTTTCATAGTTGATATCTAGTTGCTTTCCTTCTCGCCAATCATACACCACCGGTTGACCCTTCTTAAGAATCAAACGACCACTTCTCCATTTTTTATTTGCATTCATAGCAATGAGCGAAGGCCTCCCTAGGATGATGGGATAGCCCTCCCCCTTAGCTGGCATGACATACATATCCACTCGTGCATCTATGTTACATACAGAGACTTTTACATTTTCAATGATCCCCAAACACTTCACACTTGAGTTGTTGGCTAGCCTAGCTTGACAATTAGAGGACTTTGTAATTTCAAGCCCTAACCTGTTCATTGATTTTTCCGTGATCACACACATTTGAGCTCCACCATCAACATATACATTAAACACCTTTTTACCCCTTATGTAAGCATCCACAATGGGTTCCACATCTTTTTGTAGCTTTGAGGCCACAACCTTAATGGAAATATTTGCTTTCTTTTTTGGAATTCTTGTACTTACCAACTTTGGCCATTGCCTTCTTACTTTGGCTGATAGGTGTAGAAGTTGAGGCCATGAAATGTTTGGCTTTTGGGTTTGTAAATCCTCCAAGATGTTGTAGGGCTCTAGCTCGTTTCCCAATGGGAAGTCGTTGGTACTAATTTCCCTTCGCCTTGATTTTTTTTTCCTGCTACTTTCAGCTTCTTCCATCTTTAACTTCTTCTTCTTGTCCCTTCTGGCTGAATTTGTTCCTTCACTTCTCATGTCTTCATCCTTATCATGTGCTCTTGTGCGGTTTTTTGCCGGCATAACATCAAAGTTTAGAGTATTCTCATCTATTACCTCTTCTAGCTTGATGATGTTGACTCCTCTTTCTTCCTCCTCATGTGGTACGGGAGGTATATTTGCTGGTGGTGGTGGTCGACGAAGGATTTGTGGGCCTTGAGCTAGTTCTTGATGCACAGTGAGAGGAGGCGGTCTGGGGGGGTATATGTCTCCCGGAAGTCGCCTTGGATGTGGAAAATTGTACATGCCATGGCCCATTTCATTGCAATTCCAACATCTCAACTCTTGAGCTTGTCTTCGTTGATTGCGATTCCCTTCTCTTGGTTGTCGTTGTTGAGGTAGGCCCTGTACGAGATTCAGAGTGAGGTTCTCAAGCTGTTGAGTTAGCCTTTGTAAAACCTCTTGTTGAGATTTATCTCCTATTTGTGAAGATTGTGCAAGAGGGGCCCTAATTGGTGCTTCCATGGTTTGTGAAGACTCCCTCTCACTCACTTCATTCAAACCCCTTGCTCTATGTGCTTGGAAGTGTAGTTTTCTAAACTTGATGATGGCTACCTCACGTGCTTCTTCAAAGGTGCATGGGAATTTTAGCTCTACTTTAGCCTTTAAAAGTGGATACAAGCCAACCATGAATCTCTCCTTTTTTAGAAAGTTAGGTGCACCACCATGATTTTCTAATGTAGCCTCCCACCTACCCCATAGATTGACAAAGGTTGCTTCATAAGAGGGATAGTCTTCAAGTGATACCTGCTTATGTCCAATAAGACATTTCCATAGTCCTTCAGAAGTATCACCTTGCCCGAACTTGGAGAGGAAGCTTGCTCGCAGTCTCTCCCAGTTGGACTTGATTTGGGGTTGCAAGGTCTCATACCATGCTTTAGCTTCTTCTTTTAGAACCAACGGGAAGGCTCGTAGCTTTACTTCCTCTTCATCTCTCCCGGATATGATATGTGCCATCTCCAAGTTGTCAAGAAACTCTTGCGCATCTTCCCCACTTATTGCATAGAACGTGGGAAAAGAACTTGACATTTTGTTTAGACGTTTTGAAATTTATTTTTTTTAAAAAGAAACTTTTCTCTTACGGGCCGCACAAGATTGTTGACACTATAAATCTGATTACATTAAAATGAAGATGTACACATCCATTGTTAATTCGTACTTTATCATAGGTAGAATAAATGGATTAATTGAAGCATTGATTTCATTGAGGGGAGTGGATCCAAATATCCTCCTTATGATAGATTGAAACCTAAACTTAGTTGCAATGATTATATGAATGGATTGCCGAGCAATAGGCCTCAAAGGTTCATTGTTTTGATCGTGATTCATGTGCTACTCCTCGTTGTTGGTTTGAAGACCTCGTTCCTTCATATGGCCCTTGAGCACCCCTTCACCACTCCTTGTTCCTACCTTTAAAACAAAATGAAAATGTGAACATCAAAAGAATTTTCATAATTGATGATTGGAAGTATAATTGGATTGGGTGATGCCAGTATTTCTCTAAGTCTTTCTGCACCAAACATAAAAACAATGCGTTGCTGGAAAAAGACTTTTCTATCTATGTGAACATTTACTCTAATGGGTTGTGCAAAATGAAATGGATAGATGGGAACTCCATTGTTCATCACTAAAAAAATTGAAGGTAACTTGGAAATATGTTCCTCAGTGGGGGCACCACTTTATGAGGGCGAGCTTTTTGAAATGGGGCCTCTAAACCTAAACCAATGGGCCTACCCTCACAAAATGTTTGTAAAGAGGTACGCACACTACTTGGGGCACCACCTTCTTTTGGGAGTGGAGAAGGAAACCAATCAAAATAACACTTGCACTCACCCACTCAAGCAACACACTTTGAAAACCCCCTTACTCTATATACACTTTGGACACTTGAACACCATCAACGATTATGCAACCCAATGCCGTGCATCAAATGAAATATGCAATTTGTGGAATAGCATTCACCTTCTCCCCATAAGAATACCCATAATACATCCAAACTCCTCCTCTCTCAAGCACTCATAAAAAAAATCATGCGCGCAAGACTTGCCTCTCAAACACACAAGAGAATCACTTACATCAAACTAACACACTTTGCTTAGAGAGCTCATCTCCATCTATACAATGCCGTGACACAAATAAAATCACCATGAGAGGTAGCCATATGCATATGTAATGAAGCAAAAGAGAGTTAGAGTGAGAAATGTCTTTAGACCAATTTAATAAGTGTGGAGAAAAAAAACCAATGGTAAATTGAGAATAGAACACTTACTTGATTTCTTGCACACCTTTTAAGGGGAGGGCAGACGCTGGCTAACCATCACGAATTGCGACACTTGAAAGTTTTGAAGATGATTTAATGATCATTAACATAACCATGAGAGAGATCATGATGTATTTACAAGTTATTGAGGTGCTACAAATGATTTATTGGGTTGATGGAGTAAGAGATTGTAGAATAGAAAGAGTGGAGGATAGAGTTGCACTTCCTCCAAAGAGGAGGGTTAGGAGGGAGGATGTGAAAGAGGGAGAGTTGGGGTTTTCTCTACTATTGTTCAAGAAACAACATGAAGTTGAAAATATAGGTGTGTGTCCTTGAGTCTCTCCAAGGGGGGCTATTTATAGTTGTGTAGGAGTGGGATTATGCTACACTTAATTAGGGTGAGTGATTAGCCCTAATTAAGTGTCCTTTGACCACTCATTGAATATTGGACATAAAAGGGACTATTTATTCACCAAAAAATATCATTTTAGACCGTGAAGGCTCCATAGGGGTGCATAATGTAGGTGGGCCCCACCATGAGGCCCTACGGGTGGCTCCTGCGGGATATCTCAACTTGTCTGTCTTGGCATTTAGAAAGCATCTTTAGGTTGGTCCCATCACATGCAAGTGACCTTGAACACTCATTGCTTTTCTAGAAGATGAGTAGGGGAAAAAAAAGATCTCACCCTCTTGATTTACTTGATTTACAGTTCCCTTTTGATGCGAATCTGACAGATTTACACTATTTTGACCATAACTTTTTACCTGTAGATCGGAATGACATGCTTCAAAAGGCAAATTTGACCTTCTCAACATGTTTGATATGAATTTGGACTATTCTTCACGCCCATGCACCAAGGAATTTGGTTTGGAAGGTCCACACTAAGCTAGGGAACCTTTTGCTTCCAAGTCTTCTTGTATGGGCCCTTTGCTTGTATGCATCCAAGGGGAATCATGCTTTTTCAAAAGGGTATGATGCTTAAACAAATAGAGGAGGGCCCAATATTATTTGATTGTGAAAAGAATATACAATTTGAGTCTTTTTGAAAGGAGAAAAACTATATGTATATTCTTAAGAGATATTGGGCCACCTATGTAGGGGGCATAGAAGACCTGTAAAGATGGACCATAATATTTGGTAAAGACAAGTGGAGAGTTGATTTTCCATGGTAATTTATCTATATGGGATGGAAGATGGATATATTATTTTTCTACTACTAATTCACAAGTGGTAAGAAAGTTTGGGGATAGATAGTTGGTTATTGTATGCTTACTTTTATTTACAAAGCAAAAAAGAAAAGGGTGGTAATATAAATATATGACTAAGGTGACATTTTTGGGAAGAGTACAATGTATGTGTTGCCACAAAGGTTAAACGAAGAGGGGGAATTTACTCTAGATAACTTAATAGCGTAGAAAAATATATACACATATGAGGAAGAGGACGTTGAGTAGGCTGAAAAATGGTGCAAAAAGATGGTTACCATTTTATGCCACTCACTTGCATTAGTGCTAATGCATGTGCATTAATGCATATGCACTAGTGCACTTGCATTAGAGCTTTTGCAATAAAATATGTGATAATGCACATTTATTCATGGTTATGCACTTGCATTAGCACTTATGTATGTGTATAAGTGCTTAAATATGTGCATAAGATCTTATGTGTGTACATAAGTGCTTATATACCACTAATGCACTTACATAAGCACTTATGTACTTAATTATGTACTAATTCACTTGAATTAGTGCTTATTCATGTATATAGACACTTTTGTGTGTCTATACACATGCATAAGCATTAGCACTTATGCACACACTTATGTGTGTGCATAAGTGCTAATGCACTTCAATTAGTGCTTCTACACATGCGCATGCGCATGCGCGCACACACACACACACTTGCATTAGCACTAATGCATATGCATCAGTACGTATGCACATGCATATGCGCTAATTCTGTTATAGAATTGACATTTTTTTATTTATTGCAGCTGACAGGTGGAAAAGACTAGACCCAGCTTGGCCTATGCAAATGTATTTGTATATCATGTACATTTTATTATTCAAGTGCTCTTTTATGAGCTTTGGCCATTTATGACTGGCCTGCCAGTTTGTAACCGATTTGACCATTCAAGAAATCTATAAAACAAATACGTGCAAGAGGGAAATGGTCACTCTTGCACGCGGGGAGATTGCACCCAGTGTATGTGTTGCTCTTGTCATCTCTCCTCTCTTCTCTCTCGCCGTGCGGGCGTAGCACTCCGCTCTAGGAGGTGCACCTGCATGTGCTCTCTCAATCTCTCTCTCTCTCTGTCTCTCTCTGTTCGTGTTTCTTGCGATCATGCGACCACGTGATTGTGCCAAGTATGCCGATTAGCCTGTTTTATATTGTTTATTGTGTTATAACGGGTATTTCGCAGGGCAGCCATGCTCCCGTTTGTAGCAGTGGTATCAGAGCGATGGCTACATTCTTGGGCTTGCAACACCCAAAGCTATGGATATTGTCAACCTCAAAGATAAGTCTTTTTTTCTTTCCATTTTTGTACATGAAATTACAATTACTTCATGATGCTGGCCTTAAGTACGGATTGCAAGTTGTCAATTTGTGTTTAGATAGAAAATAGCATAACGGTGCATTGATGAATGATGCGGGTTATATTATATTATTTACCTCGTTAGTAGAGACGATTTGAAAAGGCAATATACCTCACCCGCAATATAAGGCAATAGCATGCTCAAAACCATCTAATTGTGGACTAAATACATACAACAAATTTATATAGCTCCGTGCTACTAGGTGTGCAAGGTGAGACAGAGGAGTAGGATAGCTTTAAGTTCATGGACAAGAAGAAGAAGAAGAAGCCCAGATCAACCATGGTTCATTTTTTTTCTTTTTAGTTTTGCTTTTCGGCTATGCTCACTCTGCCGTGTGCTCCCACGTGACGACTCAGTTTCCTTAGCAGTGGCAACTCAAAAGATGGCAGTCTCCACATGATGGTCGTTGACATCATGACAACACCGGGAGCATTGCAGTGCACAAATCAGACGTGGGCTTGGAAGCCATAAGTGGCAGAGGCCAAGCAACATGCGCACAATCGAACTCACCATTGAGAAATAGTAGGACACCACTCGGGTGCCAGTTTGAGTAAGCATGGCAGTTCTAGCAGCACGTTCCGCCATCTGATGACTTATTGGACAACGTCTGCAAAGTAGAGCTGACCCTACCATGTGGCTTCGCATGGGGCCACCCATCAGACCCTTACGTCTATTGCGCACCACCCAATCATCATGCAGGCTTTTGGAGACTAGCCAGCTGTCCACTCTCTCTCTTTACTGAACCAACCCCCGCCTACATATAGTGATCTCGAAACTGGGCGGCTTTGCACACCTCTGCATGCCGCAACAGAACTAACCTTCCCAACCCACACATGCTCACGGGCCATCATCCCGCTCCCCCTCTCTCTATTGCATGGCGGCATCAAGGGCATGCAAGTTGTTCTCTCTCTCTCTCTCTCTCTCTCTCTCTCTCTCGCACACACACATACACACACATCGGCCTTTTGCTCTCCAGTTCTAACTCACTTTCACCCACCACCTCGCATGCGTGCATGCACTGACTACTGCCATAATCTCTCTCTCACCTCATCCACCATGCCATGCAACTGAACGCCGTGACGATCATTTTTTTGTTTCTCTCTCTCTCCCTCATCAACAGCCACACACACGCATTCTCTCTCTCAAAACCGCCACCAACTCTCTCTCTCTCTCTCTCTCTCTCTCTCTCTCTCTCTCTCTCTCTCTAAATGACACCCTCTCCTAAACTACAGACAACGGTAAGTGTCCACCTCTCTCTCTCTCTCTACCAATCACCGGTGCTAATCATGTCTTGCAGCCTCCCACAAACTCCTTCTCCTACTGCACCACACATGTCATGCAAGAGCGGGCTTCTAGAGTTGCGATTCGGTCTCCTTTACCTACCCATGCATGTACACGTCGTTAAAAAAGTCTTTGTCTACTATCCCTCACTCAGCATCTCGCACTGGCCAGTAATAGCTTGTTGCATGGCTGCAGCATGCACACCCACACCTTTCGCATGGCACGATGGAAACCACCAAAGAAAAAGGAAAAAGAGGCCATTAAAATAAAATAAAATCCATTTTCCTAATATTGCCAATTGCCAACCACTAGATGAGAAAATCCTTATTGGCGCCTACCACAGCATCCTCTGTATATTTCTCTTCTCTTCCTTGTCTAATCACGACTGCCGCAGATACTCTTGGAGCAATGTGGTACCCAGCACCCTTTACCCATCAACAGTCATACTTTTTTTTTTTGTATTCGAATATGGACTCATCATCATCACCATATACCTGAGTATTTAGTGTGCAGTTAACCTGTTAATAAATTTAATAAGAAATCTTTTTTAGGGCTTTGTCTTTGAGAAACATGTTTGCAGATAAACCTAAGTACAAGGCTACCATATTGTAGACCCTCCAGCTATAAATTCCCCTACCTTGGTTATGGGTTCTGATAAATTCATGCTTGTTATATTTAATTTCTTTTCAGTAAGTCTTCTTACAGATATTCTCACAACTCTATAACCCGAATTGTCAGTTTTAAAATCAATAGCCTCCAGATATTGCGCCTTTTGGCCATGTAAATTTAGTGTATGATTAGATTGTTGTTGAATTTAACACAAAGTCTTTTTTAGTGCTTTGTTTTTTCTAGACAAGTTTTGCAGATAAAATCTAAATACAATGTTCTCATATCAAGCTCCAAGTATGTCATTTCTTGATACATTCTGATAATACCCCTCTTCAAACATCATCTCAATTATTCTTGATAAGTAAGATCTATCTATGTATCTTTAGACCTCAAAGTAACATTACCTAATTCACCACAAGTACCTATCCCATCTCTTCTCTTACCTTGACCCCTCCAAATTCCCCCACCCTTCATCACATCTCCTTATGCGCGAATCCTCTAGTTTAATAGTGGTTTGATAAATTAATGTTTATTATATTTAATCTCTTTTAAGTGAGTCTTCTTGCATATATTTTCACACCGCTATAAATACCCAAGCACCTTTACAACAGACAAGAATTTTTTCAGATGCTTTTAAGAAGACATAAATTCCTTACTTTTTTACATTATCTTGCAAAATCCATTGTTTCTACTGTCATGGGTTCTACTTTCTTTGATTGGACTCTTCGAGAGATGACTTGTCATACCACTAATTACGTGAGATCAGGTGGTGTGTGATGATTGCTAACATTTGGTATATGTTTCCGCATTCTAGTCTATTCCAATTTCATATCAGGCAGGTCATTTATTTCTCACGTTTTATGCCCTGTCTAGTCCATTGGTCACATGCACACAGATTCGCCAATTTAGGCAGTGTGTCAATGCTCATCTAGTGCAGATTCGCCAATTTAGGCAGCACAACAACAAACTACAGATTCACGCTTTTTGAACTTATATCAAATGCAGATTCGTTGATTTAGGCAGCATTAGTGCAGATTCGCCGATTTAGGCAGCACGTCGATTCGCCGATTTACGCAACACCGATCACAAAATCATGCTGCAGTGACTGGCCACCACTGCAACTGGTATGATTTTGTTACCCGGGTCCATAATGAAAGTGATTTGGATTTGGACTTACATTGTGGAATTGGAATTGGATTGGGATTTGGTATCTGCTGATTATTATAGCAGTGTTTATGTGATGAGACTTGCCATTATGAGAATTGATTCTGATGAGTGTGACCAATGATATCCTGATTAATCGGGGTATGACATATATTGCTTATTCTAGTGGTATGGGACGCTAGAATAGGTAGTATGTGGATGACGGCAGCCATAAGCAATGTTGTCTAATTTTATGAATTTTTTCCTATTTGATACAAATTTCTAATCATTGTTTTTTGACAAGTATTGTTTGCAGATTTTTATCTTCGCAACTGAGGACAGTTGCTTTCCAACGGAGAGGTATGTTATAAAATTGACATTTTATTATTTATTGCAGCTAACAGGTGGAAAAGACTAGACCCAGCTTGGCCTATGCAAATGTATTTGTATATCATGTACATTTTATTATTCAAGTGCTCTTTTATGAGATTTGGCCATTTATAACCGGCCTGCCAGTTTTTGTAACCAATTTGACCATTCAAGAAATCTATAAAACAAATACGTGCAAGAGGGAGATGATCACTCTTGCACGGGGGGAGATTTCACCCAGTGTCTGTGTTGCTCTTCTCATCTCTCCTCTCTTCTCTCTCGCCATGCCGACATAGCACTCCACTCTAGGAGGTGCACCTGCACGTGCTCTCTCAATCTCTCTCGCTCTCCGTCTCTCTCTATTCGTGTATCTTGCGATCATGCGACCACGTGATTGTGCCAGGTATGCCGATTAGCCTGTTTTATATTGTTTATTGTGTTATAATAGGTATTTCGCAGGGCAGCCACGCTCCCGTCTGTATTAAATTCACTTGCATTATCACTTATTCACTTAATTATGTACTAATGCACATACATTAGTGCTTATATACTTACATTAATACTTATGCATGTGCATGAATGCTTATCTGTGTGCATAAGGACTAATGCACTTAATTATATGCTAATACACATGCATTAGGTATTAATGCATATTGCATATGCATGAGTGCCACCACCTATGCATAAGCACCTTATACATAAGGTCTATGCATTAGTGCTTATGCATAAGCACATATGAATGCATTTGGGTATGCATGCGTTAGCACTCAAGCATAAGCGCCTATGCATGCATAAGCACTTATGCAGATGCCTTATGCATTAGTGCTTATGCATGCATTCACACTTAGACATAAGTGCTTATGGATTAACACTCAATCATAAGTGCTTATGCATGCATAGGACATAAGTGCTTATGCATTAACACTCAATCATAAGTGCTTATGCATGCATAAGCACCTTATGCATATACCTTATGCATTAGCGTCTTATTTTTATGTTGTTTATGATATGTCAATTTCAAATATGTTATGCTAGTTTCAATTATACTATGTCAATTTAATGTGTTAGTGCTTATGGCATGCATGTTCAGTGATTATGGCATGGATAATGTTTAATGCATATGTTTATGCATAGCGTGCATAGCATTTTTGCATGGTTTTTTATGCATAGCATTTTTAGTCTAAACATAGGAGTTTATCCATAGTGCTTAATGCATCACTTGATTTATTGTTTAAGGCATAACGCATTGTGACAATGTTTGAGGCATAATGCTAATTCACAATGTTTTAGGCATTAGTGCTTAATGCATGACATGCTTTAGGTTTAGCGTTTGTGTATAGCGTTTTAGGCATACATGCTTAGCACTTATGGCATGCATACTTAAGAATTTAGGTGTAGTTTAGAGTATTTAAATATTAGTTAAGATATGAAAATTCATTTAGGTGTTCAAGAGTGCATATACAAGAGTTTTAAGCTTTATACATGTTAATATATGTTTTTATAATGTTAACACTAGACTGGTAACATAACAGGACATAAAAGTGTCCTTTCAGGGTTTTGGAAAATTTTTCCAAAACCATAGTAGAGCCACTCATTTTGAAAAATCCTTTCATGAGCTTATAGTTCAAGGACTACTAAATATGAATAAATTGAGAAACTGTAAGATTTCTCATCCCTTGGTCACTACAAGCCTCCAAAGTTGATGGACTAGTGTATTTTGCCCAAAACAGCAATTTCTTACGATTGATTGCATATAAATAAGAGTGGGGATTTTTGTAGGACATGAGATAAAATGCCTCGTTAACTTTAATGGGTTGGTGATCAGAACATATGGTTGCTTTTACCTCACTAATTGTTTTTGGGCAAAAAAATAGGTACAAAAAAGTTGCATTTTTGCCATTCTGCGGACCTATCATCAAAGTTTCTATAGTCACGCTCAATACATATACTACATACATGGTTTCTTAGTTTCCTTTGGACATTTGGATTCAAAAGGAGCCATGGAGCATGTCAAAAGGATAATGGATCTCTTACTAAGTGGAACCTTGGGGGCAATGATAAAGGGCTAAATACAACAAACATGAAAAAATTGGGTTTAGCATTATGATCTCTAGAAACCCATAGATACTACTCAATATCTAGCCAAGTTTGTAGTTTATAATTAGATATGGATACTACCTACAAAATACACACAATTGGCCTAAGAAAAAAGAAATATTGAGAAAGTTATAATTGCTACTCTAAAATGTATCGTATTCTTCAACAATCAAAAAACTCAACCATCATCATATACTATGCTATATAGCGTATTAGGTCTTCCAAAACTCAAGGAAGATTAGATTTATATTATAAATTACACTTACACAATAAAAATTGAATTTGGATATCAAGAAAGCCACCAAAAAAATCATAAAAGAACTAATTTTGGCCAAAAACAGATTATGTAATTCTTGTAAGTTGGTCATAGCTTTCAATTTTAACACTTAGCTCTCCCTACAAGAGTTCAGAATTATGAAGGATTATTCTCTAGCAATCCAAACCTCACAAACATGAATTTTAGAGTGGTATAGTTGCAAAAAATTGAAAAAAAGCCAAAAACAGGACCCATTTTTTTCACACATTTTAGGTTCAAAAATGATGTGCAAGAGATAGATTAATGATGAAATCGATACTCCAAAAAAAAAGTCAAGTTTTTTTCATCTCATAAGGCAAATTTGTGGATATATAGCACCTAGAAATTCATTTTCATACTCTTCAAATAATTCAAGCAACTTAACAGGACACAAAAGTGTCCAAGGACATAAAAGTGTCCTGTTACCATTCTATTGTTAATTTATGAGTTTCTATAATTAAAACTTATGGGTTGGTTTTGCATGTTTCCCACACAGGGAGCTTCCATGCAAGCCCTTACATATGATGAAGAGTATGCTAGATATTTAGCATGCTCTTAGTACTTCCATGCGTATGGGTTTGCAGGTATAGGGCCTTCAAATCAAGCCCCACCTTTGCCATCAAACCCAGTTTCTCCCCTCCTATCTCACTTGTCATTCTCCCCCCCCAAATGCACACTTGTATTTACACCACCCCATCCACCATCTGCTTTGCAGAGCCTTCACCTTTTAATAGACAAAGCTCCCATCACTTGGATAGATCTGGAGGAGTGGGTAGTGGGGTGATGTATGTTTTTGTGTGTGTGTGTGTGGGGGGGGGGGGGGGGGGGGGGGGGGGGGGGACTACTAATGCTTCATCCCCCACACATCAATGTTGAGATGTAGAGAGAAAGGAGAGAGACAAGACAAGAGACACACCATGTACGCTCCCAAAGATTGATGTATGTTTGTGTGTGTGTGTGTGGGGGGCCGGGGGGGGACTACTAATGCTTCATCCCCCACACATCAATGTTGATATGTAAAGAGAAGGAGAGAGAGATCACAAGACAAGAAACACACCATGTACGCTCCCAAAGACTGATCCATATTGAGGTCAAGTCAAGAAACAAGACAACCATTTATAAAGAAGCAATTTCCACTAGTAGATCGCATAGATAAATGTGAGCTTTCCCAGTCTGCATCTGTGTAACCCAAAAGAGAAAGAGATTCCAAGTATTCCGATGTGAATTGTCGACAATAAACCAAACTAAAATTGGTAGTCCCTTTCAAGTATTTTAATACACGCTTTTCTCTGCAGACCAATGCTTAAGAGAAGGACATGCAAGATGTTGTCCAAGATAATTCGCAACAAAGAGAATATCAGGACGAGTATTCATGCCAAGAAACTGAAGACATCCAATCAAGCTAGCATAAGGTTGATTCATGATAAGTAGGCTGCCAGTGTTAGAAGTGTTTTTCGTACAACTCACAACACAAGGTGTGTTGTCCGAATGTGCGGATTCTATACCAAATTTTTGAATAATATCTGCAATAAACTTTGACTGTCGAAGGAATAAAATACCTTTTGTACGATTTCGTTGGATCTGATTGCCAAGACTCATGAATCTCTCCAAGATCCACCATATCAAATGCAGAAGACAATAACTTTTTCACTTGCTGAAGAAATATTAAATCATTGGAAACAAGGATGGTATCATCCACATAAAGAGCAAGAATCACAAAGCTGCTATCTTGGTGTTTTATGTATAAGTTGGGGTCTCAAGAGCAAGAGATGAATCCTTTAGAGGTGAGAAAAAGATCGAATTTTGTAAACCAGGCTCGCAAAGCTTGTTTGAGACCATATCATGCCTTATGGAGTTGGGCAACAAGGTCCTCTTTACCTAGAACAACAAACCCTTTTGGTTGTTCCATATAAATTTCCTCTTCTAGGTCACCATTAAGAAAAACAGTTCACACATCCATTGATGAGCTTCTAAATCAAATTGAACAACAAATGCCAATAAAACTCGAACACTTGTAATGCAAACAGCTGGTGAAAAGGTTTCTTGATAATCAACACCAGCTACTTGGGAGTAACCTTTTGCAACTAGACGTGCCTTGAACTTGTCAAAAGATCCATCTGCTTTTGCTTTTGTCTTATACATCCACTTACACAATAGTTGTACGACCAGGAGGTAGTTCAGTTAGTATCCATGTACCTCTAGAGATAAGAGAATCGTACTCTACTTCCATAGCCTCTTGCCATTGAGCCTTTTGTGGTGAAGAGATAGCTTCATCATAAGTAACGGGATCTTCAAAAGTCGAGAAAGAATTATCAACAATATCATCATCATAAACATGACATGAGCCCTGTTCAAAATTGTTGGGGTATAAAGCCCAATGTGGTCGCCCACGTAAGTGGGCGGGCCGCCAGGTATGTACACATATTCTTTTGTTAAAACCTAATAAGAACTCACTATGCTCTACACATTACAGTAGAGCGAGTTCACCATATCATCGTGCTCTTCTTATCGCACTCTCTCTCGCGTTGCACTTCCGCTCGTACTCCTTCAACTGGTATCAAAGCTCAGATCGAGGCTCGGGGTAGCACTGCAGGAGGCTAGAGTCACCAACTCAGATTGGAGTGAAATTTGATAGGTGAAGACACGACCCCAAATCTCATGGGCAAGCCCAAAGGGCTTGGTGTTGTCAGAATTTCATTCTAAGGTCATCTCGGCCACTGTTCGGCTTTGACAAAGGTCTGCGCAGGCCATTTTCGACTACGTGGTCTCGGCGGGTGCAGATCCGACTCTGCAAATTTGGGGTTTTCGACCTACAACTACAGGTTCTGAGGATATCGACACTCCCACAGTGTTGATTTGTGGTTGTCTACACATCGAGGGACGGCTCACAGTTCTTGGAGGCGTGTCACATATGACACGGGCGTATCTACACACAGACTGTAGCGACATCCACTAGTTCATCAAGTAGCTTGTGTTTGCTGCTTGATATTCCAAATTTCATCCTGACATTGCAGGTATTTCCACATGGGATGTATTGTCAGAGATGATGTATGTCTGTTGAGGGTTTGCTGGCTGTGAGTCACGCAGCAAACAACCGCCGCAGCGGTTACAACATATAGTGGGAAATTTGTGGATGTATGACTTTGTGGGAAGTCTATGTACTGTCAGATTTACTGCAGCCTTTGTTGAGGGTCGAGTGAGGTTTTATTGAGCTGGGGGATTCTTGAATGTTGAGATCCTTTCGGTGATACAGGTCTTGGAGCGATCCCTCGAGCACCCTTAGATAGGCAGCTATGATGTATTGACTGTTAGTTAGATAGTTGGGATTGCATCTTTGCTTTACTGCCGTTGAGGCATTGTCACAGTTTGTGCTTACAGGATAGTGACAGACAGTACAGGTGCAGGACAGGTTTACCCGCAGCTTACAGTGTAAGAGAGACAGTGTTTTTTGAGCTATTTTTTGGTCTATTTTTTGAGTACACCAGAGCCATTTTACAAAGGAGACTCTGCCGAAATTTATGCAGAATCTGAAGCTTTCTTGGTTCATTTGACAGGTTGATATTGGTTCAGAGGTCAGTTTACAGGGGAAACTCTACCGAATTTTTCCCAGGAAAGTAAACCACTGTGAAGCGTAGCTATGGCTGGATCACAGGACACTGCTCTTTACAATATCAAGAAGCTGGATGGAACCAATTTCCCACTGTGGAAGAAGAATATTTGGCCCGTGTTGGTACAAAAGAAGCAGATAAAACCTATAAAGCTCAAGGGGATAAAACCAGAAGATATGGATGAAGATGAATGGAGCGAAATGGATGAATTGGCACTTTCTACCATTATGCTGACTTTGGCAGAAAGCGTTTACTTCAATGTAGTAGACGAGATGTCGGCTTATCAAGCATGGTTAAAGTTGAGTGATCTTTATGAGAAGCAGAGTGCAGCTTCACAGGTATACTGGCTTAAGAAGCTTGTTGACTTGAAGATGAAAGAAGGGACACCTATGTCCAATCATCTGAATGAATTCAACACAATCCATAGTCAGTTGTCAGCTCAAGGTGTCAAGTTTGATGAACCTGTTAGAGCTATGTTCCTGTTGATCACATTGCCGGAAAGTTGGGACACTTTTTGCACAGCTTTGAGTAATTCTGCACCTCCAGATGGTTTGAACATAGCAGGTGTAGAAGGAAGTCTGCTTACTGAAGAAACCAATAGAAAGAAAATGGACAAAGGCAAAGGAACAGCCTTAGTTTTCAGGGGAAGGACCAAAGAAAAGTACAAAGGTGGAAAGAGGAATCAGTCTCGTAGCAAGTCCCGCAGTGCTAAAGGCAAGAGTGACATAGAATGCTACCATTGTGGCAAGAAGGGTCACATGAAAAGAGACTGCAGAGAATGGAAAGCAGAAAAAGGCAAAGAGAAAGATGAAGACCATGGTGAGAAGAACAAGTCCTCAGTGAAGATTCAAGAAATAAATGTGACAAACACTGTTGCAGAGGATGACAGTCTAGTGTCAAGAGACATCTACTTCTTGAAGAATACAATGGACTCAGCTCTTCTTACAAAATCTGATGGAAATGCACTGAGTGACTCGATTATAGACTTAGGGGCATCACTTCATGTGTCTCCAAACAAGGAGTGGTTTACCTCTTATGTGACCACTAAAGATCATGTTCGGCTAGGAAATGGGCAGACATGTGAGATCTTAGGTGTTGGAGATGTTCAATTGAAGTTTCAGAATGGCTCTTCTTTCACGTTGAAGAATGTGAGACATGTTCCCGCAATTACAAAGAGCTTGATCAGCACAGGTTTACTTGATGATGCTGGCTACGTCACCACTTTTGGACAGAACATGTGGAAGATATCCAAGGGTTCTATGACAGTAGCACATGGATTAAAGTCTGGAGGACTTTACATGATTTATGTATCAAATGTCTCTAAAAATGTAATCAATGTAACTGAGCAGCCGAACGTTTCTTTGTGGCATAGCCGGTTAGGACATATGTCCAAGAAGGGAATGGAAATCTTGTCTCGTTCTGGTTATTTTCCTGCTTTTCATTTAATGATTTTGAATTCTGTGAACATTGTCTGTATAGTAAGCAAACACAGCAGCCACATAAGCATAGAAGCAGTAGAAGAGATACACAGTTGGCACTTGTTCATAGTGATTTGTGTGGACCTATGCCTAACCTATCTCTAGGGGGAGCTTCTTACTTTATGACATTTATAGATGATTACTCGAGGAAAGTATGGGTTTACTTTCTCAAGCACAAGGATGAAGCGTTTAGTGTTTTCAAAACATTTGTGACACTTGTGGAGAATCAGAGTGGCAAGAAGCTTAAATGCTTACGCACTGACAATGGTGGAGAGTATGTTTCAAATGCCTTTCAAGACTTTTGTGAGTCAAAAGGTATAAAATGTGAACTTACTGCTCCTTACAATCCTCCTCAAAATGGTGTTGCTGAGAGGATGAATAGGACCATACAAGAGAAGGTTAGAAGTATGTTGTCTAATGCACAACTTCCAAATGGGTTTTGGGCTGAAGCTGTATCAACAGCTGTTCATCTTGTAAATAGATCTCCTAGCAAGGTTTTGCAGAAGGATTCAATGCCAGAGATGGTATGGTCAGGCAAGGTGCCCTCATACAAGCATCTCAGAGTCTTTGGCTGTGAGGCATATACTCACGTTGCAAAGGAATTTAGGAACAAACTTGAGCCAAAGAGTAGAAAGTGCATCTTTCTAGGCTATGGTAATTCTGGTGAGATGGGGTACAGACTATGGGATCCCGAATCCAGAAAGGCTATCCGCAGCAATGATGTTCACTTTAATGAAGCCAAATATCATTCTAAACCAGAGAAAGTTGAGGATATTAGAAGAGTTGTCTTCCAAGAAGATGGACCTGCACGTGCAAGACAAAATGTGAGGGCTCAAGAGGAGCAAGGACAGGATAGAGTGGAACCACAGGTTGTGGCTGAGCCTGAGCCACCTATTGTGCGTAGATCTGGATGTGTCACGCGACCTCTTGATAGGTTTGTTCCATCTATGAACTATGTCATGTTGACTGATTGCAATGAGCCTTCATGTTACAAGGAAGCAGTGCAAATGAAGGACTCCGGGAATTGGCAATTGGCCATGCAATCAGAGATGACAGCAGTTCATAAAAACAAGACATGGAAGCTAGTTAAATTACCACAGGGCAAAAAGGCTCTACCTTGTAAATGGGTTTACAGGTATAAGATCACCGCTCATGATAGTCAGCCAAAGTACAAAGCAAGGCTTGTTTCCAAGGGCTTTAACACTAGGTTGGTAACCTAACAGGACATAAAAGTGTCCTTTCAGGGTTTTGAAAAAAACCTCCAAAACCATAGTAGATCCACTCATTTTGTAAAATCCTTTCATGAGCTTGTAGTTCAAGGCCTACTAAACATGGAAAAAATAAGAAACTTGTAAAATTTCTCATCTTTTGGTCACACCAAGCCTCCAAAGTTGATGGACCAGTGAATTTTCATCAAAACAGTCATTTCTTACGTTTCGTTGCATAAAAATAAGATTAGGGATTTTTGTAGGGCTTGAGATAAATTCCCTAGTTAACTTCAATGGGTTGGTGATCAGAACATATGATTGCTTCTCACTCACTATTTTTTGTTTTGCCAAAATAAATAGGTACAAAAAAGTTGAATTTTTACCATTCTGCAAACCTATCATCACAGTTTCTATAGCCACGCTCAATACAAATAATATGTGCATGTTTTCTTAGTTCCCTATTGTCCTTTATGTTCATAAGGATCCATGGAGTATGTCAAAAGAATAATACATCTCTTACCAAGATGAATCTTGGGGACAAAGATGAAGTGTTAAATACAGCAGACATGAAAAAACTGGGTTAAACATTATGAGTTGTAGAATCCCATAGAAACTATTCAATATCTAGCCAAATTTGATCCTTATGACTAGATATGGTTACTACCTACAAAATTCATGTAGTTTTCACAAGAAACTAACAATATTGAAAAAGCTATACTTGATATACTAGAATGTTTCGTTTTCTTCCATAATTGAAAAAATCAACCATCGTTGTGTACTATGCAAAATAGGGTATTAGGTGCCCTAAAACTCAAGGAATGTTAGCTTTATGTTACAATATGCAACATAGAAAATCAAAAATGAATTTGGATATCATGAAATCCACCAAAAAATTCATAGAAGAGCTAAAATTGGCTAAAAAATAGGATTTGACAATTTTTGTAATTTGGTCATAACTTACAACTTTAATATTTATTTCTCCCTAGAAGCATCAGGACATGTTGAGGACTACTAAAGATAGTTCTCTAGCATTATAGACCTCACAAACATGAATTCTAGAGTGGTATAGTTGCAAAAAGTTGGAAAAAGCCAAAAACAGGACCCGTTTTTTCACACATTTTAGGTTTTGAAATGTTGTGCAAGGACAATGTTAAAGATGGAATTGATATTCCAAAAAAATGTCGAGTTTTTTTCAGCTCATGAGACAACTTTCTAGATAGATAGCACCTCAAAATCCATTTTGAAACTCTTGACATAATTCAAGCAAAATGGTCACTTCACAGGACATAAAAGTGTCCCAGGACATAAAAGTGTCCCATTACCAACCTAGTGTTAAGCAAGAACAAGGCATTGACTTTGATGAAGTCTTCTCTCCTGTGGTCAAGATGACTACATTGAGATGCTTTCTTGCATTGGTTGCCATATTAGATTTGGTGTTGCACCAAATGAATGCCAAGACAGCGTTCTTGCATGGTGATTTAGATGTGGAAATTTACATTCAGCAGCCAGAAGGGTTTGTTGAGAAAGGCAAGGAAGATTGGGTATGCCAGTTGTTAAAGAGTCTTTATGGCTTAAAACAATCACCGAGGGCATGGTACCATAAATTCCACAAGTTTATGCTTTCTCAAGGCTACAAACGTAGTGAGTTCGATCACTGTCTATATACAAAGAAGGCTAAGGATGGTAGTTGGCTGATCCTTATTTTGTATGTGGATGACATGTTGATTGCTGGCAAGCACTTGGAAGAAATTTCAGCTTTGAAGTCAAAGATGGAAAAATCGTTTGACATGAAAGACATGGGTGAGGCAAGTCATATACTTGGTATGCGCATTGAGAGAGACAGATCAAAGAAGTTGATTTGGTTATCTCAAACAGAGTATATTGACAAGGTTTTGCAACGTTTCAATATGGAGAAGGGAACGACACCGAGTGTTCCATTGCCACCATATGTGAAACTTAGCAAACAAGATTGTCCTGTGTCTGAGGAAGAACAGGCTGAAATGGATAAGATTCCATATGCGTCTGCAGTGGGTAGTTTGATGTATGCAATGATTGCTACTCGCCGAGACATTGCATTTGCAGTGGGAGTAGTAAGTCGATACATGTCAAACCCAGGCAAGAAACATTGGAAGGCAGTGAAAGGAATATTGAGATACCTGAAAGCTACAAAGAGTATGCGTATATGCTATGGGAGTCAGGAGCTAAGTGTAAAGGGTTTTACAGACTCAGATTATGCAGGTGACTTAGACAACCGAAGGTCTACGTCAGGGTATGTCTTTACATTGGCTGGTGGAGCAGTATCATGGCGTTCTAGATTACAAGATTGTGTTACTCAGTCTGCTACAAAGGCTGAATATGTTGCAGCATCAGAGGCATGCAAAGAATCAATTTGGCTTAATCGACTAGTAACAGATTTGGGAATCAAAGAAGAGATGCCTGTGTTATATTGTGATAGTCAAAGTGCTATACAATTGGCTCGCAATCCAGTTTATCACTCAAAGACAAAGCATGTGGATGTGAAGTATCATTTCATCAGGGAAATGCTCGAGGATAAGCAACTTCAGCTTGTCAAAGTTCACACCATAGAAAATCCTGCTGATCTACTTACAAAAGGACTTCCCTCAGAGAGCTTTGCGCATTGTCGCACGCAGTTAGGTGTAGGGTAGTACATCACTTCTCTACATCTCTTGTATATTAGCTTGTATAGTATCTTCTCTCACACTTAAAGTACCACATTGGACTTTAAGTGCGAGGTTTTTGGGGTATAAAGCCCAATATGGTCGCCCAAGTAAGTGGGCGGGCCTCCAGGTATGTACACATATTCTTTTGTTAAAACCTAATAAGAACTCACTATGCTCTACACATTATAGTAGAGCAAGTTCACCATATCGTCGTGCTCTTCTTCTCACACTCTCTCTCGCGTCGCACTTTCGCTCGTACTCCTTCAAAAACCAATAGACAGATCAACAAAAATATCAATATCATCATTGGCAACATTTGGAATGGATGTTTGTGAAGAGGAAAGCTTCTCTATAAGAAGAGTTTCATCATCTGAAAAAAATGGAAAATCCTGAAGCAATGATTTAGTATCATCAGAATCGTCCATGGACCATGAGCCTCCCATAAGTTGTTCATTAAAAGTGGCATCACGATTCACAATTAATTTCTTAGAGGAAGGGTCAAAGAATTTGTAGCCTTTGGAAGTGTTAGAATATCCAATAAAAATAACTTTAAGACTAGGAGCATCAATCTTTGTTCGTGTTTCTTTGGGAATATGAATATAAGCAATGCATCCAAAGGTTCAAAAATGAGATACAGAAGGAATGTCACCTGTCCATGATGTGATGGGTATCTTACCAGAGGGTGGAGTAGTAGGAAGATGATTCTGAATAAATACTGCTGTCAAAGTAGCTTTAGCCCAGAAAACACAAGATAAACCAGAATGAATCAGCATACATCTTACATCATTGAGAATAGTGTGATTCTTTCATTCAGCAACGTCGTTCTGTTCAGGTGAATATGGAATAGTGTGTTCATGATGAATTCCATTGTCAGCTTAGTAACTCACAAACTCTTGAGAAACATATTCGCCTCCATTGTCACTACGAAGCTTCTTAAGGCGACGACCAGTTTGAAGTTCTGCAGCCTTGTGAAATTGTTTCAAAACAGATAAGGCCTCAAATTTCTGTCTAAGTAAAAATACAGTCGTATACCGTGAGAAATCAACAAAAGTAATGAAGTAGCGATATTGTGATCTCGAAGAAGCTAGAGGTCCACATATATCAGTATGAACAAGATCCAATATGTCATGAGAATGTGTTGTATTTGAAAGAGGAAAGGGTTTATGATTGTGTTTCCCAAGAGCACAAAATTCACAAATTTCCATATGGGGATGGGCTTTAAGGTCCATGCCACGAACAAGATGACGACGTTGAAGATCAAGGATTTTTGAGAAATCAACATGAACAAAATGGTGATGCCATACCTTGCAATAACGATCACCTGGAGCAGTGACAACATTTATTACAACATCGTTGAGAGAGAGTTCAAACAAATTACTGTTTCGAGGAGTAGTGGCTATAGTCTGTCCATCTTTCTCAATTCGGCATTTGGTATGATCAAATCCAGCAAACAGACCAAGATCAACAAGTCTAGAAACTAAAAGAACATTACGTTGAAGATCTGGTACATGTAATACTCCTCGCAAAATTCGAGTGGAAGAAGATAAGGTACCAAGATATAAGTCTCCAATACCCTTTACTTGACAAGTAGTATCATTAGCAAGATAAACAACACATTGAACTAGTAGTGGATGATAGTTATGGAGCTACCTAGACTGATATGTTATATTTCTTGTAGCACCAGAATCGACAATAAAAAGTGATCCATCATGTACATGAAGTATTCTATCTGGAAATAGAAAAACAGAGGTTGGAATGTGTTGAAAGATGATTGAAACAGCCCAATCCTTGATAGAAAATCCGCTTGGTAAACCTGCAAGTTGACACAAGGTACCAACACCAACCCCTATCAAACCAACTCTAGAGAAACAAGTAGAAACGAAGGAGAGACTCACGACTGCCTCTGAGTCTAGAAGAGAACCTATCATAGTGCCAAATACAACAGATGGGACAATTGATGGTTTCCAGCCTAAAACATTGGTAGAAATGGGTAAGGATTGTAACAGTCTAGATGACCTATGGAAGAAAATTCGGGAAGCAAATGAATCTAACAAGGTGAACCACCAAATAAATAGCACGAGAAAGGAGAAAAATGAGATCTTACCTCCCATTGAAGAGATTGAGGTAAGATCACAAATGAACTTTGATATGCATTCACACGGGGGAGACCAGGGTTCAATTAGTTTGGGGCACAGCCAACCAGACCCGCTAAAAACTCTACCCTCATACCTAGGGGAGTACGAAGCTAAGTCTGAGGTGAGAGAAATCCCATCTCAAAGACTTTCTTCCAATAGAGTGATGGATTCACAAGGGTTGATTGAGTTATTGTCCACCCCTGTGGCATGCAAAATCACGTTAGCTGAACTCCTGAGGTTACGACAAAACAATGTGGACCACCGTAGGCAAATTTTTAGAAAAATTTGGAGTAAAAGATCCTACCTCAAAGCTTCAAGAAGGGATCAGAGAATTGGACAAGCCTCAACTAAACACTCGGACTATACCTTTAAACACGGTTGGAGAATATTGCGAGGGAGAAGATGGCAATACCACACTACCAATATAATTTCAAGGAGTAGTATCCAAAGCTATTCTTGACAGTGGAGCAGGAGTCGCTATCGCCACCAAAGAAATTTGGAAAAAATGGGGAAAGCCGGCTTTGAGAGCTACTAGAATGAAATTGCAACTGGCAGATGGGTTCATGGAAAAGCCTCTAGGACTTTTAGAAAAAGTAATTTTCACCTCTTGCGGAATCGAGTATGAGCATACATTTGCAATAGTTGATTTTGACAAAAATAACAATTACAAGATCATCGTGGGAAGACCATTCATGAGACAATTAAAGATGGTCCATGATTGAGGTTACGACCACATATACCGCAGACGTGGGGAGACTACAACCAAAATATACCTAAAAGACCATAGTTACAAGGATGTGAACCAGACACCAGTGGAAGAGTTTGATTCAGCTACATTGGCAGGGTCCGAACTCCCAGCATGGTTGGGGCAGAAAAAAGATCTATGGATGTGCGGGGCTTCACATTGTGGGAGCTTAAAAAGAGGTGAATGCATCTTAGAAAGAGCTATGGAGGACAAGGATTACATTCCTGAACCTTTTCCCAAAGATGCCTTAGAACCTCTGTAATGGGAACACATACTAGCAACATTGGATGTCTGTACCATTACAGATAGCCCAGCGACAAAATTTTGCGATAAGGATGGCTATGATGTGATACCCTATTACATGGTAAGCCTTATACCAGTAGGAGATGAGAATGTAGACTCACCAGAACAAGAAGAGTTTTATGACTCCTCTGAGCATCTGGAATTAAGTCACGATGCAGATAACGTGTTTTCAGACAGCTCAAGCGAGCGTAGGGAGACAACCACGAATATCAATTTTTATGATTTTGAAAATCAACATCCTAGACTCCAGGAATGCTATAGAAAAAAAAGAGCAGAAAACGATATTAGAGAGAACCTAATGCCCAGGATAAAAGATAAAACTCACTATCTAATGCACCGAAAGATTCTCAAGAGTTCCAAGGGAAAGGACACATGAAGAAATAAAACAAGCACGGAAGATTACAACAGAAACAAAATCAAGCAAATCTCAACAATCAAAACAGGAAAAGACCAAAGATCCAGACTGGACCAAAATGGAGCGTAAAAAGAAATACCAAGAACTAAAATGGTCGTTACGAGAGGTATGGACTACTGAAGAAGAAAGTGAAGGGAGGGAGGATTCAAAAAAAGGGAACATGAATGTACCATCCCATTATCAAAAATTCACTATCCAAGATAGAAAAATCATAATGACGCCACCAGTAAGGGAAGAATAAACCAGGAATATTACGATGGGCCGAAAAATGCTAAACGGATAGACCTTGCTGCGCCAGGCAAAGAGCCTCAATTTGTCTATATATCAAATGATTTAGAGCTTGAAGAAGAAGAAAGGCTGACACAACTTATCAAGAAGTATAAAGATGTGTTTGCATGGTCCTACAAAGACCTCAATGGAGTTGATCCATCGATATGCCAACATACAATTCCTTTGAAATCAAATGCCAAATCTAGCAAACAACGCCCTTACACATATAATGACACATTATCTAAACAAATCAAAGAAGAGATTGACAAGCTGATGGATGCTGAATTCATCTATGAAATCGAGCATACAGATTGGGTGTCTCCCATTGTGGTTGTCCCCAAAAAGAATGAAAAGCTGCGTGTGTGTGTGTGTGTGTGAACCTCAAAAAAGTGGACACTGCCACAATAAGGAATAATTTTCCCTTGCCGATCACAGAACATGTGCTTGAGAGGGTGGCTAGAAAATGGCTTATTTCTTTTTAGATGGGTTTTCAGGGTATAACCAATTGGAAATTGCAATAGAGGATCAACACAAAACAACATTTTCCACAGAGTGGGGAATATATGCATATAGAGTTATGCCTTTTGGCATAACCAATGCCCCAGCTACCTTCCAAAGGTTAATGACTCATGCGTTCAAAGAATACCTCAGAATATTCTTAAAAATATATATGGATGATCTCTCTGTCCACTCTCTTATACGAGAAGAACATATGGACCATTTACAAAAGGTATTTGAGAAGTGCAGAACATATCAAATCTGTCTCAACCCAAAAAAGTGAATTTTTATGGTAAGACAAGGCCAAATCTTAGGACATATTGTCTCAAGAAATGGCATAACCACTGACGTAGACAAAATTAGAGTCATAGTAGACTTGCCCGGGCCTACTAATGCCAAACAAGTACAATCCTTCATGGGACATTGCGGATATTATCGAAGATTCATTTATATGTATGCGGTCATTGCACAACCACTATATCGCTTATTAGTCAATTTCGACTGGACTGAGGAGTGTGAAATTTCATTCAAAAGGCTTAAGGAAAACCTTGTATCAGCACTTGTACTTAAAGCACCAGATTGGGAAAAGATATTCCATGTTCACATTGATGCATCATGGATTTCCCAGTTTATTATGCAAGCCAGCAGCTAAATAGTGCAGAAAAGAACTACACCACCACAGAAAGAGAGGGATTAGGAATGATTTATGCTGTAAAGAAATTTTGGCATTACTTGCTTGCAAACAAATTTCTGCTCTTCACAGATCTTCAAGCGTTTTGTATCTAGTAAATAAACCATGGAATACTGGGAGAATTGTACGCTGGTGTAGATGGCTGGATAATCACCATGTGGGAACGTGTTCTTAGAATATGGGTAGCGAATTACTTAGTAATTACTAGAGTAATTACTACAGTAAACCCGAAGCGCTAATAGGGTCCATTACATTATTATCGGGCTGGAAATTGTTATCACTTGTATTAGCGCTTTGGGCTATCATTGTACTTGAGCATCAATGGCAGTATTGTCGGCTGTACTTTCCCTCTGTAATCATATTCGTTGTAATCTTTATCTGTAATCTCAATCATGGCATATGTTTCAGTGATACTTACTTCTCGTCCAGTCTTCTGAATCTGAATCTGAACCTTATTCCAGTCTATAAGTCTGATTCTTATTTCAGTATCCACATTTCACTCTAGTCTCTGATTTCTGTCCAGTCTGCTGCCTGAAATCTTCCCACACTAGTAGCTAAAATCCTTCAACACTAGAATTAGCTGTCTCAAGAGATCAGCTCCAATTCCATTTTGGCGATCACGGTGGCTCGAGCTGAAGCTCGTTGACTGAAAGACTCTTCTCCCAGTTGAAGTTTTCAGTAATGGCACCAAAATCCAATTGTGGCTGGAAATCTACCATTCGTGTGGACCCCATTACTGACGAGTTAAGAAGAGAGTCTGACCCCAAGCAAGAGAAAATGACTGACACCGAGACTCAGGAGGAGCATAGTCAGGCTGATGAGGCGCAGGAATCACAGCACTCCAGTCATTCTCAACGCCGACGGGCAGAATGGGAAGCACAAAAGGCAAAGACTTCCAAGAATTCTCAACCTTGCCAGAGAGATCAGCATATCAAGGGCAGAAAGGGAAGTCACCGTACTTCTAGCAGACAAAACAGAGAAGATACTAATACTGAGACAGAGACAGAGATTGATTGGAATGCTGACACTGAAAATTGCAAGAAGGCTCCCAAGCGTCATTCTCAAGCCAAGAAGAGAAGTGGTGGGATAAGCAGTAATCGAAATGATTACACAGCTTCCCTGAAGATTTCCTTTCCCATGTTCAAAGGAGGGAAAAAGGATGATCCAGATGTTCACATACAAGCTTTCGAGCAGTATGCTAAACTAAAAAACATTGATGAAGATGATTGGGGGGAATATTTTCCACAAACCTTGAAGGAGGCAGCGAGGAAATGGTATTGCCATTACCCTGCATCCCAGCTGAGATCATATAAAAAATTACTTAAGGCCTTCACGTTGGAATATTTTGACAATCGAGGAGACGAGGATATTCTCTGTGAACTGGATCAGATCAAACAGAGGAATTTGTCAATCCGCAGCTATGTAGAAAAGATAAAAGAACTGCCGTCTAAGAAGAGATTGAGGGCATGGTTTTTAAATGGGTTCAGAAGCAAGAAGCTTAGGGAACAAAAAGTACCAGCCCCTACAAAAAAATTCAATGACCTAGTCCAAAGAGCATTAAAGCTGGAACAGCAGGCTAAGAAAGAGAAGAGCCACAAGAAGCGAAGGACCAGTAGCAGTAGCTCGGCTTCTGAATCTTCTGATTCCAGTGCAACGTCCAGCAGCTCCGAGAGCAGCTCCAATGAACGAACAAAGGAGAAATCAAAGAAGGAATCATGGACCAAGAAGATTGAAGAAATGGCTAGGCAGATTGCAGAAATTAGCCACACAAGACATCCGGTCCGAAAGATGGAGACTTGGTGTTCAAGATGTAAATCCAAGGACCACATCTACATTGAATGTCCACAATGTACCTACTGCAAGGCCTTTGGTCACCTATGGAATAATTGTGGCATCAGAATTCACCATTTTAAGAAAGGAAAGGACCTATCAGTGGTTGCCTACACTGAACCAGTGAAGGTAGAACCAATCAAAGTATCTCAAGAGGAAAGACCAGGTACCAATGGTACTGGTCAAGGACGTGGCAGATACCGACCAGGAATGGGCAGATGAAGAGGAAGAGGCAACTTCTAGACCAGGAGCATGAATTGCTATACTTGTGGGAAGTATGGTCATTTTGCAGCCCAATGTCCAAATGCACCGGTAATGACTGCTATTGAGGCTAAGGCACTAGAGCCAGTTCCAGTCAGGGTGGTTACCAGGAGCAAGAGAGTAATAATTGAAGAAATTCCAAACATTTTAGAAGTACCAGTCAATCCTAACAGCAGCAAGTGGGCTCAACAAAGGGAAGTTTGGAAGGCCAAGGGTAAAGAAAAGGTGGTAGATGAGTGGAAAGAGTAGCGGGAACTAGCAGCTAAAATCACAGAGGATTTAGCTAAGAAGCTGCCAGAGCAGCCAGAAAGTTTCAAAGCTAGAGTCATTCAGAAGATACCAGCCCAATCGACTAATAAAGATCAGTCAGTATCGGCCATGACAGAGACCATGTTCCCTATAGTACATGGACTAGCTGATGAAATGGGAGTGGATGGAAAGAGTAGAAGTATTGCTATCGAAGAATGGCAGTGTGAAGATACCAGTTCTTCAAGCTCTGACAATCAGTCTGACAAAGAGCGAGAGGAAATTCATGTGAAAATTTGTGATAGAATCCAGAAGCTGACTATAGAGCTGGAGGATATAAGAAAGACCTTGCCTGAGGTGGCCAACTTTATCAGACAACGTAGAAAGACTGAGGTAGAGGCCAGAGCAGTGGACCTAATGGCTGTTCGGGATGATGAAGTTCCACTTATTTAGGTAGAGTACAAGGTCAGGAAGCAGTGGGAACCTCTCTCAAGCATCATACTGGATGGAGGAGCAGGAGTCAACATAATGGGAGCCCATCTTCAGTAGAGAATGGGTATCACTAACATGAAACCAGCACCATTCAAAGTAAGAATGGCAGATCATTGAGTCGTATAGGTGACGGGTATGATTGAAAACATGCAGATAAGAGTTGGGAGGGAGAAATTCAAAACTAGTTTCTTGGTCTTGGATGTGCAGGGAGCATATGGAATGCTACTAGGCCCCGCCCATGGTTAAGAACAACACATGCTATTCATGACTATGCAAACCAAACTTTGACCATAGAAGGGGCCAGTGGCAGAATCAAAATCCATACCAACAACACCAAGAGCTGGAAAAAGGAACTGAGGCCGAAGGAGTTGTGTCAGAAATACAGAGCCAAGAAAATTGAGTGAATGCTAGCAGCTATGAACATATTTCCTTTGGCAGAATTTGATTTGAATGCAGTCCTGCTGAACAAAGAGCAAGCTGACAAGCAGAAGAGACAATTCCCTGATCAGTTTATTGAAGTCAATGCAGGGGAAAGAACAGTTTAGCTAACTGGAAGAATGGAGGAGCCAGCTGATACTGGTATAAGGGAAGAACCAGTATGTTCTAAAGAGTACCCACTGGATCAGAATAATGATTCAGAAATGAATGGACCTTCTTGGGACTACGCTGAAGAATCGACCAAATGAAAAGGAGGCGGACCAAACTGGTTTCTTCCAGATGATCAAGAAGTAGAGGAGTGTAACCTGGGATCATAGAAAAATCCCAGAATGATCAAAGTCAACAAGCACCTCAAACCGGCAATGAAGGAAAAGGCACGGAAAATGTTCCAGAACTATAAAGATGTGTTTGTCTGGGAACATAAGATTTGAAGGGAGTAGATCCTGAAGTCTGTCAGCACCGAATACCTCTGAAACCGGATGCTAGGCCAGTAAGATTGCAAAGATACCGGATGAACCCCAACTATGCAAAGAAGGTCAAGGAGGAGATTGATAATCTTCTCAAGGTTGGGTTCATAACGGAAGTAGCAAGCAGTGATTGGTTATTTTCCATAGTCGTCATTCCTAAGAAGAATGGGAAATTAAGAGTTTGTGTCGACTATAGGAAACTAAATGCCTAGACTATTAAGCATCCATTTCCCTTACCTTTTACTGATATGTTGCTTGATGAGATCGCAGGATATGAGATGTATAGCTTCATGGATGGTTATAGAGGCTATAACCAGTTACAGATCGCTCGTGAAGATAGGGCCAAGACCACTTTCATCACTGAGTGGGGAGCATTCATGTATCTGGTGATGCCTTTTGGCTTGTGCAATGCACCAACTACTTTTCAGCGGTGTATGATGGAGATGTTTAATGAATTTCTTTATCGGTTCCTCGCCATTTTCATAGATGACTTCATTGTCTATTTAGATGAGGAACAACACCTTCTATTCCTAGAGATGGTTTTTAAACGCTGTCAGGAGAAGAGGATTTGTTTGAATCCATTCAAATCTGTATTTCTGGTCTGGAAGGGACAGCTACTGGGACATGTGGTTTCCCGCAATGGAATAGAGATGGCCAATGAAAAAATACAGTGTGTCCAGCAAACTAAAGCACCCATAACTGCTTCAGAGTTGAGTTCTTTCTTGGGTTATGTGAATTTCTATAAAAGATTTGTACACATGTTTGCTTCTCAAGCAGTACCACTATATAAGCTTACAAAGAAGACCAGTAAGTTCAACTGGACTGCTGAGTGTGAGGAGAGTTTTCAGAATTTGAAAAAATCCATTACCAGTAAACCATTCCTTAGGCAGCCGAATTGGGATATTATTTTTCATGTACATGTAGATGCTTCAGGATTGGAAATGGGGGCAATATTAGCTCAGACAGATGGCAGAACAGACTATCCAGTCTATTTTGCTAGTCGCAGATTTAGTCAGGCTGAACAAGGCTATACGACTACTGAAAGAGAAACCCTCGGAATGGTTTTTAGCGCTACGAAGTTCAGGCATTACCTATTGGGGAAGTTATTCCATTTTTATGTGGATCATCAAGCTCTTCTATTTCTGATTAACAAAGTTATCATTCAAGGCACGCTGATAAGATGGATGATGTTCCTTATGGAATTTGAATTCAGAATTTTCCATAAGCCCTGGCCGAAACCACTGCGGAGCTGACTTTCTTTCCAGAAGTACGGAGGAATGTTCAGAATCACCTCTGAGAGATGAGCCAGTGGATGCTGATTTATTTCAGCTAGAAGCAAAAGAATTAGTGGATCTTGAATGGTATGATATTTATCAATTCCTTTCCCAAGGTGCCTTTCCAGAGGATTGGAAACAGAATCAGAAGAAAGTTTTGATCATAAAAAGCCTGAAATTTGCCATCATCGGAGGAGTACTTTATCGACTAGGTGTGGATGGTATACTTCGACGATGTGTCCCTATGGAAGGAAGAATGCAAGTGATTTCTGAAGCGCATAATGGTGAGTCTGGTGGACACTTTTCCAACAAAGTGACCTACATTAGGAGAAACTTGGACTCAATTTTGGGCCCTTTAAGAAACGCCAACTCAGCATAGAGAGAGGTAATTATGAAGAATGAAAAAGGTTTTTTTTGGAATTCTATTTCTCCTAGTATATACGTAAAAGTTTGCTCAATCACTTAAATGCATGCTCGTACAAAATGCTTTTCGAGCGCCAAACTTAAGTGAACACAAAATTCCATGTCTGTGAATCTTAATGAGTGATGTGATGTACGATGAGAGAAAACACGCAAGAGTTGTTTTCAAAATACAAAAATAATGCCACGGATGCATACGGAACGTCCAAAAACCATAGGATAGCTCTTTAAAACGTTGAAATCTGACGTCTCTAGCTCAAGATAGAGCATTTTTAAGCCTAGGGCCTCATGAGGTCAGTACCAAGCGAATAGAGGCCCTTGAGGTTCTGACTCCTTCATAATCTTAAATAGTACCTATCAATCACTATCAAGTACAATCTGTTTGAATTTAAATTGCAAGTACTTCATAAAAAGGTGATTTATACTTGTGCAAGATGCACAAGTACAAGTCCTTCACTTTATAGGATAGTAACAGCGGGTCATAAAAAGGCGTTCCGACGCTTGTGCCAGATGTCATTATCAAGCGCCTTACTTTCCGGATGATAGTGACAATTTCACCAAAATGGTTTTCATAGACATTTTCAAAATGAGAAAAAAGGTTTTTTCAAGGTAACGTTAGTCTTCTTCCTATTGGCTAAGGAGCATTCTCTGACTAGAGTTGAAAGGCACAAAAATGAATCCATTTCTTTCCTAATGCAAGAAGATTCTGCAAGCAGGTCTGTGGTGGCAAACACTGATTGTTGCTGATGTCAAAAGTTTTTGTAAAACTTGTGACATATGCTAAAGAATGGGCAGACCAATAGCTACAGACATGACTCCCTTAATGCCAATACAACCATTGGGAGTATTCATGAAATGGGACTGGATTTTATGGGACCTTTTAAGAAGGTGACTCCCAGGAAGAACAAGAACATCGTGATGGCTACTTGTTATGTTATTAAGTGGGTTCCTGACAACACAGCCAAGTCAACTGCAAGGTTTCTGTTTGAGAATATTGTCTGCCGATATGGATGTCCAATAGAAATTGTGACCGATCAAGGAACACATTTTATCAATGATACTATGGAAATCCTATTGGATATGCTTTCAGTCAAGCATTGGAAATCTACTCCTTACTATCCTAGATGTAATGGACAGGCTGAAAGTAGCAACAAGACAATAAAGACTATTCTCACTAAGGTGGTCCAAAAGAAACCAGACCAGTGGGATTTGAAGCTTCAGACTGCTTTATGGGCTTATAGGACAACTTATAAGGTAACTACTGGAATGACACCATTCAGAATGGTGTATGGTACTGAAGCTGTGGTAGTATGGAGTTTGTAATTTCGAGTTTGAGAATGGTTGTGAAGTATGGATTAGACTTCAACCATAATCTTAAGAAAAGGCTGGATGAACTGATGCAGTTAGATGAACTCAGGCAAAGGGCTATATTGGAACAAGAAATTGTTCAACAACGAAGGAAGCACTGGCATGATCGCCGAATTAAAGTTTGAGAATTCCAGAAAGGAGACTTACTGCTTCTATATCAGTCTAGATTGGGTCCAAAGAAGCCGAATTTGAAGATTGCTTCGGCAGGACCTTTTGAGGTCGATTGGGTCTTCTCCAATGGCACAGTCAGATTGAAAGATTTATCTGGACTAATGTTGTTGGGAGTGTATAATGGAGCCAAGATCAAGCTCTATTATTCAGAGACCACAGAAACTGGGTTAGAACAAGGAACTAAGGAACTAGAGGTTGTTGATCCAGAGATACCGGAATTTGATATTTTTGGACTTTTTCATGTGCAAACAGTTCCAGTTTCAGAACCGGTACCAGAAGGACCAGATCAGTCTAATCTTAGAATCAGTACTAGTACGGTCGCACCCACTGGGAATCAGTTCAGTACTAGTATGGACACACTTTCCAAATTTTAAGCGCCCAACAGTCAAATGGCACGCTAGTGGTAATTATTACAAGTATGGGTCGCAGTCTTGTCCAATGCATGTCTGCCACGACAGCAACGACGCACACAAGTCTAGGAGTGGCGAGTGGTGGAGCTTTTATGGCGCGAACACGTATAACAGTTAGAAGAGTTAGCATTTTTCCCCATAAATCTCCTGCGCGATGCTTTCCTCCTGTCAACCATTCACCATCGCCGAGCTTCGAGGTTTCTTCACTACAGTCACAAACTTCAACCTCTAACGAGACAACTGACTGTCAGACAGTCTTACCAGCGACACCAGGAAATGGCTACACAAGTAAGTCATCTTCTCCTTCGCCTGTCTCATCGTCATCGACCTCACAGTGTATGGGTAGAAGAAAACTCTCAGAGAAGATGCAGGAAACTCTTGAGGAAACCCAGGCTATAGTTGTTGAGGCAAAGGCAAGCCTTCCCGTTCTTCCATACAGTAAAATCCAACAATATGTATTTACTGATCACGCAATGACTCTGCTACAACTCTGGGATCTGCAAGTTGTGTTGCAAGCTACAAGGATTGATTTTGATGCAGATATCATCAAGAAAGTTCTTGATTCCTTTGATGTTGAAACTAGCAGTGGTATGGTAAATAGTAGGAAGGTGTCAGTTACATCAAATAAACCAGGAAAGAAGACAAAGGCATTGAAGATGAAGCCAGTCATGTCATGGTAGACATGAACTCGGAGGGGGGGAGTATTAGATCCCAACAGTTGTATAAAGCCCTTTTGTAATGACTATCAAATTCCCTTTGCAAAGCCAATGATGTCTATCTTCTTTATCCAATTTTCTGGATTATGTATAGATTTATTAGTTGGCCGGGATACAATGCGTTTCCACTTTGTAATTATGATGAGTAGAACTCAATTAAAACCCCATGTACGTTTTGAGCTAAGGTGACTAAAGTATAAAGGTCACCTTAGAACCATTTTGGAATAAAATTTGAATAATTAATTCTGTGTCGTACGAGTTTGAGAGAGAGAGAGAGAGAGAGTGTGTGATCTTATCCTCTTCGCTACGCGCATCTCCCTCACCAAATTCATGAAGCGACCACACCATCGCGATAGCCTCTCCGAGAGCTACGTGCCCACGCCACGCATTCGTATCTTTGAGCTGTTTGTGAGTGATCTTCCCATGAGCTTGTTTTGCTTGTAAGTAGCACAAACGGTGTCTGTTTTCAACAATCAAGTACTTTATGGAACGAGGGCGAGATTAGCTACGCATAGATGTTCATAGACTTAGGTTTCACACACTTTTAGGTTATGACCTGTGAGTCTATTGTGACTGTATTTGAGGTAGCTAGGGTTATAATATGGTGAGATTGGACTTATAGGTAAGTGTATCCTAGTGAGGGGATGGTGCCTAGCAAGTTTGAATCGATTCTGAGTTCATTTGATGTGTAAACGGTGTTATGAGAGTTTGGGGATAGAGTGGGTTGGAATTAACAAGGATTAGTGATTGATGCATCATAGAAGTGCGTATGTGTAGGTTGGTCTCAGCCTGACAAGCTAACGAGATTGCCTCCGTGCACCTACGGGTTAGTCGTGTCAGCGGATGACAAGTATGTTTTCTGTGGCGTGCTTGTGAGCATGAACAGGGAGTAGTTAGACCTAAAACAATAGGGTATTATGGTAGAGGGTTGGTTGGTGCAAGAGTCCCTAGTATATTCCTCAGAATTCCTTGGAGGAAGAGAACCATCTATGCCTATACTATGGCACAACAAAGAAGATGATAGAATGGTTGGTGAGGTTCCACAAGGGAATGACCATATCTGTAAAATGGATCCTAGTCTATAAGAAAAGGTGAATAGGTTCTCATTATAAATCATCTAGTCATGGTGGATAAGTGGGTGAAAACATATGAGATAGAAATGAACAAAATATATAATGAAAGGAAAGAGTATAGAAGAGCACAAATAAACATGACAAACGTCCAATATCCTCCAAGTTTAAGAGAACTACCAAAATTTATTTAGCTTAGTTGGTTTCATAATGCACTTCAAGAAGCAGTTTTACAAGGAGAGATAGTGACAAAAATTGAGAAAGAGTTTGCAAATGGATGTAATAAAAAATATAAATATTTTGGTGCTTTGTGGTCACACGGACGACATTTTTGTGTGCATAGAATAGATCACAAAAGACAAACATTTGACTCAGTGATCATGGCATCATTTGAGCAAGAGATACTTACTAGGCAAAATGATGAGGTACAACTTTCAAAGATAGAGTATTGTGGAAGGATACAAAAGATTATTCAAGTGGACTACAAAAGCTTCAATATGTTTTTTCTCGATGTACAATGGTTCGAGGCAACCACAACTGGGCGAAACCCAACAACTCAAAGAGATGTCTTAGGCTTTATTGCCACTAACTCAACAAAACTATGGATAAATCAAAGTGTCACATGTATGCTTGCAGAGACATGTGAGTAGGTTTAGTACTTCCTCACTTTTAATCATGTATACATATTTATGATTTTAATTCCTAATTGACAAAATGTATGTATAATAATTATTATTAATTACTCCAAGTACTAATAAATATATATGTGTGTTAATCATAGGTCAGTTTTCAACCAGTTCATACAAATCCAACATGGTGGTATGTCATTCAAGTAGCTCCATGTAGCAAGAAAATATATGAGGAGCATGAGCTTAATGAATAGTAGGAGGAACTAAATAGACCACTACTTGATCCTACAGCCACATTAGCAAATATCAATGTACTTGCAGATCATCTACCTACAAATGTTAATATCAAATCCTAGATCTTGTATGCTACCTTAGTAGATTTTACTCAATGCATAGCTTCTTTGATTTTTTCACCCTCTTTTGAAAGCAAGCACCTTCACTTTCATCTTTGAGATACGGGCTTGTTCCCGTCTCGGGGGGTTTACCAGTGTAAATCCTCCATATCATGTGTATTCAAGAGGTATTTAAAATACCCCTTTACTAAAATTTAATCCCTAATAAAACAACCCTTATTTACATTTATGAGCTAAAAATTTATTTGTAAAGTTGAATTAAAAAACTCCTTCTATTGATATAATCTTGTTAAAATTTCTCAATTTATCTAATTAAAAAACCCATTCATTTGAACTCACGTGGTACACTTACATTTTTTTAAGGTGAACCCCCTGAGGTTCCCACCAACCTTCCTAGTTTGTCAGTTGTTGCACAAATATTTTCCATGAGAACATAATCTAACCCATCACTTTTATCCAGGTTTGTTGTGTGTTCAAAGACCCATCCCCCTAGAATGACATCTGCCTATTTATGACAAAATCACCCAAGACTGAATGTCAAATTATGAAATAATCAGAGGATGACATGTCATGGATCAGTCTAACTACCTTTTCTAAATGTCGTGCATGCCTAGAAAGGTCAATAAACCAAGAGTATCACTCTAGGCTTGAGTCCAGACCATATTCAATGCTCTCATGATTCACAAAAATCATTTGTATAATCTACTTAGCATGCACTAAGGACACATAATTGCGATTGCATTTGGAGAAAGACCCATCCTTAGGTTGCATTCATTTGAGAGACATCATCCCATACAAAAATCTCTTCAAGTACTCCTTGTGATGTTTTAAGATAACCACACTTGTAGAGCATCATGCACATTTATCATCAAGATATTGTTCGCTCTTGTTCTATGCTTGACACAAACTTTCAAGATGCAAGCAAAGGTCATTATGTTTGGGAATAGGCCTTCTCTCTACATCTTCTCAAAGAACTTAAGAGTGATTTGTCTCTATCTGAATAGAAAACTCATCTAAAACTCATCTAGCACTTGCTTGGCTTTTTATAGAATCCATCATCAGTTCTCCAATAGCGACAAAGTGTAGCATAGGGTTGCATTCCCTACATGTTTCACTTGTTTTGGCATCCTACACCTACAAAGACCACAATCCAAATCCATCATGTAATTAACTTAAAAGCACAAAATACTAATGGCACCATATCCGAGGCTCCAACTCCCCACCAAGATATCTTCATGTAGCATCTACTGCTTCAAATCACATGTACAATATGTACATCATAGAATACATGTCCATGCATGTGAATCCACAAGAGTAGGTCCACTATGGATGTGCCACAATGCGAAATACACCCCCTCTAAACATGCACATCCTCCAATCTATGCCACCATGTTCCTATGCACATTTAACCTTCATTCAAATATTCACATATTTGGATATTATCTTCATCTTCACCGGATTTTAGCACATCATCCCATTTCTTTTTATTCTCAAAATCCACATTGTCATTAACACTTTCTTCCTAACACTCTTGTGAAACAAAAGGATCCTTGTCATCTCTCCTCTTGAATGATTTGATTTGGAACCTTCATTTTGTCGCATTTGATTCCTTTTCATGCCATTAAACCTTCATTTTAATCCCATCAAGCTCATACAAGGAAAAAATAGCATTACCATGTACATGCTTTACACCATGTGGACAGAACCATGTTTTTGAAAACTTCCTTATTGTACTATGTTCATTGTCAAGGCTATTGTCATACATCTACCCAATCTCCTTCTTCAATAGGCTTTGGTCTAACTCTATGCCTCTTATCAAACCTATTCAATCTTGAATCTTTCAATCAAGATGTTGCAATCTCAATATCTCCAGGTTGTGCAGAATCTTGCAAATAAGGTTTATCTTTGACCGATGATCAATCAAGGTTACAATTGACTGCTCAAGCTCACCTACTTTGATGAGGTTTTGGTTCTAGCTCTTGCCCAATGACTATTAGAGTAGTGGCTTCTATTTCCTCATCATCATCTTCCAAAAACTGCATTGATTTGGATCTCCCAACTAGTTATTGCAGCCAACAACATTGTCATTTTCAACCTTTTGTTGTACGTGTATCCCATGATATTTTGGAGGTACTCCCTTCACCCTGTGAGACTGAATATATTTTCTTCAATTTTTTCTTTTTTTTCTTATGATGTGTGTGATTTCCTTGTTGAACTCCCTCTTTGCTATTCCAAGAACTTCACCCAAAGTAAACTCAACCTTGTTGTTTAGGATACTATCCTCCAGTACCTTCTTTAAGTTTGTAGTAGCTTCAATGTCACAATATAACTTATACAATGGATTTTTTCCTTTGCTCTTTTCTTTTTCTTTCTTTGTCCCTGTTGATATATACTCCATTGGCACTTCACGTTGAAGAAACCCTCGTGGTGAAGACTATTAAGAAGGACTTGGACCCTTTTGTTGTTGTGAAAATTAATATTTATTAATTTCTTATTTTATGTGGATGTATGTATTTCTATTCGCTAGTGACGTGTCGCAGGTGCAAACATGTGGCACTGGTCGCATCATGCTAGGCGGATAGGCAAGATTTAATGTGATTTGTGTTTTTGGTGAGCAGATAATCAGTGGGAGGAGTAGTGGAGTAGAAATGATGAAGATACCATGCCTTCAAATTTTGATTATGCGTCGCTAGTGTGCGGTTCAATTAATAGTGGCGGTTCTATGCCAATTTTCTAACCTATGGCATGGTCAATTTATTTTTGAAGATATTTTGAAATTTAATCATCACCCAATTACATGGACATTGTTATAAATATCCAAGACTTGGAAAATAAGTTATGAAAAGTGTGGTCCGATTCAAGTCGCCCAAAGTGGGATGTAACTTTTTGTTATTTTGAGCACTAAGAAAGAAATCCATAAATACATGTGTGAGAAACGTGCTCACTCATGCATGGGGGGAGATTGCACCCAATAATGTATCTTGTCTCTCTCTGTTTTATGTGTGTACTGTGTTGCTGCAACAACAAGCAATTCTATCTTCACGATCCTCAACAGTTTATTAAAGCGTGGGCTGCAACAAAAAGAGAAGTACAGCGCGCAAGCAGGCCATCGAAAGTGTCGTACGCCCATTTACCGGCCCAATTGGACAAACCAAGGCGGCAACCAAGGCATATCTCTTTGGCATACCGAGGCATCGAGGCTTCGTTGGCGTCGTTGGCTGCACGTGTAGGGGTCCACCCTTAACTCTTGCAAGAAGGAGGGCTTTGAAAACCAACCACCCCCCCCCCCCCCCCCGGGTTTAAGAGGCAAGTGTTTTAACACTTGGATAAACTCCCTTGTTTTTTACCTCATCTATACTATACTTATGCAGCCTAATTTTTTTGAGGAAGGAGAGACACTCCACGTGTCAATCTCTCCTCCTTCCTTCCTCATCCTCAAAAAACGTAGCACCCTAAAAAAATTACGCTGCAGCCAAGGTCTGAGCGAAGAGACCTGCAGGAGCTCGAGGCGCGCGAAGGTCTGAGCCAAGGTCGAGGCGCGTTGCAGAGCTGTCACCTCCCATCCAATCTCATAGGGATTGGCCCTTGCAACTTCCGCCAATCCGCCAACCCGGCCTCTGTCTCGCAGGAAAGAACCGGGCCTCTGTCGTGCAAGGCCTCGACAGTCCGCAGGAAGGAGCAGCTCCCCCATCCGGGCCTGATCTGTCGCAGGGCCTCTTGCTCTCTCTCTCTCTCTCACAGTTGCACTACCTCTGAGCTCTCTCTCTCTCTCTATCTCTCTCTCTCTCTCTCTCTCTCTCTCTCTCTCTCTCTCTCTCTCTCTCTCTCTCTCTCTCTCTCTCTCTCTCTCTCACACACACACACACACACACACACACACACACACAGGATGCACGCTGAGCTGCTAGAGTCACGGCACCTACAAGAGCTTTAATGCACTTTCCAAGTTTCCATCCCATCCCAATATAGTGCTTGGCCCTTGCAACCTCCCCCAAGCGGGCCTCTGCTGGCTGCAGTCGACATCGTCATGCAGCATTGCAGCTCCTGTGTGTCCTTGCATGCCACCTTCAAACCACCTCTGCGTCTTAACTCCAAGACTCTCCCCTAAGCAATGTTGGACGAAGCCCCAACCCCCTCTCTATCTCTCTCTCACACACACAGCCATGTGGAGGTTACGACTCAATGGTGTGTGAATATTATGCAGGTTACGGCAGTTTTTCTTGAGCGCTCTGTGCGGATGGGCTCTCTTTCTCTCTCTCTCTCTCTCTCTCTCTCTCTCTCTCTCTCTCTCTCTCTCTCTCTCTCTCTCTCTCTCTCTGTCATAATAATCAATATCTAATTCTCCTAAATGATTTTCTCATATTAAACTGATCATTTAATGTGGGGAAGTGCCAAGGGAGAAAAAGATAGAATATTGGTTAAGTTAGCAGACCGGCCACAGTAGGGATCCAAAGGAGGGAAAATAGGGATCCAAAGGGGGGGCCATCTGCAAAAGAGCCATGTGAAACAATGGGCCAAAAAGACCCTAAGGTTCAGCCCATTAAGACTTCCAAAATGCTAAGGTTCCAAAATTCAAAGGTTGTGTCCAAAGGTCAACCCTAGGGAAAATTGGATGCTTAGTGTGTGCCCTAAAAGTCTTTGCATATCCCTACATGGGAGGGGGCGAGCCCCAAAGCTAGGGGATGAGAGAGAAAGCCACACACACACACACAGGCTCCCTTTACACAAAGGGAATGAGGGACACATGTCAGCTCCCTAGGCCAGATGCCCACAAGGTGTGCCCAATTCCTATTGGAAGACCCTTGAAGTGGACCAATGAGAATTAAGCTAGAGTAAATCTAGTTTAATTAATTTAAAAACATTTAATAAAAGAAACCAATAAGAATTAAGTGTCCTAGAAGACTATTGGGCAGTCTCCCAAAGGGTCCAATGAGCATTCAGGAGCCCCATGGCTTGCCTGATTCCTATTGGCCAGGAGGCAAAGGGGTCCAATGAGAGTTTAGTTTAATTATTTAATTACCTAAAGCTCTCACAAAAGGGGAAAGGGGGACACATGTCAGAAGGCTATCACTTATGCTGCTTAATCCCTATTGGCTTGACCTGGGGAGGTCCAATGAGGCAAAAGCCAGACTTATTTAGCAGCTAGGGCTCGCCCAAGAGAGGGGGGGGGCTGATTTTTGCTTGGCATTGACACACACACTCTCACACTTGACCATGTGTGAAGGGAAAATACTCTATCTCCTCCCAAGCTTTAATGGAGAGCTCATCACCTACTCCAAGCTTGTGAGATAGAAGCCTACATCAACACTCTCTTGGCATGTGGATGCAAATCCAACCAAGAGCCAAGCTTCAATGCATGATCATCTTCTCTACCAAGCTAATTACTAAGCTAAGCTATGCTAATATGAGTGATTATGTGAGGAGATGTACTTCTTTCTCGTAAGATACTTCTTTTTCCTCTCAATCTACTCTCATACCCTGCTAGCTCTCACCATCTTCGAAGGTGTGTGAGGTCTTGGGTCTGAGAACGGGGATAATTCAAGTTGTGTTTGATTAAGTGTTTTGCTTGGTGTATGAAGCTTCCATCTTCATTGCACTAGCTAGTCTTGAAGGAACACAAAGAATTGTATTGTACAATGTCTCTCTTGATGGGAGAAACCATAATACAAAGCCTTTTGGAGGGGGGACCGGCTCCATGCAAATCCGGTCCTCAACTGTTGTCAATAGCTTAATTGCTCTCTCTTTTGAAAGTATTTTCGATGCTATCTAACTAGGTGTTATGCTTTTTGTTGCTCTCTCCACCCAAGCACTCTTGTAATTCTCATTAGGAATCAACTCTAATGAAATGCCCACTATGTTCATGCTAAATTCCGCTACACAAAAGATTTTAGGCCATTAAATGTTACATTGGTATCAGAGCTCAAGGTTTCTCTTTTCTTGCTCAAGAAGGGAGGTCCTCAAGCTAGCTACAAATGGTTGGTATTATTAATTGCCTGTGAGTAAGTAGAATAGGGATTTTTCAGCCTTTCAGTGCGCCTGCCTTTGTGCAGTTAACGGGGCATCACCGTCGAGAGCTATGGTCTTAATAGTGGATTCCTAGGGGGCTTGCCTACGGCTTAACCACTATTGAGCTATTAGAAGCTTGACAGGAGCCGGTGCTGTTTTGGTGTCGAAAGACCCTCTCTTCTATTCCTTGCAATTAATGGTATTCGAGCCGCGGGTACAGTAGCTTGAGTGCTTTTTCTAAAGGGGTAAAGAGGAGTAGCAACTAGGGCTTGAAGTGCCAAAGTACACCTAAAAAGTTTACACCTAAAAGTTGTTAGAATGGCTGACAATATTAAAGAGAGTGAAATTAATGTTGATAACTTTGATTTTGCTCATGAGCAAGCTACTAATGATGCTTCAATGCTTGTTAATTATCTTGTTTCTAGGCTTCAACAAGCCATGGGCAATCCATCTCTCCAAAGTGAAGTGCAACGGCAGCTCCGTGCTCACGGGATTCTCCAAGCTCATCACCATGACGAGAGAACACCTAGGAAGCCTCCTTGTGAGACTACCAAAAGAGGTCTCTCTCCGATTCGGGAAGAAGAAGAGAATCCATATGAAGGGCTCAAGAACTTACTTCTTGATGATGCATCTCCTTCCCAAAGGAGAACTCAAGAGCCTCCATCGAAGGAACGAGAAAGAAGCGAGTCTCCCGCCACCTCGGCGGAGATGGCTCCACGAAGACGGCGGGCTAAACGCTCTCCATCACCACCAAAGCGGAGAAGACCATCACACTCTTCTCCACGCCATAATTCAAAGAGGGATGATAAAAAGCAAGAGAAGAAAAAGGCGAGAAAGAGGACACCCTCTTCTCCATCTTCTTCATCCTCTTCCTCTTATGAAAGCTATGGTGAAGACGACAAAGATCAAGACAAAAAAAAGGCGAGAAAGAGGTCACCCTCTTCTCCACCTTCTTCAAATTCTTCATCTTCTGAAGAAAGTGATGGTGCAACTTTTGAACCATCAAAAAGAAGAGGCCATAGAAAATCCTATGCCGCATGGAAGAGGTCGTCCAAGCTGAAGAAATTCAAAGAGGGAGGGAAGAGCATCTCTTTCCTTACCTATGATGGCACCTTCGGTGCTACAGACAAAGTTTTGGCCTTTATCCAGCAATTCGATGCGGCGTTTGGAGATGAGGGCTTCACGGAGTCCTCTAAGCTACGCCATGTAGCTATGCACTTTCAAAAGTCCGCCAGACAATGGTGGTCTAGCCTACGAGCCAACGGTGAAGCTCCACGAACATGGAAGGCTTTAAGAGCTTCCATTATGAAGCAATTTTTGGCCACCGATGCCAAAGACAAAGTACTCACCGAATGGCGAAGCTTAAAGCTCTCTCCCAATGAATCCATCCACAAATATGTAGACAAGTTTTGGGACCTACAACTCAAAGCCACTGTCTTCAAAAAGTTGGATTTTGGAGAGAAAAAGCAACAATTTTCTGCGGGCTTAACCGAAGAAATGGCGGAGTATGTCAACTCCCAAAGGCCACGTACCATATCGGCGGTAATACACCATACTATGGTGGCCTCGCGAATCAACTTCCAAACGGGGGGTAAAAGAAATAATAAGCCCCCGGAAAACAAGGGTTCCAATGAGCCTAAGGGGAAGGACAATGTCCAAAAGTCTCCTAAGGGCAATTCCAACAAAGCTAAAGAGAAGGGAGTTTACAAAGGAAAGAATAAACTCTCTCCTGAAGAGCTTGAGCGTTATCGTAAAGATAACCGGTGTTTCAAGTGCGGCGAACAAGGGCATGCGTACCGCACTTGTCCCCAAAAGAACAACCGCCAAGATCCTCCTAGAGCTTCTTTGGTCGAAATCCAAGAGGAGGAGATTCACCAAACTCACCACAAAGGATCTCCTCTATGCCATGCTTGGGGAAAGGTAAGAGAACATGATGCTTTTATTCTCTTTGACCCTGGTTCTACTCACAATTTTATATCTATGGCGTTAGCCACCAAGCTAGGCATACAATCCTACGAGATGGGAGATATCCTACCCGCAGACAGTGCCTTCAAGGGGCAAGAAGCTTCAGTCACTCCCTTAATCGGGAAATTGAGGCTTCATGTCCAAGGCTATGTGGACAAAGAGGACTTCTTTATCTCTCCTCTCAAGCATGAGGATGTAATCCTAGGGGCACCATGGTTTGACCGTCTGGCTGCCCATGTTAAATTTCCTGAAAGGAGAATCTCCTTTAAGTTCAGGGAAAAGGACATGTATATAGATGCTAGGGAGATGGGTAACACCATCCCCATTGTACATACACCAGCTTTCAACAAGTCAATAAAGAGCTCTATTTCCGTGTACATGATTTTTGTTAAAGATTCTCAAAATGAACCTAATGCTTTAGCAAAAGAAAATAAAAGCAACCAAAAGGAATTAGAGTTATCCAATTTTCTCAAGGGGTTTCAAGATGTCTTTATTGACGACATCCCTTGTGAGCTACCTCCTAAACGAGGTAATGACGACCATGAAATTGAACTTCTTCCAGGAAGTTCACCGCCTAACAAACCTCCTTATAGAGTTTCTCAAGCTCAACAAGAGGAGATTATGCGGCAAGTGCATGAGTTAATTGAGAAGGGCATGGTTAGGCCTAGCTCATCTCCATTTTGCTCACCTGTGCTATTAGTGCAAAAGAAAGACGGCACATATCGTATGTGTGTCGACTATAGAGCACTAAATAGGATCACTACCAAGAATAGGTTTCCCGTTCCACGGGTAGAAGACCTATTTGATAAGCTACAAGGATCGACCTACTTCAGTAGGATTGACCTAAAAAGTGGCTATCATCAAATAAGGATAGTTGATCAAGACATTGTAAAGACCGCATTTCGTACTACATTTGGTCTTTACGAATACATTGTCATGCCTTTTGGCTTGACTAATGCACCAGCCACATTTAACCGCTTGATGGAGAAGCTGTTCAGACCTCATCGAACCTTCACTGGAGTGTTCTTTGATGATATTATCATCTACTCTAATTCATTAGAGGAACACAAGCAACACCTCCAGGTAATATTTCAAGTTTTAAGAGAGAATAAACTTTATGTTAATCGAAAGAAAAGTGAATTTTTCTTGCAAGAGATTCAATATTTACGTCACATTATCTCTCAAGATGGAATCCAAATGAATCCATCCAAGTTAGAGGTAATAAAAGGATGGCCTAAACCAAAGAATCTTCATGAACTAAGAAGCTTTATAGGTATGTGTGCATACTATAGACGCTTCATAGAAAAGTTCTCACAAATTGCGGGACCATTACATGACCTAACAAAGAAAAATGTTAGGTATACGTGGTCTGCTAAGGAGAACAATGCTTTCGAAAAGCTTAAAGAAAAGCTTATCTCTCAACCTGTGCTTACACTACCGGATCTCTCAAAACCATTTGAGGTCCAATGTGATGCTTGTGGTGATTGCCTTGGGGCTGTTCTGCTCCAAGAAGGGCACGCCATAGGCTATGAGAGTCGAAGGCTCGACCCTGTTGAGCAAGCTCTAGGCATATACGAAAAAGAACTCCTTGCAGTTCTACATGCCTTAGACTCATGGAAGCACTATTTATTGGGGACTCCTTTCATTCTGCGAACGGATCACCAAAGTCTTAAGTACTTCATGACGCAGACCAAAATCTCCGACAAACAAATGAGGTGGGCAAATTTCCTTTCGCAATTTCATTTTCATATTGCTCACATTGCTGGCAAGCATAATCAAGTAGCCGATGCACTCTCAAGACGACCGAGAGTGAATGCGGTTTCCATAGCAACTCACAATGATCTATCTTTAATGATAGATGAGTATGCTATTGATCCCGATTTTAGAGATGTGATTTCAGCCCTTGCATTAGGGAAGAAAGAAGAACCATTTACTTTACAAGATGGTTATCTTCTCTATGGCAATAGACTATGCGTTACTAACTCACTACGTGAGAAAGTAATGTATGAATCTCATGCTCCCCCATATGTGGGGCATAGAGGGATTCAGTCTACCCTAAATGGAATTGAAACATATTTCTATTGGCCTACCATGAAAGTGAACATACATGAGTATGTTTCCAAATGTGTGGTATGTCAAAAGACAAAATTTGATAGAGGGAAGCAACCTGGATTGCTTCAACCCTTGCCAATCCCTAATTCACCGTGGGAGAGCATATCCATGGATTTTATCTTTGGATTGCCTAAGTCTATCCATGGGAATACGGGAATATGGACGATAGTAGACAGGTTCAGTAAACAAGCTCATTTTATACCTGTCAAAAAGACTATCAAAGCCCATCAAATGGCAACCCTCTTCATTTCACAAATTTTCAAGTACCATGGCTTGCCAATGTCCATAGTGTCGGATAGAGATCCTAGAATGACCAGTAATTTCTGGAAGGGTCTCTTTGAGAATTTAGGAACAAGGCTAAACTTCTCTTCGGCCTATCATCCACAAATTGATGGCCAAAGTGAAATAGCTAACCTAACTATTCTCGATCTACTAAAAGCCTATGTAACGGAAGTAGATCAAAGATCCCAATGGGAGAAGTACTTACCCTTAGTAGAGTATGCTTACAATAACACTGTACATACTTCTACAGGAAAAGCACCTTTCGAGGTAATTGAGGGAAGATCAAAAAGTCCCTTGCTACTTAAGGTACATGGGAAGATCTTCGCTGCAGATGAGTATAGCCGAGACCTACAAGAATCTTTCCAAAAGATTAAAGATGCTATCTCTATCTCACAGCAAAGGCAAAAGGCTGCTGCTGACAAACACAGAAGAGCCCAAGCCTTTAAAGAAAACGATTGGGTCTTGTTAAAGTTTCCCAAGGCTCGATTAAGGCACACTACGGGCAAGAATCCTACGGGCCACCAAAAGTACTATGCTAAACTAGCAAAAAGGTACTATGGTCCCTTCCAGATTCTTAGGCCAATCAATGAGATGGCCTATCAACTTAAATTGCCCAATCATTGGCTCATACACAATGCTTTTCATGTGAGCCTCTTTAAGCCTTACAAAGGAGAGCCACCTCAAGAACCAATTATTGAAGACCCACCGGAGATCGAGGACCACGAGGAGGTGCTGCAGCCCGAGTCCATTCTCTGACATGAAGACAAGGTATTAAGAGGCGGTAAGACTATCAGACGATATCTTATTAAGTTTAAGAATTATCCTTTTGAAGATGCTAGATGGATGCAAGGCATACAATTAAAGGATAACCTAAACCTTGTCAATGCTTACAATGCTTCCCAAGAGTAAGCAAATGTACAAAATGTTAAAAATGAACAAAATTTTTTTGTCTTATAAGACTCTCTTTTTCTTTATTTGTGCACAAAAATGAAGTAGTATGCATGCTTAGATCAAGTTTGCGGAGACGACGTCTCCCGAACACCAAGTAGAGCTTGTCACTCTACTATGGAAGACTGATAGGACTAATGTGCAGACATGCTTGCGGCAGCCTCAGGCTCTCAAGCGCCAAATGGACTAGTCATCCATTATGGAATGATGTCGTAGGGTAACATAGGGATCCTCTACCCGCTAAGAAAAGGACTCATGCATATGCTTTATCTTCTCTACACCATAGTCGAGGACGACTATGATTTCAAGAGAGAGGTAATGTCATAATAATCAATATCTAATTCTCCTAAATGATTTTCTCATATTAAACTGATCATTTAATGTGGGGAAGTGCCAAGGGAGAAAAAGATAGAATATTGGTTAAGTTAGCAGACCGGCCACAGTAGGGATCCAAAGGAGGGAAAATAGGGATCCAAAGGGGGGGCCATCTGTAAAAGAGCCATGTGAAACAATGGGCCAAAAAGACCCTAAGGTTCAGCCCATTAAGACTTCCAAAATGCTAAGGTTCCAAAATTCAAAGGTTGTGTCCAAAGGTCAACCCTAGGGAAAATTGGATGCTTAGTGTGTGCCCTAAAAGTCTTTGCATATCCCTACATGGGAGGGGGCGAGCCCCAAAGCTAGGGGATGAGAGAGAAAGCCACACACACACACACAGGCTCCCTTTACACAAAGGGAATGAGGGACACATGTCAGCTCCCTAGGCCAGATGCCCACAAGGTGTGCCCAATTCCTATTGGAAGACCCTTGAAGTGGACCAATGAGAATTAAGCTAGAGTAAATCTAGTTTAATTAATTTAAAAACATTTAATAAAAGAAACCAATAAGAATTAAGTGTCCTAGAAGACTATTGGGCAGTCTCCCAAAGGGTCCAATGAGCATTCAGGAGCCCCATGGCTTGCCTGATTCCTATTGGCCAGGAGGCAAAGGGGTCCAATGAGAGTTTAGTTTAATTATTTAATTACCTAAAGCTCTCACAAAAGGGGAAAGGGGGACACATGTCAGAAGGCTATCACTTATGCTGCTTAATCCCTATTGGCTTGACCTGGGGAGGTCCAATGAGGCAAAAGCCAGACTTATTTAGCAGCTAGGGCTCGCCCAAGAGAGGGGGGGGGCTGATTTTTGCTTGGCATTGACACACACACTCTCACACTTGACCATGTGTGAAGGGAAAATACTCTATCTCCTCCCAAGCTTTAATGGAGAGCTCATCACCTACTCCAAGCTTGTGAGATAGAAGCCTACATCAACACTCTCTTGGCATGTGGATGCAAATCCAACCAAGAGCCAAGCTTCAATGCATGCTCATCTTCTCTACCAAGCTAATTACTAAGCTAAGCTATGCTAATATGAGTGATTATGTGAGGAGATGTACTTCTTTCTCGTAAGATACTTCTTTTTCCTCTCAATCTACTCTCATACCCTGCTAGCTCTCACCATCTTCGAAGGTGTGTGAGGTCTTGGGTCTGAGAACGGGGATAATTCAAGTTGTGTTTGATTAAGTGTTTTGCTTGGTGTATGAAGCTTTCATCTTCATTGCACTAGCTAGTCTTGAAGGAACACAAAGAATTGTATTGTACAATGTCTCTCTTGATGGGAGAAACCATAATACAAAGCCTTTTGGAGGGGGGACCGGCTCCATGCAAATCCGGTCCTCAACTGTTGTCAATAGCTTTATTGCTCTCTCTTTTGAAAGTATTGTCGATGCTATCTAACTAGGTGTTATGCTTTTTGTTGCTCTCTCCACCCAAGCACTCTTGTAATTCTCATTAGGAATCAACTCTAATGAAATGCCCACTATGTTCATGCTAAATTCCGCTACACAAAAGATTTTAGGCCATTAAATGTTACATTGGTATCAGAGCTCAAGGTTTCTCTTTTCTTGCTCAAGAAGGGAGGTCCTCAAGCTAGCTACAAATGGTTGGTATTATTAATTGCCTGTGAGTAAGTAGAATAGGGATTTTTCAGCCTTTCAGTGCGCCTGCCTTTGTGCAGTTAACGGGGCATCACCGTCGAGAGCTATGGTCTTAATAGTGGAGTCCTAGGGGGCTTGCCTACGTCTTAACCACTATTGAGCTATTAGAAGCTTGACAGGAGCCGGTGCTGTTTTGGTGTCGAAAGACCCTCTCTTCTATTCCTTGCAATTAATGGTATTCGAGCTGCGGGTACAGTAGCTTGAGTGCTTTTTCTAAAGGGGTAAAGAGGAGTAGCAACTAGGGCTTGAAGTGCCAAAGTACACCTAAAAAGTTTACACCTAAAAGTTGTTAGAATGGCTGACAATATTAAAGAGAGTGAAATTAATGTTGATAACTTTGATTTTGCTCATGAGCAAGCTACTAATGATGCTTCAATGCTTGTTAATTATCTTGTTTCTAGGCTTCAACAAGCCATGGGCAATCCATCTCTCCAAAGTGAAGTGCAACGGCAGCTCCGTGCTCACGGGATTCTCCAAGCTCATCACCATGACGAGAGAACACCTAGGAAGCCTCCTTGTGAGACTACCAAAAGAGGTCTCTCTCCGATTCGGGAAGAAGAAGAGAATCCATATGAAGGGCTCAAGAACTTACTTCTTGATGATGCATCTCCTTCCCAAAGGAGAACTCAAGAGCCTCCACCGAAGGAACGAGAAAGAAGCGAGTCTCCCGCCACCTCGGCGGAGATGGCTCCACGAAGACGGCGGGCTAAACGCTCTCCATCACCACCAAAGCGGAGAAGACCATCACACTCTTCTCCACGCCATAATTCAAAGAGGGATGATAAAAAGCAAGAGAAGAAAAAGGCGAGAAAGAGGACACCCTCTTCTCCATCTTCTTCATCCTCTTCCTCTTATGAAAGCTATGGTGAAGACGACAAAGATCAAGACAAAAAAAAGGCGAGAAAGAGGTCACCCTCTTCTCCACCTTCTTCAAATTCTTCATCTTCTGAAGAAAGTGATGGTGCAACTTTTGAACCATCAAAAAGAAGAGGCCATAGAAAATCCTATGCCGCATGGAAGAGGTCGTCCAAGCTGAAGAAATTCAAAGAGGGAGGGAAGAGCATCTCTTTCCTTACCTATGATGGCACCTTCGGTGCTACAGACAAAGTTTTGGCCTTTATCCAACAATTCGATGCGGAGTTTGGAGATGAGGGCTTCACGGAGTCCTCTAAGCTACGCCATGTAGCTATGCACTTTCAAAAGTCCGCCAGACAATGGTGGTCTAGCCTACGAGCCAACGGTGAAGCTCCACGAACATGGAAGGCTTTAAGAGCTTCCATTATGAAGCAATTTTTGGCCACCGATGCCAAAGACAAAGTACTCACCGAATGGCGAAGCTTAAAGATCTCTCCCAATGAATCCATCCACAAATATGTAGACAAGTTTTGGGACCTACAACTCAAAGCCACTGTCTTCAAAAAGTTGGATTTTGGAGAGCAAAAGCAACAATTTTCTTCGGGCTTAACCGAAGAAATGGCGGAGTATGTCAACTCCCAAAGGCCACGTACCATATCGGCGGTAATACACCATACTATGGTGGCCTCGCGAATCAACTTCCAAACGGGGGGTAAAAGAAATAATAAGCCCCCGGAAAACAAGGGTTCCAATGAGCCTAAGGGGAAGGACAATGTGCAAAAGTCTCCTAAGGGCAATTCCAACAAAGCTAAAGAGAAGGGAGTTTACAAAGGAAAGAATAAACTCTCTCCTGAAGAGCTTGAGCGTTATCGTAAAGATAACCGGTGTTTCAAGTGCGGCGAACAAGGGCATGCGTACCGCGCTTGTCCCCAAAAGAACAACCGCCAAGATCCTCCTAGAGCTTCTTTGGTTGAAATCCAAGAGGAGGAGATTCACCAAACTCACCACAAAGGATCTCCTCTATGCCATGCTTGGGGAAAGGTAAGAGAACATGATGCTTTTATTCTCTTTGACCCTGGTTCTACTCACAATTTTATATCTATGGAGTTAGTCACCAAGCTAGGCATACAATCCTACGAGATGGGAGATATCCTACCCGCAGACAGTGCCTTCAAGGGGCAAGAAGCTTCAGTCACTCCCTTAATCGGGAAATTGAGGCTTCATGTCCAAGGCTATGTGGACAAAGAGGACTTCTTTATCTCTCCTCTCAAGCATGAGGATGTAATCCTAAGGGCACCATGGTTTGACCATCTGGCTGCCCATGTTAAATTTCCTGAAAGGAGAATCTCCTTTAAGTTCAGGGAAAAGGACATGTATATAGATGCTAGGGAGATGGGTAACACCATCCCCATTGTACATACACCAGCTTTCAACAAGTCAATAAAGAGCTCTATTTCCGTGTACATGATTTTTGTTAAAGATTCTCAAAATGAACCTAATGCTTTAGCAAAAGAAAATAAAAGCAACCAAAAGGAATTAGAGTTATCCAATTTTCTCAAGGGGTTTCAAGATGTCTTTATTGACGACATCCCTTGTGAGCTACCTCCTAAACGAGGTAATGACGACCATGAAATTGAACTTCTTCCAGGAAGTTCACCGCCTAACAAACCTCCTTATAGAGTTTCTCAAGCTCAACAAGAGGAGATTATGCGGCAAGTGCATGAGTTAATTGAGAAGGGCATGGTTAGGCCTAGCTCATCTCCATTTTGCTCACCTGTGCTATTAGTGCAAAAGAAAGACGGCACATATCGTATGTGTGTCGACTATAGAGCACTAAATAGGATCACTACCAAGAATAGGTTTCCCGTTCCACGGGTAGAAGACCTATTTGATAAGCTACAAGGATCGACCTACTTCAGTAGGATTGACCTAAAAAGTGGCTATCATCAAATAAGGATAGTTGATCAAGACATTGTAAAGACCGCATTTCGTACTACATTTGGTCTTTACGAATACATTGTCATGCCTTTTGGCTTGACTAATGCACCAGCCACATTTAACCGCTTGATGGAGAAGCTGTTCAGACCTCATCGAACCTTCACTGGAGTGTTCTTTGATGATATTATCATCTACTCTAATTCATTAGAGGAACACAAGCAACACCTCCAGGTAATATTTCAAGTTTTAAGAGAGAATAAACTTTATGTTAATCGAAAGAAAAGTGAATTTTTCTTGCAAGAGATTCAATATTTACGTCACATTATCTCTCAAGATGGAATCCAAATGAATCCATCCAAGTTAGAGGTAATAAAAGGATGGCCTAAACCAAAGAATATACAAAGGATGGCCTAAACCAAAGAAGGAGCATATACAATATTGGTTTTGAGATTTGTGGAACTCACTCTCTCTCACTTGCAATGCGTAGCTTGAAGGCTTCTCTCACACCAAGAGTGAAGCTCACAAGTGGTTGCTACACCTAAGTCTCTCCTCACGCATAGAGTGTTGGGGTGCTATGTGAGATGTTGGAGATTGTTTTACACGAAGGAGAGGGGCCTATTTATAGGTTGGAGACCCCTCATAAAGATTATTGGAAATCCTAATTTACAAGCTAACAAATCAGGATTATGATTTTTTTGAATATCAAAACATTGCGGGCCTTCTTTGTCTGCTTGAGTCATGGGTGTGGGCTCAAAAGAGAGCATTATTGATGGTGAATAAGGTGAAAGTAGAGTTTTAAGGAAAAGGAGAGAGAGAGAGAGAGTTACTTTGTAGATGTCTTGAGGTGAGGTGTCTTTTATGGTTAGGTCAATGCTATTTTGTGTTAGTATGTTAGTGGTTAGTGTTAGTAATCACTAGAAAGTTAATGTTACATTTACAATGGGTAGAATGAGGTGGTTGGTTGAAGTAAGATGGTTGAATGAAGTGAGAAAATCCTTGTGATGGTGAAGCTTGAAGAAGTTTTGGACTTACTTGTGTAGGTTCTCGAAATGACTATCGATCTTCTTCTTCGTCTTCCCTTCTTTACGCCACCGCCGCCAAGGTTGATTATCGTGATGAAAATGGTAATTCCGTTGATGAGATCTCTTGATTTGCAGAGGTTAAGCATGGTACACATGCTGAATTTATGTATATATATAAGGGTTAAGATGGAATTGTACTTTGAAGATAATAGAGAGAGGCATAGAGATGGTGTATGTACATGGAGAGCTCATATGAGAGCTATACGAGTAAGTGGGGAGGTTAATGGTGAAGAAGGTGAGAGAAACCATTGAAGGTGCAGGTTTGAGTGAGGGATTGAGAGGAATGTGTGTGTGTGTAGAAGTGTGGAAAGAGGTGAGAGAAGACTATGGGCTACTTGTGAGAAAAGTGGGCAGACTGGGGTCCACTCAAAAAATCATAGCTCACCGTTGGTAGCTCCAAAAATCAATAAAAGATTTGAGGTGATTATTCAGAGTTTGGGCTACATTTTCTCTTTTGACCACTGCTCCAAATTCGGAGTGGAGATGGATATTAAAAATCCCACCAAAAGACCTGTTTTTTATGCCTGCAAAAGTCTTTTAGTGGCCCCCTCCTTTGTTGAATTTGTACAATGCATCCAAGAGTGAGCCCCTCCTTTGTCATATTATAATACAAAGCATCCAAGTTGCCCTTGACTCATGCATGGAGGAGGATTATTGGTGAATAAAGAAATATATACATGGTGAGACTAGTGTATGGACTATTCATGGACTTTAGCTCAATGAACACATGGTGTTAGAATAATGAGTAAAAATAATAATAAAAATATGGAGGAGTTATGGATATGGAAAGATATTGAAATCATATGATATGGTCCCTCCTTGAATTATTTTGGGTGAAAGAGGAAAAGGTATGCAAGTAAATAATATAATAAACGTAACCAATGAGTAGAAATCAATTTTTTGTTTTCACGAGGGTGAGGGTGAAAATGTGGGAGTGATTTGTATAAAGGAAAAATATGAGGTTAGAGTATGTACATATTGGCAAAAAATATAATTATAGTGTACGAGGATGAAAGAAGGCGTACATAGGTTTAATAAAACACACACCTAAGTAGAAATATTTAAATAAAATACCAAAATAATAATGAAAAACCCTATATTTAGGCCATATATACAATGAAATATTTACACACAAAGAGGCCACTATATACTTTTATTTTTTTATTGTTTTTCTTTTTTTTTTGGCTCAACTAGCCCAATGACTAGCTAGCTGAGGATTTTTAAGAAGATATGGGAAAAGCCCCCTAAGTCACACACGCCTATGTACAGTGAAATGGTAGGGATAGCCATAGCGTTTGGGTGAATTTGGTAGGGTGGAGTAACTTACTATGGCAATTATGGAGAGCCAAAAAACGGCTATCATTAGCCCTCCCCCAGGATGATGGTATATTCATGTACCATCAAAGAGCATCTTTTCCAAAGAGAGTGCTTCAGAGTCCTTGACGAGATCTTCATTGTTTGGCCCCTCAAAATTTTGGCTGGAGTTACACTCAGGCTTCATGTAACAATACTTACATGAGATAGCGGCCTTTGGACAGATCTTTGGTAGATCCTTTGGTAGAAGGCGACTCAAATAGGGATTCAAGCGATACCCGTTTACATTCCTGGAGTGCTCTTTACCATTCAAGTCCATAAGCTGATAGTAACTAGAATTGAAAGCCTTCTTGACTATGTATGGCCCTTGCCATCTAGTTTCAAACTTGGCATCAAAACGATTGTCAAGTCGATTGTCATACCTTAGCACAAGCTCTCCTTTCTTGATGCCTTTGTCCTTCAGTTTCTTGTCATGCGTTTCTTTCGCTTGTGTGGCTTTCCTCTAGTAGCACTCATATGCTGCTTCTCTTTTCCACTCAAGCTCCACTAACGTAAGAAGTCGATCCATCCATATCTCTTGATCATCTTGTGCTCCTTTGCCATGAAGTCGCATTGTTGGAATGTTGAGCTCGATAGGCTGCAAAGCCTCTTGACCATAGACCAAGTGAAATGGTGTGAACTCCGTGGCTTCCCTATATGTGGTTCTATATGCCCACAAGGCACCATCCAAGAAGTCATCCCATAATTTTGTCTTGTTTTGCACTATCTTTCTGATGATTCCTACAATGACACCATTAGCCTTCTCCACCAAACCATTTGACTGTGGGTAGTATGGTGTGCTATGGCGATGTAGAATGTGAAGCTCTTCACAAACTTCTGTGAGCAAGCCCTTCCTAAACCGTGGACCATTATCAGAAACAATCTCCAAAGGTGTGCCAAATCTGCAACAAATGTGAGTGTACACAAACTTGCTAACTGTCCTCTCATTCACTCTTGCCACACTTTGAGCTTCCACCCACCTAGTCATATAGTCTACAGCCACTAGAATGTAGAGTTTACCATTTTTTGTCCTAGGCAGAGGACCCATAGCATCAATGGCCCACTTTTCAAAGGGTCCATTTGCAAGCACTATTTGCCTTGGGCCATGCACTAACCTTCTATTTCCATTTATCTGACAATTGTGACATCTTTTACACCAATGTTGAACATCCATATGCAAGCTTGGCCAAACATACCCCGCAAGCAAAATCTTCTTCACAGTTGATTCTTGGGCAAAATGACCACCACATGCCTCTTCATGCAAACCTTTTAGAATGGCTGGAATTTCCTCGATAGTTGGTACTCTTCTGCACACTTGATCTTTCCCTCTTTGATAGAGGGAGCCTTCTAGGAAGAGATAGAAACTTGCCTTCTTCATGAGTCTCCTCTTCTGAGCCTTCGTGAAGTCTTGTGGAAACTCACCCTCCAAAATGTAGCCAATAATGGGAGCCAATGACTCCAATCCCTGGTATCTCGGTTGCTTGACAGCTGCTGCCACCATGATGACCTGCACTTCTCTCTCAACACATGTAACTGCTTGTTGTGCAAGTAAATCGGCATCTTCATTTTGTTTCCTCGGAATATGATATAGTTGCCCTTCTTCAAACTGATTAAACATCCTACGAATGGCATGAACTTTTGTCCTTAAGCTTTCATTCTTGCATGCCCAAATGCCTAAAATCTGTTTAACAATGAGAAGTGCATCTCTCTTTACCATGAGACATTTTATCCCTTGGCCAATGCACATCTTCAAACCATGAAGTAGTGTGTCGTATTCTGCTTCATTGTTGCTAGTTGAACCTGGTAGATTGACCTTCTCTTTCATGACCACCTCTCCACTTGGGTTGAGCAACACTAGCCCTCCCCCTGCTTTCCCTGTGGCTCGTCGAAAAGCCCCATCAAAGAACAAGGTAAAAACATTGGGAATACTTTTTGGTGGTGGCAATGGTAGGGTCTTTACTTGAGGCACCTTAATTTCCTTCTCATGTACCCTATAAGTGAGAATCCCTGCCAATTGTGCACGCACACTATCTTCTACCTTGAAAGAGTATTGGAACTCTTGCAACTCCATAATCCACTTTGAGATCCTAGTACTAAGATTCATTTGAGATGACACCCAAGGGAACAAATTTTCTGCAGTGAGAATTACAAAAGGTTTTGGTAGCAGGTAGGATCTAAACTTTCTCACCGCAAACATGAGAGAAAGCATCATGAGTTCTGCTTCTGTGTAATCTCTCTCCAAAGCATTCATGACCCTACTAGCAAAGTAGATGGGTCGCATCCTTGTAATGTGGAGATCTTGTTGTAGCAACACAGCACCAATTGTTTCCCTTCCAACACTAGAGCTAACAAAGAATGTGTACTCCCAACAAGGAGGCATGAGTGTTGGTAGCTCTGACAAAATGACTTTAATGTTACAAAAATACTCTTCAAGCTCATCAGACCATGCAAATTCTACTTGTTGTGTCAACTTTTGCAAAGGATGAAGCAACTCCGAAGCTAAGTGAATGAAGCGTGACATATACTTCACCTTCTGAATGAAAGAGATGACCTCCTTAAGACTCTTCGGTGATGGGAGCTCAATAAGAGCCTTTGCCTTTGAAGGATCCACCTCAATGCCTTTATAGGAAACCTTGTGACCGAGCAAGATCACTTCATCCTCACCTATGTGGCACTTGTCGGGGTTGAGTTGACCTCCCATGTCGTAGAGCTTCTTTAAACCTTCTTCTACCCTTTGTAGATGCAATGATTTTGAGCTATAAATGCAGAAATCATCAATGAACACCCTAATTGACTTTCCAAAGAATGCTTGAAACACCATGTTCATGAAACGTTGGAATGTTGCAAGAGCATTTGTCAGACCAAATGGCATGACTCTAAAAGCATAACAACCCCAAGGAGTGATAAAGGTTCTTTTCAATTGATCTTCCAATGCGATACCTATTTGAAAGTAGCCTGAGTAGCCATCACACACAGTGTACTTCTCATGACCAGCTACCTCATTTAGTATCTTATCCTGAAATGGGAGGGAAAAGTGATCTCTTTTTGTTGCCTCATTGAGTGGACGGTAATCCACACACACCCTCCACTTTCCGTTTTTCTTAGGAGTGACAACAACGGGAGAGACCCACTCTGAATTCTCCACTGGATAAATGAAACCTGCTACTAGAAGCTTTCTTACCTCCTTGAGTAAAGCCTTCTCCTTGATGACTCCTAGCCTTCGTAGCTTCTGACCCTTAGGTGTGGCCTCTGGCTTCAACTCAATTTTGTGTTGAACAACATCTACTCCACGCACATCGGTGTAGTCTTTAGCAAAAAGCCTAGAAAATTTCCTTAGCACACATTTGAACTCCTCTCTTTCATCCTTTGTAAGTGTTGTAGATAGCATACCTTCTAGCATTCTTTCATCTTCCACTTTTTGGTTCTCTTGGGAACCTACCTCCTCCAAACCTTGACAAGAGGTCTCTTGGTTGGTTGGCTTAAACCTTACCCCCATCACTTCGATGGAAGACTCCTCTTCAGTAATGCCGCCGCTACTTTCTTCTTCTGAAGTGTTATCGGTCCAACCTTCTTCTGTCTCACTTTGAGATGATTCTTCATGGAGCTCCTCTTGGCGTTGCTCCTTCATGTCAAAGACAACCTTCTTATGATTGTCGTTCCTTTAAATTAGCTTTCCACTGTCCCAATCCTGCAAAGCTCGCATTTTCATTAGCCATGGTCTCCCTAGGATAAATGGGTAACCATTTCCTTTGGTAGACATGACATAGAAATCCACTGCCTTCTTAATGCCAAAGGCCTCCACAAAAACATTTTTACAAATGCCTACACACCTAGCCTTGCTATTGTTTGCCATCTTGACCTTAATTTCAGGTGTCTCATGGATGTGCATGCCTAGTTTTTGCATGAGTCCCGTTGTCATGATGCAAATTTGTGCACCCCCATCCACTAGACCTTTCCTAACCAATCTCCCTTTTATGTAACAATTTAGCACAGGTGTAATGTCCTCATTCATTTCAGCTTGTGCAATTTTTACAACAGGCACACTCTCTTTTACCTTTCTCCTAGTGCTAACTGCCCTTGTTAAATCCCTCCTAACTTGTGGACAGAATGCAAGAAATTGAGGCCATGAGATATCAGGACCCTTACCTCTCATGTCTTCCAACAGGTTGTATGGAGCCATTCCGTGTCCAAGAGGAAAGTCTTGGAGGTTGATACGACGTCGAGTCCTCTTAGCTTCCTTGGTCTCCTTTGCCTTCTTTTCTCGTCCATGGTCACTTTGTGATGTAACTCCTTCTTTCTCCTTACCTTTCCCTCGGCCACGCTTAATGCCATTTTCTTCCATGTCAACCTCTCTTGAATTGGTCACCTCTACCACATGCACATTTGGGTCTGGCAAAGGTGGAACTCCTTCCACTCCTTGTGGAGGTGGTCTTGCTCCATTTGGCCTTTGTATAAGCCGTGGTTGCTGACTAGTTCCTTTACCTGCATTCATCACTGGGTAATTCAAGTTAGGTCTCCCTGGCTCCCCACGGGGCCAAGGAAAATTATACATCCCATGTCCAGACTCACCGCAATTCCAACATTGCGAGACTCTCCTAGGTCGTGGGTCTCGCTCTTCAGAGTTCTTTGCTTGTCCCTTTGGACCTACGGCTTGTGCAAGGTGAGTTGACAAGCTGCTTAAAGATTCGTTTAACTTCTCAATCACTTCCGCCGTTACCTCAGGAAGCTCCTTAGATGTTGATGCTTGTGACTTACCTTTGGGTCGAAGACCTTCTATTGGAACCTCCCCCCTTAAGCACTTGAGTTTCCTGTATTTCTCAGCAGCCCTAGTTTCAGCTGCATCAAAGGTAGCAGGTGCACCCGCCTCAGCTTTTACCTTAAGGTCAGGAAAGAGTCTGGCTATGAACCTCTCCTTCTTTAGAAATTCTGCACCATCACTAGGGTTAGCAACATTTCGTATCCATAGAGCCCAAAGACGTAGGAACTCTTGCTTGTACAAGTAGTAGTCATCTAAGTATTTTTGCTTATGAGAAACAATGTCTTGCCATAATTTCTGAGTGTTTTGGGGATCAAAGAAGTAGTTCTTGAAACGATTCAAAACTTCCGTGTGATTCCCTTTAACTTCCTCAGGCAAAGAGTCAAACCAAGTGCTAGCATCTTTCCTAAGGACCACCTCAAACATTTCTACACGTTCTTGATAAGTTATTATCCTCTTGATACGGCAAGACATCTTGAAATTTGCTAGAAATAATTCTGCATCCTCTCCAGGCTCTCCAAAGAAAAGAGGATATCCAGACATTTGGTGTTGGCTCTCCATTGAATTGATTTCAAAGTGACGCGTTTTTGTTTTTTTTTTCTTTAAAAGATTTACACAATAATATTTTCTAAATTGAAATCTATTCTATAACAAAATAAAAATATTCACATCAAATGACCTATGATAATCGATAAGAGGTAGAATGACAGGGTTTGGTGACGCGAGAATTTCTCCTACTCTTTGGACACCAAACATGAATACCATACGTCGTTGAAAATGGATTTTTCTACTAATTGCAATGTTTACTCTAATATGTGGAGTGAAATGAAAGGGAAAAACCTGTATTCCTGGGCCATTATCCATGGTCTATGCATGACCTAATTCTTAAAACAAAACAAAAATATAGACGTCCAAACTAAGGTCGTACCTAATGAGAGGCAAAATAAAAGGATTTATTGATGTGTTTATCTCTACCAACCTAAGAGGACCTAAAATTCTACGAATTACTCGCTGAAATGGCAACTTAGTACTAACAATTATGTGTAGCTTTTGCCTTGCAATGGGAATGAAGGGATCATAAAAATTCTCGTGATTCATGCAAGCTACTTGATTATGCTAAAGGTTGATCCTTCACAAAACATACACAAGCCTGTCCTCCGTGGGGGCACCAAAATTGGGGACGTCCGGGGCGGGCAACAAGAGAGGCGACCTCTAAACACCCCTCAAGGCTCCCGTGCTGCTCAATTGGGGCTGAAGCAACCACAAGCACAACACAACAACAAGCCCACAGCCAAACCCAAACAAGATAGGGGCACCACCTAGTTATGGTATGCGAACTAGGACGCAAGAGAGATTTTGGCACAACCAAGAAGATGCACCACACAACACAACACAAGCAACCTCACACCAAGACACACACAAAATGGACCAGAGAGAGCTAGAGCAAAGGGAAGAGAGAGAGGAAAGGATCTTGCGTAATACCTTATTTGTGACTTGCAAATGGAGATGGTTCGTTATGATGCTATCTTAGAACTTGTACAAAACTCACTCAATGCTTAGTGATTGCTAAACATTGCCAAACACACACACACACACTGTCTTAGGGTGTGGGAGACCTCTCACCACAATACCCTCTTACAATGGACAAAAAATTGGCAATGAAAAACACACTAAAACACTTTCTAAAATCAAGATCAACCGATAAAAATTCAAAATACACAAGTCACCTTGAATTCACCAAACCGTATTGCACAAATGGAAGGACGAAGATTTGAACGTCGAATCACGCCTTTGATGCACCAAACCTCAATTTATTGATGATGAAGGAGCATATACAATAGTGGTTTTGAGATTTGTGGAACTCACTCTCTCTCACTTGCAATGTTTAGCTTGAAGGCTTCTCTCACACCAAGAGTGAAGCTCACAAGTGGTTGCTACACCTAAGTCTCTCCTCACGCATAGAGTGTTGGGGTGCTATGTGAGATGTTGGAGATTGTTTTACACGAAGGAGAGAGGCCTATTTATAGGTTGGAGACCCCTCATAAAGATTATTGGAAATCCTAATTTACAAGCTAACAAATCAGGATTATGATTTTTTTGAATATCAAAACATTGCGGGCCTTCTTTGTCTGCTTGAGTCATGGGTGTGGGCTCAAAAGAGAGCATTATTGATGGTGAATAAGGTGAAAGTAGAGTTTTAAGGAAAAGGAGAGAGAGAGAGAGAGTTACTTTGTACATGTCTTGAGGTGAGGTGTCTTTTATGGTTAGGTCAATGCTATTTTGTGTTAGTATGTTAGTGGTTAGTGTTAGTAATCACTAGAAAGTTAATGTTACATTTACAATGGGTAGAATGAGGTGGTTGGTTGAAGTAAGATGGTTGAATGAAGTGAGCAAATCCTTGTGATGGTGAAGCTTGAAGAAGTTTTGGACTTACTTGTGTAGGTTCTCGAAATGACTATCGATCTTCTTCTTCGTCTTCCCTTCTTTACGCCACCGCCGCCAAGGTTGATTATCGTGATGAAAATGGTAATTCCGTTGATGAGATCTCTTGATTTGCAGAGGTTAAGCATGGTACACATGCTGAATTTATGTATATATATAAGGGTTACGATGGAATTGTACTTTGAAGATAATAGAGAGAGGCATAGAGATGGTGTATGTACATGGAGAGCTCATATGAGAGCTATAGGAGTAAGTGGGGAGGTTAATGGTGAAGAAGGTGAGAGAAACCATTGAAGGTGCAGGTTTGAGTGAGGGATTGAGAGGAATGTGTGTGTGTGTAGAAGTGTGGAAAGAGGTGAGAGAAGACTATGGGCTACTTGTGAGAAAAGTGGGCAGACTAGGGTCCACTCAAAAAATCATAGCTCACCATTGGTAGCTCCAAAAATCATGAAAACATTTGAGGTGATTATTCAGAGCCTGGGCTACATTTTCTTTTTTGACCACCGCTCCAAATTCGGAGTGGAGATGGATATTAAAAATCCCACCAAAAGACCTGTTTTTTATGCCTGCAAAAGTCTTTTAGTGGTCCCCTCCTTTGTTGAATTTGTACAATGCATCCAAGAGTGAGCCCCTCCTTTGTCATATTATAATACAAAGCATCCAAGTTGCCCTTGACTCATGCATGGAGGAGGATTATTGGTGAATAAAGAAATATATACATGGTGGGACTAGTGTATGGACTATTCATGGACTTTAGCTCAATGAACACATGGTGTTAGAATAATGAGTAAAAATAATAATAAAAATATGGAGGAGTTATGGATATGGAAAGATATTGAAATCATATGACATGGTCCCTCCTTGAATTCTTTTGGGTGAAAGAGGAAAAGGTATGCAAGTAAATAATATAATAAACGTAACCAATGAGTAGAAATCAATTTTTTGTTTTCACGAGGGTGAGGGTGAAAATGTGGGAGTGATTTGTATAAAGGAAAAATATGAGGTTAGAGTGTGTACATATTGGCAAAAAATATAATTATAGTGTAAGAGGATGAAAGAAGGTGTACATAGGTTTAATAAAACACACACCTAAGTAGAAATATTTAAATAAAATACCAAAATAATAATAAAAAATCCCTATAATTAGGCCATATATACAATGAAATATTTACACACAAATTTTTTTTATTTATTTTTTTGGCTCAACTAGCCCAGTGACTAGCTAGCTGAGGGTTTTTAAGAAGATATGGGAAAAGCCCCGTAACTCACACACGCCTATGTACAGTGAAATGGTAGGGATAGCCATAGCGTTTGGGTGAATTTGGTAGGGTGGAGTAACTTACTATGGCAATTATGGAGAGCCAAAAAACGGCTATCACTATCATATCTATCATACAAGATGCTAAAACTAGAATTTGAGTCATAATTGCCTTCTTCTGCGCTCGGTAATTTGCAGCACTCAAAAATGGATCTCAGTTGTCAAAAAGGAATTAAGAATAGCAAATCTTGAAGAAAATTTGCAAAATAGCCCCAAAACACCCCTCTAATATGTGGATATTCCCAAAATACCCACGGTTGTGAGAGTGAATTTCTCATAAAATTAGAAAATTTATAGCTTTTCATAGGAAGAAAGAATAATTGTCTATCATACAAGATGATAAAACTACAATTTGAGTCATAATCGCCTTCTTCTGCACTCGGTAATTTGCGCCAAATTACATGCTAAGCACTCAAAAACGGATCTCCGTTGTCAAAAAGGAATTAAGAATAGGAAATCTTGAAGAAAATTTGCAAAATATCCCCAAAACACCCCTCTAATATGTGGATATTCCTAAAATACCCCCGGTTGTGAGAGTGAATTTCTCCTAAAATTAGAAAAGAAAGAATAATTTTCTATCATACAAGATGATAAAACTAGAATTTGAGTCATAATCGCCTTCTTCTGCGAGGTAATTTGTGCCAAATTACATGCTAAGCACTCAAAAACGGATCTCAGTTGTCAAAAAGGAATTAAGACTAGAAAATCTTGAAGAAAATTTGCAAAATATCCCCAAAAGACCCCTCTAATAATCGCCTTCTTTTGCGAGGTAATTTGTGCCAAATTGCATGTTAAGCACTCAAAAACGGATCTCAGTTGTCAAAAAGGAATTAAGACTAGGAAATCTTGAAAAAAATTTCCAAAATATCCCCAATATTTTGTCATAAATTCCCAAAATGTCCTTCAAATTTTCCAACCAAAATGCCCCTGGTTGAGAGAGTAAATTTCTCCAACGATTGCTTTTTTGTAGCTTTTCATAAGAAGACTGATTGTCTATCATACAAGATGCTAAAACTAGAATTTGAGTTGGTCATGTACGCTTTGGAGACTCTTTATTTTTAGACATAAAACCCTTCTTATGCGAGCTCATTTGTGCCAAATTTTTTACATATTTTTTACATACTAAGCACTCAAAAACGGATCTCAATTGTTAGAAAGGAAAATGGATCTCAATTGTCAGAAAGGAATTAAGACTAGGAAATCTTGAAGAAAGTTACCAAAATGGATACAAGGGTATTTTTGAAATTTGAGGGGTATTTCGGGAATTTCCACTAAATCGATCTTTTAGGGTGACAATGTTTTTTCCCAAAGCACTAATGACGAAGTACACAATGAAATAGGGCAACCCTTTGCTACATTTGGAGATGTTTACATTAGAGAGTTTCATGCGTGCTATCACCTTATGGTGTTCTCAAGGTGAAAATTAAAATCTCAAGGTAAATATTAAAATTTGTTAGGTGGGATTACACTAAATCGATCTTTCAGAGCAACAATGCTTTTTCTCAAAGCACTGATGACGAAGGACACGATCAATCAAGGCAACCCTTTGCTATATTTGGAGATTATTTTACATTAAATTCCTTTAAGTTTCATGCATTATATCACCTTGGGGTGAAATTTAGAGATAAAACTCAAGATTCGTAGCTGGGATTGCACTAAAGTTAAGATACTTTCGTCCAAAAGACGGGTGCTTTGAGTTTCATGGGTGCTATCACCTTTCGTGGGTGCTATTGCCTTCAGGTAAAATTTTAGAGGTGGATCTCGAAATTCATAAGTCGGAATTTCGACAAATTAGAGGGGTATTTTGGTAATTTCCCATATTAAAATTTGTTAGGCAAGAATACACTAAACCGATCTTTCAGGGTGACAATGCTTTTTCTCAAAGCACTGATGACATAGGGCACAATAAATTAGGGAAAACCTCCACTATATTTGACCACGACCTACCTCTCTACACCTTTGCACCATAGCCTTCGGGGCCATTTGGACTACTACACCTACATTCTATCACGTTTCCATGATGTCTAAATTGATTATACATATTGCACTGCTAAAACTTATGCACTCATTATGAGCTTAGTGTTTTCGTTGTTGCTTGACAGAAGCATTTATGAGGACAAGGGACACATTCCTTTGTCTTTGTAAATCTCCAAGTCATTCCTCTCATGTGCGGGCACGCCAAAAGGTTGCACGAAATTATCGATGCCAACTCGCTATACAGCGTACGGTATACTTGACAAGTAATGCCTTGACATGCTTAACAAATGACCATGGTCGTGGTAGGAGTCCCTCCACATTTGTGGAGGGTTCTATCCATGGTGATGTTACAATTCCACCAGTCCCTCTGCAAACAGTCATGCAAGGACAAGGACGAAGACAACACACTCTTTTATGTTTGGATGCGACAAGAAGATATCGTCGACAACGGGCAAGGCAACATACCTCCAACATAAGAGAGTAGCGCCATCAAAATGATGGACACTTTTGCCCTCTCATAAACGCTCAAAATGAGGAACAGATCCCGTATGTTCATGACACATCACTTGGAGGAATTGCTTGCATTCTACATGCTTATCCCTGTATATGAGGTGTTCACCCTTCCATGCTACCATTGATACATGTCTCATTGCCTACAGATCATACAGGAACCATGTCCTCCTTCTGTGAGTTTTGTGGTGCACGTCTTTGGCCGTGTGAAATGAAGAAGGAAGATACACCATCAATGGGAAAATATTGTTGCAAAGGTGGAAAAGTCTCCCTTTTCCTCTTGCAAGACCGCCACATGTATTGGAGAGGCTACTCAATAACAGTGATGCTATGAGTAGATCCTTCAGAAAAAACATCAGGAGTTACAATAGTGTGATGGCATTTGTGTCTCTTGGAGCTACCATTGATGAGACATTGATGGGTAGGTCTGGTGCATATTGCTTTCGTGTACATGGCGGTGTGTACCATCGAATTGGTTCTTTGGTACCACACGAAGCAGGGGTGCCAAAATTTGCACAAATATATGTATATGATACTGAGCATGAGGTTCAGAATCGTATGAGTGCCTTGGATGGTTTGAATTTGTCCACTCTTGAAGCATTATCAATGATGATGCCATCATGTAATCCATATGCGAATGCCTTCTACAATGTTGGTAGAATGTTACGTGACAGTCCTGGTGTGGAGATCAAAATGACAATTTGTGAGAATAAAAATACTTCTAGGCAGTACTTGATACCTGTTGGCAATGAGGTTGCTGCAATTATGCCGGGTCAAGGGGATGTACAAACAACTGGCCATCGAGACATTGTGATACATTGTCAAAATGGAAGGCTGCAAAGGATTTCAAATCTACAAAGGTCGTACATGCCACTATTGTATGTTCTTCTCTTTCCACGGGGAGAAGATGGATGGTATATCAAGCTTCCTTATGCTCATGTGCATGGACCTTTGGATGCCTTGGCTGGTCGACAATGTGTCACTCAAAGAGAGTACTATGCATATCGACTATAGGTTCGTACTAATACGGAGTCATGCTTGCTTCGTGGGGGTCGTTTACTTCAACAATTTATGGTTGATGCATATTGTGCGATTGAGGAATGTCGTCTTGCATGGGTCCGTACAAATCAGAAGACGTTGAGGGCAGAATTGTATGCAGGGCTAGCTGACATGGTGCATTTGTCTGGGAGTGATGCTGTACTTGGACGATCTGTAGGTCGAAGAATTGTCTTACCCTCATCTTTTATAGGCGGCCCTCGCCACATGTACCAATTGTATCAAGATGCAATGGCAATTGTGCGTGCAAAGGGAAAGCAAGACCTATTTATCACATTCACATGTAACCCTAAATGGCCAAAAATAAATGAGGCACTACTTCCAAGACAGGTTTCCTCTGATCGACTAGACATAACCACCAGGGTTTTCATCTTGAAACACTCGAGCATGATGAAGTATATCTTAAAGAAAGATATCTTTGGGAAAGTCGTGGCTTACATGTCTGTCGTGGAGTTTCAAAAGAGAGGCTTGCCACATTCTCATACATTATTGATTTTAGATCCTCGATGTAAGCCTCAATCAACATTTGACTATGACAAGATGGTTTGTTCAGAGTTTCCAGATAAACATCGATTTTCAGTGCTCCATGATATCATTGTTAGTTGTAACATTCATGGACCATGTGGTGAGTTCAATAGTTCATCTCCTTGTATGGTTGATGGCCGGTGTATTAGAAAATATCCACGTTCATTTTGTGAGAAAACAAGCATGGATAATAATGGCTACCCCATTTATGTGCGACGAAACACTGGCTTCACTGCCAAGGTTAGGGGTTCTACTATTGATAACCGATGGGTTGTGCCATATAATCCTATTTTGTCAGCGTTATTTAATGCACATATCAATGTTGAGGTATGCTCTACAATTTCAACTGTCAAGTATGTTTATAAGTACATCTACAAGGGGCATGATAGGGCAACTATAAGATTCCATACATCGGTACGTGATGCACATAGGGAGAACATTGATGAGATAGACATGTACATAGATGGTCGCTATGTATCTTCATCTAAGGCTTGCTGGAGAATTTTTGAATATCCTTTGCACAATGACGCACCAGATGTTCAGAGATTGAGTGTGCATGTTCTGACTGGTCAAATGGTGACTTTTCGAGATAATGATAGACTTAATGATGTCTTGCAAAGGGACAATGCAGAGAAGACCACTTTGACAGAGTGGTTCACATGAAACTTGGAGAATCCTGATGCAAATGATAGTTTGTACATTGATTTTCCTCAAAAGTGGGTGTGGAATTTGGGTTCCAAAAAATGGACAAAGAGACATCGTGGGGACACTATTGGGCGGATGTATTTTGTGCAGCCCTCTGCAGGTGAACGATATTATGTTCGTTTGCTTTTAACTATTTGTAAAGGATGTGCATCATTTGAGGATCTACGCTCCGCAAATGGTGTATTGTTTCCAACATTCAAGGCAGCATGCATTGCAAGGGGTATCTTGGAAGATGATGGGGAATGGTTCGGATACATGGAGGAAGCTTGCAGTACACATACAGGCTTGCAATTGAGACATTTGTTTGTGACCATTCTACTATTTCGTGAACCCTCCTCCCCTCATCTCTTGTGGGAAATATTTCGATGTTTTTTGTCTGAGGACTACCAACACATGTTGGAGATGACATATGAGTCGTTAGATGGATGTACACAAGTTGCTGAAGGGTATGCACTGAGAGATTTGCATAACATTCTTGGTACTTTTGGACGAAGTCTAGCTGAATTTCCTGGAATTCCAATGCCTGATGAGCGCTTTGTGACAGGTGATGAAAATAGCTTGCTTTTCCAAGAGCGATGCCTTGACACGGTACAAGAACTATCCGTGTCACGTGAAATGGAGCAGACTCTAAATGAAGACCAAAGAATTGCTTTTGAGGCAGTCTTGCATGGATTGACTATTGACGGTGGGGCTATTTTTTTCCTAGATGGCCCTGCAGGGACTGGGAAAACTTATTTGTATAATTTTTTGTTGTCGCGCGTGCGTGGAGAAGGAGAAGTTGCATTGGCCACAACATCTTCTGGTATTTCAGCATTGCTATTGCGAAATGGACGCACTGCACATTCTAGATTCAAGATACCCTTGGACCTTGATAGTTGCAGCACATGCAATATCCCTGTTCAGGGTCAACTTGCTGAATTTCTTAGAATGTGCAAGTTGTTTGTGTGGGATAAGGCTCCTATGATGCATCGATATGCCTTCGAAGCGTTGGACAAGTCTTTGCAAGATATCATGTGCTCAAGAAATCCATTTGGTGGAAAAATGTTGCTTCTTGGGGGAGATTTCAGACAAATCTTACCAGTGGTGTTCTAGGGAGCGCGTGCTGACATTGTTGATGCTACACTTTGTCGATCGCAGTTATGGAATCATGTGAAGATCCTTAAATTGGCACATAACATGCATGTGGGAGGTGGTGATTTTGCAAATTCTACCTACAGAGAATGGCTTATGGATGTAGGAAATGGGACTTTGACAATCGGTGATGAACAGATGATAGAAATCCCCCGTCACATGGTGCTTTCTTCATCTTCATTGGATGATTTGATAGGTTGCATCTATTCAGAAATTGATAAAGATGTGGTCTATGCAGAATACTTCAAAGAGCGGGCCATTCTTGCTCCAAAAAACTCTGAAGTTGATATTCTCAATGCTAAGGCCCTGTACACAATGAAAGGTGATGTTGTGCAATACTTTAGTGCTGACTCTGTGGTGGAAAACTCGATGCAAGATCCTTTCTTATACTCTGTGGAGTTTTTAAATAGTCTCACCTTGGGTGGTGGATTTCCAACACATTGCTTGGAGTTGAAGATGAATGCCCCAATAATTCTACTACGGAACATTGATCCAAATCGAGGTCTATGTAATGGGACACGCTTGGTGTGCAAGGCATTTCATGCAAGAGTTTTGGAGGCATAATTTATTACAGGTAGACGGGTTGGCACTCGGGTTTTCATCCCTCGAATATGTTTTGTGCATTCTGATACAAAGTTGCCATTTGTTCTTAGACGGAGAAAATTTCCAGTTAGATTGGCTTTTTGTATGACGATAAATAAGTCACAGGGCCAAAGCATTGCCATGTTGGGCCTATACCTGGTGACACCGGTCTTCACTCATGGACAATTGTATGTTGCATTGTCACGTGCACGTTCAGCCTCGGGAGTGAAGATTCTCCTACGTGACGTTGATGTAAACAAAACAACTGCACTAACAACAAACATTGTGTACCATGAGATATTAAACAATGCTATATGAAGGTTCCAATCCTTCTTTCTATATGATGATAAATAATTTACATGATGTTGATGTAATTTACAAAACAATTGCAGTAACAATACCATGAGATAGTAATCAATGCCATATGAAGGCTCCAATCCTTCTCATCATTGTCTTATTCTTTGTATATGTTTCAAATCATAGAATATTTTATGAATTAATTTTCTACCTCTCTCCATAACATTGTCTAAATTTTGGTTTCCTTTTGGGTATAAAGATCATGGATCACTTTTCTTACATCTCTGAGGTGTCCTTTCTATTAAATGTGGAAGATGATCCACATCCTGGTATGTTTTTATCCACCATTAAGACATTATGTGGAGACTTATTGTGTTATCTTTGGGACCTTGATTTTTTTCCCATTATTTTAATCAGAGCCACATTTTTGGTGTGCGTCTTTGCCGCACGAAAAAATTGTTCCGCAAGCACTACAAGACCAGGTGTGTCTGCTTGAAATTAGGAATTCCCTTTGCATAAAGAAAGACTCATGGTTTTTTTGTTTCCTTATGTGTTACAAACCTTAGGAAGTTGCCATCTATCGATATTTTCACATTGCGTATTTTGGCCTACTCCTCCGACGTTGAGTACGGTGTCTACTCGGTGAGGAAGGAGTGTGTGTCTTCCCAAGATGAAGATGATGCTCAATGGTTTGCTAGATATGAAGGATACTCTATTCCCAATGATTGGGAGTACGGCCTCTAGAGTTCTAGGTTTGATGAGTTGATCTACCAAATCTACTTGCCTAAACAACTTGCATGTTTGGCAATACCATACATAGCTACAATAACTGGTACGTGTAAGTTGTTGTGTTTGGAGCTTTGATTGTATTATTCCAAAAAAAGTCTCTCTTTTTACTACTTTTGTTTGTTAATCCAGGAGATAATCAACCTTGGGATGGAAAAATGGTCCTTAATTTAGGAATGGAGAAACTCCAAGCTGATTGCCAATTGCATGATGAAGCAAGCTACATTAATGTTGCCTCTTAGATCATTTGTGGCACAATAGTGTCCTTGATTGTGTTTGTTTCTATGACAAACATATCAACAACTTTGCCATGTTTGTGATCCATTTTAGGCAATTTTCTTTGAAGGTATGGATACATTTCTAAATGTCTTGGTGTTTATTATGACTTTGTAATTCTATGCAGTAGAGTTTTCCACTTGTTATTTGAGTTTGAGGGATCCAATATATTAGGTTCATATCTTAGAGATCTTTGTTTAATCATAACAATTCTATACATTGATCCTCACATTTGTGAGAGGATATATAATTTTCTATGTTGAGTGTGTGTGTGTGTGTGTGTGTGTGAGAGAGAGAGAGAGAGAGAGAGGTGTGCAATAAGGAAGAGAGAAAATCATGCATATTTCATGAAGAAAACTCTAAAGTCTCTTTGTGTCTTTTCCTGAACTTTTACCTCTTTTTCTTTGTGTAGATTATGTTTTTTTTGTATGATAAGATGTTATGTTCGTATTATTGTGCAAGGGATTGCTTCCTTTGTGGTAGTTGACACATAATTCAGCTTTATATGCATTGTGATGTACTTTTTAATGGTACAGCTATGGAGAACATTAATGACGATGCCATCATTGAGACTGAGTCTGATGGTATTGAGTCTACTCCTCCAAGGTTTGCCAATGTTCGAGCGGCAAAGAGAAGTGCTCGATGTGTGGGATCCTCTTCTGTTAATACTATCGTAAATGATAGGAATCACGAACTCATGGCTGCATTAAGGGACTTCTTTACCCGGAGTGAGTCTAGGCATTTGGACTTTGAACGACACTTGGAAGCAATTTTAGACGTGACTCAGCAAGCGAATGGCCAACACATTGTTGACCTTCACAATGAGGTGAGTTTATGTGCACAATGCTTCAATGGAGGAATCTCCCAGGTTGAGGAGAACCAATTCAACATGTTGGTGCGCATGGACCAACAATTTGAATCAATGCAAAGCTCAGACATGCCCAATAGGGAAATCCAAATCCAAATTGATGCATTGAAGGACCAGGTCCTTGCTCTTGAAGGAGAGGTAACCCGGCTCAAGGTCCACCTGAATCAATTGAATGCGTTGATGACAAAGATGGCTCGATCTTCTGATGGCCGTGCCATATAGCAACGTTCAAACTTGGCTACTAGAAATAATTGAAGCACATACTTATGTGTGTTAATTTGATTCACTGTCTTGATGTACTAAAGCATACCTTGCTTTGAATTATGTTGGTAGGATAAATTAGTGAACATGTTGTTTTGTTTGGTTTTATACTTGTGTTGCTTGATCTACATGGCATGAAGCCATAGAGTATACTTAAATTAAGTTTTGAGTCCCTGGTTGAGAAGTTTTAAGTCCTTGGTTGAGATGATATTTTTGTGAAAACAATATGAGGTGCTACCTTTGTGGCTTGGGGACATAAGGTAGCATGTTGTTAGACAAGAGGCTTCCATCATTACAACTACGCTTAGCTATGTGAGCTTCAAGGTTGCAATTAGGACCATTGAGACCCTGTTGTGATGTATATCCACAAAGTATGTATAATGTATCCTAACTGTGGAAGGTTTAAAAAAGACGATAGAGTTTGTGGGATTGTTTTTACAAAGGGTCATTGATGTATGATAGTGTAGGAAATTTGGATGTTATTATTATAATTATTATATATTATTATATATTACCAATTGGAACTCCACCAAAGCATCCTTTGCCACTAACTACTTTGTTTGTTTCCTAAGAGTTTTGACATTTTGCATGGAGTGGACAATGTAAATCATAAATAAAATCTTTCGGTGTTTGAACGATTATTGGTATTGCATTTGGAGTTATTTATTTTCAAAAAAGGCATTAAAATCTCAAAACTAAGCGTGGCCTCTGTTTCAACATTTTCCATATAATGAGATGAAAAAACATGAAAAATATTGCACATAAACGAGTAGATTTGTGCGGCTCTTTATGCATGTCTAAAGTGATTGAGAACTTAGATTTTGATACAAATTTAAGAGTTTCAATGGTATTAATAGTGTACTCTTTTGGTTTACACCAACATATGGATCACATATTATAGTTGCTATGTTGATTCAATTCTTTATACACTTCGATTTCATGAAAAGCTGATGTTATGATGTTTCTTGAATGGGGTTGAAATATTGTATTTATAGATGCCACGTCAAAGAAGGCATTGGACAGTATCTACATTTAGCTGGATGCTTCATCATCCGCCATTTCTTATCTATGGTAGGATCTAAGTATATCCTTTGTAAAATTTTCAGCTTGATGTTCAAACTAACAATTTCCTCATTTAGATCCACCTGGTTGGAGAGGCCCACTTAGTACGCATGATGTAGTAAACATTATTGAAATCTTTGAAGTTGTTAGGTAAGGAACATCAATGAAGCACAATGTTTTTTTATATATTTTTTGGTTATTGAACTTATTGTAATTAACCAGTTGGCTTGCAGGAATCACTATTATCGTAATAACATTTTAATGGAAGTGCATGAGTTTTGCAGAGGACTCCAAGGATACTTTCATATCAGTGTGGCTTTGAATCGTAATGCAGGTTGAGCTCGCATACGGATTCGCGAGCTCGGAGATTTCTTGCCGGCCAATGCAGAATACTCTTATAGAGATGGATATGAGAATTGGAGGATTGTATTATACACGCTGTATGAGGGCCACCGTCGTTTTGGTAGGAGCGTTCGTTATGTGGGTCCATGGGTTCTACGAGTACCAAATGCAACATCCCAAAGGCTGTCATTTTGAATTTGTAGTTGTTTTGTTAGTTAAGATTTAGCGGCTTTCAAAAAACTTCTTCTTTAGAGACGAATATTAGGTTATGCTTACAACGACTACTTACAGTAATGGAAGTGGATTGTTTTTTTTCTTTTAGTCTCCCTCTCTCTCTCTCTCTCTCTCTCTCGTGTAGTCTTTTAAATTTATGCTCTATAGTTGTTATGTTCATTTAATTCTCTACGCACTTTCTATTGTCGCATAAAGTCAATGTGATTTAAAGCATTACTGCACAAAGTCAATGTGCACAAAGCATTATTGCACATAATAAAACATTTAAGATATGGTTCTCACTACCTTGAATTGGATGCATAAAGAATACTTAATGGGTCCTACTGGCTCTGCTTTAAAAACAACCCCAATAGTTTAGAGATTCCCTCCCCCCACCCAGCATGCCCTCTGGCCTCTACTGTCTACAGGAGGACATCACACTTTTCCCAACAACCTCCACCTGCAGCCTCGCCCAAAACCATCTAGCAAGAGAACGCAGCTAGCAGCTTGCGCACCAACTATTTAGCAGCCAATGGTGGGTGTAATCTGAGGTAGCATGGTCACAAGGCATGCCGTGAATAGGAGGTGCGCAGTTGTGTGTGCCCAGTTAGACATGTGGCTTGTGTTCCTTCTTCCAAGCAGCCCCTCCTCAACTCCTGTGCGCCTTCTCCCTTGCGGGAAACTTCAGTCTGCACAGAGAGAGAGAGAGAGAGAGAGAGAGAGAGAGAGAGAGAGAGAGAGAGAGAGAGAGAGAGAGAGAGAGAGAGTTTTTATTCACCTCTACCCTGTGAAGCAGATGCCTTTGCATCACATCTTGCTTGCAAGGCATCCCTACATGCATGGCTCTGTCAACTCCCTCTCTCTCTCTCTCTCTCTCTCTCTCTCTCTCTCTCTCTCTTCGATATTCATATAGTTTGCATGCAGACCTCCTCCACGTATGCATACATCCATAATTATCACAAGGACCCTTTCCATCATCCTTTCTCCATATCTCCTTACAAGGATCTTAGAAGATTCTTGAACAATGTCTTTTTCCAAATGTGTAAGACCCACTTACACATGTTATCCTTTATAAGAAGGGGAGAGGGGGACAAAATTGAATGATACTCCTTCTAATTGGCCGCAGCAACGCGCGGGTCATATACTAGTTCCAAGTTACTAGTCTTAAGTCAAAAAGTGAAGGCTCAAGTTCCCATATAGTTCCTTTCTCTTTCTTTCTTACTACATAAATCCCTTTACTTTACATAAAAAGGTTTACTTTTCATTCCTTACTACATAGTTTCCACTACAAAGTCTCCCTTTCTTTTTACTTTCCATACATACAACTCCCTTCATAAATCCTTTTTATTATCAATACATCTCCCTTCACAAATTCTTTTATCCAAGAGACGATTCACATGGAGGGTGTTAACAATTCAAGCAATCCTGAGAACGTATCTCCATTACCCGAAGCTACTTTGGAACAACAAGTGGCTCTTCTACAACAAAAGTTGGAAGAGGCTACTCATTCTATCCACAAAAAGGATCAACAAATTTTTTTGCACAAGCCGTGGAAAACCAAATTTTCTGCATCCTACTAGGCATTTTTGAAGTGCAGCAAAACAGAATAGACCAAAAGATAAGTTGAAAATCTTTTCAATTTTCAAAATTTGATGGTAGGAAATATGGAAAGACTATTTTGTCTTGGCTTAGTTAGTTTGATGATTACTTCACGGGTGAACCCTACCCTGATCATGAGAAGATCAAGTGTGCAACGAATTACATGATCGATAAGGCGTCGCTATGGTGGAATGTCCTCCACAAAAGCACATCCCGTCCTACTACCTGGAGGATTTTATTACAAAGGTGAAAACCTCTTTCTTACCCTCTCAGTTTCATTTACAAGCTCGACGTGCTTGGGCTACGTTGTCATGGATTGAAGGAGACAAGGTAGCGGATTACACCAAAAGATTCTGGCAACGGTTACTTCTTCCTTGCATGCTTGAAGAGGTCCCTGAAGACACACTCCAATGTAATTATAAAGATGGACTTGACGTAGGTATACAAGCAAAACTAAATACTCTACAACCTTCCACCTTGTATGATTCAATTTCTATTATATACGATGCTAAAAAAGAATTTGAATCTATTGCCAAGTGCCTTCAACAACAAAACTTTCTAGTTCAGAAATCTTCATTGGTAAGTAACAACCGTCCTTTCAAGCGGTCTTTCCCTACTCCACGCACAAATAATTTTAACACTCCACATGCACTCACCACTCCCACAAATAATGTATTTAATGGGGCAAATTCCAAGCCCAATAATGTAAATTCTCAGCCCTTGGCTAGTCACACTAGTGCACACAATAAAAATCCTCGTGTACAATGTTATCGATGCGGCACGCTTGGCCATGTCAAGGCTAATTGTCGTGTCAAGCTTCCCTTAAAGAAACCTACGGCTGTGGAGTTGCACAACATTGAAGAAGAGTCTACCCCGATTGATGCTGATTTCACTTCCGATTGGAGTGAAGATTCTTTGCAACAAGAGGTGAATAATGATGACACACAAGAGCCAAGTAAGAGTCTATTTCCTTTACATTGTTTGTTACGTCTAAAAGGAAAGATACATGAAAATGATGTGTGTGTTTTGCATGATGACGGTAGTTCACATGATTTTATTTCTGAAAAGATGGTTAGAAAGTTGCAATTAGAATCTACTCCTTCAATCTATAAAGTAAAACCTACATTTCAAGGAACTCGCTATAATGCTACACGTGAATCATGACCTTGAAATTTTTATTGGGAATTATAAAGAGAAAAGGGACTTTCTAATTGTGTCACTTCAATCATCTGATATTATTCTTGGAATACCATTCCATCACCAACACAATCCTCACATTAATTATGACACACACACTATGACATTTAAATTTAATGGTCAATCTATTTGCTTGTCTAGTACTCCTAAGATGGAAATGTTTCCTTTACTTTCTCAGACACAAGCAGGAAGAGCACTTAGAAAGCAAGAAAAGGCTTATTTGATTTTTGTGAATGAAGTAGAAGCTAAAGAAACACCTTTGTCTACTTCACATATTCAATTTCTTGCTAATTTTCAAGTTTGTTTTGCTGATGATTATCCCCCTCATCTTCATGCTTCTCGTGCTAACTTAGATCACAAGATAGAACTATTCCCTGGTGTCCCTCCACCTCATAAGGCTCCTTATAGGCATAGCCCTTTGCACCAAAAAGAAATTCAACATCAGGTCACTGAATTATTAGATAAAGGACTCATCCATCCTAGTTCTTCACCATTTAGAGCACCTATTTTGTTAATAGAGAAAAAGAATAAGACCTATAGAATGTGCATAGACTACAGAGCTCTTAATAAGGTAACTGTGAAGAATAGATATCCTATACCCTGCATAGATGACCTATTAGATAAACTCAGAGGAGCTAGTGTCTTTAGTAAAATAGACTTGAAATCTGGCTCCTATCACCAGTTTTGCATGGATACAGGGGATATTTTCAAAACTGCTTTTCGTACACATTTTGGTCATTATGAATTTGTTGTTATGCCCTTTGACCTTACAAATGCACCCGCCACATTTTCTAGAATGATGAATAAGATTTTCTTAGATTATCAACAATTTGTGGTTGTATTCTTTGATGACATTATGGTTTTTAGTAAATCGAAACAAGAACATAAATAACATCTCAAAGTTGTTTTCAATTTATTGCGTGAAAACCGTTTGTATGCTAATCCTGAAAAGAGTGCACTCTTCCAATTTGAGATTAAGTATGTAGGACATATTGTGTCAGTAGCTGAGGGTATTAGTGTAGATCCCAAGAAAGTGCAAACTATACATGATTGGCCTATTCCCAAAACTGTGCATGAGGTTAGATCATTCCTAGGTCTATCAAGATTTTATCGTAAATTTGTTAAGATTTTTTCTCGTAATATATAGATCTTCCTCTTACACTTTTGACTCGTAAGAAGGCTACTTTTCATTGGGGAGCTAGCCAACAAAGAGCTTTTGACCTGTTGAAATACCTATTGACTCATGCCCTAGTTTTATAGCTTCTTGACTTTAATCAACCTTTCTTTTTAGGTGTGACAAATGCTAGTGGTTCAGGAATTGGTGTTGTTCTTATGAAAAATGACCACCCCTTAGCATATGAAAGTCGTAAGCTCAAACCATCTACACAAAACTATAGTAATTATGATAAAGAGCTTTTGGATGTAGTTCATGCTTTAGATATTTGGAAACATTACTTGATGGGCTCTGAAGTTCTCATTAAAACTGACCAGCAAGCCATCAAGCATTTATTGACCCAATCTTTTATTTCTGATGGCCATATTAAATGGGCTTCCTTTATTCAATATTTCCATCCTATGATTCAATACCAACCTGATCGAGCTAATGTGGTTGCAGATGCCTTAAGTCTTAGACCAGTTTTGATACTGCTCCTTTGAATACTTTGTCTGTTGTTCACTCTTATGCTTTTGATAAAGCTCGTAATGTATACTTAACTACTGTGATGGTTTCTACACAAATACAAACATTTGATGCTATGACTTCCACATATGCCACAGACCGTGATTTTTCCAATGCATGGAAATCATTTCAAGACATGGATACTCCACATATGGATCATTACATATATGCGAATGGTTTTTCTTTATTTTCAATAGAAGCTATGTGTAATTGCACCATTTAGGACAATAGCAATCACTGAAATGCATGCACCACCTTACATGGGTCATAGAGGCATTCAAACTACTATTGCTGCATGTAAAGAATATTTATTTTGGCGTGATATGAAGCATGACATTGCACAATTTGTTTCTGAGTGTCTTATCTATCAACAAGTGAAACATCATCATGGTAAATCTTTTGGTTTATTAATGCATTTACCCATACCTAATGGTCCTTGGGAACAAATTTCAATGGAATTTATTACTAGCTTTCCCCTTACTTCTTCTAAGAATGATATGATCTGTAATATCGTTGATAGGTTTAGTAAACAAGCCTATTTTATTCCTTGTTTCCATCCTGAAAGCAATGGTCAAAGTGAAGCTACCAATAGTACCATTCTAGATATTCTTAGATCTTATACAGTAGATAGACCAAGCAACTGTGAATCAACATTTACCTCTTCTCCAGTTTTCCTATAGTAACTCCCTTCATTCCGCTATACAGGTCGAGCTCTTTTTGAAATAAATATGGTAGAAAACTTCATGTCCTATGACTACTATTACTACAGATGTTCCAGATGTAGTAACTGTTGACTCTTTAGCATTTGACCATGTTAAAATTTTAGAAGAAGGGGCTGACAAGATCCATCAATCTCAAATCCGTTATGCTAAACAAGCTAATAAAAAGAGACGCCCTATGCAATTTCAAGAAAATGACTTAGTTTTGCTAAGAGTTGAAAAGAAAAGACTCAAGAATATTTCAAGTCACCCCAAAATTAAGTTAGCTCCAAGATACTATGGACTATTCAAGATTGTTCATAAGATAAATGAAAATGCATTCTGCTTGGGCATTCCTGCACATTGGCAAGTACATAATTCCTTTCACATCAGTTTATTGAAACCTTTCAAAGGTACTCCACCCATTACCCTTGTTGTCGCCGCTCCTCCTTTAATTGAGGATGATACAGAAATCTTAATTCCAAAATCTATCCTTGACCATGATAATACTACCACTCGTACTAGTATTAAGTATATTCGTTACTTAGTTAAATATCAAAATCATTCAATTGAGGAATCTCAATGGATTCAAAAACCATCTCTTACTCCCACATACAACCACTTGATTACTACATACCACTCACACTTACATAAAAGTCTTGGTTAGACAAAGATCGCTGCCAGAGGGAGTGTCTATGAGGATCCACAATTTGTTTCCACTCGTGAGATATGTGTTGTTAATTTAGTGCCGATCGTCGCTTGAGGCAGCACTAGCATGTGGCTGATCATCCATGCTACTTTGTTTATTTTAGTCAACTAAAGGGCAGTTTCTTCTCAACCCCAAGGCATGTTGTGAAAATTAATATTTATTAATTTCTTATTTTTATGTGGATGTATAAGAACATAGTCTTGCAATACAATTTTATACATAAAGCGATGAAAAATGCAAGAACTTCAAATTGCAAACCTGATAATCCGTTCGTGTCCTTGTCCGAGGTCAAGCACTTTCTTCGACGCCTTATGTGATTTCTTGTGAGATACTTGCATCAACATGCATGGTCATGTTGGCTTGGTTCAATAGATGTCTTACTTCCTGTTGCCGAGGGCCTTGCCCGAGTTGCACCGAGGATTGCATGCTTTGCCAATCCTATCAGATCTTCCCAAAAACTCCATGCTTACCTTCATGCCCTTGCATGGCACAATTATGGCGGTCTTGCATGCCCTTGCATGCGTGTGGACTTATACCCTCACTCCATCCATGAAGTCCATCATAGGAGCGTGTTGGTTGTACTCCATGTCATGAACGGCCACGATCGAATGCATCCTCTGCTGTTGTTGGCACATATGTCATGGAAATTGGCAGCTCATCGGCCTTGGATCTCCAAGCTTGGTGAAGCAAGGGGTGGAGGGGTGTGTGCCCGGGGTGGGCATGCACCCTTACTTATGGTTTAGTTCAAAAAACCCAGAGTTGGGCGCCCGTGTATGAACAAAAAAAAGACTTGCATTGAGCCCTCGCGAACCGCCTTCACGCTGCTAGAGGAAACGAGAGCAAGGATGCACGGTGATGCTCATCCCCTGCCGAGAGTATGTTGGGAACTGCTCCTCAAGGTCTTGTGACCCCGTAGACAGCACACCCGCTTTGTTTGGCTCAGGTCCGATCCCCTGCTTTCCCCCGCATAAGATGTGTTACCCGCGGTGCCGGAACTCTGTCATCGGCTCTGGAGGGGTCATGTTCCATGAAATTGATCGATAACGAGAGAGAAGATAGAACATGCAACCTTCCATGGAGAGAGAGAGAGAGAGAGAGAGAGAGAGAGAGAGAGAGAGAGAGAGAGAGAGAGAGAGAGAGAGAGAGAGAATAGGTGAGCTTCATGCATCCCTCCCTTTCCCCTCCACCATAGTTGTTCCTCTCCGCTTCTCCCGTGTGCTCTGATACCAGTGTAAAGCCTAGGAGATTGCGATACCGGATCCACCACCCTATATATAGACCAGCTCCTAGCCCTAGCCATCATATGGATCCCCAGTCCACACTGGTCCCGTCCGAGCCCTGGCTCAGGTCCGTGACCCCCTAGGCTTAGGATCCTTGTCTTGAGAGCACAAAAAATTGTGCAACTGGCTCGCCGCTTAATTGTTTCAAAATATTCAATTGTTGTAAGGCCGACTGTGTGAGATTGTACTGTGCAAAATTATGAATTAATAATGCTTGCAGTAGAGGCCAATCTCCTTTTACCTATGGAGTTTGTTGGATGAACGAGGTAGCTGTGACCCCTTCGAATAGGGTCCTTGTCTCCAGTGCCTTGTGCTCGTCCTGCCACTGATGGTAGCTAGCTACATTGTCAAAATGATCCAGCCACGTGAGAATATCTTCGGTCAGTAGCCTGGTTAAAGATTTAGGTCAAATCTTAGGGTCTCTCCGAGGTGTGTGTGAATTGGCAGAAAGGAGGCCCATGAGGGATTGATTTGTATGATTCACCTGGAGTAATATGCCAGACATGGCGTGGAGAATCTGCTCAAGATGAGTGGATTGAGGGGTGAATTCAAGGTTCATCAAAGCATCTTCATAATGTGGGGAGCTCGGTGTGTGGCAAGGGGAAAGGGAGTGACTCATTTTGAATGGGTTTGCACATGAGAGAGGGAAGATGGTTGAATCTGGCAAGAAAGGAACCCGGTCACCTCCACCAAATGTGAAGTACTCTAGACTCTGGCTAACGACGCCAAAATTTCTCCTCTAAGTACCATCATCCATTCCTTATATAAGGCTTCATACAGGATGCCAAGAATGGCTTAAAGGTTACAACTGATTTGTAGCTGTTAATCTTCTCATGATTGCTGGGTTGTTAGCTGTGTACGTGGCTCTACTGCCACAATATAGAATAGCCCTTCTAATTTTTTCATAAATATAGCTTAATGAAAGATAGAAAAAATTTTACCCTTCAAATGAATGATAAGGGACCAGTGTCACCCTTCAAACATGAGCCTTTCTCTCTCTCACGATGCATCCATCATGTGTGGCAATTGAATCTTATTGAAACAACACTACACCCTCACACAATCCTAATCAAATATTGTCACACCAACCTTCTCTCTCTCTCTCTCTCTCTCTCTCTCTCTCTCTCTCTCTCTCTCTCTCTCTCTCTCTCTCTCTCTCTCTCTCGCTCGCTCGTGTAAAGGGGGGGTGTTCGTATGCGACCGTGGGGGGCAGGGGAGCAGTTCTAAACTTAAAGCTAGACCGAGAAGTCAAACTCATTTTGATCAAATGTTAGTTGAAGCTACCGATTTTATCTACTTCGAGCCCTGGAAGATTGGCACATGTAGGTTCCCTTAGGACCATAGGGTGACACATTCAGAAAGTACCTACTACAATCCCAAGGTTATAGAGTTCTCTCTATATTATATATTCAAAAAATTCTATCCCTATGGCCCTAAAGACAAAGATAGACACATTTTAGGCTCTTATATATTCTTAAAAATACCAACAGAGAGCCATAGGATGAAATATGGTTTTCTTAAAGAAGCTTATTATCAACACTCTATGCTCTAGAAATCCTATGGCCCTTGGGCCACATGGTGCAAATATAGAGGTGCATCCTATAGGCCTAAGGCTATAAATTTTTCTCCATTTCATACCTATAAACAATCTTATCTATATAGCTCTAAGACCATGAAAAGGTGTATTCTAAGCTCTTGTAAAGTCTTCAAGACACGTAAAGAGAGTACCTATGTAGTTTTCTTTGAGAAACATATGATCAATTTCATGTGTCCCAAAAAAACATAGAGTGTCAATGTAAAATCTCTCCAAGAGTATTTAGGCCATCCAAGGGCACCTATGTGGGCACCATGGTAGCCCTATGGTCCTAGGGCCATAAGAACTCTCAACCTATGGTGCTTGAGCTTATGCATTGTTGGTACACTTTGGCCCTATATTCTGATCTATCTTTTGATCGAGGGAAACCTAAGGCTCTTGAGTCCTATGGCCCTTGATCCATAGGATCTCTCGTTACAATGAACTACAATTTATGATCCTTGAGCTTATGCATTAAAATCCTAGGGCCCTAGGGCCATATGATCCCTCATTAGAATATAGGAAAACGTATAGCCCTAGGACCAGCGAGCAGCCTATGCGTCAATGTAAAAGCTCTCAAAAAGAGTTTAGATCATTCTAGGACAGCTACATGGTCATCATAGCAACCCTATGGGCCTAGGGCCACATGATCTCTCATTGGATTAGAGGGAAATTTATGGCCCTTGAGCTTGTATATTGGCACCCTAAGGTCCTAGTGCCATATGATCTCTCATTAGAATATAGGACAACCTACAACCTTAGGGCCATAGAATCTCTCATTACAATAGAGGGTAAGCTATGGCCCTTGAGCTTATACATTGGAATCCTATGGCCCTAGGGACATATGATCTCTCATTATAATAGAGGTCAACATATGGCCTTAGGACTAGAGAGTAACCTATAGGAGAATGTAAAAGGTATAAAAGAGCATCTAGCCCATTCAAGGGTACCTACATGGGCATCATGGCATCCCTATAGACCTAGGTCCATAGGATGTCTCATTATAATAAAGGTAAACCCATGGACCTTGAGATTATACATTCGCACTCTATGGACCTGGGGGTAGATGTTGGCCTAATTGTTAGTGTAAAATCTCTCAAATAGCATTTAGGCCATTCAAGGACACCTACATGGACACCATGGTAGACCTATGGCCCTAGGGCCATAGGATCTCTCATTGGAAGAGAGGGCAACCTTTGGCCCTTGGGTTACACATTCACATCCTATAGATCTAACTCCATATGATCTCTCATTAGAATAGAGAGAAAACTATGGCTCTAGGGTCATAGGGTGGCCTACATACCAATGTAGAAGCTCTCAAAGAGCATCTAGACCACTCAAGGGCACCTACATGAGTATCATGGTAGACCTGTGGACTTAATACCATAGGATCCTTCATTCCAATAGAGCACGTCCTATGGCCCTTGAATTGCTACATTGGCACCCTATTGCCCTAGGGCCATTGGATCTCTCTCATAAGAATAGAAGGAAATCCAAGGCCCTAGGGCCTAAGTGTGGCCTAGGTGTCAATGTATATAATCTCAAAAATAATTTAGACCATTCAAGGGCACCTAAATATGCACCATGGTAGTCCTATGGCCCTACAGCCATAGGACCTATAATTGGAAGAGAGGGCAACATATGGCCCTTGACCTTATGGAGTGTCATCCTATGGCCCTAGGGCCATAAGACCTCTCATCAAAATAAAGGACAACCTATGGCGCTAGGAAAATGTGCCCTATGTGTCAATGTAAAATCTCTCAAGGAGCATTTAAACCATTCAAGGGAACCTACATGGGCATCATGGTAGCCCTAGTGCCATAGCATCTCTTATTACAATATGGGGCAACCTATGGCACTGGAACTTATACATTGGCACCTATGTCATAGGCCCATATGATCGCTCATTAGAATAGAGGGAAACATATGGCTCTAGGGTTAGATGGTGACCTAGATTCAATGTAAAATATCTACATGAGAATTTAGGTCCTTCAATGCCACTTGCATGGGCACCTTGGGAGCCCTATGGCCCTAGAACCATAGGATCTCTTATTGGAATAGAGGACAACATATGTCCCTTGAGCTTGTACATTGGTACCCTATGTCCCTAAGGCCATACGATCTCTCATTAGAATAAAGGGAAACCTATAACCTACCTAAGATCAACATCACATGTCCTAGAAAACATAGTGAGAACCCCTATGTCCCTGGGGACATAGAGTGCCAATATAGAGGTGAAAAAACATGAGCTTGCGGTCCTTCGCGTTCTGAACAAAGCGCATTATGGTCGTAGGATCATATAGAAAACACCCTATAATTCCAAGTCTAAATTTTTACAATGTAGAGGCTCTAAGTGGGTATAAAGCACCCTGTGGTTTCAAGACTATATATTTTTTCTATTTTTAATTACCTAGAAAGAAAACACCTTATGGACCTAAGACCAGTCCAAGATTATTAACGTGAATCTATTGAAGATTGGGTGCTACATTTTTGCTAAGCAAAACTGTGGCCTCCTACGCCCTGCACTTCATATTCACCCTCCCCCCTTTACAAAGCAAACTCCCTGCCCCTCCGCCCCACTCGCCTCCGTCTGCTACTGCCAATGGTCGCACTCAATCCTGGTACCCTTACTAATAGCAAGGATCCATTAGCACCACGAAATGATGCCATTGTATGCACGGAGGAAAGGTCGCCATGGACGGTGACAAGCAGTGAGCAGACTTGCAGAAGACGTAGAGCCTCACCATAGCGGGTAGGATATGCCCACTACCCCGAGGCACTCGAATGCCATGTTGCCCTCCCCTCGGCCATGCCCCATGCCTTGAGGCCTGCGTCACTGACATTTTCTTGTCTTCTTGTCTCCCTTGCTCCCATGCTCCTGTGCGTATATGCATTCTAACAAGGAAGCCAACCTGCCAGGAAAAGGGAGGCTCTGCACTGCATAACACAAAGGTCACCCTTGCCTTGCGTCGTTCTGCATGCGAGGCTCCCATCTCCACTCTAGAGAGAGAGAGAGAGAGAGAGAGAGAGAGAGAGAGAGAGAGAGAGAGAGAGAGAGAGAGAGAGAGAGAGAGAGAGACCCGGGCAGACAAGTCCATGCTCTACTTTTAGGCTGCGCACATGCAGTCAAAATCAACCGCAGGCCGGTGAAGATTCCATCCAGGCAACCCCACCTCCAAATAGAATGTAGTCTTTACCAACGGTTGAAGAGTGGTCGAGCCCTCGCCAGCGTCCCACAATTCAACTGCAAGGCGAATGCATCTGACCCTTCTGGATTGCAGACTCAGCTTACAAAGCCACAACGTTTTTAGTGAAGCCCTTTCGTTCGAAAGGTGGTCAACACTTAATTCAAAAGCAGCACTTCGATAGGCATCTTTCAAAAGGCAGAGTAAAAGTGGAGAATGTGTTTGGTATCTTGAAAAATAGATGGGGCATACTTCGCGAGCTGAATGTCGATCGGGCAATAGCACCCACGGTGATAGGCGCTTCCTGCCTCTTGCACAACTTTGTGCAGCTACACGGGGAGGCCGAACCGAATGAGCAGGTTGACCCCCATCCAAATGATGGCGAGCCTCTGCGCGGTGAGCATTACAACTCAGAATCAAGAGAGAGAGCGTGTTAAGCAACTTTATCTAGAAACCATGCCTTGCAAAGCATACGAAGGCAAGCGAATATGCTACAAAATGACGGGAGATTCCAATGAAATTATGAAGGTTACTGACAAAATTTTGTTTCTTGCCTCAATAGTTTTTTCTTTTGATATACTTGTTAGTTAGTTCGTTTTGCTGACTCCCAACTGTTTTGGAGGTTGCTTAAGGCTTGTTGGATGCAGTATTTCCCCGAAGATTGCATGAAAAATTAGTAGTTTTTATACCGAGCTTTTTTTAAACCTTATGATCATCTGGTTTGTATTTACTATTGATCCCATGTTCCCTTCGGGCTTTCTTTTCCAAGTACAATTGACAATTATGTTCTCCTGCCTCTGGTTCTTTTTAAGTATTATCAGCATTTCTTGTTTAGCATTTCTTTTCTAACAATGAGCTATGCAGCATTCCTTGTTTAATAATGAGGTATGTCATTGCTTGAGCAGGCTAATGTTGTATGAAGCAATTATTGTTTAACAATGAGGTATGCCACTGCTTTAGCAACCTACTGTTGTATGTAGTATTTCTTGTTTAACATTAGTTGTGTCCTATGGAGTCCACCAAAGACAATGTACAAAAGACAAACAAAACGCTGCTCGCAATAGGCCTGGTCGCATGAAGACTTTGTGGCTTCGCAGTCAACGCGCATAACCATTTCCGTCAGGGTTGACATAATTTCAGCCGCGGTTCTGGCTCGGACATGCATCATGTGCGCATGCTTGACGGCAGGTGGTGTTCGACACGGCTGCAGCCGACGGTGCATGTGCGCAAAGAGGCCCCAACGGCCGGTGGAGAGCATGAGCGACTTTAAACGACTGATGCTCGGCATGTGCACCGTCTATCTGTGGCACTGCACAAAGCACACAGATAAAATAAAAATCGCAGGGCCTCAATTTGCATCATATATTCTCTCTCTCTCTCTCTCTCTCTCTCTCTCTCTCTCTCTCTCTTGCCCTCCACGTGCCATCTACATACAACGCTCCCTGTTCCGCCTTTCGTTTCTAAACTAGCTTTACTTTTTTCCCAAAGTTATGAAATTGAAGTGGTATCATGCTAGATTCTAGCTAACAATAACGTGGTACCACCCTATTTATTTGTATAGGGATTATGCTACATTTCATAATACTCTTTGATAGAGCTATCATGGTCTGAGTTGGTATCATCAAAATCTAGATAGACTCTTAGCAATCAAATGGGAATAATCTCATATCCATCACGATTGCAAAACTTTGTCTACTTAGGAAGAGCACATGTAGCTAGTGTGGCAAGCAAATGTATCCATTCATGAGGCTCAATTAGATAATTAGGAAATGCAAGAGGAATGTATGCATTATCTATGACAGATATCTCTTTTGTATCCTCTTTAAATCTCATATTTTTTAGTTCTATAAGAAGCCCACAAATCCAAATTTCTATACTTTTGCCAATAACCTTCTCAATGTTGTCTTCATAGTAGAAGGAGAGTTAAACTCTTTGAGTAGGTTTGACAAAGTGTCTCGTTAAGGGGAATCAACAAAGGTCCCTTGCCTTGAGGCTCAGGAAAAGTAATTGGTGACAAATTACATGCTAATCTGTATGAATGCCAGATGGCGGGTGAGTCCTGGACAACACTAGGCTCGTTAAGAGAGCTAATGCAGCATGTGGCAGTCGCACTCCTGTCATGCCATGTGTCGACGCGCGATGGAAGGCCCAAAGGAGCTTGACGCAGATCTTTAAAAAAAAGAAAATTAAGAGGCACGAAGGCCATTTGCCTGAGTGGATTTGGGTAGTGATTCTGCCCGGCACGGTCTGCAGCATCGTGCATCGTGCATCCCCATTCACGCGCAACAAGCTCAACATTTTGCAGCTATGCCAACAAACAAAGATGAACGCCAGTGAACCTCTTCACAAAAGCTTTGAGGGAGAGCATATGAGCATGTGCGGAGCACTTGCAACTCGGGCTGCGTAGGCTGAGGCTGCGTAGAAGAAGAAAGAGAAAGAAAGACACCATGCAAGAATGCCAGACGAAGGGATCAATAAGAGAGGGCAGCAGGACAACAAGTTTATATTTTTTGTACTTCTGTGATTGCAAAAAAGTGAACGCTATGCCGGATTTCTCTATCTTGTGCCCATCTATAACACTAGATGCATCCGTGCTGGAGATAATGGTGCTAAGGTGATGACGTGTGTAGCAAGGCAGGGTACGCAGAGCGTGATTGCGCTAAGCGGTGTGGAGTTGGGAGAGGATGAGAGCATGGAGAACTGCAATAGCTGCGGGGTAGTCAACAGCGGAGGCCTGGTTTGTCTCTCGACTCTTTCGCAGGCACAGCTAGAGAAATTAACCTTGTGTGCATAGAGAATATGTCTCTGGTGATCAATTTGTCGAGCCCGACCACGATCGGCGTCTCTCGCAGTTGGCTTGTCAAGGGGGGAAGGCGTGGAGGTGGACGTGATGATGACCACAGTGGAGGATTGGGAGTGATGAACACGAGGAATGTAGGGACGGGGACGAGGTGAGCGGGCGGCGGGGAGATGCCACGGTGGCCTCGTGAGGGCACAAAGGATGGCTCTCTTGCGAGCAGGGCAGGAGGGGATCTCGCGAGATTCGCCTTAATAAAAGCAACATGGAGCTCAAATCTTTGATCATTTGGAATTGTCCCATGAATGTACATACCAAAATCACCTCGTAGTTGGCATTCTTTACAAATTACACAATGGAAAATGTCAGTATGTGCTCCATGCCAAAACACTTTACCTTCACATTCTCACTCCAAACTTCCATCTACAATTTGTAGATTCATTCTTGTTCTCTTATTGGTGGGTTTATCCCATGTTTTCCATAATATGGCCTTTTTGTCAATCCCTAATCTTGCACCGCTATCAAGAATAGCAATCAAAGTCACAATATTGATTGTAATAGGCAAGGTAGTATTTCCCTCTCCCTCTCTGTCTTCACTTTTTTTCCCCTGCTCGATATATATATATGTGTGTGTGTGTGTGTGTGTGTGTGTGTGTGTGTGTGTGTGTGTGTGTTTAAGAGCATGGTTCCTACTCATCCATGTAACTTTCTCTCTTGGGATTGTATGCTTTTCCTATTTGATTCACATGCAATCCAAGCTTTCAAAAACCAAGACAAAATAGTAAGTGCATATTTTAAAAACATACAGACAGATGGGAGATATTTATCATTGAAGACATGTAAGATTCTTCTGTTGTTGCCCTAATGCACTTTAACAAGCTAAACTTCTTAGATCCTTCCCTCTTTTCACAAACTTTTGGAAAAAACAAAACTCATGTAATTATAGCTTTAAAGAACACTATGAGAGATACAAGATAATATCCATAAACAACAAAAAAGGAATCGCAAAGAAAATAATCAACATATCTTCTTGTATTGCATGAAAGAACCTCACAAATCAAGTGCTATACATACTTGCACTGCAGAGGAGAGAGAGAAAGAGAGAGAGAGAGAGAGAGATAGTTCCGTTATCGTCCTCAAAGGTCAAATATGACCTATGGGACCAAATGAACATGTCACTTGTAAGCGACAATGTCTGTCATAAAATTTATATTTTTTTACCTTCACAAATTTTCTCTCTAAAAAGTAGCTATCTAGACAGAGAAAGCACAAGTAATCATAGGCTAAATGCAATGAATTGCAAAAAGGTTTATTTTGACTCTAGTCTATGTTAGTAAAAAAGAATAAACCTTTACAAGTGCAAAACAAACACTCTCACACTAAGATTCTAGAGAGAATATATAAAAATCTTAAAACGGGATGTGCATGGAGTGCATTCAGGCAATATACAAGTGAATGCTACTCCCAAAGTGCAAAGGATTCAATTATAGGATCTCGACATGCTTTACGGGAGGTCAAACGGACTCCCGAGAGGGTCAAAAGGAGCGAAATACCGCTTACGGGAAGGCTGGGAGCTGGGCAATTAAGGGACTGCAAGTGGGAACTAGGGCATACACATGTCCAAAATGGGTTGGCCAATGCAAAAGGGGAGGTAGAAAATGAAATGCGCATTTTTGCCTTGCTCCACAAGCTTCCTCTCTCTCTCTCTCTCTCTCTCTCTCTAGCTGCTAAAAATAGACAAAAAGTGCTTTTTATAAGCTAATTTTGCATGATGAAAAAATGTCAGCTTCATGAGGGCATATCTCTTGCTTGCATGCTCAGTTTTCAACATGGAGGGGCTCTAGTGAATGCTCTCACCAAGTTCTACACTCATATCTTCTCAATTTCTCAAACAGTCATCTTGCTTATGTTGCCTCCCTTGGTATGTAACTACTTAGTCTATGAAGCTTATGCATACAAGATTCCCTCTCAAGTACATGAACTCTACTCCTTTTCTCCGCTAGTTCTCTTTGCCTACGTGGTAATTGAGGTCTTGATAAGAGGAAAATGAGAGACTCGAGAGCTTAAGTCTCTTTTAGCTCATATGAGGCTATGGCTATGGAGATTCTATGTTACAAAGATCCAATGTTGTATTATGCTCAAGCAATGACTCTTTGAGAGATTTAAGCACCAAGAATACAAAAGACTTTTGAAGGGGAGCCGGTCTCATAGACTCCACCCTCAATGCTGTGCCGCCTCTTAATTCTTTTCAAGTTTTATTATTGTTCTTTCAACGGTTATGTCAAGCTTGCCAGTATTGTTACATAACATGTTGTCTAAGTAAATCTAAAAGTGCCATTCTCGTAATATTGGTATCCGAGCTAAAGGTTTTTCTATCTAGCTAAAGAGGGAAACACTCTCAAGTACACTATTAATGGTTAAGGCTACCCAAAACTTAGTGTAAGAAGAGAGTGGGAGCTACTATCTGTTTCCTGTTGCACTAGGGATTAGGGGCAGCCCTTTATTTAATAATGCACCCTACGGCTTTGGTATTATTGAACATGTGAAAAGTCTCCAAAAGCTAGTCATCTGGGAGATAGCACTGTATGCCCCGCTCTTCTACTCTAATTTAAAGGTGGAACTCTCACCATGGGTGTGGGGTACTCAAGGTGCAAATCGTGCTCTCTCTCTCTCTGTCTCTCTCTCTCCAATTGTTGAGTCTCGTTGATCTCTCTCTCTCTCTCTCTCTCTCTCTCTCTCTCTCTCTCTCTCTCACACACACACACACACACACACACATGTGCTCGTGCACGCACACACACACACATACGCACTCAAGTGGCTATAAGTCTAAACAACATAGTTTAAGTTCCAAATTCCATTTGAAAGGAGTTTCAAAATTCTATTTGAAAGGTGCATGTGCACTACAAGTCCATGTAAACGCTCCAAGAGCTTAGGCATGCAGGCCCTCTCCTTCTTGGAAAATTTTAAGCTCCATTATATATAGTATAGATAGAATAGTGTAGATATAAATTGTAGAAAATTAAAAAAAAAATAAGTTTATGCCTTTTCAATTTGTGTAGAAAGAAAAAGGAAGTTTCCTTATGACCTTTTGAAAAAGGAACAGTACTAGGTCTCCCTTCAAATTTGAGGGTTGTTTGTGATTCATGAACATTATGAAATGCTTAATTGAAACCACAATTCACAAATAATCAATCCTAGTGTAGTTTAATTGACTAAATTTGCAAAATTACTCTCTCTCTCTCTCTCTCATGCATGTGCGCTCACACACACACACACACACACACACACACACACACAATTACTTGTTACAGACACAATGCTATGGGACGTAGTTACAATATATCAATTCTTTTTGCGTTTTCTTGCGCATAAGCTCGAGGTGTTGTGACTCGCTCTCTCTCTCTCTCTCTCTCTCTCTCACACACACACACACACACACACACACACACACACATATACAACATGAAAAAATAATGAGCCATGTTCTCTCTCTCTCTCTCTCTCTCTCTCTCTCACTCACACACACACACACACACTCACACGTCGCAATGGGATCTCGTATAAGGAATGACTTCGTTTTGTGATGTCGTAGGCTTGGTTTTGTTCTCTCTTTCTCTCTCTCTCTACTCATTGACACATAGGGCTAATAGGCATGGCTCTCTCTCTCTCTCTCTCTCTCTCTCTCTCTCTCTACTCATTGACACACACACACAGGGTTTGTAGGCTTGAATTCGTTCTCTCTCTCTCTCTCTCTCTCTCTCTCTCTCTCACACACACACACACACACACACACACACGCACACACACAAACAAAGGTTGCGGTGGGTAGTGCAAAATATGCATGACGGTTCTCTCTCTTACATACACACATACACACACACTCAAGGTGAGCTTGGTCTTATTTTGTGTCAACAACATCGTGTGTGCACTTTCCAAGCACCTTAGAACTACGATAAGCCATGCCTTGTTTAAGGATGTACATTCAAATTTTTCTTTTCCCTTCCAATGCTCAAGTTAGTGGGATTAATTTAACTTCAAAGGTTGAAATGAAACTAAGGATGATTGATGGGGTGCAGTGAAGGTCATTTCCCCTTTCAAGGTGGGTGCAGAAGTAGTGAGTCCTTGTTTAACTTAAAAGGTTGAAATGAAAGGATGATTGATGGGGTGCATTCAAGGTAATTTTCCCTTGGAAGGTGGGTGCAACCTTTTCAAGAAAAAACTTCAAACATAAGTGGAAAAGTCCAAAGGTCTCTAATGAATGACACGTGGATGCTCTCTCCTTGCTAGAAAATTCTAGGCAAGAGTTTCCTGAGTGTTGGATGCATCTCGATAATGGGAATCACCAAATCTCGCACCACGTACACACTTCCAACAACCAAAATCAGAGCAGCGGGTGACATAGTTGATGAGAAAATTACCTCCTATGGCTCCGCCAGCACCACACGGCGAAGGCTTGGCCCACCACTAGTGGCAACTCAATTGTCAGAGCCATAGATGCCTTGTCAGAGAAAGTTACATTATTGGTACCCAAATCAAGAAAATGTTCACCCTTCACCATGGTGTCAACCATTGCACTCACAGGCTACAGCAATTGCTAAGCACTAGCATAGCTAGTGTAGCTGGTAAGGAAAATTTACAAATGGCAAGGTGTGAGACCCATCCTCTCTCTCTCTCTCTCTCTCTCTCTCTCTCTCTCTCTCTCTCTCTCTCACACACACACACACACACACACACACACACAGGGGCTTGTCGTGTGCTCTCTCTCTCTCTCTCTCCCCCCCAATCATTGAGTCTCGCTGATCTCTCTCTCTCTCTCTCTCTCTCTCTCTCTCTCTCTCACACACACACACACACACACACACACACACACAGGTGCCAGTCTCTCTCTCTCTCTCTCTCTCACACACACACACACACACACACACACACACACACACACACACACATGCGCGCGTGCGCACGCACATACAGACACTCGAGCGGCTAAAGGTTTGAACAACATTGCTTAAGTTTCCAAATCCCATTTGAAAGGTGCATTTGCACTGCAAGTCCGTGCTAACACTCCAAGAGCTGAAGCGTGGAGGTTCTCTCCTTCTTGGAAAATTTTAAGCTCCATTATATATAGTATAGATAGAATAGTGTAAGATATAAATTGTAGAAAATTTAGAAAAAAAAGGGTGTATGCCCTTCCAATTTGTGTAGAAAAAAAAAGAAAGTTTTCGTATGTCCCTACAATATTTTTTGAGCAGCTTGATTAAATGGAATCTGGGGATATTCCTTCAGTGGATTTGAAGGCAAAAGAGGTTGGATGGCAAGTAGGACGGATCGAGGAGAGAGATAGGTTGATGCAGTCGTAGACACATAGGGTGCAATGGGAAAGTGAGAGACGTTTCTCTGTAGCTGCTAGCGAGGAACTTCTGCATGGTGGACATAAGGAGTCACCAAGAGCGCAGAGACACAGGACGGATATTTTCCTGATCTCTCTCTCTCTCTCTCTCATGAACGTAGGCCCCAGGCAGTGAGGTATCTCCCTTTTGTCTTTGGTGTGGTGAGACGAGCCCGCATGCATGACAGTCTCATTGGCATTGCCTCCCGATGAGCTCGTGCATGGTGTGTGACACTGCTTGGTGCTTCAGACCAGGGCTGAAGTCAGGTTATTGTCTTGCAGGAGAAGTGGTTGCAAAGGGACAAGCTTACCAGGAAGTAGCTCCCCATAAAGATGACCAGGGCTAAACGTTGCAGTGGGGTGGCATCATGCGCATCTATTTGGAGGACATGGCAAGTTAGGGAGGGATGGTACGCAATTGTGTACAGGGAGCCAGTGGACCAGAAGCTTGTGCATAACCCGGTGTCGGGATATATGTGTTCCCTACGTGAGCCGGGCAGGCGCCAGGCCTCTGGCTATGGGAGGTGTGAAAGAGAGAGAACAAGAACAACTGATGCAACTGACTCTCGCAATCGCCGTAATCACCAATTAATTGATAAATACGTTTGAGTACAACTTAATCTTTAGCCAAGGCGGGCTGTTAGCAGCACCATCACTTGGATCAACTGCTAAGTAGGAGTTTAAGCTCTCGTTACTACAGGATTAACCGGGCGTTTAACGACACCGGACTTAACACAATGATTAATCAAACATTAGCTGATGACGGTGAGGAAAGTTCTCTTCTGTCACTTTAACTGCTTCAACTGCCCCGTGGATCCTGCAAGCTTCAATCTACTCACTGTCTCAATCATCAAGCTTCAGTTATTATCAATTATTCTGTAGCTTCCTGCTCCTTATGCTTTGCACTGGCTTAATTGCCATTTTTTCGTAAACCAAAGATGTCGGGGGATATGTGTTCACTACGTGAGTCGGGCAAGCACCGGGCCTCTGGCTATGAGAGGTGTGAAAGAGAGAGAACAATAACAACAGATGCAATTGACAATGGCAATCACCATACCCGTCAATTAATTGATTAATACATTTGAGTACAAATTAATCTTTAGCCAAGGCGGGTTGTTAACAGCACTGTCACTTGGATCATCTGCTAACTAGGAGTTTAAGCTCCCGCTTACAGGATTAACCTGGCCGTTAACGACACCGGACCTAAGAAAATGCTTAATCAACTTTGGTCTGATGTTGGTGATGGAAATTTTCTTATGTTGCTTTATCTGCTTTGATTGTCAATGATTTGGACCGGCTTAATTGCCATTCTCTAATTGTAACTTCCTCTTGATTTCTTCTCTTGCTTCGGTTCAAGGCCACGAGTGCTTCTCTTGGTTCGATCGAGCTCCTTCTCAAGCTTTGACCACGGCTCTTTTTCCCAAGCTTCCTCCTTCTTCCCTTGTCTAAAGGTGGTTCTTGATGAGTATTCGGACTGTTTTACTGACTCTATCCCAGGGAAGTTACCTCCTTCACGAGAGAAATATGACCATAAGATTGAGCTCATACCAAGAAGCTTACCACCCAACAAACCACCATAGAGAGTCTTTCTTGCTCAACAAGAGGAGATTATGACTCAAGTGAATGAGCTAGTGGAAAAAAGGCTGGTACGACCTAGTTCATCTCCTTTTTGCTCACTCGTGTTATTAGTGCAAAAGAAGGATGGTTCATACCCCATGTGTGGACTATTGTGTGCTAAATAAGAACAATATTAAAAATCACTTTCCAGTTCCAAGGATTGAGAGGATATCTTTGATAAGCTTCAAGGTTCTTCCTTCTTTAGTAGGATAGATGTCAAGAGTGGTTATCATCAGATTTGCATCGTACCAGAAGACATTCATAAGATCCCATTTCGCACTACTTTTTCTCTTTATGAGTTTCTTGTGATGCCTTTTGGACTCACAAATGTGCCACTCACATTGAATTGAACGGTGGACTGCATCTTTTGTAGACATCGTGCTTACATCATAATCTACTCCAAGAGCCTAGAGGAACAGAAGTCTCATCTCAAGGTAGCTTTTCAAGAACTTAACCATGATAAGCTTTATGTTAATGGCAAGAAGAGTGAGTTCTTTATACAAAATATTTCTATTTAGGTCGCATTATCTCCCAAGATGGTATCTGCATGGATCTAGAAAAGTTGAAGATTATTGAAGAATGGCCTCAACCACCTAATCTTCATGAACTCCGAAGCTTCATTGGAATGTGCTCTTACTGTAGGAGATTCATAGAGAAATTATCCATTATAACAGGACCACTCCACAATTTGACTAAGAAAAAGGTAGAATTCCAATGGATAGCTAGAGAGAATAACACTTTCTTGAAGCTTAAAGAAAATATTATGTCCGAGCCAGTGCTAGTGCTCCCTGATCTCACAAAGCCATTCGAATGTGATGTGTGCGATGATTGCTTAGGAGTGGTTCTTTTGCAAGAAGGACATGCTATAGCATATGAAAGTTTTCATTTACATGAACAAGAGTGTGTACTAGGAATATATGAGAAGAAATTACTTGCAGTAGTTTATGCCCTAGATTCTTGCAAACACTACTTACTTGGTAATCCTTTCATTATAAGGATAGACCATCAAAACATCAAGTACTTCATGTCTCAAATGAAGTTGTCTAACAAGAAAACAAGGTGGAAAAATTTCTTATCCCAATTTCATTTTTATATTGCTCACATCCTAGGGAAGCATAACTCAGCAGCGGGCAGATGTTCTCTCATGACGACCAAGAGCAAATGTTGTTTCAATAGCATACCATAATGATCTAACCAGCATGGTAAATCCGTATGCTATGGATTCATATTTTGCTAATGTTATGCCTGCTTTGAGTATGGGGAAGACACAAGATCCATATGTGCTAAAGATGGATTTCTTCTCTATGGCTCTAAGCTATGTGTAGCCTCAATATTTGAGAGAAAAGGTTATGCTAGAATCCCATTCTCCTCCTTATGTGGGACATTGGGGCATTCAAGCCACTACCAATGCTATTAAGATGTACTTTTACTGGCCATCAATGAAACATGGTATTAAGGCTTATGTTTTGTAACGCATAATGTGTAAAAAATTAAAATATGATAGAGGTAAACAATTAAATGCCATATTAGTGAATTTGGGAATTTCTTAATTCCCACTTTCAAAATGAGTATAATATTTGACCACATGGCAAAATCTTAGCCAAAGTTTTGACATCATGCCTTGAAAGAGTGTTCCAAGTACTATCTTGTGAAAGCAGTTGGCCTTAAAAAATAGTTTGAGATTTGTCCATATGGCCAAATCTTTGAGACATTGGTGATTCCCTAAAGTCTCAAATTTTCCAATATAGTGTTAGTAGGGTTAATTTAGTCTCTACCAATCTTAGATGCTCCTTGGGGAAGTATTTCCATGGATTCCATATGTTATCTTCCAAATTTGATTCATAAGAATAAGAGTATTTCAACCATAGATGAGAGATTTAGTAAACAAGTTCACTTTATACTTGTGAAAAATAATATCATCTAGAAAGGGCTCTTTGAGAACATGGGAACAAGGTTGTGGACTTGTCTTTTGCCTATCACCCTCAAACGGATGGACAAAGTGAGATTGTCAACTCTACCATTTTGATCTACTAAAGAGTTATGTTAATAAAGTAGATCAAAGTAATCAATGGGAAAAGTACTTACCCTTAGTAGAGTATGCATACAACAACATAGTGCATACCAATACAACAACGTCTCCTTTGAGATAGTTGAAGGTTGGTAGTCAAAAGTTCCTCCCATCTTGAGGATGCACCAAAAGATCTTCGCTCTACATACGAGTATGTGTGTGACCTTAAAACTTCTTTTGGAAGATAAAAGATTCCATACATACACTAACTCAAAGATAGAAACCAAGTAGAGAAATCACCAAAGCACACCAATGCTACAAACCTTCTGAAGACTGCTAAAAACCTCCCAAGAAGAGCTAGAAACCTCCCAACAACTTCTAGAAACCAAATACAAGTCAAGCTCTACCAGAAAACACTCCTACAAACCTTTCAAGAATTACTAAGAAACACCTACTCAGTGCTAGAAACCTGATAGTACAAGCGTCAAAGCACAACATTGCTACAATGCACCAGAGAACTGCTAGAAACCTGACAAGAAAATCTAGAAAGCTCTCAAGAACTGCTAATAACCTTACAAGCAGTGCTAAAAAACAAGGTTCTACCATTGGAAACCTCCCAAGAACTATTGATAACCATTTATTTCCTACTTGAAACCACCAAGTTAAAACTAGAAACCAAATGTCACATTGCTAGAAACCACCTTGTCATAGAACTAGCAATCATCTACTCAGTGTAATAAACCATATAGTTGCAGATAGAAACCTATCAAAAAGAGATGCAAACCTCCCATCTACTAGAAATCACCTACTTAATGCTAAAAACCACAAAGTAGTCAAGCACTACCAGATAACACTCGACAAACCTATCAAGGATTACTAAGAAACACCTACTCAGTTCTAGAAACCCGGTAGTATCATCACCAAAGCACAATAGTGCTACAAAGCACCAGAGAACTGCTGGAAACCTGATAAGAAAAGCTAGAAACCTCCCAAGAACTACTGGTAGCTTTCCAAGAAGTGCTAGAAAATAAGAGTCTACCGCTAGAAACATCCCAAGCACTATTGATAACCATTTAATTGCTACTTGAAACCACCTAGTCAATGCTAGAAACCATACGTCACATTGCTAGAAACCACCTTGTCATAGAACTACCAATCATGTACTTACTGAAACAAACCACATAGTCACAGTTAGAAACCTGTCAACAAGCAGTACAAACCTCCCATAACTACTAGAAGGCACCTACTCAGTGCTAGAAACCAGAAACAAGTCAAGCACTACCAAAAAACGTTTGTACAAACATGTTAAGGATTACTAAGAAACACCTACTCAGTGCTAGAAACTCGGTACAATAATGCTACAAAGTACTAGAGAGCTGCTATGAACCTGATCAGAGAAGCTAGAAACCTCTCAAGAACTTCTAATAGCCTCCCAAGGAGTGCTAGAAAACAAGAATCTACTGCTAGAAACCTCCCAAGAACTATTGATAACCATTTAATTGCTACTTGAAACCACCTAGTCAAAGCTAGAAATCATATGTCACCACATTGCTAGAAACCACCTTGTCATAGAACTACCAACAACTACTCAATGCAACAAACCACATAGTCGTAGCTAGAAACCTATCAACAAGCATTCAAACCTCGCAATAACTACTAGAAAGACCCTACTTAGTGCTAGAAACCAGAAACAAGTCAACCACTACCAGAAAGCACTCATGCAAACCTATCAACAAAGTATTATTGAGAAACACCTACTTAGAGTTAAAAACCCGGTAGTCCAATCACCAAAGCACAACAATGCTAGAAAGAAATAGAGAATTGCTAGATAGCTGACAAGAAAAGCTACAAACCTCCCAAGCTTTGGTGATTGGAATAATTACTAGAAACACTACTGAAAAACATCACTAAGAAACACCTATTTAGTGCTAGAATACAAACCAATTAAATTGGAAGAAAAGTGGTGTGCAGTTATAGTACTAAGAACTAATCTTGTACTTCTAAAAATCCATGAACAATGTTAGAAAGAAGTTGTGTCATGCTATATACAATTAAGCAGGGTATGAAAGCACCATAGTAGTAGATCATCACCATAGTGGTGTGAAAAACAACCATCACTAAGACAGTAACAATAATGTTATAAATTGTATTAAAGAGAGAGGGTAATCTTCTAAAAATGTGGTATGTCCAGCAAATGAGTAGGATGTTTGACGTAAGTGTTTCTTCCTACGTTCTTACGACAAGCATCTTTTTTTTTGCACGAAGAGACCCTAGTTTCAGTAGTCCAGAAGTAAAAAACAATGTCTTTCACTTCATTGGTAAGAGTGCTTCTATGCTGCTGCCTTTGGCATGTTGCCAATTGCAATAAGCCATCCTCTTCTTCGAGACTCATGCGATGTTCAGTTGAGTAGAAATTCCTCTTGTGGACTCTCAAAACTCTAGAAGCTCTTGTAATGTTTAGATCCTTTGATTCAAAAGACCCATTTTTGTTCACTAGAATCAGCATAGCTGATCGTTTCAAGAAACGTTCATGTGAGGATCTTGGTTGCTTCACAAATGTCAGGGTGTTTTGAATATTTGAGACAAGCGGTGCTTGAACAACTGGCACCTCCCTTGAATTTGTAATGTCCTTCAAAGATGGATGTAGGAGGAGTTTGATTGTTTCAAGAAAAGCTCATTTGAGGATCTTGGTTGCTTCACAAATGTCTAAGTGTTTTGAATATTGATTTATGCGAATGGGATCATTGGATTCTCAACTTGTAAACTAAATAACCCTTCCATAAATTTGTAGCCTTAGAGTCTATAATATTGCAAATATCTTGGTCTAAAAGTCAATTATAGCTATTTTTTAGAGCTTGATATCTCAGATGAGCAACACAATTTTTTTAGAGTTGTCGTTAAGAATTCAAATCAAGATTTATTGCATCTTGTTTACTTATTTTTCATTCTAGCCGCGTGTTTCCAATTTCTTGTGCTTGATCTTCAATTTTAACTACTTCTATTGTGTGTTTTATGTTCATTGATGACGGGCTATCTAGGGCTAAAATTTGTTGTTTGAGTGGTCTATACAAATTTGAAAGCGATACAGAGGTATTCCTAATCTATTAGATATCTTTTGCACTAATTTTAAGTACCCTAGAAAAACAAATTCATGATTTTATCAAGTCTAGAAGGTGATAATAGGCTTGTATAACAATCCGCTTATATTGCATTCTATTCACAACTCCTTTTCTCATTAATTTGGAAAATTTAAATGGCACCATAGTCAATATTTTTTATTTGCAGGTTTTGATTTGTTGTTTTATACTATCAACTCTATAGTCCGTGTGGATAGGCTGTTTGGTTGTGCGTGAAAAGAAACATATTCTTCATGCCCCAACTAGGTCAAATTCTTGTGTTAATGGGTGCATGAATATCTGAGCTACATCGTCCACCATAGCAACTCATCTCTCAACAACCCACTAGCACATGCTGCGAGGTGGGCATGGAGTGAATACTAACATTCTTCTTGTGGACATTTTTAGTGTTTGCTAAAATTTTTTCCATTTATCCACAATTAAAGCACCTTGAAAACTAAGAATTGGATTCATTCCTTGTTTATGTGTCTATCCCTTAGCTAAGTGAATCTCACTTCCTTGGCAGAAACTAAGTCACAATTATCTATTCCAAAAACATACTCATCAAATGTCTTCACAAAAATTTGGGCCTTCTACTAGTTTTTCTCGTGGCGCTCAAAAAATATTTGTAATGAAGAAATTTTCTCCTTAACTTTTTGATAAATTAGATTCGAACTTATATTAGGGTTAGAGTAGAGCAAAGTTAGAAATGAACTACTAACACTTGCACTCAAGAAAAGAAAACCATCTCTTAAAACAATGTAATCAAGGAGAGGATCAAGCTCACCCAAGCTATCTCAAATATGACTACACTGAAAGAAAAATAGAAAGTAAAAAATAAAATTTCCCTCACAAAACTATATCAGTGTTATCACTTCAATAGATATGGATGTTGATCCCCTTTTTGTAGTTGTCTGCTATATTTTCACTTGGATGCCATATTTTTTCCATATAGAAAGTGAATTTGCTGAATTATTTATATCCAAGTTACTAGGTATAATGGTACCACAATAAATTTTTTTGTATGATATGTGTGGGTAAAGATGGAAAAAAAAGTTAAAGTGTCTAAGAGTTTGGCTAGTTTTGGACTAGGGTAGGATGAATGCAAAGATGGATATGAAGAAGAAAAATCTCAATTGTACATATTGTAGAATGTTGTATTAATTATTCTACTAATAAAAAGGTAAGTAGAAGACAAAACGCCAAACCTAGGAAATATTGACCTAACAATTGCACCAAGAGGTGCATTTCAAAGACCTCCAAGCCACGTAAAATCACTATAGGAGATCCACAAATATAAATATCTCATAAGGGGTACCAGAATGTTTGAAATACCTCAAAAGGTGAAGTCAAAATCAGAAAAGACAATTCTAACAAGCTTGTTGAATATTATGGTACTAGACTTCAGTGTCAAACTTGGACTTTAATTGAGTCACTAGATCCTTATATAAGCTAAACTATTAGTGGAAGCTAACATCTACAATAAGCATCCACTTAGAAAAAGATGTGCTAGTTATCCTTCTCTTCCACCAAAACATACAAATCCTATGAGTGCTCAACCAGTGACCAATGTCACCAATGGAAAATGGTGGATGCATATGACAATCAATATCGACCACATTCAAGCAATTCTAATCAAAGGTGGTTTTGACAAAGGAAGGCAAATAAAAATTGTTCAAGTAATGCTTTTAAACCTTCATGTATTTCTTTTTTGAATTCCCAAAACAAGGATCCACATAGTCAGTACAAATAACGACAACAAGAATAATGAAAAACTTGATATGAAGATAGTTGTTTGCTCCACTTTGTCACAAGATAGGACATACAATTAACAAGTATCCAGAAAGTCAATCAGCATCTTAATCACATTTTATTGAAGATATTAAATACTATTATGTCCACCAAGTGCACAACATGGAGATGGATATTAGCATTTCCAACACTTTTGATGATATCAATAAAGAACCTCAAGGTAACTCAAACTACCAAGATCATACATGTACTCCTACTTACAAGCTACATAGTCTCTTACATATGGAAGTTAAGATTGGTGATGATGCTTTCAAGCTATTATGTGATGATGGAAGCACGCATGATTTATTTCTAAAAGTGTTGAACAAAATTTGCGAAATTGTATAGTAAAAGTAGCTTTCAAAGGAAGAAAATTAAATTACATGTATATGGTAAAAGGTTTGAAATACCAATTAGGAGATTTCACTGAATCACAAGATTTCCTAGTAGCACCATTAAAAAACAAAATTTTTTTTAGGCATGCCTTGGAGACATCATTTTAATTAAAACCTTGAATATGATAAGCATAAATTCATTCTCTCACATTACAAGATAACCCATAAGCCCTTCTTAGTCACATTCAAAAAAAATGGTTAGCTCAAAAAGATAACACATAATTTTTGGCTCTACTCAATGAAACTAAAAAACATAAAGACCAGTTGTGTCTTCTCAAGAATTTTTTTTTAAGAGATATAAATAATTTTTTATTGAAGATCTACCTCCAGGATCACTTCTTTCTGAAGTGGAAGACCACACAATAGAGTTCATTTCAAGTAGTGCGCCTCTTTTTTAAGCAAATTAGACTGTCCAAAGGGAGATTTAACATCAAATCAAGGAATCATTGATTCATGGTTTGATTAAGTTAACTAGTTTATCAATTGGTACACCAGTTCTCTTAGTCAAAAAGAAAAATGGTACTTTTCAATTTTGCATTGAATAAAGAGCACTTGATAAAATGAAAATAAAGATTTGTTTTCCTATTCCTCATGTTGAAAACTTGCTTAATAAGTCAAGTGATGTATCTATTTTTGGTAAGATAGATCTTAAAACTAGATATCATTAAGTGCATATGATAAAAAGTGATCGTAAAATTATGTTTCAAACACAATTTGGTCATACGAATTCCTTGTTATGCCTTTGGTTTAACAAATGAAAATGCTATATCTTCACGCATAATAGATCATATCTTTTTGGTTCAAAAGATGTAGCTACTACATTTTCATGCATAATGAATCACATCTTTTGGAAGCATCAAGATTGTCATGTTCTTTTCTTTGATAACATTTTGGTTTTTAGAAAGAATGAAAAAGACCATTATGCACATTTGGGTTTGAAGCATCAAGATCGTGTTGTAGTTTTCTTTGATAAGAATGAAAATGACCATTATGCACATTTGATTTGGTTTTTTAATTGTTGCATACAAATCATTTGTATTTGAATCCAAAGAAAAGCTCATTCTTCAAAATTGAGATTGAATATTTACATGCTCTATTGTTTCTAGTGAAGTAATCTGTTTGAATCCTAAGAAAACTACATGCATCTGTTTGGGTAAAGGCGTTCTGCCTTTGCTCACGGTTGAACGTTGTCGTGCCGTGGCACGTATATAGTGTGAAATAAAAACATTCACCTCACTCTTGAAACTTCTCAATGTATGCAAATAAAAGAAATCATGTACATATTGTGATATATGTTGAAGCGTCTACTGCGGTCACATTAGGAAATTTCGGAGGTCATTTGGAGGGCCTTCTAAGAAAATGTATTATTCGCACTCTCTCTCTAGAAAATATGGCGAATAATAGAGGTGGGTCTTTCATGGTAAAAGATCAAAAAGTGTTCTTTAAGTAGATTCTTTACTCTTTTGAACATTCATTCGTAATGATTGAGGGATAATCTTCTTTTTAGTTGCATTGAATGAACCTCGTCAACATGGAGGGAATGAGGCTAAGATGGAGGGACGAAGGCGCAGCCGCTGAGGCGGTCCGGGGCGGGCAACAAGAAGAGTGGCCTCTAAGCACCCTTCTAGACTCCCATGCTACTCAATTGGGTTGAGGTTGGAAAAAACAACAAACACACACACAAACCCGCAACCTAACCCTACACAAATTTGGGGCACCACCTAGTTTTGGATGCGAACTAGGACGCGTAAAGAGAGAGAGAGAGAGAGAGAGAGAGAGAGAGAGAGAGAGAGAGAGAGAGAGAGAGAGAGTGCTCGGGCTACTTTGAAATGTATCGGCAATGATCAAGCAAACACAATTATATATGTAAGAAAGAGAGAGAAGGGGGAGGGGGTGCTTGTTGCATTAATACCTTCCTACAAATCTGTCATGACCAATCAAAGTGAGATTAGTATTTGTTCAACATAGCTTGAGTAAATTACACCACAACACATCACAAGAAAATCCACCCCAATCATTGTCTTAAGGCCAGGGGAGTCCTCTCCACCCTGTCGCCCTCTTACAGTATGTGGGATTTATAGCTAAATTGATGACAACACCCAGAGACAAGCTATGAAGAACTTAAGAAAACACCAAGAACTTACACATCATTGTTGTCCATTACTTCACGTTGGAAGAGAGACAAAGTATCAAGCTTAGTCCAAATCCACCCTCCTTGATTCAGCAAATGTTGGGCTTACACTAGTAGGAGAAATGATAGATTTCCTACTCTCAATTGAATGATCACTCTCTCTTACAATGGCATAGAGTTCCCTTGATAATCACCCCTAATACAACACATGCATATGCATAAGACAATGAGCTTCCACTCAAGAGCTCCTTCTAGAGAGGTTGAGCTTGGATTCTCAAGCTATAGCATAGTGCTCTTGCTTATGGCTCCCCCTTTGTGCTAGCTACACCCTCCTTTTATAGCAATTTTGAAGGCTAGGGTTACTCCTCTAACCATGGTTGGGTTAGATTTTCAGCACTTATCTAATTTCTTGTGCTTGGAATTATTAAGAAGTTGGTGTGGATAGATGAAGAAGAGAGAGAGGAGAGAAGTGGAGGTGATAGGACTTTTCATAGTAGGTTAGTGTTAGTAAATTAGTAGAGTTAGTTATTTTATTGATTTACAAATGGAATTGGATATTTACAACGGGGGTATCCAAGTAGGATACAAATAAGAAAGGAAAAACTCTTAATAGGTAAGAAAACATGGATTTCTTACAATGTTGATGCTCCAAGTGTTTTGAGTAGGGTCAATTTTGACGCTTGTTGACGGTCCACTAGCTTTGACGGTACGTTTTTTTCACTCTTGACCTTCCTTTGGGAGCCAAGGTAATTGAATATGAGTAATCAATCACCATGATGCTGTCTTTCAAGAGATGAGGCTGAATTTTATGGTTTTTTGATAGATATGGGTAATATGGATGAGGAAAATTGAGACTAGGTGGTCAATTTTGGAATGGAAGTGTGTGTAGGAAACATGAGCTCACCATGGTTTCTCTTATTCTTCAAGGTTTAGAAGAAGGTGAGTAGGGTGCACAGAGGAGTGGTGAGAGAGGTGGGGATGATGAGTGGAGAGGTGTGTGTGAAAGAGGAAAATGGTAAAGTGGAAGAGGAAGTGTGGCTGCTTAGCATGGGCAAACTGGGGTCCACAAATAAAATCCTAGCTCACAGCTCGTAGCTCAAAAAAATATGAAAACATTTGAGGTGAAAGTTCAGCTCACGAGCTACAACTTTTGTTTGTATCACCTTCCCAAATTCGGGGAGCATGTGATCTTTAAAAATTCAGCAAAACCGACTGTTTTTTCCACTGCACAAGGTCCTTGTGAGGTCCTTCTTTGGATGATTCTTTTGAATACCTCCAAGAGTCAGCTCCCCATGGTGCGTGCATGCATTCCACATACCCTTGAACTTATTTGGTAGGTCTATAATTGAAGATCTTGTTAAGATCATGATATAAGTGAATAGTACAACTAAGAAAATCAAATATTGAGGTGTCTAAAAAATTATGTACATGTCAAATATAAATAATATTGGTGGAGAAAATATAAAGGGGTCAAAATAAATCTCTCTCATTATAAGTCTACCATAAAAAGATGAATATTTTTGGTGGTCTAATTTATGAGAGTAATAGAGAATAGATGTAGGAAGGAAAAAATGACAATAGTGAAAAAATATACACATAAATAAAACTAGTTTTTTTGGATTTTTATTGGGATGGAGTTACACCAAAAATAAGAGAAGTTTGTATGAAATTATTTTTATATGGAATAAAGAGTATGCAAAATGGTAAGAAAAAATATGGTAATGATGAGTTAATGTACATAGCATAAATAACACACACCTAAGTATAAATATTTAAATAAATACCAAAATAATTATGAAAAATCCTTTTCTTTAGGCCCTATATACAATGAAATATTTACACACAAATGGGCCATAATATACTTATATTTTTTATTTTTTTGGCTCAACTAGCCCAGTGACTAGCTAATTAAGGGTTTTTAAGAAGATATGGGAAAAGTCCCCTAACTCACACACACCTATATACAGTGAAATGGTAGGGATAGCCACAGTGTTTGTATGATTTTGTTAGGGTGGGTTAACTCACTATGTCAATTACGGAGAGCCGAAAAATGGCTATCACCGCCTATTCACTTTCCATTAAACCTGCACATTTGGCTAATGGAGAACTCCTCAAATGGCACAAATGTTACACAAAAACGAGCCAAATATCACCTTCACATTGATTTGGACAATGAGTACCAACCATTGATTAAGCGTAGCAAAGCAAACACACATATACCTCTCGCATCCATAGACACGCTCAGAGCTTATGGAGCTAAACACATAGATATCTGGACGAGAGGCTCTCTCTATCCTAAGAATCCAATGACTAATGCGTGTCCACCGTTTGTCAATCCTACAAGCTTATTGACCTTTGCTGTGGTGATGGAGAAAAGGGCCTTCTGGGTTATTGTAAATCTCTTATAAGGGATTCTCCAAGCTCAACAATGTGAGATTGTTCGTCTTTCACATTGACATTCTCCAGATCAGGTTACCATTTTACAACACAAAACAGACGTACAGGAACTGAAAGGATCAAAGGTACGAAGTTGTCAAATGAAGGACGCCATCTTGGGTGGTCGTATCCGAAAGAAGAAATTGCGCAATCTTGAAACATTGCAGGTTGCATCCGGAGGTCTCAAGAAAAGAATTCGAGCATTAAGGTGATGCTTCTTGGTTGGCTAAATTTTCTTAGCTAAGTAATGTTTTTGTTTTCTCTTGCTATGCATTGTTTCATGTGCCTAAATAGTGTTGGTGAACTAAATTTTCTGTTATTTACTTATGCATTGTCTTCATGTAGAGATTCAATCTATCCTGACAAGGAAAACATTGATCCCAAAGCTAATATAGGAAAGAGATTGAAGCCACTTATAAGTAGAAGCCTTGCAGCAGATATAGTACATGACAAGAAGTTTAAGGTCCTACAACGAAATTTAGTGGACCGCTTTATTTCAGAGAACTCAGTGCCTGCAAAAGAGATACAAGGCACACTTGATTCACTTGGTGTAAGCAAAAGAGGATATTCGGCTATACAAAAATCTATCTCATCCATCTTTGTTAATAAGGGTATAAAATCCAAACTTTTACCATCAGCTTCAAGTGTTTGGAAAGAGAGGCTTTACCTTAACGACACACAGGGGGAATATCTTGGACAACCCTTTCATATTAAAGCAACTTATAGTGGCCATGGAGCAAACATGGCATATGATGCGTTCAATAATATTTTTATGGACTTGCAGATGTTGCAGAAGAGAATGGTGGAGTTTTACAACATCACATTTGAAGTGTCACGAGGGGTATTACATTTTGTGTTAAAACTGGATGAGTGTGAACTTGTTAAGAGAAAAAGCTAGAGAGTGTTACTATTACTTTAATGATTAGAGCCCTCTCAAAGTTTCTCGATGATGATACTTTGTATTTTAGTGTTCAATCACAATCTAACGTATGGTGGCTTGGTGCGTTTGAGGTAAGCGATATTCTCAGCTAAGCTCAAATGTTCACATCTACTTAAGTCTCATTTATTTTTTGTTGCAGGTAAAGAAAGAAGATCATGAGATTCTATATTGAGTGTTCCATCAAACTAATATTCCGGAGGTGATTGATCGACATAATAACCAGGGAGAGGTACTACATCTAGATGGAAGGGGAGACTTTCAAGCTCAATGGCATCTTGCAGGTGACCTCAAAACATTAAAGTGCATGTATAATTGTGGAATGGGTGTAATGGCAAAGTCGCCGTGTTTGTTCTGCATGGAGTCTGCAAAGGTCATGGACCCAAAGTGGTGGAGAAAAGCTCCAACACGTCACATTGAGGACCTTGCTTTTCGACCGGTTTTGAAAATACCACTTGTGAATATCCACATCTGTACAATGCATGCCCTTTGTAGAATTGTGGAGAAATTGGTCTACTTATATATCGGGTTTGCTTGGAAAATCAAGAACGCAGCATAGCGAGCGCGAAAAGTGGCCCTGCAGTGCTTAGAATTGGTACGGTCAGATGTGGGGTTTCATGGTGGCAATGTGAAAATCTAGCGGGATAAAAAGAGATCAACTGCTGAGAAGAATGTCCCATGCAAACCATCCATCGGTAGGGTGAAGGCACGGAGGTTTTTATCTAAACCTCAAGGAATACGAGATTCGAAGCTAACAAAACATGGAAAAATATATAACACATCTTAGGTTAGCAAGGTAGAGTATCAGAGCTGGAAAAAGCTACATATTGCAGTCAAAGATCAAGAACCAACTACTCGTAACGTGAAGACTGAGGTTTGGCGATCAATAGACATCCTGTTTTTGATGTGCGACAAAGATGACTGACTGATCACAAGGTGATTTGAACCAGTTCAAGGAGAATTTCAACCTTCTCAAAAAATCATTCAAGACAGCATGGACAGACACCCAGATTACTCACTACATGGTATTATTGTGTATTTGATTCTCTTTTATGTGTAATTATGTGAGTGTAAAACATTCTAAGTAATCCGTTTTCATATCCAGCACATCATTTTCAATCATTTATCATATTTTATACAAAAGTATGTGAACCCGGCAATATGGAATACCCAAGGGATGAAAAAGTCTCATTACATGGCGAGAAATGCTTATTTCAGGCACACATGACATGGTGGATCTCGAATCAAGGCTAACAATTTAAGAGAACTATTTGAATGGTTCTACCGTAGAATCATTCATCTAATGCAGGCAAAAGAAGTCTTGGCCTCTTCAACAACAACACAAGCCATCAGACATTTACAACAAAAAAACGTTAAAAGATCAATGACATACAACAACTCCGGTGCTCGTGAAGGTCAACGAAGGTGGAGAGAGACAATGGTGTATGTGAACCATAAGTGGAGAAAGATACTCTGAGTGGATGACATTGTACAAAATTTTTGTAATACATGATCTGATACAATTGCTACTTGAAGTGTATCAAGGTTTTGAAGGTTCAATTTTGTTTTTTGGCACATCACCCTTCTAATGAATCATGAGATGTTTGCCGTACTCTAAAAGTTCATCCGGGTTTTGTCTGCGAAGAACTATTGCCATTGCTGTGTAAGTGTAGTAATACGCTGCCCGACCACCTGTATAGCCCAGGCAGTAACCAAAACAATCTCTGGCAAACACTTTGTCCACAAGAATGACTTTATCTACACTTTTGGGCAGCACGGGTCCACCCAAGAAGTGTGAGAGTGTATTTAGTGTGTAAGTTGCTATTGAACCCTCTTTTGACATTCCATTGTGAAACACTACTATCGGCGCCTTGAAAAGCTTTGAAAGGTACTGTGCTAGGGCCGCATCCCTTCCACGATACTCTCAAGTCCGCCATCGAAGGAAGTCATCCTTGTCAGCAATCCAAGACCGCACATATCATGTTTGAGTAAGTGACACACACACACATCGAGAGAGAGAGAGAGAGAGAGAGAGAGAGAGAGAGAGAGAGAGAGAGAGAGAGAGAGAGAGAGTTACCATGAAGCTCTCATCCTGCAGAAAGAGGTTTTCTTGCCACAGGTCTACAGATGTAGTTGACCTGAATGGTTAAACTAATCCTCCACTTCTTTGTTACTTGTTGATGGCCCCTGACCTGAATGGTTAAACTAATCCTCCACTTCTTTGTTACTTGTTGATGGTCTTAGGCTTTGTCTTATTTCTTGGAAGGTGGCTTCATCTGGTAGTGTCTCCTTGTATTTTTCAGCTTTCTCAAAGCATCTTTGGAGGCATTCCATTGGATTTCTGGATGTTTCTATTGCCTCATCATCACTACTATCCTCTGAAACAAATCCACTCCTCTCCTCTTGAACTCTGCAAATGATAGCCAGGGAGAAGTCCTCCCTTAAATAAAAGATGCTTTGCACATCATGTGAAAAGATATAGGTCCTGTCTCCAATCCTTAAGTCAGGCACAACAAGCAGCATCATGTGAGCATGCTTCTCAGTGAAGTTACTGACATCCAAGGGTAGTTTGATTTCTGTTGTTTTCACAGAGAGCATCTTACTTCTTTGTACTTCAATTTCCTCAACCTCAAGGTCAACTGTCTCTTTAACCTCCTCGACTTCTTGTATATGTGTTGTCTCCTCGCATTCTTCGTCTCGTGCTGCATCCTGCTCCTCTAACACCTCATCAGGATTCTGCATGAGGAATCCAAATAGGCTGTTCATGTAAATCATAAAGCCAAAGGATTCCTGAATAAGTTTGCACTCTTTTTGGTGCAAAGGTCAGGCTGAATGTTGGCAACAAGTAGGTGGTAATTTCCTATACTTCTTCAGTCCCTCTCCTTTTCCACCGTAGTCATTTAAATGAACAACAGTCATACTGGGCAGAACAACACTCCCTACCTACACCATCAGTTCAAATTTATCTCTATAGGACTGCAAGAATTCACTATGCTGAGCTAAAAGGCCTTCAATATCAAATTTTGGGTTAAACATAGAATGAACTAGATCATATTTGTCTCCAGCACTACAAGATGCTACACAATCGAATAGCCTCTCATCAGTTACAGTTGGGTCTTCCAGAGAAGGCACATCCTCTTTGGCTTTACCTTTACTTGCACAAGGACTGCTTGCTCGGAGATCTGCATCATCTGAGAAGTCTATATTCCTCTTTCTTGTAGTTTTCTTGACAAGTATTGTCGAGGGTTCGGGACCCTTATAGGGTGAGGGACCCTCTTGGTTTGCTGACCTCTCTGACTCATCTTCACAAATTGACTCTTCTTTATCAATGTCCTGTGACAAAAGTCAACAATTCTTTTGGCAAAAATGCTAAGGAACTGAGCCTGCAAAGGCTGGAATCCTCGCACAAGCTTTGGGTTTGGTTTTAGCCTCTTCTGCCTACTGGACCTTAATCCTATTCATCAGGAAACATGTCAGGTCTTTGTTCTCTCTCTCTCTCTCTCTCTCTCTCTCTCTCTCTCTCTCCAAAATACACACACAGACTCTCTCTCTCTCTCTCTCCAAAACACACACACAGACTCTCTCTCTCTCTCTCTCTCTCTCTCTCTCTCTCTCTGTACTAAAGGCGCGTAGAGACAACCATAGACTCTTTAGAACTCTCTACGCACGCCTTTAGCACTATTGAGAGAGAGAGGGAGAGAGAGAGAGGTCTCATGAATGTACTAAAGGCGCGCGGAGAGAGTTGCAGACGGTATTTGTTTGTCTTTGTGCACCTTTAGTACACACACACACACACACAGAGTGTCTATTTGCGACCCTTTGAGTGTGTGTGTGTGTGTGTGTATCTATGTCTGTTTGTGTGTGTATGTGTGTGTGTGTGGAAACAAAGAAAAGCCCATACTATTCAACACACACACACACACATACACTATTTGCTAGCTATTGTTAGAAATACAGAGAGAGAGAGAGTGAGAGATCACCTTTTATTGGTGGAGTGTGTAGAAACTCCATGGGAGCTATCATCTCCATTGCTCTCTCTTTGCTTTCTCTCTGTCCCTGTGTGTGTGTGTGTGTGTGTGTGTGTTTCTTTTTCTCTCTCTCTTTCTCTCACAGTAAATTTCATATCGCTCTCTCTTACACACACACACACACAAAGAACCTCTCTCTCTCTCTCTCTCTCTCTCTCTCTCTCTCTCTCTCTCTCTCTCTCTCTATGTACTAAAGGCACGTGGAGACAGCCACCTCCGATTTCGATGTCTGTTTGCGCGCCTTTAGTACTGTGGAAACACGAGTAGAACGAGTGAGAGAGAGGGAGTCTATCATGGTGTGTGTTTGTGTGTGTGTGGTTTGGTCTGCTTTGAGAGAGACATAGACAAAGAGAGGGAAATAAAGGGAGAGAGAGAGAGAGAGAGAGAGTCTTTCTGTTCCCTTTTACTAATGGCGCGCGGAGGTGTATTTTGGGGTCAAAATATCTTGTAGGCACGCCGTTAGTAATGGGATAAGTTTTGGTGTGTGTGTGTGTGTGTGTGTGTGTGAGAGAGAGAGAGAGAGAGAGACAGAGAGAGAGAGAGAGAGACTCTTCTATTTTTATATAGTGAAAGGTCCAAGGGTGAAGAAGTTACAGAGCTGCATGGGACTTTTCAGAGAAATCAAGAAGGCACAAAAATGTATTGATTTGTGCATACCAAAGCTGCCCTTTCAGAGGATGGTGAGGTCCATTTGTGAAGAAGCTACTGATAGCCGTTTTTCGTCTCTTTGTAATTGCCATAGTGAGTTACCTCACCCTACCAAAATCACCCAAACACTGTGGCTATCCCTACCATTTCACTGTACATAGGCGTGCGTGAGTCACGTGACTTTTCCCATATCTTCTTAAAAAACCCTCAATTAGCTAGTCATTGGGATAGTTGAGCCAAAAAATATAAAAAATATAAGTATATTATGGTCCATGCATATGTAAATATTTCTTTGTATATAGGGCCTAAATAAAAGATTTTTTTATAATTATTTTGGTATTTATTTAAATATTTCTACCTAGGTGTGTGTTATTTATGCTCTGTACATTACCACAATTTTTCTTACCATTTTTCATACTCTTTATTCCATATAGAAATATTTTCATGTAAGCTTTTCTTATATTTGGTGTAACTCCACCCCAACAAAAATCCAAAAAAACTAGTTTTATTTATATGTATATTTTTTCACTATTGTGTTTTTTCCCTTCCTACATCTATTTTGTTTTTTTTCTAAAAAATTAGAACACCAAAAATATTTATCTCTTTATGGTAGCCTCATAATGAGAGAGATTTCTTTTGACCCCTTTATATTTTTTCCACGTATATTATTTATATTTGACATGTACATATTTTTTAGACCCCTCAATATTTGATTTTCTTAGTTGTACTATTCACTTATATCATGATCTCAACAATATCTTCAATTATAGACCTACCAAATAAGGTCAAGGGTAGGTGGCATGCATACATGCACTATGGAGGGCTCACTCTTGGAGGTATTCAAAAGAATCATCCAAAGAAGGACCCCACAAGGACCTTGTGCAGTGGAAAAAAATGGTCGGTTTTGCTAAATTTTTAAAGTTCACTTGCTCTCCGAATTTGAAAAGGTGATACAAACAAAAGTTCTAGCTCGTGGGCTGAACTTTTGCCTCAAATTTTTTCATATTTTTTTGAGCTACAAGCTGTGAGCTATGATTTTATTAGTGACCCCAGTTTTCCCATGCTATGCAGCCACACTCTGTCTTCCACTTTATCATTTTCCTCTTTCACACACACTTCTCCACTCATCATCCCCACCTCTCTCACCACTCCTCTCTGCACCCTACTCACCTTCTCCTCAACCTTGAATAATAAGAGAAACCATGGTGAACTCATACCTCCCACACACAATTCCATTCCAAAATTGACCACTTAGTCTCATTTTTCCTCCTCCAAATTACCCATATCTATAAAAAAAACCACAAAATTCAGCCTCTTCTCTTAAAAGACAGCATCATGGTGGTTGATTACTCAGCTTCAATTACCTTGTCTCTCAAGGAAGGTCAAGAGTGGAGAAAAAATGTACCGTCAAAGCTAATGGACCGTCAACAAGCGTCAAAATTGGCCCTACTCAAGACACTTGGAGCATCAACCTTGTAAGAAATCCACCTTTTCTTACCTCTTAAGAGTTTTTCTTCCTTATTTGTACCCTACATGGATACTCCCATTGTAAATATCCAATTCCATTTGTAAATTAATACTAACTCTACTAACACTAACCCACTATGAAAAGTCCTATCACCTCCATTTCTCTCCTCTCTCTTTCCCCACCAACTTCTTGATAATTCCAAGCAAAAGAAATTAGATAAATTGCTGAAAATCTAACCCAACCATGGTTAGAGGAGTAACCCTAGCCTTCAAAATTGCTATAAAAGGAGGGTGTAGCTAGCACAAAAAGGGGGGAGCCATAAGCAAGAGCACTATGCTATAGCTTGAGAAGCCAAGCTCAACCTCTCTAGAAGGAGCTCTTGAGTGGAAGCTCATTGTCTTATGCATGTGCATGTGTTGTAATAGGGGATTAGCAAGGGAATTCTATGCCATTGTAAGAGAGAGAGAGTGATCATTCAATTGAGAGTAGGAAATCTATCATTTCTCCTACTAGTGTAAGCCCAACATTTGCTGAATGAAGGAGGGTGGATTTGGACTAAGCTTGGATACTTTGTCTCCCTTCCAACGTGAAGTAATGGACAACAATGATGCGTAAGTGTCTTGGTGTTTTTTGTTATGTTCTTGATAGCTTGTCTTTGGTGCTGTCATCAATCTAGCCATAAATCCCACATACTGTAAGAGGGCGACAGGGTGGAGAGGACTCCCCTGGCTTTAAGACAGTGATTGGGGTGGCTTTTCTTGTGATGTGTTGTGGTGAAATTTACGCAAGCTATGTTGAACACATACTAATCTCACTTTGATTTGTCATGATAGATTTGTAAGAAGGTATTAATGCAACAAGCACCCCCTCCCCCTTTCTCTCTCTTTCTTAAATATATAGTTGTATTTGCTTGATCATTGCCGATACGTTTCAAAGCAGCCCGAGCACTATCTCTCTCCCTCTCTCTCTCTCTCTCTCTCTCTCTCTCTCTCTCTCTCTCTCTCTCGTGTTTTAGTGTGTGAGAGTTTTCCATTGGTGTTAGGGTTAGTGTAAATTCCTTGCTTGTTTGTGGGTTGCTCTAACGATTCTCTTCTTTTGCGTCCTAGTTCGCTCTTAAACTAGGTGGTGCCCCTGGTGTAGTTGGGATTTGGCCGTGGGTTTGTTGTTTTGGTTTGTGTTGTGTTGTGCCCCAGCCCCATTGAGCAGCACGGGAGCCTTGAAGGGTGTCTAGAGGTTGCTCTTCTTGTTGCCTACCCCGGACCGCCTCAAATTGGTGCCCCCACGGAGGACGGCTTGTGTATTTTTTTGTAGAATCAACCTTTAGCATAGTCAAGTAGTTTGCATGAATCATGAAAATTTGTATGATCCCTTCATTCCCATTGCAAGGCAAAAGGTACACATAATTGTTAGTACTAAGTTGCAATTTCAACGTGTCATTCGTAGAATTTTAGGTCCTCTTAGGTTGGCCGAGATAAACGCTTCAGTAAATCCTTTTATTTTGCCTCTCATTAGGTACGACTTTAGTTTGGACGTCTATATTTTTGTTTTGTTTTAAGCATTAGGTCATGCATAGACCATGGATAATGGCCCAGGAATAGAGGTTTTCCCCATCCATTTCACTCCACACATTAGAATAAACATTGCAATTAGTAGGAAAATCCATTTTCAACAACGTATGGTGTTCATGTTTGGTGCCCAAAGAGTAGGAGAAATTCTCGCATCACCAAACCCTGTCATCCTACCTCTTATTGATTATCATAGGTCGTTTGATGTGAATATCTTTATTTTGTTGTAGAATAGATTGCAAGCTAGATACATTATCGTGTAAATATTTCTAAGGAAGAAAAACAAAAACGGGTGTCACTTTGAAATCAATTCAATGGAAAGCCAACGCCAAATGTCTGGGTATCCTCTTTTCTTTGGAGAGCCTGGAGAGGATGCTGAATTATTTTTAGCGAATTTCAAGATGTCTTGCCGTATCAAGAGGATAATAACTGATCAAGAACGTGTAGAAATGTTTGAGGTGGTCCTTAGGAAAGATGCTAGCACTTGGTTTGACTCTTTGCCTGAGGAAGTTAAGGGGAATTACACAGAAGTTTTGAATCGTTTCAAGAAATACTTCTTTGATCCCCAAAACACTCAAAAATTATGGCAAGACATTGTTTCTCATAAGCAAAAAGACTTAGATGACTACTACTTGTACAAGCAAGAGTTTCTACGTCTTTGGGCTCTATGGATACGAAATGTTGCTAACCCTGGTGATGGTGCAGAACTTCTAAAGAAGGAGAGGTTCATAGCCGGACTCTTTCCTGACCTTAAGGTAAAAGTTGAGGCGGGTGCACCTGCTACCTTTGATGCAGCTGAAACTAGGGCTGCTGAGAAATATAGGAAACTCAAGTGCTTAAGGGGAGAGGTTACAATAGAAGGTCTTAGACCCAAAGGTAAGTCACAAGCATCAACATCGAGGGAGCTTCCTGAGGTAACGGCGGAAGTAATTGAGAAGTTAAACGAATCTTTAAGCAGCCTGTCAATTCACCTTGCACAAGCTGTAGGTCCAAAGGGACAAGCAAAGAAGTCTGAAGAGCGAGATCCACGACCTAGGAGAGTCTTGCAATGTTGGAATTGCGGAGAGTCTGGACATGGGATGTATAATTGTCCTTGGCCCCGTGGGGAGCCAGGGAGACCTAACTTGAATTACCCAGTGATGAATGTAGGTGAAGGAACTGGTCAACAACCAAGGCTTCTACAAAGACCAAATGGACCAAGACCACCTCCACAAGGGGTAGAAGGAGTTCCACCTTTGCCAGATCCAAATGTGCATGTGGTAGAGGTGACAAACTCAAATGAGGTTGACATGGAAGCAAATGGCATTAAGCGTGGCCGAGGAAAAGGTAAAGAGAAAGAGGGTGTCCCATCACAGAGTGACCATGGACAAGGCAAGAAGGCAAAGGAGACCAAGGAAGCTAAAAGGACTCGACGTCGTATCAATCTCCAAGACTTCCCTCTTGGACATGGTATGGCTCCATACAACCTGTTGGAGGACATGCGAGGTAAGGGTCCTGATATCTCATGGCCTCAGTTTCTTGCATTATGCCCACAAGTTAGGAGGGATTTAACAAAGGCAGTTAGCACTAGGAGAAAGGTAAAAGAGAGTTCTCCTGTTGTAAAAATTGCACATGCTGAAATGAACGAGGATATTACACCTGTGTTAGATTGTTACATAAAAGGAAGATTGGTTAGGAAAGGTCTAGTGGATGGGGGTGCACAAATTTGCATCATGACAGAAGGGCTCATGCAAAGACTAGGCATGCACATCCATGAGACACCTGAAATCAAAGTGAAAATGGCAAACAATAGCAAGGCTAGGTGCGTAGGCATTTGTAAAAATGTTTTTGTGGAGGCCTTTGGCATTAAGAAGGCAGTGGATTTCTATGTCATGTCTACCAAGGGAAATGGTTATCCATTTATCCTAGGAAGACCATGGCTAATGAAAATGCGAGCTTTGCAAGATTGGGAGAGTGGGAAATTAATTTGCAGGAATGACAATCATAAGAAGGTTGTCTTTGACATGAAGGAGCAACGCCAAGAGGAGCTCCATGAAGAATCATCTCAAAGTGAGACGGAAGAAGGTTGGACCGATAGCACTTTGGAAGAAGAAAGTAGCGGCAGCATTACTGAAGAGGAGTCTTCCATCGAAGTCATGGGGGTAAGGTTTAAGCCAAGCAACCAAGAGACCTCTTGTCAAGGCTTGGAGGAGGTAGGTCCTCAAGAGAACGAAGGTGTTCAAGATGATGGGATGCTGGAAGGTATGCTATCAACAACACTTACAAAGGATGAAATAGAGGAGTTCAAATGTGTGCTAAGGAAGTTTCCTAGGCTTTTTGCTAAAGACTACACCGATGTGCGTGGAGTAGATGTTGTTCAACACAAAATTGAGTTGAAGCCAGAGGCCATACCTAAGGCTCAGAAGCTACGAAGGCTAGGAGTCATCAAGGAGCAGGCTTTACTCAAGGAGGTAAGAAAGCTTCTAGCAGCAGGTTTCATTTATCTAGTGGAGAATTCAGAGTGGGTCTCTCCCGTTGTTGTCACTCCTAAGAAAAACGGAAAGTGGAGGGTGTGTGTGGATTATCGTCCACTCAATGAGGCAACAAAAAGAGATCACTTTCCCCTCCCATTTCAGGATGAGATACTAAATGAGGTAGCTGGTCATGAGAAGTACACTGTGTGTGATGGCTACTCAGGTTACTTTCAAATAGGGATTGCATTGGAGGATCAATTGAAAACAACCTTTATCACTCCTTAGGGTTGTTATGTTTTTAGAGTCATGCCATTTGGTCTGACAAATGCTCCTGCAACATTCCAACGTTTCATGAACATGGTGTTTCAAGCATTCTTTGGAAAGTCAATTAGGGTGTTCATTGATGATTTCTGTATTTATAGCTCAAAATCATTGCATCTATAAAGGGTAGAAGAAGGTTTAAAGAAGCTCTACGATATGGGAGGTCAACTCAACCCCGACAAGTGCCACATAGGTGAGGATGAAGTGATCTTGCTCGGTCACAAGGTTTCCTATAAAGGCATTGAGGTGGATCCTTCAAAGGCAAAGGCTCTTATTGAGCTCCCATCACCGAAGAGTCTTAAGGAGGTCATCTCTTTCATTCAGAAGGTGAAGTATATGTCACGCTTCATTCACTTAGCCTCGGAGTTGCTTCATCCTTTGCAAAAGTTGACACAACAAGTAGAATTTTCATGGTCTGATGAGCTTGAAGAGTATTTTTGTAACATTAAAGTCATTTTGTCAGAGCTACCAACACTCATGCCTCCTTGTTGGGAGTACACATTATTTGTTAGCTCTAGTTGGAAGGGAAACAATTGGTGTTGTGTTGCTACAACAAGATCCCCACAGTACAAGGATGCGACCCATCTACTTTGCTAGTAGGGTCATGAATGCTTTGGAGAGAGACTACACAGAAGCACAACTCATGATGCTTTCTCTCATGTTTGCGGTGAGAAAGTTTAGATCCTACCTGCTACCAAAACCTTTTGTAATTCTCACTGCAGAGAATTTGTTCCCTTGGCTGTCATCTCAAATGAATCTTAGTACTAGGATCTCAAAGTGGATTATGGAGTTGCAAGAGTTTCAATACTCTTTCAAGGTAGAAGATAGTGTGCGTGCACAATTGGCAGGGATTCTCACTTATAGGGTGCATGAAAAGGAGATTAAGGTGCCTGAAGTAAAGACCCTACCATTGCCACCACCAAAAAGTATTCCTAATGCTTTTACCTTGTTATTTGATGGAGCTTTTCGTCGAGCCACAGGAAAAGCAGGGGGAGGGCTAGTGTTGCTCAACCCAATTGGAGAGGTGGTCATGAAAGAGAAGTTCAATCTACCAAGTTCAGCTAGCAACAATGAAGCAGAATACGACACACTAATTCATGGTTTGAAGATGTGCATTGGCCAAGGGATACAACGCCTCATGGTAAAGGGAGATGCACTTCTCATTGTTAAACAGATTTTAGGTATTTGGGCATGCAAGAATGAAAGCTTACGGACAAAAGTTCATGCCATTCGTAGATTGTTTAATCAATTTGAAGAAGTGCAACTATATCATATTCCTAGGAAACAGAATGAAGATGCCGATTTACTTGCACAGCAAGTAGTTACATGTGTTGAGAAAGAAGTGCAGGTCATCATGGTGGCAGCAACTATCAAGCAACCGAGATACCAGGGATTGGAGTCATTGACTCCCATTTATAGCTACATTTTGGAGGGCGAGTTTCCACAAGACTTCACGAAGGCTCAGAAGAGGAGACTCATGAAGAAGGCAAGCGCATATATCTTCCTAGAAGGCTCCCTCTATCAAAGAGGGAGGGATCAAGTATGCAGAAGAGTACCAACTATTGAGGAAATTCCAGCCATTCTAAAAGGTTTGCATGAAGAAGCATGTGGTGGTCATTTTGCCCAAGAATTAACTGTGAAGAAGATTTTGCTTGCGGGGTATGTTTGGCCAAGTCTGCATGTGGATGTCCAACATTGGTGTAAAAGTTGTCACAATTGTCAGGTAAATGGGAATAGAAGATTGGTTTATGGTCCAAGGCAAATCGTGCTTGCAAATGGACCGTTTGAAAAGTGGGGCATTGATGCTATGGGTCCTCTGCCTAGGACCAAAAATGGTAAACTCTACATTCTAGTGGCTGTAGACTATATGACTAGGTGGGTGGAAGCACAGAGTGTGGCAAGAGTGAATGAGAGGACAGTTAGCAAGTTTGTGTACAATCACATTTGTTGTAGATTTGGCACACCTTTGGAGATTGTTTCTGATAATGGTCCTGGGTTTAGAAAGGGCTTGCTCACAGAAGTTTGTGAAGAGCTTCGCATTCTACATCGTCACAGTACACCCTACTATCCCCAATCAAATGGTTTGGTAGAAAAACCTAATGGTGTCATTGCAGGCATCATTAGAAAGATGGTGAAAAACAAGACAATGTTGTGGGATGACTTCTTGGATGGTGCCTTGTGGGCGTATCGAACCACATATAGGGAAGCCATGGAGTTCACACCATTTCACTTGGTCTATGGTCAAGAGGCTTTACAGCCAATTGAGCTAAACATTCCAACAATGCGACTTCATGGCAAATCAGCACAAGATGATCAAGAAGCATGGATGGATCGACTTCTTACCTTAGCTGAGCTTGAGTGGAAAAGAGAAGCAGCATACGAGTGCTATAAGAGGAAAGCCACACAGACAAAGGAGAAGCTTGACAAGAAACTGAAGGACAAAGGCATCAATGAAGGAGATATTGTGCTAAGGTATGACAATCGACTCGATAATCGTTTTGATGCCAAATTTGAAACAAGATGGCAAGGGCCATACATAGTCAAGAAGGCTTTCAATTCAAGTTACTATCAGCTTATGGACTTGAATGGTAAAGAGAACTCCAGGAAAGTAAACGGGTATCGCTTGAAGCCCTATTTGAGTCGCCTTCTACCAAAGGATCTACCAAACATCTATCAAAAGACCACTGTCTCATGTAAGTATTGTTACATGAGCCATGAGTGTAACTCTAGCCAAAATTCTAAGGGGCCAAATAATAAAGATCTCGTCAAGGACTCTGAAGCACTCTCTTTGGAAAAGATGCTCTATGATGGTACATGAATATACCATCATCCAGGGGGAGGGCTAATGATAGCCATTTTTCGGCTCTTTGTAATTGCCATAGTGAGTTACCTCACCACACCAAAATCATCCAAACACTGTGGCTATCCCTACCATTTCACTTTACATAGGCGTGCGTGAGTCACGGGACTTTTCCCATATCTTCTTAAAAAACCCTCAATTAGCTAGTCATTGGGCTAGTTGAGCCAAAAAATATAAAAAATATAAGTATATTATGGCCCATGCATATGTAAATATTTCTTTGTATATAGGGCCTAAATAAAAGATTTTTTTATAATTATTTTGGTATTTATTTAAATATTTCTACCTAGGTGTGTGTTATTTATGCTCTGTACATTACCACAATTTTTCTTACCATTTTTCATACTCTTTATTCCATATAGAAATATTTTCATGTAATCTTCTCTTATATTTGGTGTAACTCCACCCCAACAAAAATCCAAAAAAACTAGTTTTATTTATATGTATATTTTTTCAATATTGTGATTTTTCCCTTCCTACATCTATTTTTTTTTTTTCTAAAAAATTAGAACACCAAAAATATTTATCTTTTTATGGTAGCCTCATAATGAGAGAGATTTCTTTTGACCCCTTTATATTTTTTCCACGTATATTATTTATATTTGACATGTACATATTTTTTAGACCCCTCAATATTTGATTTTCTTAGTTGTACTATTCACTTATATCATGATCTCAACAATATCTTCAATTATAGACCTACCAAATAAGGTCAAGGGTAGGTGGCATGCATACATGCACTATGGAGGGCTCACTCTTGGAGGTATTCAAAAGAATCATCCAAAGAAGGACCCCACAAGGACCTTGTGCAGTGGAAAAAAATGGTCGGTTTTGCTGAATTTTTAAAGTTCACTTGCTCTCCGAATTTGAAAAGGTGATACAAACAAAGGTTGCAGCTCGTGGGCTGAACTTTTGTCTCAAAATTTTTCATATTTTTTTGAGCTACGAGCTGTGAGCTATGATTTTATTAGTGACCCCAGTTTTCCCATGCTATGCAGCCACACTCTGTCTTCCACTTTATCATTTTCCTCTTTCACACACACTTCTCCACTCATCATCCCCACCTCTCTCACCACTCCTCTCTGCACCCTACTCACCTTCTCCTCAACCTTGAATAATAAGAGAAACCATGGTGAACTCATACCTCCCACACACAATTCCATTCCAAAATTGACCACCTAGTCTCATTTTTCCTCCTCCAAATTACCCATATCTATAAAAAAAACCACAAAATTCAGCCTCTTCTCTTAAAAGACAGCATCATGGTGGTTGATTACTCAGCTTCAATTACCTTGTCTCTCAAGGAAGGTCAAGAGTGGAGAAAAAATGTACCGTCAAAGCTAGTGGACCGTCAACAAGCGTCAAAATTGGCCCTACTCAAGACACTTGGAGCATCAACCTTGTAAGAAATCCACCTTTTCTTACCTCTTAAGAGTTTTTCTTCCTTATTTGTATCCTACATGGTTACTCCCATTGTAAATATCCAATTCCATTTGTAAATTAATACTAACTCTACTAACACTAACCCACTATGAAAAGTCCTATCACCTCCATTTCTCTCCTCTCTCTTTCCCCACCAACTTCTTGATAATTCCAAGCAAAAGAAATTAGATAAATTGCTGAAAATCTAACCCAACCCTGGCTAGAGGAGTAACCCTAGCCTTCCAAATTGCTATAAAAGGAGGGTGTAGCTAGCACAAAAAGGGGGGAGCCATAAGCAAGAGCACTATGCTATAGCTTGAGAAGCCAAGCTCAACCTCTCTAGAAGGAGCTCTTGAGTGGAATCTCATTGTCTTATGCATGTGCATGTGTTGTAATACGGGATTAGCAAGGGAACTCTATGCCATTGTAAGAGAGAGAGAGTGATCATTCAATTGAGAGTAGGAAATCTATCATTTCTCCTACTAGTGTAAGCCCAACATTTGCTGAATGAAGGAGGGTGGATTTGGACTAAGCTTGGATACTTTGTCTCCCTTCCAACGTGAAGTAATGGACAACAATGATGCGTAAGTGTTTTGGTGTTTTTTGTTAAGTTCTTGATAGCTTGTCTCTGGTGCTGTCATCAATCTAGCCATAAATCCCACATACTGTAAGAGGGCGACAGGGTGGAGAGGACTCCCCTGGCTTTAAGACAGTGATTGGGGTGGCTTTTCTTGTGATGTGTTGTGGTGAAATTTACACAAGCTATGTTGAACACATACTAATCTCACTTTGATTTGTCATGATAGATTTGTAAGAAGGTATTAATGCAACAAGCACCCCCTCCCCCTTTCTCTCTCTTTCTTAAATATATAGTTGTATTTGCTTGATCATTGCCGATACGTTTCAAAGCAGCCCGAGCACTATCTCTCTCCCTCTCTCTCTCTCTCTCTCTCTCTCTCTCTCTCTCTCTCTCTCTCTCTCGTGTTTTAGTGTGTGAGAGTTTTCCATTGGTGTTAGGGTTAGTGTAAATTCCTTGCTTGTTTGTGGGTTGCTCTAACGATTCTCCTCTTTTGCGTCCTAGTTCGCTCTTAAACTAGGTGGTGCCCCTGGTGTAGTTGGGATTTGGGTGTGGGTTCGTTGTTTTGGTTTGTGTTGTGTTGTGCCCCAGCCCCATTGAGCAGCACGGGAGCCTTGAAGGGTGTCTAGAGGTTGCTCTTCTTATTGCCTGCCCCGGACCGCCTCACTACCTGGGGCACTAAAAGGTGGAATGTGGTTGCATTGATGGTTCTATAGGAATCAGCAGAGGACTTCCTCCTTGAGTACTTCAGTGACATGACCATTGAAGCAGCCCATGCCCATAAGGTGATTGTAATGGACAAAGATAGTGAGACACTAAAAAGGATAAGGTGGAGGTATGACAAATTTCTGGTCCCCAATGTCTACAGGGATAAGAAAATGAGGAAAATTTTGCTATACCCCCCTGAGCTATTGCCACAAGTCACAATTGTAGATTTCACACATGATGTGAATACAAGGGCAAGGGCAGAGATGATTACTCGCCAAACAGAGGACATGAGGGAAGCAGAGCTTAAGGAGAAAGAAAAAGTAGCAGTGCAATCCTAGAGGCAAACAGAATGCAATGTGACCCTATCCATAGAGGCAAGCAGCAAAGAAACTCTACTTTCAATGAAGGATGGTTTGCTTGCAGAGATACAATTTATAGATGGAGCCAGAAAGCTCGCTCTGGAAAAAGTGGACATTAATTTATTGCTGAATCCAGATGCTCAGATATCAGATACAATATCTATGCTTGTCTTAAGTAAGTGTTACTATCTTGCTAACTTTGAAAACTCAGACCATAGGTGTACTAACTCAGGTACACTCCTTATAGTTTGATCAAAAGTCAACTTCCACCACACACCCACACGGAGGTGTTTCTTCTTGATCCACAAATGTCAGTGATTATTAGACAGAAGAGCAGTCCATCTGGCACATTTGAGAGTGGTTTCTCCACTGTTCTATGTTGGAAGTAACTGTCATCATCTTTCTATATGAGAACAACCATCACCGGAGTCTCATATGCCTTGATGTTGAGCAGCCAGCAGTGTGGGTGTTCAATTCAATAAAAGAAACCCACCCTGAAATTAAGCTATAAGTGTTATGTATCAAAAAGTGTTTCTTATAGATATCCATGTAAATTTGAAAGCCTCAAGCTAACATCTTGATACTACTTTGTGCAGTTGTATAAAGAGGTTGTTGCTTGCTTATGGCAAGCTATGTGGAAGGTATGAACTATACAAGGCCCCAATCAAAGATTTACCTATACCAAATCAAACCGATGGAAATTCTTGCGGTTGGAGATGTCTTCTCCATGCAGAATATGTCTTGCAAAGCTACTTTGCATTAAAACCTTTCATGACTAAGGTAACCATTTGGCAATGCATTCAATCAGTTTTGGTTTTCTTTATACAAGACTTCTCACCATGTGGTCTTTCAATTTTGTAGAGTGCTGTGCAAAACTACACATATGATTATTTGCAAAGATATTGGGTAAGTCTAATACAACACCTGCTCACTATGTAGAACCCCAGAGAACCTCAAGATAGCGGCTTGGATGACCGCACAATTGATATGACAATACATGACGAGCCACCACGACAAACCCCAGCATCAGATACAATGGATCACAATGGGCCGAGGGGGTCATATCAGCCGAAGATGAAAGAGCCAAGGATGATGAAAGGTCAAATGTGCATATGGAAGGTGTTAGTGTACAAGCAGAGGGGCATATGGAGGAGACAATGAAAGAGCCAAGTAGGCCAGTGGAGGAGCCAAAAGAGCCCATGGATGAAACCATGGATGAGGAAAGCAGGCCTATGGATGAGCAAAAGGATATGGATGAGGCAAGGATGGATGATGAAATCAGGCCTACGGATGAGCGAAAGGATATGGATGAGGCAAGGATGGATGAGGAAAGAAGGCCTACGGATGAGCAAAATGATATGGATGAGGCAAGGATGGATGAGGAAAGCAGGACTACAAATGAGCAAAAGGATATGGATGATGCAAGCCGGCCAATAGAGGCAGAGGAAAAGACCTTGGAGGAAACCCTGAATGAGGTAGAACGAGCCATGGGGGAGACCCTTGATGAAGGTGAGAATGATGACTATGATGATGAAGCTAAAGCAGAGGATAGCAACAACAACAACAACACTATAGAGACCCAGTATGGACCCTTGCTACCTATAGATATGGTTGTTCCGGTAATGTCTATTCAAGTATGGCAAAATATGCTCAGCTTCTAACTACTTATATGTACTTGTCAACTTTTACAGAGGTTCATTATATTGGACATCAATGGATTGCTGCTGATGCGCGTGTCTTTGGGTATAGCACACCCCTTCGAGGATTTGCAAACATTTCGGATGGGAACTTGTCGAGTCGTGGTTCGTCCAGGAACGAAAGAATTTATTCAGTTTCTTCTTCCATGCTTCAGAGTTGCCGTATGGTCTTCAATGCAAAGGAAAAACTTGTTGCCACTAGTTACAATAGTTTGCGGTGTATGCGGCGCTCACACGTCAGATTTTTCCTTTTTGTATGATCAAAGAAAATGTGTTACCGTCGAGGGCCACTTCCACCCTAAAAAACCACATTTACCTCTTTTTTAAAAACCGTTTAGCCAAATTGATGTACCCTTTGATGCAAATAATACACTATTGATTGATGATACTCCTGAAAAGGGAGAACTAAGTCCACCAGGAACAACTATCTCACCACCCTCTTTTGAGGGGCATTCTTTTGATTTTTACCTTGAAGACATTTTGATTCCATACTTACAGAAATTGTATCTCAGTCCATTGTTCACGGACGAGTTTTTACTTTCTAATGAATTAAGATGACTCTTCTATCATGTATTTGTCTTGCCTAACATTTAGAGAGAGAGAGAGAGAGAGAGAGAGAGAGAGAGAGAGAGAGAGAGAGAGAGAGAGAGAGAGAGAGAGGCAATGGCTATAGAAATGTATTTCAAGAAAACTTATATTCACAGAGCACAATTGACAAATGAGCTCAAAAAAACTTCATGTATTGAAAGTCATTCGTATACACTTGGGTTCACAAGAATCTCTGTTACATTGACACTATTTCAACCCGACCATCCAACCCTTTGCACAAAATATATTTTTACCTATGCCGCATCAGCTTACGGCCAGCTAGGAAAAACGAAAAATTTGAAAGGTCCCTGTCGATTGACTCTTCAATTATGTCGTGTTGCAACTGCAGAAGACTGCATAGCTCCCTTATTGTAACCACCAACATTAGGCCTTTGTCTTTATCAACAATCACTTCCACATCCACAACAGGATTATCTTCCAAACCTACTAAAACCTGGTCGATAGGAATGTACTTACCTCTGAGCATTTGTAATCGCATATACCAAAATGAGACTAACAATGATTGGCTTGCAATCATGTACTTGACAACTAGAGTGTCAAGCGCGACCTCACACCGTATGCCAATCTCTTCCTTTACATACCATCCTCTGCCAAGAAGTTTCTCACAGGATGACTGCTGAAATGACTTGCACATGAACATAGTTTTCGTAACACGTATATTGTAGTTATGAAACAACTCTATGAACAATGCAGCAAGACAAAAGTTTTCAATTATAACCAGTTTGGTGGGAATAGAGCTATGTAGAGACCTCTGTATATCCTTGTACATCTTACTTCGCATTGCCTCCACCATTGTTTCCTCAGGAACTGGCCAGTCCACAGTGTTCTAGTCGGTTGGTAGAGGCACTTTCACCAACATGCCATTCTTATTCCCTCGGCAGAGTTGGTAGAAGTGGTCATAAAATAATATTTCTTCATCAGCCAGGCTTTTGCTGCTTCTCCCTGAATATTGTAGAGAACCAATGTGGGCATGAACAACAAGGAAGAGGCCTATTATGCACTCCACAGGCTCCCATTTCTCATAAGAAGAGGGATAACCATCTGCAAAATATATAACAAGAGTTAAACTAAGAGTATCAATAAGTCAAAATGACAAATCTAATGTAGTTGAGATGTGAAGAATGGAGCCATTGCTCATAAGAAGAGGGATAAACGTTGTAAAATATATAAGAAAAGTTATAATGAGAGTATCAATAAGTGAAATGACAAATCTAATGCAGTTCAGATGTCAAGAATACTACAATTGCAACGTGGTTGATGTATATCTAACACATTTCCACCGTTTGCTATCACGTCTGGATGGGTAAGCACATGCTGAACAAGAACTTCCTTTACAGATCTTTTGCCGATTTCAACTTTGAAATCCAACACTCTGGCATTCCATGCTGAGCGGTAAACATTGATAGCACTAGACCTCTTGGCTCTTCTTGGTTGCGTGAGGACCCATGAACCTTTGTTTATCCTTTGTCCAACCCATTGGTTCTCTGCACTTATTGAAGTTGATACTAGTATGGCCGGCCGCCTCCGGCGGCCTCTCTCTCTCTCTCTCTCTCTCTCACAATCATTGGGTTGCATGAGCTCCTCCACCTCCCCAAAAATCACAATCTCTCTCTCACATGGGCTAATGAAGGATGCTAATCCTAAGCTCAATATATTGCTACAGACAGATACAACGTCGAACTTGCAGGTTGTACCTGTAAACACCGAAGTCTCCCTATTCTATAGGCGAAGATGAAGGTACCTCCGTTCTCTCATCCTCCTGCAAGACATGTTGACGACCGTTGATTGGATGTAGCTATAGGCCGAAAAACCCCCCACCAGCTAGGTCCTCATGAAAAGCTGCAAATTTTTTTATCTTTGAAGAAATTTAATCTCATGACCACAGGTATTTTGGGAATTTTGAATTGGAAACTTTTAAGGGAATTTTGGGAATTTCTAAACTCTGGAGTCTGGAGGAAGTGGACACACGACGATGGAAGGAAACGTGCAAAAGGGAGGAGGACCATCCGTGGGTGGCTGCAAGCATTTACAGCCACGTGGATGTTACTCCTTTCATTTTAGTACAATGGCACCACCTCCGGCGGTGAGAGAGAGAGAGAGAGCCCTTTCTTAGCCATATTGCAAACCTTTGAGTGTATTCACAATTGAATTCTCCAAATTTTGTAGGTAAATTTGGAAATTTTGGAGATAGATAGATAGATAGAGAGAGAGAGAGAGAGAGAGAGAGAGAGAGAGAGAGAGAGAGAGAGAGAGAGAGAGAGAGAGAGAGAGAGAGAGAGAGAGGCCACTACTCCTCCCCTCGTCAAATTTTAAGCAAAAGAATGGAGTGCAAAGGAGAAAGAGAGGGACCGGCATGAACTCCAAAGAGAGAATGAGGTCTTTGTACCAGTTGCATAATGTGTTGGTGATGGGAACAGGGGAGGTTGGGCCTTGGCTTTTGAAGGTGGGTTGCTAACTTGCTTGGCTTCCGTCAAGTGTCATGACCTCTTCGGCAAGTTGATTCTTGTTTCTGCTTGTAGGTACTTAAACAATGTGACTTACTTTGGGGTTTAAGCAGGATGATATGGCCCAACTCTTTAAAGCTATGCAATCCAATTACAAAGCATGGGTTTTGGGATTTGCACCTCTTGATGTGCAAGATCACATGGACTCTTTTGCAGTGCAAGATTTTAGTCAGATATTGTTCAACGTGAGATTGGACATTGTGTTTGGTGTAGTCAAGGTCATTTTTGGAAGTGACTTTAGAGGCGTTTTAACTTATGTTAGAGCACCGTGCCATATTCTTTAAGGCACCATGGTTCTTGCAGTGCCTGTGGTGGTCTCCAACCAATATTCGGGAAAAATCATTTTTCCAACCATACAAAATGCCTTTCCTTCAATTTGCCAAGAGGAAATTTTAGAGAATTAGGTTATTTTTTCGGATTTTTACACTATTTTTCTCTCTTTTGGGGCGGAATATCTCCTTTTCCCCTCGCCCTCAGCCGGCACTTTTGAAATTGAAAACGGAACGATATTAAGCTTAGACACATGTTTCCCGAACATTGTCTCCAACTGCCCCATACTTCAAGCTACCAAGCATCGTGCAACGCCTGGGTTGTCTTCGATTGCTTACATCAAAACCTTGGGGCTTTTCAGAGTATAAGAGAAGATTGCCTTGAATGGTGTCAAGAACGTTGACAGAGGAAACACGAAAGGCACTACAGGAAGGGAGGGAGAGAGAGAGAGAGAGAGAGAGAGAGAGAGAGAGAGAGAGAGAGAGAGAGAGAGAGAGAGAGACGTCTCATAAAATCTTTTCCTTTTATCTCATCATCTTGATATATACCAAACAATTTACTAAGCAATGAGCACAAATAAATCGAGAGAGAGAGAGAGAGAGAGAGAAAGACAGAGAGACCCCTTTGGTCAAAATCACAGATCTGCAGGGTAAGTTGATGTGTTGTAGAGATCTGGAAGCATGAAAAATAGTCCGAAAGATCGAAGAGCGGGCGGGGGCACTTTTGTGAGCTTCCAAAATTTGTTGCAACTCGTCCTTATAATCCACAAATGCAGGGAAGATTGTTCCAAAACTGGTTTCATCGTAGCTCTGCAAGGGCTTGTAGCTGAGGAAGAGTTGTCAGAGGGGTGGAAGGGGGTTGAGAGGCAAGGAGGGTAAGCAGGAGACCTGCTTGTTGAGCCACGTCCTTCCAAGGCACACCCAAAGTGCAGGCATGGTGTTTCATGAATTCCTACACCTCTGGCTTTGGAAACAGGATCCCCTTTAGCAAGATCTGCGTCGTGAGCAGTCCCAACACCATAGACGCCACTAATTGTTCATGCAAAACATTGGCAAATCATGTAGAGGGCTATCAAGCTGGCAAGCAGCATCCCTCATAAATGGACAAGGGCAACTCCACATCATGAGCTCGAGCCTCCCGCTCAGTAGGGATGAAGTAGTTGTGGTTTGGTCATGCAGTTGTACTATAGATGTGCATTAAATCTCTTTTGCACTTACACGCAGAGAGAGAGAGAGAGAGAGAGAGAGAGAGAGAGAGAGAGAGAGAGAGAGAGAGAGAGAGAGAGAGATCCGGTCCGCACAGATGAGGGCTCATAGGAAACCTTTGGAAATTGGGAGAGAGGGAGCGAGAGAGAGATAGTTGCCTGAACGTACTGCGGCTTTTCTTCTTAGCATGTGCCTACCCAGATCTAAGAGGTCATAGAGAAGGAGATGAAGGGGTTGAGATCATTGGAGATGGTCATAGATAGTAGCAGGGTGCACGCAAACGTGTTGCCCACCAAACAGGCTTTGCGGGCAGGGTGTTGCAAACGTCGAGACGGTTGGCGATAGTGGGGGCCGTTGTACGATCAAGCAGCAGCACGCTGGACACATCTTGTCAACAGCTATCTGGGCCTCAACCACATCACTATATGGGCTCCAAGGACTCTTGTAGAAACGTGCTAGCAATGGTGCCCAACTTCTGAGGCTCGTTGTTCTTGTGCCTAGATGCACCATGGCTGGCACGTTTACGCAGCATTAGTTAGAATAGCACGACCACTTCCTACACCTCCTCTCCGCCTGCTTTCTTTCCCTCTCTCACCCGCGCTTCGAAGTTCGACTCTCGGACTTTGGGTTCCTAGCCTCAAACTGCGGGTTGGACCTCGATCTTTGGGGATAATGTCTCTCTCTCTCGAGCTGCGGCCCGCGGGAGCCTTGCCTCCAATTTTCTCTCTCAAGCTATGGATGCCTTGTCAGCGCATCCACATGGACTCTCCGTGGCAACTATGGACCATGCCATGCTGGCTGCGGGCATGTTAAAGTAGAGATTCTAAGGGGAATATAAGGGAAACGTTGCCACGTGGATGAGCATGTCTGTCTTTCTAATAAAGATATAGATTGTAATTGAGGATATGCTACTACTTGGCCTTCTAGGAAAAGTGCAGGTGTTGGTAGTTGGTGTGAGAGATCATAGGGTGAAAGCATGTTAACTTGTCATGCTTTTTCATGTCCTCGACAATGCTAACTAGCACAATTTTGACATATGCTAACTAGTACAATAACTTGAGCCACATCTCCAAGATCTATGACATATGATATATCAATAGAAAGCACTTGAAACAAGGAATCCAAATGTACAACCTCCGACAAATTTTGATATTATTTGTAAAAAATTTACTGGATGCCCAACTTTTCAAAGATGTGCTAACTTTAAACTGCTAACTAGCACAAAAAGCGCGACAGGTTAACATGCTTTCACCCCATAAACACCTAGAGCTTCTTGGGTGAGAAGACGTGGAAGCCATAACTCTAAGAGAAAAGCTTTAGTGGAGGTGACGGGAGCCTCGAGCCTGTCATGGTAAAGCAAACAGGGGGGGCACCACCTAGCTTCAGTGGCTAGGACGCAAATAACACTCCACCATAACAAAGTTTTCATCCAAGAGAGATGGATGCTTGGGAGTAATGATGAAAAGGAAAGGGAATGAGATCAAGTGAGAACGAGAGAGAGAGAGTGAGGGAGGGGGTATAGCGGCTTAGTACTTAGGCATCACAAAAGGATGGCGAATCCGCACACCCTTCACACATACACAAGCTCATTCCAAAACACAAGACTAGGTGGCGATTCCGCACACCTCACATGGGCAAAACATTGCAAGAAAACATACTCACAAAACCTCAAGATTTATTTAGAGAATTAGGCGATGAAATGGGGAGCATAGGGTAGGGGAATGAGAAGGGCGAGAGTGGTAGAGCACATGGCGGATAGGTGGGAGTTGATGGCGAAGACTCGCACGAGGATTATGGCCATCATCCTTCATTTAGTTGCCCTTCATCTTCCATAGCCAAGGGTGTAGAGGTCATGCTCAAAACAAGCATGGTGATTGCGCTGATCGTGATGGTGTGGGTGTGTGGGTGTGTGTGTGCACTAGGCACACACAGTGCATAGTGTGTTCTTTGGTGATGTTGTGTGTGTGTTTAGTGTGATGGTGATCCCTCTTTATATAGGGGAGGAGGGGGGAGGAATTCTAGAATTTAGAAATGAAGAAATCATTATCTACATAGGCCATGTGACTGTGGGCCCCACTTGTCTGGCTGTGTGTATATGTGCCAGAACAGCAGTCTCATGAGAGAGAGACTAAGAGAGAGAGATGGGTTGATGAAAAAAAGTGAGAGGTGACATGGAGAATAAAGTAATTACAAGAGGGGAGAGAGGGTAGTGTGTTCAGAGGTGAATCTGTGTGCAGATGTGTGTGAACACAAGAAAAATCAGGTAACCACCGGGTGGGGATGGGTCTGTGGGCACCTTTTTCAGTGAAAGTGAGTGTGTGTGAGTGTGGGGGAGGTTATTTAGCTACAAGACAAGAGACATGGCACCCTTTAGAGAGAGAGAGGGGGATATTTGGGTCATGGGATATGATAGGAGAGAGAAAGAGGGGGTGGGGTATACTATTTTGGAAGATAGGGTAAGTTGCATGTGAGTTAGGGTGCATTATTGGTGAGTTATAATGCATTATTGGTGAGAGGTGGGGTAGCTTGAGGGGAAAGAGAAAGGAGAAAGGACAAGGGGAAGAGAGAGGGGGTTGACCTTTTGAGTGGAGGAGAGGAAAAGGGACACCCGGCGGGGCAACAATGAAGAAAAAGGAGGCAAGGTGGGGATGGGCTTCCCCGCAGGCATGAGGTGGCCTATTTTACCTTTCTTATATATTTACATAATCATACTTTATTTTTTTCTTACTTTTTCCAATGCCTTTTATCACTCCCTCCATAAGAGGGGGTTTTCATGGGGTGGGGACGAGAGAAGAGGGGTATGGGAGCTTGGCTTGTGAAAAGCCCCCATCAGAGGGAGATTCACTTTGAAAGCATTATAATGGAGGGAAAGTGTTTTAGAATTCCAATATCTTGTGCGGGCTTAATGGTCACCCTCCAATACGTTAATGACCATAAGAGAATATCAGCAGCAGTGGGACCACACACGCACCTAACAGCTCGGTAAAAGCAAAGAAGTTACGATGCCACAATCCTAGATTCGTGAAATTTTTAAGGATATTTTCCTATTTTTTGAGTCTTTCCACGTATTTTCCTACGTAACATAGCCCTCCTCCTCATAGGACGCGCTCTATTTTCTCTCTCCTTCATATGGCCCTCCAAATGACCTCCAAAATTTCCTAATGTTATAATGCTCATACCTATCCGAGGAGTCGGGGCCCTGGATGTGGCGCATTTGCATGATTTTCCACTTGATAGGATGCTTAATTTGATTTGAAAATGTACATAGTCCAAGTATTTCATGGTGGCACACTCATCTCACCTATAAAGACTGATGCGGGCAAAAACTGCCAAAAATAGAACCTAACAAGCACGTGTTGCAGAATTGCATGGAAAGTGACCCAAAATGGTATATTCATGAAAAAGGATGCTTATCTATGCTTCTTTATGCTTATGAAAGTGATCCCATAAATTTAGAGATTTTCCTGACTGTGTTTGGTATTTTCGCATAAAAAATTGACATTTTTTGGGTCAAAACTGAGCTGAAAATGGCCTAGTTTTGGTCCAAAGTGGCAAAATGGCCCGAAAATTGACACATCTGCTCATTACCGTGGGTAAGAGAGAGAAGGGGTTTTTTTACAGGAAAAACCAACAATTTTTCTCTATTGTTCAATAGCTTCCATGGTTTCTCAATCTATGTGTAGGGCAGTCCCGCCTCTTTGAAATCTTGTATCTGAGCTAGTGAGGGAATGAATTAGGGTTTCCCTATATCAAAATGGTTTGTGGGATTCACTTTAGAAGCTCTTAAATCTCTACAAAATCATAAAATTGTCATCGTGAAGGTGGAAGCTCCAGCATTCCTTTCAACTGTTTGATGTTACGACTATGTAATTGGGGGCAAGGCTACATGATACCATGAAAGAGGTTTGGGTTTTGATTGAGAATTGTGCTTGTATGAGCATCAAGGCTACATGGCTGAAGATTTAATGTTTTTCAATGGTTTTTTAAAGTGAAATTGAATGTGATTTGGTGATCCTCTCATCATAATCTCGACTACGAAAACAAGTAGACTTCAAGCACGATAGGAAAGAGGGTTTGTGACTTTGTTGTCACGAACACTCTTAGATTTTCTGTCACCCTTAGAAAGAGGGTTGGTGATTCTCCACAAACACTTTTTCACAAAGTGTTTGTGAAAATCATCACGAACTCTTAGAGCGAGAGGTTTTGCACCTTCCCAGCTAGACCACACACATTCCGACATTTCTGGTGAACCCGACGTGAAGCAACTGGGGTGGGGGTTCAAAAACTTGTTTTGAAAGGTTTAATCACAAATAGTTACAGCTATGGATCAACAAGAGCAACAAAGCATGCATTTTGATCAAGGAACAATGCAAATGTTTCAAGCATTTTTTGCCATGTTTATGCAACAACGGCAAGCCGCAAAAAGAAGGGAGGTGTCAGCAATGAAAGCCCTTCAAGGTATTGTGAACAAAATGGACCAATTTGAAGGGAAAGATGTCACAAAATTTCTTTGTGGTTATGTAAAGGAAATGGAGCTATAACGGGTTCCAGAGGTGGACATGATTCGTAGTTTTGAGCTTGTTGTGGTCCTTGAGATTAGAGACCATGTAAGGGGAATCAAGGAAGAGCATGGAGAAGTTTGGGAGCAATTCAAATTATCCCTAAAGGAGGAATAATTCATGGAGGACTCTGAAAGGGTTACAAAAAGAACCTTCTTGGAACGGGTTGCAAAGCCAAAAGAAGGACTTTCTATCACCGAACGATTGAGAGAGTTTGAGCGGCGCTATGCTTAACTGTCGGGAACAAAGCAGGCTACTTTGGATAGTGAAAAGACCAAATTGCTCCTTCAATTGTAGGTCATGAGCTCCAAGAAAAGCTAGAACTACTCCTTGAAGAGAAGAATACAGAACAGGGTCTAAAGGCTACGTGGAAAGAGGTTGAAGACGCTGTCTCATTGCTTGCTAAGAGGCAACATCATAGGGACAAGATGGTGGTGAATGACACTACCTCTCCTCCTAGCACGTCAGAGATTCCACCGAAGCCTACTGCTGTGAGTCCAAAAGGTGATAATTCAATGCTTGATGAGCTTGTTAAGGGCATGCGAGAAATGAAGTTAAAGCTAACAAGGCTTGAAGAGAAAGGACAACATGCCTGCAGGACAAAAACCCCAAAGCAAAGAAGGATTTGTGCACAGATGCATATGGTGTGATGGCAGGGACCATGGCAGAAGGGATTGTGATAGCTTTAGTGATGACTTAAAAAGAGATCTTGTGTTTTTTAAGGATGGCAAGATCCATCTGCGGGAGACAGGTATGCCATTAGGAACTAACTTTGGAAAAGGAGGTATGCAGAAGTTAGTGGAGGATATGGAAACTAGTCATGCTATTTCTGCAGTGGAGACTGCTACGTATGGGGCAAAGATAGAGCTAATTCCAAAGAGAGTGTTAAATTATACTCTAGATGATTTTGAGGAGGTTGACAGCTTGTGGCCATATTCAGTAGCCTCAACCAAAAAAGGGAAGGTAACTAAACAGGTATTACATGAAGCTGGTGATTGCATACCCCATACAACAGGTTGGGATTGTCATGCCAAGGGTAGGACTAGACGAGCACGGCTCGGGCAATGTGCCGGACACACATGCAGTAAAGGGGTCTATATATGGAAGAGGGCTAGGGGCCTATATATAGGATGGTTGGGAGGTTATTCGCATGTCTATCTACCCGCGCTGGTCTAACACTGGTATCAGAGCTCAGGGGGAGAGAGGAGCTATGGAGGAGGAGGAAGCCTTGCGGAGGAGGAGGAAGCTTTACTTCGATGCATGTTATCTCTCTCTATCTCTCTCTCTCTCTCTCTCTCTCTCTCTCTCTCTCTCTCTCTCTCTCTCTCTCTCTCTCTCTCTCTCTCTCTCTCTCTCTCTCTCTCTCTCTCTCTCTCTCTCTCTCTCTCTCTCTCTCTCTCTCTCAATCTCTCGATCTCTCTCGCAGCCCTGGCGAAGTTCAGGTCTCATGAAAAGCCATGCAAAGGAGGGTAAGGTCGTGCATCAAGCTGCATGGCAAAAACGGTCACCGTCAGAAACTCGACAGCAAGCAGGGCTATGGGATGCAGTCCCTGCAGAGCCAAGGAGGCCTTGTGTGAAGCAGACCTTGCATCGAATTGGGGAATCCGTCGACCTGCTTGCAATCGAGTGCCGTTTGGCCTGATGGGAGCGCGCCGGGCTGAGGAGCAAAGCTCGCTTCACGAGCTCGCTGTGTCAAGCAACGCAGGCACCTAGCATGGCGTTATCTCTGCGCGCAGTCGATTTGTCATAGCCAGGAAGTACATGTTTTTTTTTTTGATTTATTATTATTTTTTTTTTCCAAACACAGGGCCTTTTGGTCACCCACTCTTACTAAGGGAGGAAGCCCATGATATGCATGACAAAAATGGCCACAGTGAGCGGCTCTGCAAGCCATCCGAGGTGCAGACCCCCTAGGGGACCGTCCCATGGCTACCCCTCCCATCGGAGGCTTGCATGGCCTGCATATCGATGACCATGGGCAAGCATGGAGGGGCCATGGCAATTGCATGCAGCAACAATTTTAATTGTCGAATGTAATTCCAAACTCTCTTCAATTCAAGCGAATCCCACTCGGCAAGGTTTACCCTATTTGGAGTGGATGAACGGTAGGACACCAAACTTGAGACTTTACGGATCCCACGGGAGAGATCCAGCACCATGCACGACAAAGTCGTGGGTTGGCATCTTGGTGAGGCTTCAAAGTGCATCTGCTAACACTCCAGGTATTTTTGTTATGTTTCAGCATTAATTTTTGTATTCTTTATATAATCATCTGCACTTTGTTTGGTTTTGCGAATTCCTATTGGTGCAATGGTTGCCGCCCAAGAGATAGGTAGAATTTATCGAGCAAGGCTTGAATGGCTCGATGGAAACGCTCTTGTTCAAGGTGCCCAAAGCTCGGCATGACCGGCACACACTTTGTGTACCACCACTGGAGCATTGAAGTTGCTCACAAGATTCCAAATTGGTTGAGAATTGGGCAAGGCCCTTGACAGCATGAAGTAGACTAATTATTGCGCACAATGCTTGATAGTTCTCTACTTCATAGAATTCTCGTATGCAATGGAATGAAGGATCACGGTTATCATTCATAGCGCTAATCAGGTATGCGATGCATAATTTGCACATGTTCTACTATTTTTTCATTACATTTACAATTCAACAAGGTCGATCATGCAAGATTTCTGGGAGCACGGCCCCATTGGATGCATACTCATTTCCAAGCCATTGCAGCTTATTAGGAGCAGGCAATATGGGTACATGAAGCATCATGGACCAAACATTGACATTCACAGCTAGGAGCTGAATGCAATGTTGCCACCATATGCAATTTTGTCAAGCAAAGGTTGCTTTGAACAAGCAGTATTGGAAAATCGCTGACATGTGATAGCTTCAACTGTAGATGATATCTTTCTCACTATCGGGAATGTTATGATTCTCAATCAGTAGAAAAATTTGGCAAGGCCGTTTCCCTATGAAATTTTGACAAGGTCAATTTTTTGTACATGATCGACAAGGTTGATTCTCTTTGCTATGGCATCTGCCATCCATCTCATTTGTAGGCAATGAGGCCAGATGTCATTCTATGAAGCAAGGCTTCAATTTATGCATCTTGCATTGAGACTCCCCACGTTTGGCATATGCTATGAGCATACAAACTTGGGACGAATTTGGCAAAATGTTTGCAGATTCTTTCATTCCGTATATGACGGATGTATATGATACAAGGGGGCGAATATACATATGCGACAACTCTCTCTCGCATGGCAGATTTGGCTATGAGCCACCTTTACGCGAGCTTTTCCTTTGGAATTTCATGACAAATGGTTGTAGCAACAACTACTAGGTTAGCCAAGTTTAAGTTTTTCTTGTTTTTTTTTCATGTTTACACTTTACTTGGCAATTACTGTCATTTTGCAAAGCAAAGTGCTTTGGCAATTTTACATGAATCACGGCTTCTCCCTTGTGCCGAGATACTGCCATTGATTTGGAATCAAGGGCTTTGGCACACAAGTTTGAGGAACTAGCAATAGGGAATGTCAGCTCACAGAATCCCTACTAGTTTATTCTGTGCAAGGCACTTATGGTTTTGGTTCTCACGCTTGAGACCGTTATAGTAGCCAAGGGCTTACATTTTTGCATGCAAGGCATGATAAGCAGGTGACATGGATTCCACCACTTTATGCATTATGCTTCCGCTATCACACTCGCAACTTTGTCAAGGACAGACTAAGTGATGGATTGTTGAACCTGATGGTTGGTTGCTATCAACACCCAACAGCACTAAAAGGAACCTACATCTAGGACTTATTTCACAGGCAAAGTGCCAATGCTAAGTCATTTTCATACAATCACGACCCTGCAAGGCAGGTAGATCAAGATGTGGTTGTGTTTTTCTGTTACCTCTCTCAATGAGAGAGTCATAGCAGAAACTTGTTGCATGCTTATAGGATATGTTGCACGTTAGGCATAAGATGCACATGAGCATGGCAATCAACTATACACATCATAGCCGTTCAAGGAAAGTTCCGCATCCTAGCATGCTCTTCTTCTCTCTCGTTCTCTCTCTTTAATGGAATCATGAAAATCTTCTAAGAAGCTTTTGATACGTGCTTTGCTCGTGAGTTAGCCTGAGCCAAGGTTCTCTAATTCTCAGCTCGCACGTGGCTAAGATGCTACTCAAATTAGTCTTCATCGGTTCGTCCATTGAACACTAATTTGCATAAGGGCTATGAGCCACCCAGGCTAAGAGCCATTGTCAGGCCAAGGGTAAGACCCAACTATTGGCATTCTTTGGGTGATTGTTTTCAAGAGTGAACAAATCTACCCAGGGAAGTATACATTGATGTTAATGGGAAAGCAAGGTTCTTGTCATTCAAGATGTTTACAGTGTCATTTTTGCACTACATGTTTTCAGTGCGACACTCAAGTTGAGTTTTTGATAAATCTAAAACTCACAACAGCTGATCTCTACAAGGAAGTATAGATGCAGCAATCACTTGCGATAGCATGGCTGTCCATAAAGAGCTAGGCAGTTCCCTTGTATGGATTCCCTGCTCTCTCTATAGCACTACGGAGTGTCTATGGACATATTGTTTAGGGTACGACCCGGAGGGTGACTGCTAAATCACCCCATAGGCATTGAGGATCATAGTTTGATCTCTCTCGGTTAAACTTTCAAGGAAATAATTCCGCAATCTACCACACGGTAGCGGACGAATTCAAATTTTTGAGTTGATTCCAATCATTATGTACACGGTTAACTATGTTGGTTACAGTTGCCTGCTCGTTGAGCAGTTTCTACAGAGGGTCTTACCAAGGGGTTTGACTACGTAGATGTTAACCAAAGGGGTTGGATTGTGCAGGCAACACTCACGGTTTCCACTACAAGTTGTATAAATACGCTTGAATTTTTCAAAGCCATGCCAAGGGCATGTTGGAACAGAGTATTTTGGACGGTAGCGTCCACTATACCTTATGCTGTTCCAAACCTAGTTATAGGGTTTGATTTGGCACATGTTGTCACATGGGATACAACATGCTCTAGGAACTCAAGGAGTTCAGTTTAGCCAGTGTGGAGCATGATAATGAGGGTCCCTCTCACTCTTGTCGTGGAGTGTTTATAGTTACCTCCACACACAAGTACCAGCTCGTACTTGATGGATGTCTCTTTTCTTGATATCCTTGTTTGAGGCATATTCCACATGTGGAGAATATGAGTCTCTGGGACTGACACTAGCGCCAAATTTCTAACAATGTGTCGCGACGAAGTCCCTAGGTGCTGGTCGTATCCATTGGTTCGACCATTTTAAGCACACAGTATCAGGAGAAATTTTAGTGGGGGCCAGAAATTGTCGGGTACTAAGTACAAACTTGTTACGATTCCAAGTATTGTGAAACCACGTTAACGAAGGGTCATTTCTACATATAGCTAAGTATGCTATGTACATGAGAATGTCTCATGGCTGGTACCTAGGTGTGATCGGGTTGTCACATTCTATTATGGTCCAAATTTGTTGCAAAACTTTCATGTACATACCGTGAAAAGTCTCGTCATGGAATTGCGGTTCGGATATGTTTGTGTTAAATGCATGCACACTAGGTGTTATGGGCCCTAGTGTTTACCACAAATTTATTCTGAGCGGCATGCAAATTCATGGACATTACTGTTTCTGCAATTTTTTGCACTGCCAATGAAATCTCTCTTGCAGATTTAGTATGAGTTTACACCCTGCCATACAAGGTTATGGCTGAGTATGGGTGTTCGTGATTGGCTACTTGAAACTCCAATCTGCTTTCAACTTAGTTGGTTGTCTTCATTCCATATCGAGTATATGGCTGGATACTCAATGATTGATTCATAGTTTCTCGTCAGTCGTGGACGACTGTCTGTAAGTGGTTGGGGAAAAGCACCTCACTCTTACTGTTGCTATTCATCCCGCGTAGGATGGGCAACTTACAAGCATTCTATTTAGTACTAAAGGGTATGCAAAGTGCATACGTTAGTAAAGCACGCTAAAGGATATGTTAAGTGCATACATTAGCAAGGAGCGAAACAACTAGATCGGTTACCTTTCTGGTTTGAAGTTTGCTTCATATGATGAAAGGCATGTTACATCTAGTTCTAGTATCTGCCTGTTATTCTCAAGTTATCAACCTTAATCATCATTTTGGATGAGGTCGAATATTGGCAAGAAACCAACGCAAGTCAAGGACATGGTTGCTGCTGATGAGTATGTCAGCATAGTACTTTCATGGAAAGATGAGCCGAGGTTATATTTCACATTCCAGTACCTTCAGAAAAGCTGAACCTTGGGTATGCATTTAAACACCTCTTAGTTGTGATAACTTGTTTAGCATTCTCAAGTGAGTTCTAAATGGAGCCTTCACGCTCTTTTGATTATGAGTCGGTTAACCAAGACGGTTGCACAGGGACAACAATGTAGAAAATAAAGATGTTACTCTTGATTTCATTGAACCTCCCAATGAACTGGGTTCCAATTCAATGAACCGTTAGATCCATGAGGGATGCCACAGTGGAAAACATTAGTGTTATTATGAAGATACCACCACTTATGTTTTCGAGGACGAAAAAGCTTCTCCAAGGGGGGAGTAATGTCATGCCAAGGGTAGGACTAGACGGTCACGGCCCGGGCAATGTGCCGGACACACATGCAGTAAAGGGGTCTATATATGGAAGAGGGCCAGGGGCCTATATATAGGATGGTTCGGAGGTTATTCGCATGTCTTTCTACCCGCTGGTCTAACAGGGATGACCCTGTGGACTCGTTATCAATGCATGCCTATCTTGCAAAATGCTATAACAATGAAGCAATTGTGGAAGAGAAGCGCATACGTGAGAATGGAGATGCAGGTCCTTCTACTTCAAGGAGGGTTAAAAGAGCAGGTGGAAGAAAGGATCCAGGACCTTCTTATGAGGCTCCACCACATGTGCCTCCTCCTCCTGAGATTCCAATGGAGGAGGCATCTACAAGGAAGAAGAAAGAGCAAGGAAAAGCCAAAGCAAAAGGCCATGCATACAAACTACAATCTGACACTAAAGCTGCCACAAAATTAAAGCAGGTTTTGGAGGAAAGGATTTTGAAAAGCAAAGTTGAGTATACCTTGGGTGAGGTTCTTGGCATTGCTAATTGCGAGTTTCATGAAGAAATTATAGATATCATAAAAAGAAAGAGGCAAACTGTCACTGAGTCTATTCCTCCACAATATGAGGGTGAAGGGGAGTCACTTAAGGCACATGGAATACATGTTCAAGAGAGTGATTGCGATGGTAGTGTGGTAGGATGCTACTAGTCTTCTGAAAGAGATGCACATGCTAGATTTGCAGATGACGATGATGAAGATGAAGCCTCCTATAAAAGACACTACTCCAAAAGTCATTGGGCAAGAGCTACAACATAAACCTTAGTCAAGGTGGGTGATCTTGAGGAGCCATATGTTGCATTTATAGATCATGGCTCTGAGATCAATCTTATGTCCAAGAGTCTTTACATGAAGGGTAAGTGGCCAATAGACACAAACCATGGGTGGATGATTAGAGATGCAAATAACTCATCAGGAGAGTTGTATGGGGCTTGTCCAAATGTGAAAGTGATGATTGGTAATGTGAAGGATGAGCAAAACTTCTTTGTGTGGGAGATGTCTACGTATCTTCTTATCCTTGGGCAGCCATACCGTTCACAGTCAATAGCATGTAAAAAAAGCTCTTGGATGATGGTTTTGCTTATGCTAGGGTAAAGAGCAGAGATGGGAAGCGAGCTGTGCAATTTTTGATTGCGTGTGTGAATCACGAGAGGAACCGCAATAGTCTTCGTGATTATCCTCTACCAAAAGCGAACAAAGAGTTCAAAGAGTACAGGGAGACAAGGAATGTTGGCCATGTACCATTGTGAAGAGGGATTGAAATGGTACAAGAAGAAAAATATTCCTGACTGACCCAAAACGAGAAGAAGCTTTTTCTACAGGTTTCCAGGGATTAACAGAGCATGGGCTAGTATGTTTTTTGAAGCTTGAGGATATGAAACAAGTGCGCGACAATATGTATATAGTGTACAGAAATACATGAAAGAAAATGGTTTCATAGAGGATAATGAATACATTTCAGGTTTCTTTGAACAAGTTTCTCATGTAGATACTATGCTTGAGATTGAATCTATAATGGATTCTAGCATGCAAGATGGAACCCACATTGTGTAAGTATGTTCTATGGAAATGTATGATGTGATTGAGGATTTTGAAGATAAAACAGATTTCAATGCTAATGAAGGACCAGAAGTGCGTCTGGAGACCAAGTACAAAATGGTGGAAAAGAAAGTGAAACCGGTGGCCTTACCTTTACCATCAGATTACAGGAAAAAGCTAGAGCAAGCTTCTTTGTAGCCGAGTCTCAGGGATCCAAAAAGAACTGGACACAAGCTCACAATTAAATCCCTTAAAGAGATAAAAGTTGGCTGTGAAGAGTTTTTAACAAAAGAAGAGTTTTAAAGAAATGTTTTCAAGACATGGTAAGGCTTTTGCTTTCCTGCCACATGAGATAGGGTGTGTTGATCCTAATGTTGTTGCACCTATGGTGATCTTCACTATCCCTCATGTACCTCGGCATATACACCCAATTTCGATTCCGAAAGCACATTTGTCAAAGTTAATAGAACTACTCAATGAAAATTTTAGCACGGGTATCTTGGAGCCTTCTTGTGTGCCATATTCAAATAGGTGGTTCATTGTGCCTAAGAAGAATGGAGCTTTGCGGTTCATATAAGATATGCAACCTGTAAACAAGGTTACCATCAGGAATGTGGGTACAGGACATATAGTGGATGAATTTAAAGAGGCGTTTGCAGGAAGGTCAATTTACTCAATGGGAGATCTCTATTCACGGTACGATCAATTTCAGCTAGATGTTGAGACTAGAGATTTGAAAATTATTAAAACACCTTTGGGACTGGTAAGGATGTGTACCTTACCTCAAGGAGCAACAAATTCAATTCCACATATGATGAATGGGATGAACAAGGTTCTACGTGACTTCATACCTCAAATCACAATGCCATTTCTGGATGATGTGCCCATCAAAGATAAAGATGAAGCTGTGGTTTCAAGGGGTGCCGTAAGTTTGTTGCAGACCATATCGAAGATTGTGAGAAGATTTTGTCAAAGATGGAAGAAGTTAATCTTACCCTGTCAGGGTAAAAATTTTGTATTTGGTGTTAACGGAGTGTTGATTGTGGGCCATATGTGTGGTCATTATGGTAGAATGCCTTGTCCAAGAAAGATGGATGCAATCAAAAACATGAAAGAAACATGTACAACTATAAATAAATTTCAAAGATCTCTTGGTTCTTGGGTCTTCTATCTTATTTGGATACCACATTATGCACATGTAGCAGATCCCCTTTATAGGTTGTTGAGAAAGAATCAGAAGTTTCGATGGGAAGAAGAACACACAAAAGCCATGAGAAAGCTAAAGAAGCTACTTCTTTCATCACCAACCTTGAGAAAGGTAGACTATGCATGTGAGAGACCTTTCATTGTGACAGTGGACACGAGTCCTACAGGGATAGGATGGGTAGTAGGGCAAGATGATGATGAGGGAAAAAGGCATGTAGTGAGATTTGGAGCCAAGATTCTGAGTTCTCGCCAACCAATGAGATTATGCAAATGTAAAAAGGAAACTATGGGGGGTGGTTACAACATTGAGGTGTGACAAGGAGTACTTGATAGGGGCATCAATGGTTGTGAAAACTGATTGTTTGCCTCTTCTTGGAATGATCACAAACTGTTCGACTCCTGATATTGCAATGCTATGATGGATAGCCTACATAAAGTCCTTGAATCCTGAGTTCAAGAATATTGCAGGAAAAGACAATCCAATGGCAGATATGCTATCTAGGGCAAGGTATGAAGATGAACGGGACATGATTATTGAGGGAGATGATGTAGGCACAAAGTTTTACACTATTAATCATGCAAAGAGTAGTCATGCATGTTTTGTGTCTTCACTTGAGTCCTTTTTAGAGGAACTATATGAGGATGAATGGCTCTAGATAGGTCGCTACCTAAGTACTCTGAAGAAGTAGGATGATTGGACTGATCAAGAATTTAAGAGGATAAGAAGAAAAGCATATGGATACTTCTTGAGGGATGGAGCAACAAATCATCAAGGAGTTCCATGAAAGTTTATGGGCAGGACATCGAGGTGTATGGGCAACATTTGCCAAAGTAAAAGAAAGGTATTGGTGAAAAGGGATATATAAGGATGTGACTGAGTCATGTGTGACATGCCAAATGTATTCAAATGTACGGCATCGTGATGGACTACATCCTACTTATCCATTAGCCATGCATTACACATGGGTTGTGGACTTGGTTACAATGCCTTTGGGACTTTGGAAAATGAGGTTTTGGTGCTTGCAAGAGAAGATTTGCCTAATCAAGTTGAAGGGCGTGCATTGAGGACAAAGAGTACACAAGCCGTATGTAAATTTCTTCTTGAAGATGTGATATGTCGCTATGGGTGTGTGGGAAAGATAACTCTAGATGGAGGATAATTGGATGCTGATGAAGCAATGGAATTCTTCTCTAGAATGGGCATCAAACTAGCTTTAACTTGTGCTTATAACCCAGACGGAAATGGAAAAGTGAAAGAGGGCATCCTCCAATAATCAAATCTTTAGCTAAGACTTGTGAAGGTAAGCTTGGAGAGTGGCCAAGGTTATTTCAATTTGCATTGTGGGTTGACCGTACAACACATAGTTCAGTCTCACTGACTATATGCCTGTTGAATTGATGTATGGTCAAAAACTTGTGATGCCGATTGAAGATGCAGTTCTATCATGGAATGTATTGCCATGGGAATATGGAATGAGTATAGAAGACCTTCTTGCATTGCGCATACGGAAATTAGAAAGAAGGACTAGAGACATTGAGCTTGCAAAAGCTCGACTAAAGAATGCAAGGTTGGAAAACAAAGACAGATTTGACAAGATGCATAGGCTCATACCAAAAGACATTGAAGAAGGTGATTGGGTGTTGGTGTATGATAGTAGCCTTGAAAATTAGCACTCTACAATAAGGAAGCTTGCAAAGAGATGGTTTTGTCCTTATGTTGTCAAGCATGTGCATGGAAATGCAACTTACACCTTGCGTGAGCTGGATGGGACAGAACTGAAAATTCCCACTGTAGGAAAAAGAATTAAAGTATTGAAAAGAAGAGGGGATGTTGATCCATTTGATGCACAACCAAGTGAAGAGGATGATGAAGCCAACTATATGCAAACTGAGGATGAAAGTGAGAATATGGCGTGTGACCATGAGTTTTAATGCTCTACAAATGTTGTTGTGGCACATACCGGAGGATGTGCAGGTTCAGAGGGGGTGGATGTCGTGCCGTGGCACGTACATAGTGTGGGATAAAAATATTCACCTCACTCTTGAAACTTCTTGATGTATGCAAATAAAAGAAATCATGTACATATTGTGATATTTGTTGAAGCGTCTACTGCGGTCATTATCATGTACATACCTATCCGGGGAGTCATGGCCCTAGATGTGGCGCATTTGCATGATTTTCCACTTGATAAGATGATTAATTTCATTTCACAATGTACATAGTCTAAGTGTTTCATGGTGGCACACTCATCTCGCCTATAAAGACTGATGCGGGCAAAATCTACCAAAAATAGCAGCTAACAAGCACCGTTGCAGAATTGCATGGAAAGTGACCCAAAATGGTATATTAATTGAAAATAATTCTTATCTATGATTTTTATGCTTAATAAAGTGATCCCACAAATTTAGGGATTTTCTTGACTCCGTTTGGGATTTTTCGCATTAAAAACGACACTTTTTGGGTTAAAAATGAGCTGAAAATGGCATAGTTTTGGTCCAAAGTGGCAAAATGGCCCAAAAATTGACGCATCAGCTCATATTGGCGTGGGGAAGAGAGAGAGGGGGGATTTTTACAGGAAAACCCATCAATTTTTCTCTAATGTTCAATAGCTTCCATGGTTGCTCAATCTATGTGTAGGGTAGTCCCGCCTCTTCGAAATCTTGTATCTGAGCTAGTGAGGGAGTGAATTAGGGTTTCACCTTATCAAAATGGTGTGTGGGATTCACTTTAGAAGCTCTTACATCTATGAAAAATCAGAAAATTGTCGTCGTGAAGGTGGAAGCTCGAGCATTCCTTTCAACTGTTTGATGTTACAACTATGTAATTGGGAGCGAGGCTACATGATACCATGAAAGAGGTTTGGGTTTTGATTGAGAATTGTGCTTGTATGAGCATCTAGGTTTCATGGTTGAAACTTAAGTTTTTTTCAATGGTCTTTTAAAGTGAAATTGAATGTGATTTGGTGATCCTCTCATCATAATCAGGACTACGAAAACAAGCAGACTTCAAGCACGATAGGAAAGAGGGTTTGTGACTTTGCTATCACGAACGCTCTTAGATTTTTTGTCACGCTTAGAAAGAGGGTTGGTGATTATCCACAAACGCTTTTTCACAAAGTGTTTGTGACTCTCATCAACGAACTCTTACAGCTAGAGGTTTTGCACCTTCCCAGCTAGACCGCACACATTCAGACAACGTGTAATGTCTGGCCACCCATTGAGCACATTATCCTTATTCTTCATATACCAAATAATAAGGATCTCTTTATTTCTTGGAGTCTTGGTCCACCCACACAGAACGGTCTCTCCTCTTACCTCTCTCTATTCACACCGTACACACATGCATTCAGTGAAGCATACACTCTTTTATAATCAAGGAATAGCCTAGATCTCAATCTATTTATGAGATTTGTTCTTTTCTTGGTTTATGTAGTTATTACAGAACACTGATTCAAAAATTTTCATACTTGGATTTTCCACTCACAAAGCTTTTGAAAAGGAACACATATTTCACTTGGAATTATCAACATCAAAAAATGTGTGAGACACTCAAATATTCACTCACACATACCCCTATCTTGCAAATTTTTGATTTCAAAAGATCCATAATTTTTGTTACAATTTATGCTAGTGGGAATTGCATTGGTGCTATATTAATGCAAGATAATCATCCCATTGCATATGAAAGTAGAAATTTGAAACCCAATGAGCTCAATTATATTACTTATGATATATATTTTCTAGCTACTGTGCATCCTTTGAAATTGTGAAAACATTACTACCTGATGGGATCTAAATTTTTGATTAAAATTGATCAAAAAAGTATTCATCATTTTCTTTCACAATCAGCTATCTCTGAGAGATAGACACGACAATTTTACTTGATTTATGGCGCCTGGACGAGTCTTTTTTGTAAGCTGATTGTCGTCCCCTGCATGCCATAGAGCACTAAATGATTATGTTGGGTGATAAGCAGTCAAATGAGACTGACACAGAGTGAGAGAGAAGCCCCTCCCTCTATTTGTTGTCCTATGGAGCGCATAAACGTAGTATTGATCTACGGATCATTCTGCACGCGCCGTGGAGCATATAAGGGGCAGGAAAACACGGAGAGAGAGGAGTTGGAACGCAAATAAAATGAGCTGCTCAAACGCACTAAGTTGATGCCATCAAGAAATAACATTTTTGTCACATCTTCTGATTTTTTTTCAAAAATGGTGGATACCTATACTCATGACTCTAATGTTGTTGACATTTATTCCTACTGTTGTAACCATATATCTTTTGTTCATGCACAATAACCCTTTCATTATGGGTATTTGTTCTTTGAAAAGAGTTTGTGTATAACCATTGCATTTCATCAAATTGTCCTTAAAGGGTGTCCATGAACCACCTTATACATGCCATTGTGGGATTGCCACAACTATTTACATAGTAGAATCTCAATTTTATTGGCCCTAGCTTCAAAAATATATTGTTATATATGATGCATAATGTATTTTTTATCAGCAAATCAAGCATCGTCATGGTTTGGAATAAAAATTTTTGGTGCCTTTACCTATTTTTGACTCTCCTTGGCAACACATTTTAATGGATTTTATCCGATTGGAATGTCGGGGAGTTCACCTCTTAGACATGTAAGTTACCACATTAGTTCAAATGAATGAATTTTTCAATTGCAAAAATTTCAAAATTTTAATAGGATTATATTAATAGAAGGGGGTTTTTAATTGATTTTAGAGAAAACCCCATAAGTTTTTGAACAAAAAGGGGTAATATTATTACCTAAAGTGCATAAGTAAATGGTATTTTCAAATACCCTTTGAATGCATGTTATATGAACTGTTTCTTAAAGGTGCACCCCCTCAGCATTGGATTACCACTCACTTATGCACAAAACACTATGATTTGGACCATCATAGATAGACTTGCAATAGAAATTTAAGTAACAGGGGCCCATGATTCCCATGGGATCACCTCCCTCCCCCAAATCTCATTTCCTAACACTCAATTGTGTATCGTTCAAGTGCTTGTCGACTTGTGTTTTGTAAAAACAAAAAACACTTTAATTTAAACCTTGACATTTATTCTCTCTTTTCTCTTGCTTTCTATGTAGATATTTTCTATATAAGAGCATGAAATCATATGATTTAAATTAAAGTAAATTAACTTTTTTTGAATTATTTCATTAAATATATAGAATTTGTGATGATTCTTGATTTTTTGTTTTCTTTTTTTCAATGTCAAAATTATTTTCATAGCACTAACAGATTGATTTTGTTTTTGAAGGGTAGTTGACATGCTAGATTTGAATGATCAAGTTAAAGAGTAGGACTTGCAATATGTTTTATTTTTGTCTATTAGGAGTTTGAGGTCAAGGTTATAGACATCTCTTGCTTTCTAATTCAATATAAATCAGTAGTAGTGAGCTAGTGTTTAGCGAACGTTTGTATATTTATGGATAGTTTCAAAAAGTGAAATTTGCACTTCATAATGGTAAACTCCCCCCCCCCCACCCTCTCTCTCTCTCTGTCTGTCTCTATCTCTAGACATGAATGTCAAATGCGGTAAAGTTGAGCATTGATTTTGGGTGAATGGCCATGGGATTGCATTAATAGTTTGGGTTTGTGATTAAGCATGAGATTTTTAGTGCTTGATTCAAATGTCAAAAGGCTTGCATACTCCTTGGATATATAAAAAAAAAAGAGTTTTTTGAAAGGGCAACATTGGCACAAGTCACCTACTGCGTTGTACCGTCCTTTACGATACCAAAGCTTTACATCATACTTAGGTTGAGTTATGTATCCAATCGTTTAAACACAGCCCTCTAGAAGTGACTGTTAAACTTGGGATGATGATTTCTCACTATGTTACTTGTCATCCATACAGCCTATATAGATTGTCCACAAATAACTTAGCTAACTATGGAGTCTTGATTGTTGATTTGGTTGAAATAAACTTGCATAGTTTACTCAACCAATCTACGACCACCCATACCAATTTATTACCTCATACAATGGTTGGTAAACCCATAATGAAATCCATACAGATACTTTCTCATTTACCATTAAGAATCTCTAATGGATGCAAGAGACCTACTAACTTTCAGCACTCTACTTTATTAGCTTGACATTTCTAGCAATGCAAGACATAGTCTTGGACATAGCTGTGTAAGCCTGGACAACAAAATTGACATCTTACGAGAGTGTAAATCTTCTTAATGCCTGGGTGTCCTGCACTTGGACTATTGTGACATTCATAAAGAATTTGAATCCAAATGTATGCATTCATCAGATCACAAACTCTCCCTTGTGGAGTAAGTACCCATTATCAATGGAAAAACTCTTTCATCTCTGTAGTTCATCATTCCATAGAGGAGAACTAAGTGTGGATGTTAAAAACACACTACCAACATTGGAGTGAGAAGAGTCCCTCATTTTCACATGGATCCACACTTTGTACTATGCACCATCTTGCTCATAATTGCCGTTAAGAGGGTCCAAAAACCAGCTTCTAATTTCCATGAAAAGAAGAGAGTGGATCTCACAAATACAACTAAGAGTGTCAACCACTGCATTGTACCGTCCTTTACAATACCAAAGCTTTGCATCGTACTTAGGTTGAGTTATGTATCGAATTGTCTAAACACAGCCCTCTAGAAGTGAGTGTTAAACTTGGAATCATGATCGCTCACTATGTTAATTGGCAATCCATACAACCTTTATAGATTGTCCACAAATAACTTAGCTAACTTTGGAGTCTTGATTGTTGTTTTGGTCAAAATAAACTTGCATAGTTTAATCAACCAATCTATGACCGCCCATACCGATTTATTACCTTGTACAATAGTTGGTAAACCCACAATGAAATCCATAGAGATACTTTCCCATTTACCAATAGGAATCTCTAATGGATGCAAGAGACCTGCTTCCTTTAGGCACTCTACTTTATTAACTTGGCATTTCTAGCAATGCAAGATATAGTCTTGGTCATTTTTGTGTAAACCTGGCCAACAACATAGTCATCTTATGACAGTCTAAATCTTCTTAATGCTTGGGTGTCCTGCACTTGGACTACTGTGACATTCATAAAGAAATTTAATCCAAATGCATGCATCCATCAGTTCACAAACTCTCCCCTTGTGGAGTAGGTACCCATTATGGATGGAAAAATACTTTCATCTCTATACTTCATCACTCCATAGAGGAAAACTGAGTGTGGAGGTTAAAGACACACTACCAACATTGGAGTGAGAAGGATCCCTCATTTTCACATGGATCCTCACTTTTGAGTATGCATCGTCTTGCTTATAATTTCCCTTAAGAGAGTCGAAAAGCCCACTTCTAATTCCCATGAAAAGAAGAGAGTGGATCTCAGGAATACAACTAAGAGTGTCAGCTACCCCGTTGTACTGTCCTTTACAATACCAAAGTTTTTCATCGTACTTAGGTTGATTTATGTATCCAATTGTTTAAACACAGCCCTCTAGAAGTGACTGTTAAACTTGGGATCATTATAGCTCACTATGTTACTTGGCAATCCATACAACCTGTATAGAATTTCCACAAATAAGTGAGCTAACTCTGGATTCTTGATTTTTGATTTGGTTGAAGTAAACTTGCATACTACCAACATTGGAGTGAAAAGGATCCCTCATTTTCACATGGCTCCACACTTTTGAGTATGCATCATCTGGATCATAATTTCCCTTAAAAGAGTCACAAAACCCACTTCTAATTCCCATGAAAAGAAGAGAGTAGATCTCGGGAATACAACTAAGAGTGTCTGCTACCGTGTTCTACCATCCTTTATGATACCAAATCTCTGTATCGTACTAAGGTTGAGTTATGTATCCAATTGTTTAAAAACACAGCCCTCTAGAAGTAACTGTTAAACTTGGAATCAGGATCGCTCACTATGTTACTTGGAAATCCATACAACCTGTATAGATTGTCCAAAAATAGCTTGGAGGTTAAAGACATACTACCAACATTGGAGTGAGAAGGATTTCTCATTTTCACATGGCTCCACACTTTGGAGTATGCATCGTCTTGCTCATAATTGCCCTTAAGAGAATCCAAAAACCCACTTCTAATTTACATGAAAAGAAGAGGGTGGATCTCAAGAATACAACTAAGGGTGTCAGCTACCACGTTGTACCGTCTTTTACGATACCAAGCATTATACTCCTAAATAATCTCAACCCACTTGGCCTTTCAACCCTTCAAATCAGCTTATTGTGTAAACCATTTATGATTTCATGGTCAAACATGATCTCAGACTGAGCTCCATATAAAAAATGCCTCCATGTCTTCAAACAAGACACTATCACATAGAATTCTAGTTCATAAGAAGAGTAATTCTTTTATGCTGAATCAAGCTTCTTGCTTTCAAATGCAATTATACTTTATTCTTACAAAAGGACTTCTCCAATAGCACAATTACTGGCATCTGTTTCTAAAAAAAATGGCTTCAAAGGATCCACAATTGCTAAAATAGGATTTTTAGCTAATGCTTCCTTGAGAGCAAGAAAATTTTTTTGTTGAGAAGCACCCCACTGAAAGGTTTTCCCCTTGGCTTTCAATTGGTCCTTCATCGGCACAACAACTTGAGCATAGTTTTTAAAGAAACTTTGATAAAAACCTGCAAATCCCAAGAAAATCTGTAACTCTTCTAGATTTCTTGGATAAGGGAACCTCCGAATGACATCCACTTTGGATTGATCCATGTGCAGTCCATTGGCTGAGACATGCCCTAGGTATTGAATTTCCTCCTTGAAAAACTCACACTTCGATTCTTTGGTATATAGCTTATTTGGTCTTAGCAATTCAAACACATGTTTTAGATGTTGCAAGTGCTAACACTATATTAGTGAATTTGGGAATTTACCAATTCCCACTTTCAAAACAAGCTTAAGATTTGATCACATGGTCAAATCTTAACCAATGTTTTGAGAGCATAGCTCAAAAGGCCTTTTCAAGTGCTACCTTATGAAAGTCTTTGATTTTTAAAAAAATTTGAGATTTTTTCATAGGGCCAAATCTTCAAGACATTGGTGATTCCCAAATTGGGTTTAAAGTCTCAAACTCTCTAATCTGGTGTTTGCTCTTCTTCAAAGACAGTACACACAAGAATGTCATCGAGGAAGACGATAACAAACTTGTCCAAATACAATCTCATAACACTATCCATGAGAATCATAAAAATTGTGGCTGCATTGGTTAGCCCAAAGGGCATAACCAGAAACTTGTAATGTTCAAACCTTGTTTGGAATGCATTTTTAGGTATATTAGCAAGTAGAATGTGTACTTGGTGATATCCCGGCCATAAGTTGATCTTGGTAAAAATACAAGCATGGATGATCTTGTTGAACAACCTATCCACTTGTGGTAATGGTACTTATTCTTAACAATTACGTCATTCAAACCACAATAGTTGATGCACATGTGCATTCTACTGTTCTTTTTTTTCGATCAATAGGATGGGACAATCCCATCATGGAGAACTAGGTTGAATAAACCCTCTATTGAGGTAGTCAACAAGCTAATGTTCCACCTCAGCAGCCTCAGAATGGCTCATTCTATAGGGTGGTTTACTGACCGGTTTACTGTCTATAACCATGTCTATGCCATGTTTCATATCCCATCTTTGGCAGTACCCATGGTGATAAGTCATTGGGGAATACATCTTGATATTCCATTCGTAAAATTTTTAATTGAATACAAACGTTTGCTTGTGGAGGAGATAAAGTAGTAGCCATTGCTGAGAGACAAGAGAGAGAATCATGCAACGTTGAGGAAATTTTAATGGAGACAGAATCAACATTTGAATGAAGATGGCATAAAGAGTAACACGAGAAAACTTCTTCTATTTCATGAAGCTTCAGAATCTCTACTGTACATATGAGTAGTGAGGAAGTCACATCCTTCTCTCCTTACAACAACACATGTGTGCCATGGGAGTCAAACATCAGACTGCCATGCTTGTAGTTACATTTAAGTGATGATCCTAGGCTATGAGACCATTCTCGACTAAGTACCACATCTGCCCGCTCCATATTCATGACATGGAAATCCAAGAATGTATGATACCCTTGAATTTCCAATGGTACATCTTTGACTTGAGTGTCTTACAACTAAATGTCATGGCCGCTCTCATTGCGACATTGTAACAGTGGGAAATCCGAGTCTAGGAGAACTTGAGCCTTTTCACTAACCCGTAGTTAATGAAGTTGTGAAATGCACCATCATCTACCAAGAGATGCACCTTGTGCCCTTGGATAGACCCGTGCATATGCACTACCTCATGTGGATCAAAAGTTTGCTACCACATGGAAGCCACTATACAACATTTATGCACCACCTTGGTGTGTGCTACCTCCACATTGGAGAAACGAGAGGAGGAATCAAGAGGAAACAACTACACCATGTGCATTGCTCTCTCTTTGCCTTGGGCAAAAAATGTCCCATTGAGACAATCCTCTCTGCCGTGGCCGCTCCCTAAACATTGAAAACATATATTAATTTTTTTAGCCTTCTCAAACTCTTTTGTAGAGAGAGGCCCTCTAGACTTCTTAAGTTCGTGGACACCTCTTATTGTACGTAATTCTCTCTAGTAGAAACTTTATGCATACACAAAATAAATGAGAGAGAACATGCTTCTAAATAAGAAAATTATGCAATTTTAAGATCTCTCATGCATGATCAAAGTTTGAATAACTACTAGTTCCAATGAAAATTTTGTACTTTTTAAGTCAAGTTATATGAGGTAGAGAAAGGCCAAATTAGTGAAACGAAATGGCTCTTGAAAGCGAAATATTGCAATATAAGCAATGTAGACTTCTCCATGGATCAATGAAAGACCACACTCTTAGTTGTATTCCGGAGATCCACTCTCTTCTTTTCATGGGAATTAGAAGTGGGTTTTTGGACTCTCTTAAGGGCAATTATGAGGAAGACGATGCATACTCCAAAGTGTGGAGACATGTGAAAATGAGGGATACTTCTACTCCAATGTTGGTAGTGTGTCTTTAACCTCCACACTCAGTTCTCCTCTATGGAGTGATGAACTACAGAGATGAAATAATTTTTCCATCGGTAATGGGTACCTACTCCACAAGTGGAGAGTTTGTGAGTTGATGGATGCAAACATTTGGATTCAAATTCTTTTTGAATGTCACAATAGTCCAAGTGTAGGGCACCTAGGGCATAAAGAAGATTTAGACTCTCGTAAGACGACAATTTTTTTGGCCAAGTTTACATAGCTATGTCCAAGACTATGTCTTGCATTGCTAGAAATGTCAAGTTAATAAAGTAGAGTGCCTAAAGACTGGAGGTCTCTTGCATCCATGTGCGCTCCTTGCCGCACTGTCGAAGCAAGGGACTTGCCAATACACCGTATGCGAGCCACAAACGGCTCCAAGCACACAACAAGCCTAAACTAGCAAGCTCAAGAAAACAAAGGGTGTGTCACTCACCGCTCTACGCTCGCCTTCGTGGTGGATTCCTCGCCGCGATGAAGAAGAAGCTGCAGTCGTGCCGCGCTCAACCGCTTCGCCGCCGTCGTGCCTTCGTAATGCTCGATCGCACACACACTCTCCCTCTCTCTCTCTCTCTCACACACACACACAAGGAGGTGAAGAAGAAGAAGAAGATGGAGATGGAGCAAGAGCACTCTTCAATTGCACAAATGAGAGAATGAGTAAAAATTAGGTTTAGTTGGCTTTTATAGGAGCTCACCCCATTCACACTTGGGCGCCCATGTTTAACCAACTAATCCCTTGAATGTCCAAGTTAAAGTGCGCCTCTCATCGGCGATCACTCTACCTTTCCCTATTGGTCCGAAAAGCCCGGTACCTGACTCTAAATAATACAATGTTTATAGATCATAGGGTGTCCGTGTGCCGTGAGGGTTAACATGCCCCCCTTCCTGATGTAGATTCCGTCCTCGGAAGCTATTGAGTTGAAGCTGGTTCGTCGAGGTGGAAGAGCATTTGAGATGAATGTCCTTAGCCTTCTTCAGTCACTGCAAAATCAAACAACATTGGCACAGTAATGGCATTCTCTTAAAAAGAATATGCAGTTTTAGGTAGACAAATTGATTGGTAAAAGAATTTCAAACAATTTGTTAGCAATGAACATTAAATTGCAATGTAATCAAATGCATAAACAGATGTAAAGGTATAAAATTAAACAAGTCTGGGGTCGCTAATATGACGGTCGAAAAGCACTAGAGATCGAATATTAATACCATGGGTAAGCTTCTTAATTTTCTGTGGTCAATTAAGTTGTTTAATCGCGAGAGCCAAGTATTCATGTTCAAGGGCTGACTAGAGGCTATATCTAGAAAACCTTGTAGTTAAGCTACCATAAAAGGAATTTCTCATGAAATCATCGCCTGACTGATTACTTTTTCTTTGACCCCCCAAGGTCTTTTCACAGTGATTCAATTATGATGTGTGTGCTTATTTTGTATGCCTTGGGTTTTTTGCTTCTCAAGGAAAAGCGCCCACACTGGGAACCTCTAGGGCTCTAGTACCATAGGCGATACATGTGAGTGAAGTACCAAATCAAGCTGAGATTTCTCTTCCAGCTTAAAATTTTACATTGTGGCACTTTGATTTTTTGTTTGTTCATTTTCATCATTTTAATTTTGTAACTTTGGGGGGTCATATAACACTGTTACCCTCCCCAGGCTCATCACATTAGTAAACTCCCTTTATAATACTTAAGCTAAAGGTCAATAGGGTTAAGCCCACTAGAAAGCCCTAGTACATTTCATACAATGCTGCCTAAATCGGATTAAGAACCTAAGTAACCATTGTTTATTAGGAAGGCATTCCCCATGGTATTAAGAGAAGATTTCTAATACCTAGCTTGGTCAAACTAGCTTAGTCGGACTGCTTGATTTTTAAACCTAGACAAGTGATTATGACAAAACATTACATTGAATTAAATGTTTGATACTAAGCCAATGCGCTGAATATTATGCTACCAATCACAATCAAAGCAGACAAACATGGATGCAAAAAAGATAAGGGCAATGCTAATGGACAAGAAACACCTGTTTGTGTTGATGGTCGCGCTTGATTTGAAGTGTGAACGAGAGAAAGGTTCCATGAAGGTCCAAATCCTATCAATAGCAACACGCTCCTGTACACACTATGAAACACAAACAATACCTCTAGGAGTCACATCAGTGGGAAAAGAGAACTTTTCTAATCGCTCAACTCTAAAACAGAAACACTCCTATCGTACTAATCTTACCTACCCTCCATCACTCAAGTGAGGATCAAAGGTGTTTTATGGCATAGGTTTCCGTTTCACTGTACAAGATGTGACATGTGTAGGTCTGAGTCAATGTTTTGACTTTAATGTGCATACTCGTTTGCTAATTGCTCTTGCTCTTTTTTTTTAAAATTGTTCTGTGAGTATAAATCTTTATATGTACATTCCCTAAGATCGGAGATTAAGAGGTCAGGGAAAAAGGTTGAGAGGGAAGCAAGTGAATGATGACAGTCAGCAAACACTCCCCCCTTCCTTGGGTAGATCATACCGTTTGAAATGAGCTTGTCACCCGCTGAAACCAATTGTTCCAGTTGGTAATAGGTGAGGATTTTTTCCAGTAGTTTTCTATTACCCTAGGTGCCTTGTCAAGCTGCAAGGGTGGTAAGGTACTCTCCCAGGATCGAACTTGAAGTGGTTCATCAGGTGATTCTTGAACACTGGGAGGTGTGGATTCTTTTGTAGCTTCATGGAGGTCCACTACTATAGATGGAGACTGTGTAGAAGCTTTTACCTCTATGGATGTATTACATGAGGAGCTAGAATCTTCATGGGACTCCCCCTTTCCTGAGCTAGGTGGAACAAATCGTTCTTTCTTTGGTACCCAAACTAGCTCGGGAGCGGGTGTGTAGCATTCTGTGATTTTTTTCTTTCCATGATCATTGATTCGTTTTGGAGCTACGGGATTGGGCTCACTTGGGTCAGGTGATAGGTAAGAGCACAATCTACGTTTTGCCACCCAGATTTGATCATTTCCTTGATAGTAGCCTTGGGCTTCCAATAGTCGTTTAGGGATCCATCGCAACATTTTCTTACTTTTCTTGGAGCGAGTGGTACGTTTCTTACAAGGCTTCTGTTTTTTAGCACTAGCTATGGTCACTAAAGAAGCTTTAGGGACCCACTTGTATGTTTTCTTCGTTACCTTAGGATGAGTCTTGTCGGAAGCGATATGCATTGCTTGTAGCATATTTAAGGGTACATGCATTTCATCCCCCTCAGGTGTTACCCAGGTCGTCCCTCTATTTCCCCAAGTGTCTATGGTTGATGCTAGGTGGACCCAATCCACATTGTCTGATTCCGTCATACCCGGTAACACATCCATGTAAGGAGAATCTTGGCCAATGTCTGTATCCTTCTTACAAGTGTAACAATATTGTAGTGGGGCCGAGTGAACTGTGGTGTCAGAGCGATGATCAATAATGGTTTTACCTCCTAAGGGGTGTACCTTACCAGTCACCAAATCCACTCTAAGGACAGAGTCTTGGAATTGCAAATAGACATGATTTTTAGACCAATCGTGAACCATTTGTGCTTCCCTCATGAATGGTCGTCCTAAAATCATTTCATATGACATAAGGTGTTTAGAGAAATCCATTACAATGAACGTATGTCGTACCTTGTGTCCTAGAACTTTGATCTTAAGATCCTTGAGCATCCCCATAGGTTTGGCTATGGTACCATTTGCCATCTTTACCACAATGTTAGTAACACTAAGGCGGGGTTTTCCCATGGATTCCCAACAATCTTTTGTAACGATGCTAACTCCCGCACCACCATCAAGAATTCCCTTTATAGTTAATCCCTTGGTAGTGATGGGTAGGGTCGCATTAGACTCGTCGCCTTCAAAATACTGGCCTAATTCGTTAATGGGTACCTCAATCACAGACTCGTGTCCATCTAAGTCAAGTGATTGCACATGATTTTCCTCATCAATCATAATCGAGTCAGGCCTATTTGGTTGAGCAAACTGCGGTAATCCCGTTCGTAGCTCTCCGTTAAGGAATGCTCGAAGTGCAAGGAATAATTCAGGATCTCCATACAGCTTTGCTATGATCGTGGTTCGGACCTCAGAAGACATGAAGTCCACTAGTTTGGCAACATTCATTGGCGTTTTGCAGGGTGTAGGTCCCTGACTAGGAACTGGTGAGGATGGAATCTCATATTCCTCAATGGGATCAGGTATTCCTTCGTTAAACATCCTTTCCAACAAGAAGGGTGTATGCTCACTTTCTGATGTCCTGTCCTCACTCCCTTCTTGGATGATACTAGATATGGCTAACGGTCTATGGTTCATGTGGGGTGGATGAACTTGCGTGGGAAACACTGTGTCATGAATTTTGATATGCATGGGTTCTGGTTCTAGTTTCCTTTGAGTCTCCTCCACTAAACCTCTTAGATGTTTCACCTGCTCAATCTCGTCTACTGGGTTTGGATACGTCCCAATCTTCTTTTTACGATTTTTTCCTTTTTGCCCCTGCGGTTTATCTTGGGGGTCTTGGATTGGATTTGGAAACACTTGTGGTGTTTTCAGAGGCTCTTTATGGTTTTCTCTTATTCGGTTTTCATTTGGTTCCATGTTACGGTTTTCTTTGTCGGTCTTTCCCTTTGTGGTATTTGTTCTAGTCTCCATTGTCTCGACTGAATCTGAATCATCCTCGAGGTCATTCATATACACGGGGTCATCTCCTGTTCCTATGTTTGTTTTGGAACTTGGCTTTGAATTTTCCGTATTCTGCGACTTCTTCCTTCGTGTCTTCTTTTTCTTTGCTTGGATAATTGACGCGGTATCTCTCTCTTCGAGGATATGTCCTGGCCCTTGAAGCATGGACCGTGTAATCGCATAAGCGGGTGCGACGGGTGGTATTGGCGATGTCACACTAGCAATTTCGACCAAATTCAGGGGTGTGATTTTAGGCGCATTTGGGTTATAAGGGCATTGGGCAATCAAGTGATCTATGCCACAACGATTACATGTGAGTATTGGCATTGCAGACGTGCTCCCTTGATTCACTTGCATCTGTGCAGCATTCTTTTGCAGCCTAATAGGGCACTCCGCTACTCGATGTGGTCCACCACACTCGTAGCATTGAAGAGGTGGCCTCCTAGCCTGGGTGTTGATATTTTGACCTCTGGGTGCGAGAGCAACAGCTTGATAAACCGGCTTGACTTGTCCCCAACAATCTTCCATGTAGTATATAGGACACTCTTCCAATGTATCAAGTCCGTAGGCAATACTAGTGTCTATTTCCTCCTCACAACCATCTGCATAAGCATTTGATGGCTCACAACCCACTTGGTTCATAGGGGCGACTCTTGGATGCGGGGGCTGCGGTCCTAGCACAGGAGGTGGTAACGGTGTAGCTTGTACAACATTTTGAGATCTAGGGACCATGTGTTGCGGTAGTTGCTCAACAGGTGGAGTAGGCATCAATACAGGAGCTCGAGGTGCATCCGTCCAGGCTACAGGTGGTCTATTTGCCATCATACGTTTGATCATTAAACAATCCTTAGCTTGGTGACCATACCTACCACATGCGTTGCAAGTTCCATTAAATTTTACTCTAAACGTAGGGCACTCACTAGTGCTATGTGGACCTAAGCAAATGGAACACCATTGTTGCTCTCTTCTTGGATACATGTGACTATTTTGAGGGGGTCGATTATCCTTAAGAGACTCTTGGATTGCCTTGGTGAGGTCTGTCAAGAATGTCTCAAATACCTTTGGCTCATTGGCAATGGGCTTTGCAGTCATGGGTTCATACTCAATGGCTTGTGAGCTAGTGGATCTCGTGTCAGTAGACACCCTCATGCCTGCTATCATCAAGTTGTCCTCTAGTTGGATTGCATTGGCAGTGACATCTTCCCAGGTTGTGATACCTCTAATCACTAGTCCATTATAGATTCCTTCATTCCTCAACCCTCGAATGAATCGATCAAGCAGTTGGTTATTGTTGAAGCGCTCATTTACAGGGCAGCGAGAGTTTAAGTGCTTTAGACGACTAATGAAGTCCCTTACTGACTCTCCTTCCTTACGTTCGGCCTTCTGTAGCTGAGATGTTACACACCAAAGCACACCTTCTCGTATGTACTCCTTTAGAAACAACCTTCGAAGGGTAGGGTAGATTGTTTTCTCGTCCACCCTTAGGGTCCTATACCAATCTCCAGCCTTCCCACTTAATGTCAAGCTTAAGGCATTGCACTTATGTAGTTCGTTGCGTTCCCCTAAGGAATCACATACTTGTTCAAACACTTCAATGTGTTTTCTAGCATCTTCGTCCCCATTGAATTTTTGCGTGAGTTTGACAATTTGTACTGCCTTACTTCTAGGCTCTCTATCAGATGCATGATGCATATTTTCCGCAATAGATCGACCTATGGTTTGAGCAAACACTGCCAAGTCACCTATGTGAGGAGGCAGGGCCGGTGGAGGTACTCTTGGAATCATATGTGGGAGAGGGACGGGTGCCGGTCTTGGCATATGTGTGGATGATGCAGGATATGGAACATAATCGGGCATAGGTCCACTCGGATAAGAGCTAGGGAGCGGCACTCGAGGAGCATAAGCAAGTGGTACAATTGGAGGTGTGGGGGCCATGTGTGCATAAGGGGCTAGAGGCACATATGGTCGAGGCCCCATATTAGGTACTACGACACTAGGTAGTGGCACTGCGCTAACCGTAGATGTCATCGGTACATTCTCTGTCAGGCTTGTCCCTGGAGTGAGCACTGTGTTTTCCTTGATAGAGGGTTGAGCCAAGTTAGGGAAGCTAAATTTGTCGCTCGGAGGCTCAGATTGCATAGAGACACCAGGTGAAATGACGTAAGATGGGTCCATGGGGCTCATTAGAGGAGTCTCCATTTGTGATAGAGTAGGCTGTTGAGCCTTGCTCGTATCCAGAAATCTCATGGGGCCAGTTGAGAGTATATTTACCCCTCGATTTTGCCTTTCTGATTGAATAATGCCATGGATAACATTACAGATCATTTTCTGTTGATCTTCGATGCTCGTGGCACTAGAGGTGGATTGTACAATCTCTATCCATCCTACATGGTAGGCGTGGCCAGAGTGTAGATCCGTCAACACCTCAGTGTGGAGGTCGTATGTCCAATGATCATTAATGAACAATCCTTCTAGAGTCGACGTGTTAACGGTTTCTTGTGAGGTAGAAGCAATGTTGCTCCCCGTGGTTTTACTTGCCACCAACGGTACTCTAGAGGGAACTTCTGAAGGAGGCAGCTCAACAGGGCCTTCTTGGTAAGAAGTTGGTAGGATATCCACATGGACACTCTTTGGGGGTGTGGGGTCCACGTGCGATGTGAAAGGAGAGTCCACTTCCCCACCCCCTTCGTGTGCTTCATTTGCATCAGGTTCCGAGCGAGTAGCTCTACCTAATGTTTCCATGAAACGGCTAAACATACTAGTACTAGGCTGTGGAGATTCGGGAGGTGCATGGCCTTCTCTCTCAGTGTTTTGGTTAGGGTATGCTTCCATGATTTCTGAGTCGGAGGAGGAATCACTAGCGGCTATTTTAGGGTCTTGGGTGGTGCTACCTTGTGTCCCCGCTGAGGGTCTAGAGCTTATCGTGGATGGGTAATGGGTGTCCGTATGAACAGAGGCACCCTCAATATGCTCGTGTTCTAGCACCCGCCCAGAGCGTAAGTGCATGTGCTTTTGATACCCTAAGGTGTCAAAAAGCTGCTCTAGGAGGCCTTGTGACTAGTTTTTAGCGTGTTTTTTGTTTGTTTTTTTGCTAGATTTTTTAGAGCGTGTCGTGGAATGGGTCGTGTGATACCTCAAAATGAGCGTATCGGTCAGAGGGTCGTGCCGTGCTTTACAGCCCTCCGTTTGGTCACTCTATGCCCTCGGAATCCCTAAAACTGTCAATTTCCAGTAGGGAACTAGGCCCAAACTAGAAAGTCTAAGGGTGCAAGTGGGAAGAGAAAGGAGGAGAGTGGAGGACTTGTCCCACATGCTCTCATTCTCTCTTGAGGGAGTAGGGTATATATATAAGAGTGAGTCTAGTATATATCATAGGACTGAGGACTGAGGCCTGGGCCTGGGCCTGGGCCTGGGCCTGGGAAAATGATCCCGATCCCGATCTATCTTTTATACAAACCAACCCGTCCGTTTTAAGAGTCACGTTTTTTATTTTCGAAAAATATCGCCGCCCACTCGCTCGCGTTTTTAATTTCCGAAACTTTTTTTTTTTTTCAAAAATATTTTTTTTTTTCAATTTTTTTTATAAAAAAAAACCTTTTTTGTTGATGCAGAAAATACAGAAATTGAAAAACGCAGAAATGCAGAAATGCAGAAAATGCAGAAAAACGCAGAAATTGTAGAAATTGCAGAAAAAACGCAGAAATTGCAGAAAATTGACAGAAACGCAGAAAATTGCAGAAATTGAAAACGCCGAACTTGAAAACGCAGAAATTGAGAAAACGCAGACAATAGCAGAAATTGAAACTTGACAACAAATGCAGAAAACGCAAAAAACAGAAATCTCCACACACTCCTTCCCTGCCTTTCCTATGATACAAATTGCACCACAAGGAAGCGTAAAGTGCTAACCGAGCTTAGTGTAAAGCATATCCCCGGCAGCGGCGCCAAAAATGTGCGCTCCTTGCCGCACTGTCGAAGCAAGGGACTTGCCAATACACCGTATGCGAGCCACAAACGGCTCCAAGCACACAACAAGCCTAAACTAGCAAGCTCAAGAAAACAAAGGGTGTGTCACTCACCGCTCTACACTCGCCTTCGTGGTGGATTCCTCGTCGCGATGAAGAAGAAGCTGCAGTCGTGCCGCACTCAACCGCTTCGCCGCCGTCGTGCCTTCGTAATGCTCGATCGCACACACACTCTCCCTCTCTCTCTCTCTCTCACACACACACACACAAGGAGGTGAAGAAGAAGAAGAAGATGGAGATGGAGCAAGAGCACTCTTCAATTGCACAAATGAGAGAATGAGTAAAAATTAGGTTTAGTTGGCTTTTATAGGAGCTCACCCCATTCACACTTGGGCGCCCATGCTTAACCAACTAATCCCTTGAATGTCCAAGTTAAAGTGCGCCTCTCATCGGCGATCACTCTACCTTTCCCTATTGGTCTGACAAGCCCGGTACCTGACTCTAAATAATACAATGTTTATAGATCATAGGGTGTCCGTGTGCCGTGAGGGTTAACAATCCATTAGAGATTCCCAATGGTAAATGGAAAGTATCTTTATGCATTTCATTGTGGGTTTACCAACCATTGTACGAGGTAATAATTTGGTATGGGCGGTCGTAGATTGGTTGACTAAACTATGCAAGTTTATTTTAACCAAATCAACAATCAAGACTCCAGAGTTAGCTAGGTTGTTTGTGGACAATTTATATAGGTTGTATGGATTTCCAAGGAATATTGTGAGCGATCATGATCCCAATTTAACAATCACTTCTAGAGGGCTGTGTTTAAACGATTGGATACATAACTCAAAGGATCACCCTGAAACAGATGGTGAGAGACTTAAAGAGTTAATCAAGTGCTAGAGGATATGCTATGAGCATACACTAGCAATAACCAATTAGACTGGAAATATTATCTTTTTAGTCTTGAATTTTCTTACAATAGTGCTAAGCATGTTATGACTGGATTTAGTTCTTTCATACTCATGTATGGTTTGGCAACCTAGGTCACGAGTTACGGTGGGGTTGGAAATCAAAAAGCTCCAATAGGTCAAAGATTTTGTTGAAAACCATATGGAAATGCTAAAATTGGCTTGTCAAAATGTATGACAAGCACAGGATCAGTACAAGAAGTATGTTGATGTGAAACATCGGCAAGCTACCTTCATGGAAGGGGAATAGGTCTACTTGCATGTGCCATAGCATTTAGAAAATTGTCTCCAAGATATTGTGGGCCTTTTAAGATACTCAACCAAGTTGGTGATTGAGCCTACAAACTCTCATTACTTGCACACTCTCGTATTCATCCAGTATTTCACGTAAGTCATTTATGTAAATGCTTGCATCATGGGGACAACAATGTAATTGACCAATAGATTCTGGTTGATTTTGTTGAACCTCCTACCCAACCGCATGAACTTGAGGTAATATTAGACCAGCATGACTGGCATAGAGGTCATCTTGTATGTTGATAAGCTTTAGTCAAGTGAAAAGATCAAGCTGAAGAAGATGCCACTTGGGAAAACATTAGTGTTCTTAAGAAGAAGCTTCACACTTTTTTTTTCGAGCACGAAAACACTTCTCCAAGGGGGGAGTAATGCCATGCCAATGTAGCACTCGGGGGTCACAGACTTGGGCCAAGGGCTAACTACTAAGATGTACAGAGAATCCTAGAAGGCCAAGGGCTATATAAAGGGTGGTAAGGAGGAGGGCTCTCTAGGGTAGTTCCCATGGCTCTTTCAATCACCACTACTTTCAAGTTTTTTTTTCTCCTTGTAAAATGAAATTCTAAAAAAAATTCTCTCTTAATATCTCTGTTTTGACGTGGTCCAAAACTTTATTGAAGATTTTTTTTTGCAAATTCCTCAATATTTTGTTGATATTCAGCTGAGAATGACTATATGCACAAAATTTTATGTTTTCTATTTTCGCACATTGTGTGAGTTTGATGCACTTTTGGAAGTGTGGTAGGTGCTCAAAGTTAGGTGCCTAAATTCTAATTTAAAAATTAAATTTCAGCTTATGCAGAGCTTGAAGTTTGAGGTGTTTAGTGAATTTGGGTAAAGAAGAAGCGAGTAGTCTTACCCAATGGCAACTACCCATTTTTGGTCTAGGCTATGGTGACAACATTGACAATATAGGTGGAGCTTATTTCACGGGTTTTCACATGATATTTTGACAAAAATATTATTCTTTTGTCTATGATCTTGGTGGATGGATCTTCATATGGTTATGGTGCATGGTTGATACCCATTGTACATGCATTCTGGAGAGCACTTTTGAGTGCCACTAAGCTCTCTTGAGAGCACTGTTTTTTGCATTAATTAGTTTTCTAGATTGCACCTCTTTTGGTGTTTGCTTATGTATGGACACTTTGTTGATGTACGCTGAGTGTGGATGGCCATTATATATTACATTGTGGAGCCACTTTGGTGTTTCTACTCATTGGTATTGAGAAGTGTTATGGTTTATAGTTTGGAGTCTTCTTCTCGAGACTATAGTGGTTGAGGCTTAATCCCAATTTTCCATATCTTTTGTTTATAGATTTTGATCAATTTATAGTGGTTAAGAGATTCTTTCACTTTGGCATCTTGGATACAATTTGTGGATTGATAATTTTTTATTAAGATTTTTCCCTTTTTGTAGGGGAGACTCTGTTCGATTTTCCCTAGATTTCTCACCATAGTTTGGCTTGATCTCCATACACTTTTTGATGCATTTGTGGTCATTAGATTGAGGTGGTGATTCTCTCTTGTTGTGGTTGACGTTTCTCCCACATTGATGGGCGTATGATTTTTTTTGGACTTGTGGTTGAGACTTGCACCAATGTGATGATTGCAAAGCACAATGTGGTTACATTAATGTGGGAGATTTTATGCATTGATGCATTCCAACACTATGAGTGTTGATGAGCTCTTTTGAGAGACTTTTCTCCCTGTATGGAGCTCCTTTTATTCCAATTTTAGTGTACTTCTCTTTAGCATTGGTTTAAAATGGACATTGCCCTTGTACATGTTGTAGAGACATAGGTGTTGATTATCCCACTTTGACATTCACTTATGGAAGTTTGATATATGTGATAGTTTTGAGTCCACTAGATGACTCATGTGATACAAAAATCTTGTTCATGTCGACACTTGAGATGTTGTCATTCTGGTCATATAGAGCGCATTAGATGTTGTTGCTTTAGACAGATGAGATAGCGATGCAGATGTGTACATGATGCAAAGATTAGTTAGAGATAGACTAGCGAGGTGGCTTTGTATGCTAGTGATAATGATTCCATGTTTACCTCTAGTGTTCCTCTTGCTTTTGTGCTTGATAGAGATGCCACTTGCTCTTGATGGAGGCTAGATGATTATGAAACATTCCAGATCATATCATGTCGTGAGTTGTATATCATCAGCCTTTGAGAATTTCATGCACGCTAGGGGAATCTAAACTCCCATCAATTGTACATATTATTTACTAGATAAAAGAATAAGGGTTCTCTTTCACATATTGTGGTGAGATGCTCCATCCACATCGAGTGTTCTCTTTCTCTCTTTCCTTCAATCTCTCTACACATGCACTGCATTCATGCACTCCCAAATTATGCATCACCAAAGTATTTGGCACCTATTTGCTAAGTCTCCTTATCAAACACCAACTCATTCAAACCTATAAATCATCACAAATCACACGAAAAGCTAGTTTCAACAATTTTCATAAAATTTGGGGCTTTGCCCCAACTTTTAGTGCTCACAGAGATGGAAAATATTGATATGATGTGTTGATTTTCACTTGTAAATGTTGTGTAATCTCCTATGAATGTTTGTAGACATGCTGTGCACACTAAGTTAAATGTTGAAGTTGAAATTCTTACTCCAAATTGCAAAAATTCATCTACTATAGAAAAGACAAAATTGGAGATTTTGTTCTTGACACTTAGTGAATTTCAAGTAGCATGACTAGCAAAAAGACTACTCTAAAAAAGAAAGAAACAAAATTATAGAATTGAAGACCTTGCACCATGAAGATGTCATCAAATAGGCCACAACTTTTTTGGCTATGTAAAGACTATCTCCAACACACTACCTAGCACCCTCACCATTGTGCCATGGGATCACATTAGCTAGAAAGGGGGGAATGCTAGTAGATCACATGAGCTAGAAAGGGGGGAATGCCAGCACTAGTTCACAGAGCTTTGAACAGGGTGATAGAAGGGTCTATAGCTTTATACATGGAGGTTCCTTTGGTAGAACAGAGGTCTCTTGCTATGACTGCATCGATAGAGGCAGATGTATAGGGGTACGTGTATCACTCGCAGTCACGTTTACAGGTCACTTTTCATATGGTTGGGAGACAAGGCCAGATATGTATAATAAAATCCGTTGATCCGAGCCTATCACAAATTTTTGTTTATTATATTTTGTTGGTTTTCCTTGCTTCTAGAGGTTACAATAAAAGAAAGAGTGAGAACAACCTCTTGGAAAAATTTTAAAAAAAAGATTTGATAGGAATTTTTTCTTGACTAGTTCACCGGAGGTGAAAGGTAGAGGGAGAACCTAGTGGTAAAGGGAAGGGAAAATATGTAAATGTGAAAAGAAAAGATATGATGTGGTTGTGGAGCCATGCACCCATGATTCAAGGGTCATGAGTGGCTCATATCATCATGGCTTTGGAGCCATATGATGATTCAAACAAATGGGACCCAAGTGGAAGACTTGGTAAAGGAAGGAACCAGACACATGATTTTGCTGAATTTTTAAAAATTACTTTCACTCCGATCCAAGAAAAGTTGTCTTCACCAAAGTTGTAGCTGATGATCTGGAAATTTTGGTCATATTTTTTTTATAATTTTTGCATCTACGGTCTAGGAGATATGGCCAAAATGGCGGACACCAGTTTTTCAACTGTGGTGGAGACCACCCCCTCTACCTTTACACACACACACCCTTCCTTTTCCACATTGAGACCTTCTCTAAAAATCAACAATTAGTCTTCTCACCCTCCTCTCCTTCCTTCTCTCTCTCAAGCTCAAAAACCCATCAAAATTCCTCTTCTAATCACCTCTCAAGTCATGGTTAATCTTGTTGTAATTCATAAGTTCTCATTCAACCCCTTTCTATTATTACTAGATATGTATTGATTTTATGTAGATTCTTTACATTTTAAAATAAGGAAGCTCTTGGACTCAAGCTATGGAGGAAGGAGTGAAGACAACACAAGTGATGATGGAGCTAATTGGTCAACAAATCACTTGGAAGGAGCTTCTCCATTGGTTGAATGTCCCTAATAAAGCTTCATTTGTACAAATTACACTTGGATCTTAACCTCACTCCTAATCACTCTCTTTCCTATATAAAGAGGCCTTCCCCTTTGTAATTTCAAGCCTCCCTCAGCCCCATTGAGTCTTTGTATCACTCACCATGAGCCCATAAGCTCATTCATTCACTCTATTCTTGCACATTCTAGAGTGCAAATTGTTTCATGCTAGTAATCTCTCCTTCTCTTACTTATGTTAATTAAGAGAAATCTTGTATATATGTGTGAGAGTGCTTGATGTGATCTTGGCTAATCCTTGAGTGGTTGTTTGGTAATCTAGATGCTATTTGTGTTGGGAGTGTTTGAAGTCATCCATTCCTTGTACACACACTAAGGTTAATGCTTCATTCATAGTGATCTCTCTCTCTCTCTCTCTCTCTCTCTCTCTCTCTCTCTCTCTCTCTCTCTCTTTGTGTAGCGGTCCTAGCCCACGCTTCCAAGACTAGGTGGTTCCCTTATCTCATTTCCCTTGTGGCGCAATGGAGTTTGTTTTGGTGTAGAGGCCGCCATTCCAAATTTCCTTCGTCATAAATTGGTGCCCCTACTGAGGAGTTCTCAAGTAGCGCTCTATCAATCCTATGAAGGAAGATCCATCAAATTTTCCGAGACTTCCACTATGGTCTCCCCAAGAAGCTCGAGAAAAGAAGCATCTTTATCGACAAACGGCACGTATGCGGGTAAAGAGAGTTAACTACACACACCCTTCTTTGCTTCAAGGAAAATCTTGTAGTCATCATGTCCCTAGGTCAAAAAATTGTGTTGAGTGCTTTGTGGCTAGTGTGAAGACACTTCCTTTGAAGCCTCGACTTCAGGTGGTGAAAGCACTCTCAAACTCGGGTATTAACAAGTTTTTGGAGGGGGAGCTACACATCAATGGGGTGCGGTATTGGCAAGAGGCTACATATGGTGATGCACTCCAACTACTACTAGCAAGAAGGCTCAAGGTGGTTGAGAGGGTAGCCATCGAACCCTATGAACTCTACAAAGCTGAAGATGGTAACACCAAAGCTAGGCTAATCACTCGTGAGCAAATTCTTCGCATCTCTCAAATGGTGGGATCCAAGAGAGCTCAACTTCAATGAAGTGCTTCATGGAAGTTTGTAATTAATGCACCAATGAATAATCCCATTTTCTACAACTTTCAATCAGTTCAGAATGTTAGGGTGAATGTGCACATTGATAGAAAGATTTTTTTCCAACAAAGATTGGTCTTCTATTTTGGAGCTGAGAGGTTGAGAGAGATATTGTTGTCCCCTGACCCTATAATATTTCCTATTTTGGAGTATAATGTATCTTTTGATGTTCACATCTTCATCTTGCTTTAAGCATACTCCATGAATCATAGGGATTTATATGGACCTTTCCAACCTCTTGCTAGACAAACTGTGCATATAATAGCTAGCACAAAGCTTAGGTTCCAAAACATCATAAGGAACTTACTAGGCCCTCGTCGTCTAGCTGAGATTAATGCATCTATCAATCCATTTATTCTACCATTAATAAGATATGATTTGGGCCTAAACGTTTTCATCTTTGTGATGTATTGAGAGAAAGGCAACCCATTTTTATGATGGCTTTCCCAAAATTTTTTGGGCGTAGTGGGGAAAATGCTGGGGATTTTTTGGATAACTTGGAGATGGCTTTCCTTGTCTCTGGGAGGGATGACGAAGCATTGAAATTGAGAGCTTTTCCTTTGGTGCTCAAAGAAGAAGCTAGGGTATGGTTCCAGGCTCTAGATCCAACCCAAAGAATTGATTGGGACGGATTGAAGGCGGATTTCGTACGAAGATTTCAACGAGCCAATTCGGCAGAAGAACTATGGCAACGGCTTCTGGCCCTTCATCAAGTTGACCCTCATGGTTATGCAACCTATGAGGAAGGCTTTCTGAAACTTTGGGGGCAATGGTCAGACTCACTAAACCCTGGTGAGCGAGCTTCCAATTGCCTCCAAAAGGATCGATTTATCTCAGGTTTGTACCCCTTGCTAAGGGAGAAGGTAAAGAGCAAATTTCCAAATGCTTTTGAAGATGCCTTAAGAATTGCTAGGGAAAAGAATAGAAAGATTCTCTATCAAGCCCAAGCTGGCCAGCTAGCTTTGGGAGGCAATATCACAACTATGGAAGCTTCTCACATACCTCCAAATGTGCCTAATGCACCAGACCTCAATAGAGGTCAACAAGAAGATATGCTCCAACAAATAAACAATCTCACAAACTAGCTAGAGGGGTTGAGAGTAAATCTTGTGTAGGGTGCAAGAAGGCCTATTGAGGGAAATGGTGGGAATCGGCCACCAATGCGACGTCAAGCAAGGGAAATGTTGTGTTACAATTGTGGGGAAAATGGCCACGGCATGTATAATTTCCCTCATCCCAGAAGATATGACTACCCTATCAGAGGTCCTCGACAACAAGTAAGTCCTCCCCGTGCTAGAGCTCAAGCACAAGAGCAACCGCAACCTCAAATTTTGCAGCCACCTCGTGCTCAAGCTCAAGCCCCTTCTACTCAACCAAATGTGAGCATCATAAGGATGGAGGAGGTCCTCAAGGGCAGAAGCAACCAGGAAGAAATAGCTAAAGGGAAGATGAAGATAGATGAAGTGGCTACAATGCCTATCAAACGTGTGCGTGTCCAAGATGAAGTAGGTAAAGAAACAACCAAGGATGCAAGCAATGAAGCAAGTACATCTCGGGCAACTAAAGATGAAGCCAAGAAGAGAAAGACCCGTACTAGGTCTCAAATTGACATCTCTGATTTCCCTATGGGATCTCGGACACAACCTTATGACTTGACAGCTGATGTGAGTTCTCAAGGACCAAAGATTACTTGGCCACAACTACTTCATATCTCCCCAAAGCTTAGACGAAAATGGTCAAAAATGGTGAGCACAAGGGCAAAGCGAAGTAAGCTAGTAAGTGTAATCAAAGCATATGGTCTCAAGGATATAGTGCCTTTGGTGGAGGCTCAAATCAAGGGACAACGGATTCCAAAAACTTACATTGACAGTGGAGAAGAGGTTTGTGTCATGACAGAAAAGCTAATGCATCAATTGGGTTTAGAGGTAATGGAATCATCAAACTTTAGGGCAAAAATGGCCAATAATGTCTCTGTCACTTGTGTGGGTGTAGTGAAAGCTTTGAGAGTTTCTGTTTTTGGAATCACTACAGAGGTTGATGCTTATGTGATGCCAGTAAAGGGAGAAGGATACCCCCTTATTTTAGGACGACCTTGGCTCATGGGTATAGGAGCTAGGAAAGATTGGGCAACAGGAGACTTGGAGTTGAGGCCTCGCATGGGTGGCCATAGTCGGAAGGTGGTTTATAACCTAAAGAATGGGCGACAAGAGAACCTTGAACTAGAGACGTCAGCTGATGAGTGGAGCTCAAGTGGATGCTCCTCATCCATGGACGAGGAAGAGAGTTCAAGTGAAGAGAGTGATACCACTCTCAAAGTCATGGGCGTCACCATAAAGGAAACTACCTCATCAGAAGACAACCCAAGGATCCAAATGGAGAATGTGTGGGATGCCAGCCTAGAGGAGATGTTATCCAAGGATATAAAGGAAGAAGAAAAGGAGGGTTATGTAAATGTTCTCAAGAAGCATGCATCATTGTTTATTTCTGATTACACTCACATTACAGGTGTCACTGCAGTGAAGCATCATATCCATCTAAAAGAAGGGAGCAAGCCAATAGTACAAAAACTAAGAAGATTAGGAGTTGTGCAACAAAATGCACTGTTGTCTGAGGTGAAGAGACTCTTAGAAGCAGGATTCATATACCTAGTAGAAGATTTAGAATGGGTCTCCCCAGTAGTGGTGAGGCCAAAGAAGAATGGTAAATGGCGAGTGTGCGTGGATTACAAGCCACTAAATGCTGCAACAAAGAGGGACCACTTCCCTCTCCCATTTCAAGATGAGATTCTAAATGAAGTAGAAGGCCATGAGAGATACACAGTGTGTGATGGCTACTCTGGCTACTTTCAAATACGCATTGCAGAGGAGGACCAGAAAAAGACTACTTTCATCACACCATGTGGATGTTTTGCATTTCGAGTCATGCCTTTTGATCTCACCAACGCTCCAGCCACCTTTCAACGATTCATGAACATGGTCTTCCAACCTTACTTTGGTAATTCCATAAGGGTTTTCATAGATGACTTTTGTATTTACAGCTCCAAAAGTATGCATCTCGGCAAGATTGATGAAGGATTTACTCGTTTAGCTAAGCTGGGTGGACAACTAAACAAGAAAAAATGTCACATTGGGGAAAGCAAGGTTACACTATTAGGGCATGTAGTGTCCATTGATGGAATCGAGGTAGATCCTGAAAAGATAGAAACATTGCTAAATCTACCTTCCCCAACTTCCATCAAACAATTAATCTCTTTCTTGCAAAAGCTAAGATATTTGAGTAGATTCATACACTTACTCTCCCAAGTGATATTTCCTCTACAACATCTGACTCGTCAAGAGACGCTTGTTTGGAGTGAAGAAAGTGATGGGCATTTTAGAGAGATTAAAAAAATGTTAGGGTCACTCCCTATAATCCTCCAACCTTGTTGGGAAGAAACATTCTTTGTAAACCCTAGTGTGGGAGAAGAGGCCATTGGTGCTGCCCTCCTACAAAAAGATCCAAAAACATCCTTTATGAGGCCTGTGTATTTTGCTAGCCGCCTCATGGAAAACACAGAGAAGGCCTACACCCTGATGGAACAGCTAGTGTTAGCTCTCATGTTTGCGGTGACCAAATTTCGGCCATACTTGCTGCCGAAGAGGTTTGTAATTATCACTGTGGAGGATATGTTTCCCTATGCACTACAACATATGGAAATCTCTGACAAAATAGCAAAGTGGGTGGTGCGAATTCAAGAGTTTGATTATACAATACAGGTTGAAAGAACAACTCGAGCATGCTTAGCCGACATTTTAACAAACAAGTGCTATGAAAAAGTTTTCCATTTGAAGAGAAAGGAACTTCCACCACCTCCAGCTCCAGAGGCTTTGGTCAATGCTTATAGCCTCTACTTTGATGGAGCATACAAGAGAACCAAGGATAAGGCAGCTGCAGGCATCGTGGTCTTATCTCCATTGGGAGAGAGGATCCATGGTGAAGGGATCACTCTAGAAGATGTCCACTCCAACAATGAAGAAGAATATCATGCTCTAATTCATGGCCTTTGTTGGTGCCTTGATAATTCAATTAAGAGATTAAACGCTTTTGGTGACTCCATGCTTTTGGTAAGGCAAATGCAAGGTACATGGGCTTGCAAAAATGCCCGTCTCTCTACTAAAATGAGAGAATCCAAAGCTCTTATGAGGAGATTTAGGGAGGCACAAGTACATCATGTGCCAAGAGACCATAACAAGGATGAAGACCACCTAGCATCATCAAAGTTAAATGAGTCAATAGTGGGAGCAGTGGCCATCAAACTTCCACTTCAGCAAGGCAAGGAGGACTTGGAAGATATTATGCACATTCTGGAGCAAGGAGAGGCTCCTAAACACTTGAATGCAGGGAAAAGGCGATGGTTAGCTAGGAAGGCTACCAGGTATCGCATAGTAAATGATGACTTGTATTGTCTTGGTAAGGATGTTGTGCTTAGGAGAGTGCCTTTGAAGAGTGAAATTGAAGAGATTTTAAAAGCTTGTCACGATGATATGTGCGGAGGACACTTTGCACACGACGTCACTAGTAGAAAAGTTCTACAAGCTGGGTTTACTTGGCCAAGTCTTCATCGTGATGTCAAATACTAGTGTCAAACATGTGATGAATGTCAGAAAGAAGGACCACGACGGCTCATAGCTGAACCTCAGAACCCAATAAAGGTATATGGGCCCTTTGAGAAGTGGGGAATTGATGCCATAGGGCCTCTACCACGCACTCAGTCAGGTAAAGAGTACATCATCATGGGAGTAGACTACATGACTAGATGGGTTGAGGCTAATCCGACCAATAGAATTACTGCTAAGGATGTGAGTCAGTTCATCTTTGACCACATCTGTTGCCGGTTTGGCACCCCTCTTGAAATACTATCTGATAGAGGACCAGGGTTTAGAGCAGACTTGGTAGGAGAACTCATGAAGAAGCTAAATATTCAGCATCAACACTCTACTCCTTACTACCCTCAGTGCAATGGTTTGGTGGAAAAGGTAAATGGAATCATTTGCAAAATTCTCACCAAACAGGTACATGCCAGGCGCCAAGATTGGGACAAACACCTGAATGGAGCTCTATGGGCCTATAGAACCTCCTTCAAAACCACATTAGGGTACACACCCTTTCATTTGGTTTATGGAAAGGAGGCGCTTTTGCCCATTGAAGTGAAGTTAACAAGCCTTCGAATATTGGGTAGCCAGGTAGGCTCTCAAAAGGAGAAAGTACATCAAAGGATCATGGATTTAGAGAGGCTGCAATTGGATCGTGAAGAAGCCATCAACCACTATTCTCAAGAAGCAGAGAAGCACAGAGAAAATTTCAACAAAAAGCTAGCATCCAAAGACATGAAAAAGGGATCTCTGGTGCTTCGATATGACAATCGCTGCGACACTCGTAAGGATGGAAAGTTTCTTTTCCGATGGGAATGCCCGTTCTTGGTCACCAAAAAGTTCAAAAATGGCTCTTATAGACTTCAAGACATTGATGGTAAAGTGCACAAGACCAGTACAAATGGATGGCGTCTAAAGCCTTATCACATCAGGATAAGGTCAGCTCAAGATCAAAGAAAGTAGGCTAGAGGCATAAATACCCCTAGCTAGGTTTGGGGGGGCTATGATCCGAGCCTATCACAAATTTTTGTTTATTATATTTTGTTGGTTTTCCTTGCTTCTAGAGGTTTACAATAAAAGAAAGAGTGAGAACAACCTCTTGGAAAAATTTTAAAAAAAAGATTTGATAGGAATTTTTTCTTGACTAGTTCACCGGAGGTGAAAGGTAGAGGGAGAACATAGTGTTAAAGGGAAGGGAAAATATGTAAATGTGAAAAGAAAAGATATGATGTGGTTGTGGAGCCATGCACCCATGATTCAAGGGTCATGAGTGGATCATATCATCATGGCTTTGGAGCCATATGATGATTCAAACAAATGGGACCCAAGTGGAAGACTTGGTAAAGGAAGGAACCAGACACATGATTTTGCTGAATTTTTAAAAACTACTTCCACTCCGATCCAAGAAAAGTTGTCTTCATCAAAGTTGTAGCTGATGAGCTGGAGATTTTGGTCATATTTTTTTTTATAATTTTTGCATCTACGGTCTAGGAGATAGGGCCAAAATGGCAGACGCCATTTTTTCAACTTTGGTGGAGACCACCCCCTCTACCTTTACACACACACACCCTTCCTTTTCCACATTGAGACCTTCTCTAAAAATCAGCCATTAGTCTTCTCACCCTCCTCTCCTTCCTTCTCTCTCTCAAGCTCAAAAACCCATCAAAATTCCTCTTCTAATCACCTCTCAAGTCATGCTTAATCTTGTTGTAATTCATAAGTTCTCATTCAACCCCTTTCTATTATTACTAGATATGTATTGATTTTATGTAGATTCTTTACATATTAAAATAAGGAAGCTCTTGGACTCAAGCTATGGAGGAAGGAGTGAAGACAACACAAGTGATGATGGAGCTAATTGGTCAACAAATCACTTGGAAGGAGCTTCTCCATTGGTTGAATGTCCCTAATAAAGCTTCATTTGTACAAATTACACTTGGATCTTAACCTCACTCCTAATCACTCTCTTTCCTATATAAAGAGGCCTTCCCCTTTGTAATTTCAAGCCTCCCTCAGCCCCATTGAGTCTTTGTATCACTCACCATGATCCCATAATCTCATTCATTCACTCTATTCTTGCACATTCTAGAGTGAAAATTGTTTCATGCTAGTAATCTCTCCTTCTCTTACTTATGTTAATTAAGAGAAATCTTGTATATATGTGTGAGAGTGCTTGATGTGATCTTGGCTAATCCTTGAGTAGTTGTTTGGTAATCTACATGCTATTTGTATTGGGAGTGTTTGAAGTCATCCATTCCTTGTACACACACTAAGGTTAATGCTTCATTCATAGTGATCTCTCTCTCTCTCTCTCTCTCTCTCTCTCTCTCTCTCTCTCTCTCTCTCTCTCTCTCTTTGTGTAGCGGTCCTAGCCCACGCTTCCAAGACTAGGTGGTGCCCTTATCTCATTTCCCTTGTGGCGCAATGGAGTTTGTTTTGGTGTAGAGGCCGCCATTCCAAATTTCCTTCCTCACCGTGTTGTGTATTGGGAGCATGGTGGTGTGCTCGTGACCTTTTGTTTGAGGTGAGTAGTTTACATGTGGATTCTTAGAGATGTCATGAACAGATTGTGTGGATCGGTGGCTATGTGCTGGAGTACATCACTATAGAAAGATGCTGCTGGTGGTTGGGCATGGCCTGTGTCAGGTGTTTGATCCAGGCAGATGATAACAGGTAAAGCAAGGGGTTGGGAAGCCCACTTAAGAAAAACTGGTGGGTGCTACGTGAAATGTCATGTAAATATGGTGACGTGTTCTGTGGTGTACAAAGTTCTTGTTTGGGTGTGGACCTTTTTAAGGTGAAATAAGCCTATGTGTGGTTCAGCATAAATGTTCAACTAGAGGGTGCACAATGATGGTGGAAGAAAATTTGGTCTGTGCTAGGAATTGTCCTACTTAGTGCGATGGGTGCTAACAAGTGCAAGACCCAGTGCTTAAGTGGGTACCAAGGCCTTGGGCGGACAGGTTGCAGTATAAAATGTATGCATAAGATGGTTTTTTGGGTCAAGAAGGATTCAAATGGACTAAATGAGTTGGCATGTCCAAGTGTTAAAAGTGTTGTGCTAGTGCTAGAGAATGTAGTGTTTGTGATGCTCTGGAAGCTGATCTAGACGATGGCTTGTCAAACGGGCCCACGATGTGAAAGATATGGTGGTCTAAAGATGGAATGCATAGCAGATCCCCAACGAATAGGGAAAGTATGGACATGTGTCTCAAGCTAAGATGAGCAAATAGACATGAAGAGCTCAAGTATGGACATATGGCTCAATCTGGGATGAGCACGTAGACATGAAGAGCTCAAATTGTGGAGCATGTTGGTCTTTTTCGATCATCATTCGGAGCTATGGATTGCAAGTTATGGTCAATTGAAGATTTGTTAGGGGCCACGTGTGCGTCCACTTGCCCGCATTGTAAGTTGTGCCATTTTGCATCTTTTAGGCCTCGACATGGTTCTAGAGGGTGGTATGCATCAAGTGAGATTATGAGAAGTTGATGGTGCATCCATCGAAGCTACTGATGTAAAGTTAGAGCCAGCTAAGTTTTGACCGGTCGTGTCGACCACTTTGGATCAAGTGATTTTGGGTCAATTCCGAATGCATCATTCAAGGCTATCATGCTGTCAAAATCCATAGAGAGTGGGTAGAGTTTGAGTTTGATAAGCCAGCTTTGAAGTGGTTTTGACAGTTTGGGAACATGAGCTTTGGATACTATTTGTCAAAGGCTCAAAGCAAGGAAACCAAAGGTTTTCCTTAAGTATTTTGATGGATTTGTTTGAAGACCGAGGAGGCTGAGACCCTTGGCATGCCATGTGGCATCAAATTTTCCTATATGCAAGATTCTGGGGCTACTAGGTCATGGTATAAGAGCCAAGGTGTGTACACTCTAGTGGTATCACACAGGAGAGGGTGCTCTCTTCGAGCTTGGATATGACGTGGCCCTCTAGTAACTGCGCACGGCGTGAGGTGGCACATTTGCGCAGTGATGTTGGGAGCTTTTTATGGTGACGGGCGCTACACGGTGCTACAATGGTTGTGGTCAAGCTGTGGAGCGCAGTGTGGATGTGGCAGCCATACCAAAAGGGTGGCCTCACACTGTGTGGCCCCTCAAACACAAATTTTGAAGGCAAGGGGAGGGTAGCACTAGTGCCCCCCCTTGGGATAAATTGAGGTAACAAGAGAGGGAAGAAGGCTCAGCCAAGTTGCCAAATATAGCTTCAATCAAGTGAAGGTTGCTAAAATTGAATGAAGGCCTCTACAAAAGAAAACTTTTTAGCCAAGCAGAGAGGGTTCTTTTTGGAGGTAAAAAAAGAGGGCTTTCTTGGTGGACATTTTGCAGAGGAGTGTGCCTGCAGAGCCGGATGTATCATGTAGCTACTAGAGTAGCGGGGATCCAAAGAGGGCCTGTGGAACGCATGTCTAACCTCACCATCCTATATTGCAGTATTAGCAAGAACCAAGATTAATTTGTCAAACCAGGGGAAAAAACTGACTTGACTAGTGCATAGAGGCTACAAGAGGCTGTCAATCTCTTGGAAAACAACTAACAACTCGCATCTAACTCAAGCTACACTCAAGTGACTGAAATCACCAAAAGCATATCGCTCATCGGCAAGAAAATCACACCCGTTACAGCATCAAATGACATAACGTAACGAAACTTCTAGGACAAGTTTATAAGACCTAAGCACACATGCCTATGGCCTCAAACCCCACTTTAGGTCAAGTTCCAAAATTGTGATTATTAACAGAAGTGAATTTTTGAGCTAGTCGTTTTCGACCCAGAATGCATCTAAATGCTTAGCAACGATTCCCCAATACCCTGACTATGCTTAGTTTTTGATTTAAAAGTGTAGATTCCTAGTTATGATGAAATTAGGCCGCGGGTCGACGACGCCAAAAGCTACGAAATACTGTGAATGGCTTATATCAATGCATAGAGCTCTTACCTACAATTGCAATGCAACAAACACAATCACAATGTGACAACCGGAGAGGGAGTAGTAAGCGCGAGAAGGAGAGAAGTGAGCTCCGTTAGCTCATGTTGTGTATTTCTTATCCACAAACTTATAAAAAACTTACAAAAATTGGCTTTTATACCTTAGCCAAGGTTTTTGAGTGGTCAAAACTAATAATCTGGAGTTCTACCAAAGCTAGGAATTGACTGGCTGATACAATCTAGATGCTTGTAGCCGCGACTCATTAACTACAAAGTTTACCAAGAAAATAGGACTTAAAATATTCCTAATTTATCAAAATAATAATGTTTTTACAAGGAGAACTCCGAAAAATAGTGTCCACGTTAGCTTGCTGCTGCTAACATTCCCCCCCTCCTTGCCTATGTCATCCCTTGACACAACTTTATGGACTGAAGTAGTCTTCGGTGCACGAGGCGGTCTTTAAGTGCTTCCAGTGCCTTTTGGTAACTGATTGTTCGTTCTTTGTCAGGCACTTGTAGAAATTGCATGGTGACTTGATTCTTTAGTTTCACTACTGCTGCTGAGTAGCCTACAAACTTGTATGTGAGGTTGCTTATCATCGGTGCAAATATCTTCATTTTCAACGTGAAGAATCCAGTGTAGAATGCTTCTTGAAAGGCTAGCATATTATGCGAGGGCAGAAACATGCATCTGGCATAGAATCCGTAAAGGATTTCTTATGAAGGTTTCCCACTCAGATCGTAACATAAGCCTTTGTTTCCTTCCAAGAATGAGAGCCATGGGGCTCCTGTCTTCTCAGGCTCATTGAAAACTTGTATGCATGTGAGCAGCATCCTGTAGATCTTATATAACATTACACAAGAGAGATTTGGCAGACTCTTAAAGAATGACATGGTGCCCGTTAGGATTTTCACCATGTATTCCTCCGTCGCTTAGACTCTCTCTGGAGCCAAGTTGGCCTTTTCTTTTGCAGTGCTTCATGTGCTTGCCATGTCCTTACTCTGGGTACATGACAAAATGTTGGATCTTTTCGTAAGGCTGCAGGTGCTCTTGTGAACAGAATTAGGTATCTCAGATTCTTGTTCAACCAGCTTAACCTCCACTTTGGGTGGTATTTATCTGCGTCATCTTCTTGCATATCCTTGTGCAGCCTTTCTTTCACCTGTAAAAGTTCTACCTTTATAAGAGGGTAAGGTAGGGATAGTTGGTGCCATTGAGCATTGATTTGATTGGGGGTGATTTGAGTGACGTTGACAGAGTGTAAAACTCTCAACTCCCAATCTATAGTGGCCTTCCACTGCTCAGCTATGTCTAAGGTGATTTTCTCCTTCAGTGCGTCTTCTTCAGCTTTTGACAGCTGGACCATTGGCACTGTATCTTCGTCTATGATGTGGACCTGAAAATCTTCATCACCACTCGGCTTTGCTGTGTACTGCGTCACAAATTCAGTAAATGAGACCGAGGGAATTTCTATTTTAGGCGGCTCTGAAGTGCCCGCCTCTTCTTGCGTGTCTAGCTTTCCCTCTCTGAGGAGCTGATTTATCCGTTTGAGTTCTGCTATCTCCTTTAGGAGCTTCTCCTCTCTTTGAACCCACATCAGTGCCAGGTCTCTGCCCTGTGACTGTTCGAGCTTTAATTACAGTTCTAAATCCTTGTTTTCTTTTCAACTGCCTTGTACACTTCATCAATTCCCTTGATCGAGGCCACGACTGGATTTTCTCTGATTTGCCGCAAGAAAATGGCATGATCATTGACTCTCTGTTCGAAATATTGCAGAGAAGCATTGGATACATCTAACTGCACTTGAATTTTCTGAGCTGACAAAGTGGTGGTAAGAAGTTCATTTGTGGCTTCTGTCAACTGCTTGTCTTTTACCTTGCAGGCATCAGATAATTTGGTGAGGAGGTCACCTAACTCCTCCATTTCTTTTTGTTGTTTATTCCTAGCTATCTGATGATGTTCCACCTCTACCTTCAGATGTTGTACTTGACTTTGCAGATCAGTGATGATAATCATCCTGTCTTTGAGCTCTCCTTGAAGAGCGTCGATCACCATTTCTAGTTCCTTGGCCTTTGTGCTGCGGTTTAAGGCTGCTGAGCAGAGTTTCTCCATCATGTCTTGCATCTGCCTTGCATACTCGTTTACTTGTTAAATCATGTCATCGTTTGATTGCCACTCCTCCTATATTACCAGTTGGGATGTGCCTGCAGCCTCATGTGTTGCTTCTTGTTGCGCCATAATTGCTGGTGGTTCTGTGGAGGTAGATGGTCGTTCTTCTTTTTGGCCATCCTGAGGCTTTGATGCCTCGGCAGTTTCTGGATGAGTAAAAGTAGATGGTGTGGTCTCAACTCTTATTGTCTCTTCAGGTGTTGACCTTTTTTCCTTCTCTGGCTCGGGCTTTGTCTCATGTGCAGTGGTATGCTCTTTATTTGTATCTACTTCCTTATCAGTTTCTTCTGCCAGCTTTTGAGTTTCTTCTTTTGCCTGCTCCAGTTCTGGCTCGGCTTCTTTTTCATCATGTCCTTTGGTGTGGTCAACTTATTGTGTAGATTCTGTTCATTGGGTGGATTCAAAATCTTTTTCTTTTTCAGTCTCTACTCCTTCATTGGTGCCTTGGCCTGGTGGTGATGGTGGTGGGGTAGGCATGGGATGGCCCTCTTGTTCCGGCGGTGGTGAGGTGGGTCGGGGAGATCCCTTGCTTTACTCTTGAGTAGCCGTTTCCTCAGCTTTCTTCGCCATTTCTTCTGTCTTTTTTAGCTTTTGAGCTTCGGCCTCTTGGTACTTTCTTTCTGAATATTATGTTGGATTATCTGCCTCTTTTCTTGTATGCTGCTTTATTCGAGGTTCTTTCAGTCCTGTGTGCTTGCCTACTACACTGGTAAACATTTTTTTCTCTTTCAAAAAACGCTTGTTTTTGAGCTGGCTCCTCTTGGTGGGCAGCCACAACTTTCCTCTTCATCTCTTCCCTCCGAGATCTCTTTTCTTCATTGTCAGAGCTCTTGCTACTGTGCCATTCTGGTGAGTTGTCATCGGATTCATCACCTGATTTAAAAACTATTTTACCTAATCTTTGTAGCTCTTGGAGAGGGTTGTGCTGCCAAGATCCACATATTTTGATCAGGGGCAGGCGGTAAGTTGTCGGCCATGCCGATGGAATGATAGGCTATTCTTGTCGACACTTCTGGCGCGCCCAAGTATGTGATTTTACCTTCCTTCTTGGTGCCCTTCAAGGTTGTCAAGACATAATGCACGTGGTCCATAGGATGCCTTGTTGTTGACTTATGAACCGAAGTGAAGGTGGTGGCCACTGCGTGATTTGGTGTCATGTACCTTGGTGGCCTTTTTGCCAGAAAATGGAAGTGTTGATGGTACCAACAGGCTGGCTCTTCTACCTGTTTGTGGATAAGATCGACGAATGTAGCCGTGACCATCCTGTCTCTTGCCCGCATGGTCATTCCTTCAGTGGGCAGTCTGAGTGCCTCTGCCACTATTTCTTTTGTGATTACTACCTTGACCTTGTTCCATTGGGTGTCTGATATCTGGGCGGTTCCATCTTCTTTGATTGTGGATAGAAGCTCGTAATCTTTCTGAAAGTCCACTCCGCAAGGCTCTTGTTCCTAGAAATGCCTGAGCCCCGACCTGCGGTTAGCCTCTTTGGTTTTTGGCTTTGCAGCTACATCATAGACCTCTTTAGGCAGGAGTTGCAACTCCACCTGATGCCCTTCTTCACTCTTGAATCTGCCAATACTGACCATAGTGTGGTGCTCTTCCAGCTGGTCTTTAGAAAGATAGGATGCCTTTGCCGCTTTGATTGACTCGGGGTCTAGTTGATACGGGGGAAGTTCTTGTAGTTTCTCTTTTTGGTTTAGCTTCTTCTTTGCCTTCTCCGCTGCTTGCATTGCTCCTGTTCAATGAATAGAGTGCAAAGCTAGCAGATTTGTCGGTTTATTCTTTGGAATGTCCTATTAGATTGAATAGCTAATAATCTAGTCCAACTTGCTTTAAATCAATTTTTGAACAAGCAAAGATGCATAAAATCATGCAAGGAACAAAACTGTATGGTCAAAACAAAAATTTGCAACCAAAACAATTGCGATTATTTACAGCTGAGCAGAATTTTCAACTTTTTGCAAACTCGGCTTTATAGGCTTGAAGTATATACCAAATACATGCTCTGAGGGAAATATGGGCTCATTTGGATGCACAGGTTGAAAATGGTACCAGATTTTGGCTGTAGGTCTTTGAAATAGTAGATATAAATGAAATTTGAGATTTTGAACTCCAAATTGATTCAAAATTGGCTAGTGGGCTTATCACAAACATGTACTTTGAATGTATGATGGCCAAATATCAAAATTCCTCAATTTTGACCAGAAAGTAAATATTAACTTTTCTTCCAAAATTGACAATTTTTGGTACAAATTGTTTCTAGGCATGGTATAGACCTTGGGTATAAGATATGAGGTGATTTGGATCAAGAAATGTTGTGCATAACCCAAATTTTGGCTTGCAAAGACTTCTTTGTGTTTTTTGGCAATTTTACAAGTAATGGGTGGTTATTTTGGCTCGTACTTGATTTTTGACATGTAATAGGTGTATAGACATGATAGGTGAGGTGATTTGACAATTTCCAAGCAAAAATGATGCAAAAGTAAATAATTGCGATTATTAACTTCAATGACAATTGATCATGCCGGCATCACTTTGTGCTCTGTCGACTCTGAAATTACCGTTTGTTGTGATTACTCTGTCTGTTGGGTTGGTCGATCAACTTTGAGGCTTTGGACTTGTCCGTAACATAGTCATGAAGCTACCTGTCCAATTCTAGCTCATTTGGAGTCAGTTTGGCCTCGTATGTCAAATTTGACGCTTTGTAACCTTCGAGCCGTTTTTTGCTTTTTGAGGGCCTTGCTTGATGGATTACACCAAACCGATCATATTCATTGTATATGAACCTCATTAGCAAGTCATCTGTGGAGTCGGGTTGGAATTCTGGCATTTCAAAAACCTAAATTTTCTATTGGGGACCCCCTCGACCCGACCCCAGCCGAATGTTCATCTGATGGTATAGAAAGGTTTTGTTATGTTAGTGCATGCTATGGTTCAAATCCCATCCGATTCGGTCAAGCTGGGAGGCCACTGCGGTGAGTTTTAGGTCATAGGTCTTCGTGCACTGCTCAGTTTCTAGGGTTTTTTCTAAGGCTTTAGACTAGCTACCGCCCATACAAAATGGATCATTATCGAGTAAAGAACTTACCCCTCATGTCTCATGTGAGACGGTGCTGAAAATGGTCAACTGTGGGCTCCGGAAATGTTGCGCGAAAGAGGCCGAAATCTCTCTCTACAAAGGCTCCAAGTGGAAATGAGGTGGTTTTAGGCTACCATGGATATCTAGACCTGGACTTCCTGAACCAAATTTCCCCAGATGCCCCCGCTAGTCCTACTAGACCGTGAAATCTATGTTAGACTCAAAAATTTCCATGGTCGGATTCGTGTAGCTCATTCTGCAAGAATTTTGCAAAAGTAGGCCTGGCCGCCTAATTTAGGCTTCCCGCTTCCGTCTTCTGATTTCATTGAAATTTTTTATGCTTGTCCGCCTTGTCCTTCTGATCACAATCGTGTCTTCAATTTTTCCATCTGAGCTTTCTTGCTATTTATTATTAATTTTGACCTCTTTATTTTAAAAAATCCAAGAAAATAGAAAAATTCTCTAAAAAAGTAAAGTTAAAATCCATAATTAAGAAAATCACTTGAAAAACAGATCTTTATTGTTTTTTGTTGGATTTCTCCATTTTTTAAGCCTCCTTATCAACAAAAATGATGAAAAATACCCAAAAAATGACTATTTTTTAATGATTTTCTGATAGTATATACACTATTTACACTCATTAGGAAGATATTATCAGTGAATCCCTTGTTGAAGAATAATAAGGGCATTATTATGTAATTTTGCAAAAAGCACACATTAACATGGAACTTTTTCCTCCCTCTTCAAACATTGCCCTTAATTACGTAGTACTTAGTGCCCTTCCACCCCTCCTAGATGGCGTACTCCGGGATGACTCCGTGCATGGGTTGGAAAATTGTGTCTATGCATAGCCGTGATTGGCTCCATGATATGAAGATCAATGAAATGCAAACCGATATGATGTACAAGAGCTAAGTCTTGAGTATTTAACTCAAGGATCTCCAATGTCGAGGTTTGCTGCTAATGTCTTCCAAAGAGCAAATCTTGTAGCTTTTGTGCTCTTTGTTTGATTGTAACATCAGGGTGCTTTAGCACGCTGATTGCTTGAGCTGTTTCTAGCACTTTAGACTGCTGTCAAGCTTTTTCTCTCCATTGGTAGCTTGGTTGGCTTGGTGTTACATGGTGTGGTGGAGTCTGTTGAGACTTAACTCGCCACCGCTTGATTGGTTTCGCGGTTTGTAGAGAAGATAAGTGCTCCTTTTTCTTCCAAACCATTTTCATGTTATGTTCCTTGCTCATAGGTGCTTTACTGTGTGTTTTAAGATGTGCTTTTGGTACCCAAATTTTCCTGACTCCTTGCATGCTACATGTAGCATTTGATTTTCGAGGGGATGGAGAAGATTTGCTTCGTGGATTGGTCTGGTGGGTGCTTCTTTTCCATTCCTCCTTGCTTGGTGCAATTGGAACAATGAGTTGCCCACCTTTAGGTGATAGCTTTAGTTGATTCGTATCCCAATCTGGTACTGCTTTCTATGTACGCATCCAAAGAATTCCAAGAATCATCGTCTCATCCATGTGTTCATTTGGCAAACATACAAACTTATGAGGACATAAACATCCATGTACTACCATGTTCAAGTTTACTACACCCAATGTTGGAGTTGCATTCTTGTTGCATCCTTTGATTGTCACTATTCCTGCTGTCAATGCTTGACTTGTTGCCTTCTTGTATGTGGAATAACTCATTGCATTCACTCTAGCTTATGTGTCAACGAAAGCCTCGGTGCTATGATTATTGAGTTGTACTTTGATGCGCAAATTCATTCCATCTAACCAGTCAGCATCTATTGAAACTACTTCTTTAGGTAATTCCCATTGTCAATCATCTAGTTCCAAAGTGTTGATGGGAATCGGTATCTGTTGATTCTTGAGAGTAGCTTTACGCTTGAGTACCCAAAGTCTAGCTTCCTCTTGGGCTTCATCAATAACCTGATGTTGCTTGATCTTCCTTTGTTTGGTTGCATGCATTCTCTCTAGTAATTCATCGGTCAGTGGAAAATTGTATTTCTTTAAACCGAATCTACTAATCCAATTAGCCATTGGTTCACCATCTAGGGTGGACAATTTTACTGCTCCACTTGGAGATACATATTCAATGATAAATGGTCCGTTTCCCTTTTTCTCAAACTTGGAAATGTGTTGTTTAAGGGAGTAGACTAGAACTAAGTCCCCTTTCTTGAAAATTTTTGTGATTAAGTCGGAATCAAAAAATTGTTTTTGTTTTCGCTTTTGTGCATAGATATGAGCTACATCAGTTAGCCTTTGCTCCTCTAGCTTTTCCAAATCTTCAAGTCTTTCTAACAATTCATGCCCAGCCCAGTCAAGATTCTGTGCTACCCTTAATGTCGGCAATAGAAATTCTATTGGCAGTATGGCATCAAGACCATAAACAAGGTTAAAGGGTGTAGCATTTAGAGCTGTTTTGAATGAAAATCGATAAGCCCATAGAGCAGCATGGAGATTCATTTCCCAGTCTATCCTTCCTGAACTAACCACTTTGTTCAGTACCAAGCTAAGAATTTTATTCATATACTCAGCTTGTCCGTTTGCTTGTGGATGATAGGGAGTTGATTTGTTATGGATGACCATAAACTCATTAAGCAAACACGCTTTTACCTCATTAAGGAAATGAGTTCCCCAATCACTGACAATCTCTATTGGGAGTCCATATCTTGTGAATACATACTCATATAAGAATGCAGCAGTGGTTCTGGCATCATTCTTTTGAGTCTCTTTAGCTTGGCCTACTTGGTCAAATAGTCCATAGCTATAATGATATGCTGAGCTTGGGTTCTATAAGGATGTGCCTGTATCAGTCCAACAAAATCTATACCCCATTTTGCGAAGGCTCTAGCTCCCATCATTGGTCTTAAGGGCATGTTGTCTACTCGTGTTTGAATTTTTGCTCGTTGACAAGCATCACACCTTCGAACATATTCTTTGGCATCTGCAAAAAGTGTTGGCCACCATATGCCTGCCATCAAGATTGCTCTTGCGGTGGTCTCACTAGAAAAGTGACCTCCAACTAATCCAGCATGTGCTTGTTCTATAATCGGAATATACTCGTTTTCATTTGCATAAAGACGTAAATGTTGATCTTTACCTCTCCGATACAATTGGTTCCCAATAAGAGCATAGTCTCTTGCTTCAATTTCAATTGCTCTTTGACAGTGTTTACTCATATACTCGGGAAATGTTCTGCTCGATAATTAAGTAACCAAATAATTACTCCACTTAGGAACAAGTGACATTTGAAACAATGTTACATGAAGAATGGGTGGTTGTTTTTGACATTGAGGGAAATCTTTCACAAAAGATCTAACATCTCTCCTCATAGTCGGCCAAAATAATCCAAGTCTCAAGATTCATTGCATAGTTTGGTCTTCCCCAAAGTGAATTCTTACTATGGTAACATGTGCTTGACTTAGGTATTGTTCTTTTTCTTTAGGATTAATGCATAAAAGATATATCCCATCTTGATTTCATTTATATAGCCTTCCAACTAGTAATTGTTAATACATAGACGACTGCTGGATTAAATCAATTGTGATAGGAAGTGGTATTTGTGAATCCACTTGAGCTATTTTCATCAATGACACAATGTTTTCTGACCATCTAGGTATCATTTTCACGGAGAACAAATAGGCATCCAGTAGATCATCGTCTATCCCTTTAGGTGATTCCCCTGAAAAAATCCTTGACAAATGATCTGCTCATTGATGTGTGGTTCCTTTTTTTACAACCACAGTGAAATCAAATTCGAGAAGAATGATGAACCATCTCATCATTCTGCCTGTGCTGCATGGCTTGAGACCAAATATAACAAATCTTGGTGGTCCACAAAGAACAAAAAATTGTTGGCTAATAGGTAATATCTATACTTTTTAACAGCATAGATCATTCCTAGTCCTTCTCTTTCGGTGGTGGTGTAATTATTTTCTGCCATGTATAATTGTCGGCTAGCATAAGAAATAGGAAAGTCAATTTCTCCATCTCATGGTTGGGCTAGTATACAACCAATAGCAAAGTTTTAAGCACCTAAATGTATGTGGAATACCTTATCCCAATCTAGTTCTTTCAATATTGGACCTGAGGCGAGAGCTTGTTTAAGATTCATGAAGGATTCTTCACATGCCTCGGTCCATTCAAAGTGCGTAATCAAGCTATACATGGGTTTTGCAATTTTAGCGTACATGGACAGTAATATCCACAATGTCCCATGAATGCTTGTATCCCCTTGACTGTTGTTGGTCTAGGAAAATCAGCAATGACATGAATCTTTTAAATATCGGTAGCTATGCCATTTTTAGACACGATATGTCCAAGAATTTTTCCCTATCTAGCTTCCCATGAATGTTCACTTTTCAGTATTTAAGCAAATGTTATAAAGTCTTCATTTCTTGAATACCTTTTTGAGGTGTTCAAAATGATCAGCCCAGATTTTTGAATGTACGCATTGATCATCCATGTATACTTCTAAGAATTTCCAAAGATACTGTTTGAAAGCATGGCTCGTTAATCTCTAAAATGTGGCTGGAGCATGAGTTAACACTAGGTTGGTAATGGGACACTTTTATGTCCTGTTAAGTGACCATTTTCCTTGAATTATTTCAAGAGTTTCAAAATGGATTTTGAGGTGCTATCTATCTAGAAATTTGTCTCACGAGCTGAAAAAAACTCGACATTTTTTTGGAATATCAATTCCATCTTTAACCTTGTCCTTGCACAACATTTCACAACCTAAACTGTGTGAAGAAACGGGTCCTGTTTTTGGCTTTTTTCAACTTTTTGCAACTATACCATTCTAGAACTCATGTTTGTGAGGTCTATAATGCTAGAGAACTATCTTTAGTAGTCCTCAACATGTCCTGATGCTTCTAGGGAGAAATAAATGTTAAAGTTGTAAGTTATGACCAAATTACAAAAATTGTCAAATCCTGTTTTTTAGCCAATTTTAGCTCTTCTATGATTTTTTTGGTGGCTTTCATGATATCAAAATGCAGTTTTGATTTTCTATGTCGCATATTGTAACATAAAGCTAATATTCGTTGAGTTTTGAGGCACCTAATACCCTATTTTTCATAGTAGACAACGATGGTTGATTTTTTCAATTATAGGAGAAAATAAAACATTCTAGTATATCAAGTATCTCTTTTTCAATATTGTTAGTTTCTTGTGACAACTACATGCATTTTGTAGGTAGTAACCATATCTAGTCCTAAGGATCAAATTTGGCTAGATATTGAATAGTTTCTATGGGATTCTACAACTCATAATGTTGAACCCAGTTTTTTCATGTTTGCTGTATTTAGCACTTCATCTTTGTCCCCAAGATTCCCCTTGGTAAGAGATGTATTATTCTTTTGGCATGCTCCATGGCTCCTTATGAACCTAAAGGACAATAGGGAGCTAAGAAAACATGCATATATTATTTGTATTGAGCGTGGCTATAGAAACTTTGATGATAGGTTTGTAGAATGGTAAAAATTCAACTTTTTTGTACCTATTTCTTTTGGCAAAGCAAAAAATGCACTACAAGAGGCTCTTCATATTAGCGACGCTCACACAGCGACGCTCCAAAAAAAAAATCCCGGCGTCGCTATGAGCGTCGCAAATTTCTTTGTAAATTTGCGACACTCATAGTGACGCTTATAGCGACGCTCATAGCGACGCCGGCTGGGGTAAAAATATAACCGAGCGCGCCCAAAAACTCAGATCTCAGATCTGAGTTTTTCGGCACCCTCAAGCAAGGAGCAGGTAACGCTCTCCCTCACTCTCTCTCTCTCTCTCTCTCTCTCTCTCTCTCTCTCTCTCTCTCTCTCTTTTTCTTCTCCACACACACACACACACACACACGAGGAGAGGAAGGAGAGCCAGGTATGCTCCTTCCCTCTCCTCATTCTCATGTTCCCTTCCCCTCTTTCTCTCTCCCTCTCTCTCTCTCTCTCACACACACACACATACACACACACACACACACATAGTTTTTTTTTGAGAGAGAGAGAGAGAGAGAAAGTACAAACATAAACAAAAACGCACACACACATACATAAACAAAGAATGCACACACACATTGAGAGAGGAAAAGAGAGAGAGAGCATGCATAAACAAAAAACGCACGCATTGAGAGAGGAAAAGAGAGAGAGAACATGCACAAACAAAAAACGCACACATTGAGAGAGGAAAAGAGAGAGAAAACATGCATACGATCCAAAAAAACGCACACACATTGAGAGAGAAACTAATTTAACGTCGTAGGAAACTAATTAAAATTAAAAGACCTAAAGATCTAGCCGACGAGGAGTTGAACTCAAGACCTATTATTCAAGAGGGAAATGGCATAATCAATCTATCATACTTGGCATGGGTGATAGAAAGGTTATACCATTTATCTCTTTTTATTGGCACACACATCCACACACGCGCACACACACAAGAAGAAGAGAGTTATAATGTCGTAGGAAACTATCTTAAAAGACGTTAAAGATTAGGTTATATGTAGACTTACATTAAATTAGATTTAGGTTTATTTTTAACTAGATTTACGTTTATTTAAGCTAGATTTAGATTTACGTTATATTAGATTAGATTTAGGTCTCCATAGACTGCGATGCCTGCATGAAGCGGGTGAAGAAAGACCTCAATGGAATATAGGGTATTGCTGCCTTCACTCATGGTGGGCTCCGTCGTTCCAAAAGTACTGGTGAAATGTCTTCAGAAGATAGGGAAGAAGGTGGATCTTCAGGGCGGCAAGAGTCACTACATCCCCGACACAATGACCATCTAGACAACCTCTAGTCATTAGACTTACGTTAAATTAGATTTAGCTTTATTTTTAGTTAGATTTACACTTATTTACGTTAGATCGATTCCACACAAGAATTACTTACGGTTTAGGGTTTAGAGTTAGACGAACAGTGAAAAGATCTACTGTGAAAAGATGTTAAGATGAAGTGAAGTGCTACAGCTAGAGAAGAGGCAAAGGGGTTTTGTCCACTACATGTAGTATCATGTAGACGTGGGTGTGTAGATTTCTTGTACCCACAAATATAGGTATTGACCAATAAAGACGAGATTATAACTCGGTGGTTCTGATCTCCGTGCACCTCTAGACCGAGGTGTGCGGGGATTGGACATGACTAGAGAATGTGAGGTAAAGAGAGAGAGAGAGAGAGAGAGAGAGAGAGAGAGAGAGAGAGAGAGAGAGAGATAAGACGAAGAATTCCAATAGAATATTAAATTTGTTGTCCAGGTTATAAGTTTTTTATCCTCATTATGAGTAGCGACGAGGATGTGGGACCGTCCAACCGAAACACCTATCTCTCAACGAGGGTCTTATGTCCTTGTAATCAATGCAAGCATGCTGTGCGACGGACAAGACGTGTTTCTTTGCAGCACGTTCGCGAATTTGGCGAGTTCGATCCATCTATTATAGATCGAGTTGTTTCCAATTATAACTCGTCGGACTCTGACGCTGGCCAACAAGCAGCAATCTTGCAACCCAATAGACGTGTTCGCAGGCGCTTTGGTCAAGCAACATATGTGAGGCCACAAGATGTAGCCTCTGACAGCTCGGGGGATGATCTTGCAGAGCACATTCCCAACGAGGCAATGTTTGAGCCCGAGATTGATGAAATGATCGAGATGATCATGGATTCAGAAAGGCTTATCTATGATGATATGAAAAGTGAAGCCGATACGCCATTGTATAATTGAGCACGTATGTATGTAAAGTGGATTTCACAATATGAGGATGCAAAGCAAGAGCGACAAAGGGCACGAATCGAGTGGAGACGCGGAAGACGACCACCGATGCACTATCCAGCGGTTCTGGAGAGCCTACCAACCTTCATGAGCTTAAGATGGTTGCACAACCAATTGAAAAGCGCACAACAATGCGGTGACGAAGTGACTGAAGAAGAGTGGGAGTACTCTCAGGGTTGTGCGACCAAGGTAAGTTTGCAATGTACGACTAGCAAGTGACTTTATTTATAAACGTTTGAACGGCCACTCATAATCTTTGTTCGTTGTAGTATAAGTCATACACAGCAGCATGGTGTAAAGGTCGACATTTTAGGGTGGAACGAATCGACAAAAAGCGTTTTACTCAAGATTGTGGAATCATGGCAAAATTTGAACAGTCTAGTCGACGACGTTCCTCTGATGCAGATCCTGTGGTGGCAGAACTCACTTACTTCGGCACGCTGCAAGAGATTTTGAGGATCGATTATAGAGGATTTTTTGTCGACTTGTTCGACGTGCAATGGTTCAAGATAATCATGGAGGGTCGCAACGCTACTGTGCGTAGAGGAGAGTCTGGTTTTCTTGAGGTGGATTCTACTAAGAAATGGACTGACCTAAGAGACACTTTCGTACTACCCGAGCATTGTGAACAACTAAGTATGTAAAAAGTTAACATCCCCCTTTTACAAGTTATGTGCTTGAAAGCTCTCATGTAAGTTATGTGGCTCTGGAAGGTAATATTTCATCCTACAAAGTCTACATCAAACTGGTGGTATGTCATAGAGGTAGCCCCTCGTAGTGCAAGGACGTATGAAGGCTACCATGTGCCAATCACAACGACATCAATGGAGGAGATCAGAGAAGATGCTCAATCAGAAGCCGCTGCGGTGGTGCCAGACGAGCATCAAGATGCTACTACTCTATATGGGGTGCATGCAGAGGAGCTACAAAATGAAACATAGGATATGTGTTTAAACGGAGAGCTCTATATAGATATAGGAAGTTATGCTGAGTTATACGAGGATGAGAGAGAGATCTCTTAAAGCCACAAATATTGTATTTGAACAATTTTGCTCTGTGTTGTAAAAGCTCTGGCTCTCTAAGTACCTTCCATGGTGTAAAATGCTCTTTTCTACTCGCGCTCACATCTTTTTATTGAAAATTATGAGTTTTCGACATTATATGCGTCATTACGTCATTGTATTTAATGGTCTTTGCGTCATTGTCTACTCTATTCATTCAATATTAAGTTTAAATATTCGTGTGTTTAATGCAGGTATGGATGATGAGGAGTTTCTTTCTTCTTTGTCACCACAGCAGAGACAGTGGTACGTGGAGCGTCATCGCTCTGGCGCATCATCGCGCGTTCCTATACCATCCGCATCTCCCTCTCTTTCGGAGCATTCGGCGCGCTCCGAAGCTTCGGCGTCGACGAGACGAGCTTCACACTCCTCTAGACACCGACGCTCTAGTGGTGGCGGTGGCGGTTGTTGTGGGGATTCCGCCACCGATGCCTCCACACCGCCTCGTGTTCGACGAGGCTCTTTACCCTCCCCTTCTTTGCCCTCCCCCACACCAGCCACAGCATCGCCATCTACGCCAGGTTTTGCACGGCTGACTGTTCCTAGAAGCTACACACCTCTACCTACTCCGCCAGGAGCCACCCCACTCGACACTCCTCGCTTCGGGGCCCAGACGCCGGTGGAGACACCTGACGTCCGTACCCCCATCGACACGCCGCTAGAGACCCCTGCCGGGACACCGAGGTTCACACGTCACCGGCCAGAGGGCTTGCCTTACTCCGTCGACATCAGCGGCGGCATCATCATGGATGATGACGGCAAGAAGGTGATCTCGCGCATGCGTGGTCTTTGCTCTCAGCTGTTTAGACACTACATACTAAACAAATGGAGTGAAGTACCAAGTGATTTAAAAAATAGAGTCATCAGCATACTTCATGATGAGTTTCCCGTTCCAACACGGGATCATCGCTTCAATGAAGACCTGATGAAGATTTGAATGCGCGAATACTACAAACACAAGCGTTCCGAAGTGCAAAAAGCAATGAAGAATGGGTGAAACAGGCCAGATTGGCTGGCCAAAGAAGATTGGAAGAATGCAAAGAAAGCAGCGCGCGAGAATCCCGACAAGTGGAAGCAACAAAAGGATGCAGCCAGAGCGCGAGTAGAGGCAGGGAGCTCGCACCACTTGGGGAGCGGTGGATGGGTTCTAACATAATGAAATCTTTGTATGTTTTGACAGTGGTCGATGACAGGACGTGATCCCACACCGTACGAGCGCGAGTACGCAGGCAGGAAGGGCTTAAACGCCCTTATGGACATTCTCAGTTCTCGCGGCGGCATGGTTAGTATTAGGGTTTACTCTTTTTTATTTTTTGTATTGTTTTATAAATGTCGTTATATGTTTATACTTACTGAAAGCTGTCTTATTGTCTTTTTTTGCAGAATCCGACAGATACGCCGCTTGGACGCGATGAGACGTCTGACTAGACGACGTCAGTTTAGCCGTAGCTATATAGCATTAGTTTAGGGTTTCTCATAGCTTATGTATCATGAGACGGATTTTATACGTCTTTTTGAACCATGTATATTATTACATTTGTCACCGCAGTTCCTTTTGCCAATCAATTCTTTATGCCTATGATGTTGTACAATTGTCATTATTACATTTGCCAATCAATTCATTTTGCCTATGATGTGTACAATTGTCAATTTTGCAAACAATGCGTCTTGTGGGTGACTATTTTGGGTCTATTATCTACCTTTGCACTTTTTTTAAAAAGTGAATCAAGTACAATATGGTTGATGTGTGGCAGAGCATTCAATGCCCTGCCACCAAAAAAATATTCTCTCAGGCGTCGCTATGAGCGTCGCTATTTATGGCTCTGTAGCGTCGCTATGAGCGTCGCTATAGTCTTCTGTGTAAACGTCGCTATAGGCGTCGCTATATGCGTCGCTATATAGCGACGCTCATAGCGACGCATATAGCGACGCCTATAGCGACGCTCTCGTAGCGACGCTCGTAGCGATGGTTTTAGCGACGCCGGGGGTTATAAAAACCCAATGTATTTCCATCGCTAACAGCGTCACAAGAGCACACAACCTCTTGTAGTGATAGTGAGTGAGAAGCAATCATATGTTCTGATCACCAACCCATTGAAGTTAACTAGGGAATTTATCTTAAGTCCTACAAAAATCCCTAATCTTATTTTTATGCAACAAAGCGTAAGAAATGACTGTTTTGATGAAAATGTACTCGTCCATCAACTTTGGAGGCTTGGTGTGACCATAAGATGATAAATTTTATAAGTTTCTTATTTTTTCCATGAGTACTAGGTCTTGAACTATAACCTCATGAAAGGATTTTACAAAATGAGTGGATCTACTATGGTTTTGGAAGTTTTATTCAAAACCCTGAAAGGACACTTTTATGTCCTGTTAAGTTACCAACCTAGTGTTAACCCAAATGGCATAACGCGATAGGCAAATATACCCCATTTTTTTGCAAAAGCAATTTTATGCTAATCTTTTGGGTCAACCAAAAGTTGATTGTATCCCGAAAAGCCGTCTAAGAAGCTGTAAGCTTCTTTTCCTGCCACTCCTAAAAAATGCTTAGTTATCGAAAGAGGAAAGTTGCATCTAATGGTAGCTGCATTCACCTTTTTTAGATTAACACACACTAGTAATTTCCCATTCTTCTTAGGTACTACCATGATTGGAGACACCCAAACTGTGTGTTCAATTTCGTAAATGAATTCAACTTTCTTTAGTTTTTCAATCTCTTCTTTGATCTTTCTGGCATATGTTTCATTATAAGTGTAGGGTCTCTGTCTACTTGGTTTTGCATCATCTTTCATGGGTATAGTATGTTGACAGATTTCTAGATCAACACCCTTGAGATCCTTGTAAGACCAAGCGAAGATATCCCGGTATTCTTTTAACAAGCTTAGCAAAAGCTTTTCTTCTTCTTCTATTAGGTCATTTGCAATGTAAGTAGGTCTAGGCTCTTCTCTTGGTTCAGCCAAGTCTACCCTTTTAGCATTTTCAGGTCCTTCGTAAGACTCACCTTGCCTCCGTAGTTCCCTAACAAGTTGTTCATTTATGATTTTCCAATCTTGGAGAGTATACTTTTTGTAATGGGATGGAACATGCATTACATCCTTACCATCCTTTTTCGTGGTTTCCATTTCGGTTGTGTATATCTCCTTTAGATCTTTTTCAACTCTTGCTATTTCTTTTTCCGCTCGACTCTGGTCATGAGTGGTTTTTTATCGTGAGATTTTTCTTGAGTACCCTTCCTTGCTTTCTTCAATGTTTGAGACGTTTTTGAGTTTTTCTTTGAAGGATATCTGCCAGTTATTTTGCCCTCGACGCAATCATTAGCATCTATTTGGATCACGAATTGTGTTTTACTGGAGACTGATGTCATAGATTGTGTTTTCACAATATTGGTGTCTCTCTTTCGTCTATACCATTTTTGTCTTCTTGATTTCTGGTTTGGAAAGACAAAAAAAAATTCCTTCCCTCCCCTTAAGAGTAACTGAGCTCTCATACGCTCTTTTTCTGACCCCAAATCTTCTTAGGTAGCTAAGTGTTCATCTAACTCACCATTTGCATCGTAATAGGGGTCAGGAAAGACTTGTTGAGCTTTCATCAAGTCCTTGAACACCATTTTAGATAATTTGGGAAAATCCCGTTTCCCAAATTCTAAACGTGTATGCTAGGATTTTGTTATTTTATGATTTCTAAGCTCTAGTTGCCTTTAATTTAGATAAATTATCATGATTGTATCAATCTATTTTAATTTCTCTACTAGAAAATTTAAGAATAAACCTCCACTATAGTTTTTGGAAAGAGGATTTGTATAACATCAATGCTTTTCAAAATTCAACAAATGCTTCTAGAAGTATCTTCTCAAAAAATGAGGTGTCAAAAAAACCAATTGATATGATTTTAAAGCAGCATATAGATTGATTATAGCATTTAAAAAAGATAATATGTAAAGGTAAATACTATTAAACACTCTTGTCATAATTTGGTGACCTTAATCCATGTATAACAAAATACTTGGTCATGGTTTTGTAGCATGCTATCAAGTTTTAAATAGACGATAATTTAAACAACATTCAAACTAATATTTCACACTTAAAAAGTCAAAACAATACTATATAGTATCCTATGGCTATAAGACCATGAGATGCCATCTATTGCACCTATGGCCTTAAGGCCATATGGTGCTCTTTGTAGACATGTCTATGACTTTAAGATAATCCAAAATATGTCTCTTTATGACCTCAAGGCCATAGGGTTAGGATTGTTAGCTGGTCCCAACGTATAAAGAGATCTAGTGCTTCAAAGCCATATGAGACTTTATTTATGTGCCACCCTATGTTCCTAAGGCTGTAGGTTGTCTTAGGGCCACAAGATGTTGTTTATGCCAATAAGAAACCCTTTTATGCTCTATGTTGGCACTCTATGTCCCCAGGCGCACAGGTGTGCCTCGTATGCTAGCTAGAAACCCTTTATTCTATATGTTGTCGCCATATGCCCTTATACCATAAGGTGCCCTCTGTGCTAGTAATAAATCCTCTATACTCTGTGTTTGCACCCTATGGACCTAGGGCCACAAGGTACCCTCTATGCTAGTAAGAAATCCTCTACGCTCAATATTGAGACCATGTGGCCCCAAAGCCATAGGATATCCTCTATGGTAGTGAGAAAAACCCTCTATGATCTATGTTCACAAACAATTAAAAAATCTAAAAAATACTATAGAGTATCCTATGGCCCTAAGACCATAAGATGTCATCTATTGCACCTATAATTCCATTTGGTATTTTATTTAACTATACAAAGTTAAATGAGACACTTACTTAGATAAACTATCATAATTCTAACTTTGAATTTATTTCTTAACATAAAACTACAATATAAAAACTCCTAATATAAGTTTGTGCCAAAGAATCAATGTTAAGATGAATATTGTTTACATCAAGTACATGCTTTAAAACTTCACTCAAAGGTTTTAGAGATGGTGTCTCAAAAAAAGGAGGCGTTTAGAAACACTATTTGATGTGAATAATAGGAATTGCATGTATTGATTATGTCAAAATAGTATAAAGTATAGACATAAAGATTACCACCAACTTGGCAGTTTCATAAAAATGATGGTCTTCATCGCATGTACAATAAAGTACTAACTAGAAAGAGTATGATATCTCCAAGATTGAGGGTGTTCAAAAAACACCGTTTTCTAACACTACCAAATGTCAAGAATATTCTGATTGTTTGGATCACTTAATAAAGACAATTAATAAGAAGAAAAAGTTAACAATACCATAGAAGCATCAAACAATGAAACCAAAGAACTTGAATGAGAGAAGTCTCCTCACAATAGAATGCACTTCATTAAAAATATAGTTTAAAGATGTTTCAAGATATCCCACAACATTCCATCAAGTTTAAATTTTGAAAAGTACACAATGCCAAATACTTGGTAGATGCTATTTAGAATACTTAACGAGTACACTTAAGGTGGCCTCCTTCTCTTGAGATTTTGAGTCATTTGAGACATATAACATTGCATAACATAGTGAGTCTCAGGATCAGGATGGAACATTACAAAATTTCTTATGGTATAGTCTCGCTTGTCTTTAGCATACAACCATCCACATAACCATGGAACAATTTCATCTTTTAAAAAACTTTGAAGCAATTGAGTAGTTTGGCTCCAAAACTTTGGAAAAATCATATAAGTTCCTTGCATATTCCACATCACTCGATATGGACTATCATCAAATATGATAGTGTTGCCCCCATCTAAATAATCAAATATCTTCCATATGGTCGAAAGATTTTTGTGATAGGCTCTTTTGTAACCGATCATGAAATTTGAATTTTGGCAGCACCGACTATCCATAATCATCTTGAAGTTGTGACTTTGTGTAGGAAAACAGGTTTTGATTATGTGTTGAGCTTTTTGTAAACGATGGCAGCTCCAAATCCAAACCTCAAAGAACTGAAAGAAAAATCTTAAAAAATACTCTGCATCTTGACGCACCGCATACACCTCATTGTTATCTTCTACAATGCACATGTACTTGGTCCAGTTTGGCCTTGATTGAAGCTCAAATGTTGCAAGAAACACACCCTCTAAATCCAAGATCAGCGTTCTTTTGTCCTGTTTGAAAGATGTTGGTAGATAATGAAACCTTTGCTCTTGGTTTGGGTGATATTTGATGTAATATGAAAGGGAGCTCCTCTATTTTGTGATAATCTAATAGCAAACATTTTTTCTTACAAGCCCTGAAATGATTTTAAAAAAAAGTTAATATAGAGATCTTAAGTGTGTTGAAGACCTTAGGGACATAGGGTGCTAATTTGTGGTTACACTTAGTAAGTCCTATGCAAGAACACATGCCAAACTATGACCCTATGGCCTTAGAGTCATAGGGTGTTGAGACCATAAAGTGGAATTCCCCCAAGGTTATAGAGCATGATTTGACCTTATGAGCATGTAGATTGTCCTTGATGGCACAGTGAACTCAAATTTCAAAGCAAGCAACTATAAAAGCTTTTTTAAAAAAATCATTTGGCACATGAAACTCAAAAGTTACTTATAGTATTGAAAGACAATTTAAAAAACTATTAATCATTTACATCTTCATATATCTTGAAACCCTAAGCACTCTAACAAAGTCTCTGAGTACATAAGGATCTTTGTAAATGACAAAATGTTACAAAATATTGCTCCATCATTTCTTGATATAGGGCTATTTGAGATCATACTGAATTTTTAGATGCTTTATATAATTCCTGGCTTCATGCACTTTGATCACAAGCTCCTTGTATCCCAATTTTTGGGCAAGCATGATTGCTTCTGTACCTTTCAAGGCTGATAATGATTTGATATTCTTTAAGACCCTTACTTTTTCTCGTTCACGTGCTGAAAGTTTCTTGTCTTGACTTCGAGTGGACATTCCACTAGTGCTAGATGTTGTAACTTTCTCATCGTGAAGGGGACGAGAAACTTGTGGTAGCCTTCCCGTGGAGTAGGTTTTTCCTAGAAAAATTAGATTTCTCTCCTTCCACTCTGCAACAACCTTGTGTATACGGTTATAAAGCTCATGACCTTGAGCAATGGGTGCTTGTCCATATAAATGAGACCTTGTAACTGTGTGATGTCATTAACATGATTGAGAGCTTTGATATATGGTAGCAGCTCCCCAAGGAGGATATTATCCTCCTCATCATCAACATTAAATGATGGTGGAAAAATACAATTCAATGCAGGATTCACACATCCCTTTAATGGTTCATCATCTACAAGAAGCAATCTTCTTGCATCAAGCCCAAAATTTGATGATGCAATAGCCAATGATTTGAAAAGTGCTTCTACTCCTGGATTATCTAAGCGAGTGATCCTTGATTCTACTCATGGTTGACATTGGCTTTGCCCCCAGATCATAAAGAATGGAAATTTTTCTTTAGCTTCCTTTTCTAAAATCTTGATGATGTCCACAACATGCATGTCATTAGCATCTGACTATATCCCTACATTGAAATTGATAAGTAGAGCCTTTAAAAACTCAATGCATCCTAGACGAAGAACAATATGTTCATGTCCAAACTTTAAGCTCTTCATTTTCTTGGACTTTTGCCAGCATGTCCTCAGGAACAATCCACACAAGCTCACTATTATAGTCAGCATTGGTTTGTTGGTGGATGGAAGGTTTGACTCACCATGCACTTCGATTTCCAAATCCTGGGGTGCTAAAATATTTGTGTTGGATTCTCCTTCTGGCGTTGCACATGTTCTGGAACTTCCATTGCCTTCTACTTCCATTGTGGTGTCATGCAATCAAATTCCCAACTCTTGGGCTACTACAATATTTTCATTGGATTCTTCTTCTTGCCTTGCACATGTTCTGGAACTTTCACTGTCTTCTTCCATTGGATTACTCTTTATAATTATCTCCACCCGTTGTAGCAGTTGACCTTCAAAGGCTTGTATATTCTTGTCATCTTTGTCAGAAACTCTTTGGTTGACATGGAGATTGATAGAATCTTTCTCAGTAGGGTCAATGGCATTAGAATCCTCTATACCAACAATCTCGAGTAAAACTTTGTCAGCCACAATATCTTGTTGAAGGACTGCAAGTTTAAAGAACACCTAAGTTTAGATTCCAAAGTATCTACATTTTGATAACTCTTTTTTGTCACACTCTTAGAAAAACCTAATCGCAAATAGAAAATTCACTAACTGACAACACATCTACAATGAATTTATTTTTATGCTCCTTATTGTCTAGAGATTTCTAATCTTTATCTAGCTACATTAGTTCTTTTTCCATGATGGTGACGCTTAGAAGTATACTTGGAGAAACATTTATGCCTTTAAGCTCTAGAGCACAAGTCTCATTTTCTATTGCCATGATCTTCTTGCATTGGATGATTTCGTTGACTAAGTTTTTTATGGACTTCAGGCCATACGTTTCTCTTTGTAGATATCTCTATGACTTTAAGATAATCCAAAATATGTCTCTTTATGGACTCAAGGCCATAGGGTTAGGATTAATGGGAAGTCTCAACATATAAATAGATATATGGATTCAAAGCCATATGGTACTTTATTTATGTGTCACCCCTTGGCCCTAAGGCCATGGGTTGTCATAGGGCCACAAGATGCCCTCTATGAGCACTAGTAAGAAACCATATATGCTTTATTTTGGCACCCTATGGCCCGAGGGCCACAAGGTCTGCCTGTTATGCTAGTAAGAAACCCTTTATGCTACATGTTGTCACTCTATGGCCTTTGGGCCATAGGGTGTCCTCTGTGCTTGTAACAAATCCTCTATGCTCTATGTTTGCACCCTATGGACCTAGGGCCACAAGATATCCTCTATGGTAGTAAGAAATCCTCTATTCTCTATGTTTGCATCCTATGGACCTAGGGCCACAAGGTACCCTCTATGCTAGTAAGAAATCCTCTATGCTCAATATTGAAACCCTATGGCCCCAAGGCCAGAGGATGTCCTCTATGCTAGTAAGAAAAACCCTCTACACTCTATGTTGGCACCATATGGAGACTTGAGGGCCACAAGGTACCCTTTATAACGCTACTAAGAAACCTTGTATGCTCTAGGGAAGCACCAAATAGCCCCTAGGCCACAAGATTCCCTCTATGCTAGAAAGAAAACCTCTACACTCTACATTGGCAATGTACAACCCTCGGGCCATAGGGTGCATCAAATGGCTCCTAGGCCATAGGGTGCCCTCTATGCTAGAAAGGAAACCTTTGCGCTCTACATTGACACTCTATGGCCCCAAGGCCATAGGGTGCCCCTTAGGTCTAGTATGAAACCATTGAAACTCTATATTAGCATCTAAAGACCGTAGGCCACAAGGTGAGCTCTATGTTAGTAAGAAAGCATCTAAACTCTATGTTGGTAACCTATGGCCCAAAGGCCATAGGATGGCCAAGGAACCCTTTAGGAGCATTCCCCACAAAGACCACTTTATGGCCCCATGGTGATTTAGTGGCCTAGGTGCCCTTCTTAAGACTCTTTTATTTTTGTATCATATGGCCCCAGGGAAATAAGCTATCCTCTATGCTATCAGAAAACTGTTTATGCTCTTTGTTGGAATCATATGGCCCCAAGGCCATAGAGAGCTCTCTATGCTAGCAAGAAACCCTCCATGATATATGTTTGCACCCTATGGCACCAAGGACACAGTGTGTCCTCCATGATAGTAAGAAACCCTCTATGCTCTAAGTTTGCACCCCATTTGACTATGTTGACACCCTATGGCCCCAGGGCCATAGGGTGCTCCCTAGTGCCACAAGGTGCCCTTCAACCTAGGAAGAGACCCTTTATGCCCTAAATTGGTACTCTTTGGCCTCGGGATCATAGGGTGCCTTCTATGCTAGTAGGATACATTATATGGTATAGGTTTCCACTCTATTGCGTAGGGCTAAGAGGTTTGCTCTATGAAGAAACCATGTATACTATATGTTGGTAGTGTATGGTTGTAATAGGCATGACTGCCTATTACAAGACTGTGCTCACAGAAATGCAAGAGAGAGAAGCACCGCACAACATTAGAGAGAGAGAGATATAGATGTTCATGTCTGCAGCCATAACTGATTACATTGGTTATTGTTGAATGAATACAAAGGTCACAAGAGGCCCTTCATATAGGTTATCAATGACTCCTCGCTCTTCATGACTCATGCCTCTTGGCATCCCCCCATTCCAAGGTAAGGTTCCCACCATACAGCCAAGGCATCCTAATGGCTAACACTTGGCATGCACGGTGGACATGTGCGAACTCACAATGTTCATGAGTCCCTTGTTTAGAAGTCAAGGGCCTTATGTGTATGTGCTTTGGTTTAAAAGGATTTTATTGTTATTATTTTATTTTATTTTTGAAGCTCCAGCAAATTGCGGGGTTCATCCAGCATGTGGGAAGTTTAGGCATAGTCACACTATGAGTTCTCTTTAGATTGCGGCATTGAATTATCATGAAGGCAGGAAGATGATTGCGGTGTGTGAGGGGCGAATGATTGTAACAAGTTTCAAATGGATGCTTACTTGTCGATACGGTCATACTTGAAGATTCCAGCAAATAATCAATATTGTGGTAGGATTATACTCAACCTAGTTTTTTGTCAAGCACTGCTGCGGTGTCCAAGAGATGAAGAATGATGCGGTTACGGGGACATACCAGATCAAAGATCGGATGGAGCGCCTTTATCTGACATCTAATTCATGTAAGGAGGCTTTTCAGCTTGTTGTGGTGATGTGGCGAAAAAGATAAGGATGGATTATGATTTCTTTTCAAATTTGTTATCGAGAATTGCACAGATTCTGACCCTTGTCGACCACAAGAACCCCTCCGACTTCTTGTTTCTAAAATTGGAAGCACTGAACCAGTGTTCAACTTCATCGATACTTCAGTATGGAACATTGTACTGAAGACCTTGAAGAAGAAGTCTGAATCAAAGCAAAAGAGAGATTCAAGAATCTGATTATCACCCCCGCAAGCACATCTCTTCAGCAAAGGGGAGTCTGCTCCGTGCTGGTTGGTAGGCTGTAATAGGCATGGCTGCTTATTACGAGACTGTGCTCACAGAAATGCAAGAGAGAGAAGCACCGCACAACATTAGAGAGAGAGAGATAGATGTTCACGTCTGCAGCCATAACTGATTAGATTGGTTATTGTTGAATGAATAAAAAGGTCACAAGAGGCCCTTCATATAGTTTATCAATGACTCCTCGCTCTTCATGACTCATGACTCTTGGCATCCCCCCATTCCTAGGTAAGGTTCCCACCATATGGCCAAGGCATCCTAATGGCTAACAATGGCCCTAGGGATATAAGGAAACCCTAGGGCTATAGGGTGTCCTCTATGCTACTATCATATGGTCCAAGGGCCAGATGGTGACCAAGGTATCATGTGTGTGAGAATTCTCTACTATATATACAAAAGCCACTTTATGGCACTATGGCACCCCAAGGGCAACAAGGTGCCAATAAAAAGCCCTCTATGCTCTATGTTGGCACCCTATGGCCCCAAGGCCATAGGGCAGTCTTTATGCTAGTAAAATTCCCTCTATGCACTATGTTTACGTGTATACTTATAAGAAGCCATTTATGCACTATGTTGGCATCTTATGACCCTAGATCCATAAGATGTCTTCTGTGGTAAAAGAGAAATCGTACATGGGATATGATGGCATCCTATGGTCCTAGGGCCATAGGGTGTCCTCTATGCTAGAAAAATGTGTAAGTTAATATTGCGGTAAATATGCAATCCAATATACAAAATTGAATCATTATCATACATCATACATTTTTTGCTTTGCCACACAGTTGAAGGGGTCTTTGCCTTCAAATATCATCATAACATTCAAACATTTAAATGAAATTTTCAAGTACTTTAATTCAAAAATGCATTGATCTATTGGTGGATGGAAGGTCCGGCTCACCATGCACTTTGATTTACAGATCCTGGGGGGAAAAAGTATTTATGCTGGATTCTCCTTATGGCATTGCACATGTTCTGGAACTTGCATTGCCTTCTACTTCCAATTTACAAACTTAAACAATGGTTAAACATTATACAATCATTTCTTTGCAATAAAACTTCATACAATGTTCTGATTGCTACATGACAAACTAAAAAACTCTACTAGTCCTAGCTTCCCTCTATTGAAAAAAATTCAAGATATAAATTCCAATTCTCTACATCATCTAGAAGAGAAAAAAAATCATAGTTTGGAACAAAATACTCGCACTTTATATCTTTGAAAAAAATCTTGTTACAATTAAAGAACTAGATCTTCACATAATCCAAAGGAAAAATGCTTCAATAACCATTTATACTCGATGTTTACTATCTAAGCAAATAGTTGGCATTTACAAAAAATGTTGAATATATGTTTAATCTAGTTAGTTGCAATACAAAGATAATTATTTCAAATGCTTACACCATCAATTCACAATAGAAGAACTTACACCCAACAAAAAATGATCATACATCAATTGTTCAAACTATCATTTTGGAATTTTGAGGACTAAATACTTTTTAGTTTTTTCTAGCTTATTTCATTCTCAATAGAATATTAAACCTTAATCACAAGATAAGAAATATATGTCCCTAATGTATATGAGCACAAGATATAAGGCCAAAGAAAAATGTTTTTGAAACACTTAAAGAGTCTTTAGGTGACCTAGAATAACCAACCTATGGTCTAAAGGCCATAGGGTGTCATGTGATGTTTTATAAGATGTGCCCATAAGAGCTAGGTGATTTGCATCCATGGGGTGGTTTAAGTGCCCTTGTGGAGATTCTATGTCACCACCCTATGGCCCTAAGGCCTTAGGGTATCCCAAATGCTCTTGGATAACTTATGTTTCCTTCTAGAATAGCCCAAAACACTCATGTGCCCGTTTAGAGACTTTATGTAATCACTCTATATACATAAGATTGTGGGATGGCTGTGTTGACACCCTATGGCCTTAAGGCTGTAGACTAGCCCAAATGCTTATGTGCCCTTTTAAAGACTCTATGTAATCACCCTATATCCGTAAGATTGTAGGGTAGCCAAATGCTTTTGGGGGATTCTATGTTGACACCCTATGGGCCTAAGGCTATAGAGTAACCCAAATGCTTATGTGCCCTTTTAGAGACTCAGTGTGATCACCCCACATCTGTAAGGTTGTAGGGTATCCCATTTTCTTTTGGGGGATTCTATGGCCCTAGGGCCATAGGGTGTCATGTCTACAAAGAACTCTATGATCCTCAAGTCATAGGGTATTCTTCTCAAACCTCATATAATCAATTAACTTTAAAGTATTACATAATATATATCTTATGACCATATATAAATGTAGAATTCTATTTACCACAACATGTCCATATAATATCATACACTTAAGTTTAATTCATTTATTGTGAAAAAACTCAAACTCACAAGTTGACATTTTTTCAAAGAAAATAATTTGAGAAAAATAACGAGCCAAACATCAATGTTTTTAACATCATGGGTAGATTTGAGATGGGACAAATAAAATGAAATGACAGCAATAATAATCTAAATATCAGTAATGTAATATCATGGGTGGCTAGCTTAACCTGTTTCCTGTAGAATTTCTAGAATGGCCTCAGCACTTGCATCCAATGGTTCTTCAATTTCTTCTTCCTCTGAATCTTTGGCATTGACTTTCTCTGTGTTATCCACACCTGCCCACCTTCTAAGACCAAGGTCTTCTTCCACTATGGAATGGCAAAGAGATTCCAATTGCGTCATTTGATCACTACTACATGCAACTGATATCACCTTTCTTTGTTGTTGTAGTGCCTCTTTAGTCCCATAGCCTAATGAGAAGATGTCTATTACTTGATCATCTTCTTTGAGACAGATGCATTTGATTGTACGACGTACAAAAAAGGATTTGGTCGTGGTCATAGCATCATACTCGTCATCATTGATGCAGAGAGTATGCATTGGCTCCAACAGTGGTCTCTGATCCCACTAAGGAGCTCAAAGGTAGAACGTGCATTTCATACAATTTAGCTTTTTTAGAAATTGCCTTCTCTAGGGAAGCAACATGCTGATACTTGACTAAGCCGGCAATTAAAAACTCTGATGGTTGATGTGCTACCCTACATACTCCATCAATTACTTTACCAAATTGGGCAGCACTCAAACCACTAAATGTAAGACTTTTGTGTGTTGTATCTATGATGCAAACACAAACATGAATTTTAGAGCTATTCTCACTGCATATAAACTCAATGCTTCCAAATTCTTTCCAACACACTTGATTTCCCATGGTAAAATGAATTGCAAACTAAAAGTGCCATTATTTTGTGCAATGATCTAGTGCACATATCCCCTAGTGATCTCAGGAATTGGTTCTTTTTCCTTTCCTTTTTGTAGTAGGAGATTTAGCCATTGCGTACAACTTGTGAAGAGAGATTTGTAAATCTCATGTGTAATGTTATAATGAGACTTACATTTATCCCATGAAGTAACTGCTATTGCTGATGGATCTATCTCTTTAAATGCCATCAACATTTGAGGCTCAAAAACCCTGGTCTTCTTTAAGACCGTTGCATGTGCAATGAGGTTGACCATGCCCGCTTGATGTGGTTGCTTCACTCAATAGATCTTCTTATCTATCAGCTCCTATTGTAGGAGCTTGGCATCAATATCTTCTAAACCATTTAGGCATCTAAAGGTTGTTATGCTTGGTTATTGCCCAGGAGTAGTTGATGACTGATGCTTCTCCAAGATGTTTATCCTCCACTGATCATAGATTTCATCATCGTACAAGACCATGTGTTGGCAAATGATTTATGGTTGAACACCATGTTTGCCATATTTACAAAGGCATTCAGAATAAAGAAAAGAAAATTAACTTTATTTCAAGACATATTTGTAACAAAAACAAGCATAGGGAAGTGGAACTTACATCCCAACCTGATCGACTCGGATGACCGAGAGGAACACCTACCTTAAGTTTTGTTGGTTTAGAATATGCAAGACATTGACTACAACCATTCTTCAAGACCTCCACATAAGGTTGGTGTTTCATTGTTGTTGTTATTCTCTCCATGTTCTCCATTTTGGAAATTTGAACAACAACCTCTTTCGGGGCGTCTACCAGTATCCTTGCAGTTCTACACTTGTAGAACTCTTTTCTCAAAGCATACTTAGTACTGTTGTTAAGCAAAAAAGCTCTAGCTTCTATGATGGAATACTGACCAGCTAGAATCCAGTAGTGGTATGTTGATAGCTTGTCTCCATGCACTTCAGCCGTTTGTAAAGGAATTTTTGTAATTGGGTAATACGGCATCAAGTCTGCTGCACTGGACACTGGCCTAGAGTGCCCTGTAAATTGCTTCAAGAGATATTTCGCATACACATCTGACAATGGTTTGCATTTATAGCCATCTGGTGCAAGGTTGCATTGCTCAACTGGGATCAATTGGGTAAATTGTATACCAAATTTAAAATAGTGTGAAATTCCGACGTATCCATCTAGCCCACTCTTAGAAGTTTTGGCAACTTCTTTATCATGATCTTTTTCTTTGGGCTGTATAATAGAATCCAACACAGCTAAGGATGCTGAGTCCACAACCACTGCCACTGAGGGGGTTCCAACTGTTAGGGTTGCAAGTCCACTAGAATCTCCTACTTCTTGAGTCTGTAAGGGTATAATTGAAAGATTTTCTTCGGCCACACTTTCTCCAAGTGAGGGAGTCTGAATCTCCTTGAGCGTCTTATATTGATTTGTTGTACCTGTGTCTTCATTCTTTTGCTTCTTATTCTTCTTTGTGCTGCTTAATTTACCTAAATATTGATTGACTTTCTTAAATCCCTCAATATATAAGTCTATAAAGTTTTCACTTGGAGTGTCGTCTTGAAGCTCCACCCACCCTGCTTTTGTCATTGTCACTCCTTCATAATCATTAGGAAAAATTTGGACTCACAAAGGGGCCCTTTAAAGAGTTTGACTTTACCTCTCTCTACCAAAACGGGCGCATGAATAAATTTTTGCAAAAAAACTCCAAAGTTGGCAGAGGTTTGATAGTTAGAATGTCCTCTTCAAGCTCTATCTACTGATATATAGCACGCCATGAGATTCCTCATATATTAGAAGATTATTTTTTTGATTCACTTAGATTCCGACAGAGTTGTCACATCATAGGTGAATCAAAAAAAGAATCTTCTAAAATATGAGGAATCTCATGGCGTGCTATATATCAGTAGATAGAACTTGAAGAGGACATTCTAACTGTCAAACCTCCGCCAACTTTGGAGTTTGTTTGAAAAAATTTATCCATGCGTCCATTTTGATAGAGAGAGGTAAAGTCAAACTCCTTAAAGGGCCCCTTTGTGAGTCCAAATTTTGCCTAATGCAACCTTCACCAATTTTTGAGCAAAGGCCACAGGCTCCAACAAGTAGGAGTCACCATTGAGTAGTTTTACTCCAAGGCATGGAGACATTTCAAGATCTGAACAATCTTTCTTTATCTCCTTGACAATACCACAATCCTTGAAGGGCAACTGCTCTTTATCTTGAAAGAAAAAGTGGACTTTCTCATCACTTCCACCATTTGGTAAGTGAAAATCTAGATACCAAGAACTTGGTGTTGAGCCTGTTGCATCAACTAAATTTAACTTTCTCTTCTGAGAAATTTTCTGTAAAAAGAATGACATATATTTAGACAAGATGGATATTATTACATCCATGTGGACCTAGGGCCATAGAGTCCCCTCTATGTTAAACCATGTGGTCGTAGGTCCAAAGCGTGCCAAAAAAATAGTTCTACAAGTGTACCTGGACCACTCTATGATAGTGTGATCACATGTTCTCTTATGACATTAGAGGACCCTCAAAGAAGTATCCCTTGAATGGCCTAAATACCCCTTTAGAGCCTCTACACCAACACCATATGGCATCATGTGGCCTGAAGGCCATATGGTCCCCTGCATGCTAGTAAGAACCTCTCTATGCTCTACATTGGCATCCTATGGCCCCAAGCCACAAGGTGGCCTCAATGATTTAAAGAAACGCTTCATGAGGGTTTTCTGGTAACCTATGACCCCAGGGCCATATGGTGCTCTCCATGCAAGTAAAAACCATTATTTGATCTGTATTGAGGAGACCTTGTGGGATGAAGTCCATAGGGTCCCCTCTATGCTAGTAAGAACCTATGTTTACTCTATAATGGCACCCTGTGGCCTGAAGATCATAGTGTTCCCTCTATGCTACTAAGAATCTCTTTGTGCTCTATGCTCTATGATCTATATTGAATTCCTATGGCCCCAAGACCACAAGGTGCCCACATTGTTTCCAAAAACCCCTCATTGTTTCGCTATGGCCCCAGGGCCATAGCTCTCTATGCCAATATAAAGCACCATTTGCTCTATATTAGCTCCATAAGGCCTGAAGGCCATAGGGTTGGCCTCAAGGGCCCCAAGGGTGATCTGTATGCCAATGAAAAATACTATTTTCTCTATATTGAGAAGACCTTGTGGGCTGAAGGCCATAGGAACCCTTCTATGATGGATTTTTGACAACCAATCCCCCTAGGTCAGGAGGTTCTATATGCTAGTAAAAACACTATTTGCTCTATATTGGCACCATGTGACTTGAAAGCCATATGGTCCCCTATATTCTAGTAAGAGCCTCTCCATGCTCTATACCTTTGGCCTGAAGGCCATAGGGTCCCCTGTATGCTAGTAATAACCTCTCTATGCTCTACACATCCGATGACCCCAAGGCCACAAGTTGCCCTCTATGTTTTGAAGAAACCCTTCAGGAGGGTTTTTTGGCAACCTATGGACCCAGGGCCATAGGGTGCTCTCTATGCTAGTAAAAACACTATTTGCTCTACATTGAGGAGACTTTGTGGGCTGAACGCCATAGGTTCCCCTCTATGCTAGTGAGAAACTCTGTTTTCTCTACGTTCACACCCTGTGGCCTGAAGGCCATAGGGTTCCCTGTATGCTAGTAAGAAGCTCTCTATGCTCTATGCTCTATATTGACTATAGGGTCCCCTCTATGCTAGTAAGTAACTCTCTATGTTCTACACATCCTATGACCCCAAGGCCAAAAGTTGCCCTCTATGTTTTGAATAAACCCTTCATGAGGGTTTTTTGGCAAAATATGGACCCAGGGCCATAGGATTCTCTCTATGCCATTGACGAGACCTTGTGGGCTGAAGGCCATAGGGTCCCCTCTATGCTAGTAAGAGCCTCTGTTTTCTCTACGTTGACACCCTGTGGCCTGAAGGCCATATGGTTCCTTCTATGAGAGTAAGAAGCTATCTATGCTCTATGCTCTATGCTCTATATTGACATCCTATGGCCCCAAGGCCACAAGGTACCCTCATAGTTACGTGAAAACCCTCATTGTTTTGGCACATTATGGCCCCAGGTATAAAGCACTATTTGGTCTCTCTATGCTAGTAAGAAATGATCTATGCTCTATATTGGGACCCTATGGCCTTCACGCCACAGGGTCCCCTGTATGCTAGTAAGAACCTCTCTATGCTCTACACATCTTATGACCCTAAGGGCACAAGGTGCCCTGTATGTTTTAAAGAAACCTTCATGAGGTTTGTTTTGGCAACCTATGGACCCAGGGCCATAGGGTGCTCTCTATGCCAGTAGAAAACACTATTGCTCTATATTGAGGAGACCTTGTGGGCTGAAGGTCATAGGGTCCCCTCTATGCTAGAACCTCTATTTTCTCTATATTGACACCCTGTGGCTTGAAGGCCATAGGGTTACCTCTATGGTAGTAAGAATCTCTCTATGCTCTATGCTCCATGCTCATAATTACGTAAAAACCCTCATTGTTTTGACACCTTATGGCCCCATGTATAAAGCACTATTTGTTCTCTCTATGCTAGTAAGAACCGATCTATGCTCTATATTGGGACCCTTTGGCCTTCATGCCACAGGGTTCCCTGTAACCTCTTTTTTCTCTATATTGACACCCTGTGGCCTGAATGCCATAAGGTTCCCTCTATGGTAGTAAGAAGATCTCTATGATCTTTGCTCTATGCTCTATATAGAGATCCTATGGCCAGAAGGCCACAAGGTGCCCTCATTGTTTCAGATGGAATGTAGGGCACCTTGTGACCCTAGGGAACATAGGGAATCCTATGGCCCTTGAGATTGTAGATTGTCACCCTATGGCCCTTGGACCACAAGGTCTTTAGATGGGAAAGAGGGCATCCAAGTGCCCAAGGGTGGCCTACGTACATAGGGTATACCATGGTGCATATTAACGGGCATCATGACAGCCCCATGCACCTAGGGCTCTAGGGCCATAGGATCTCCAAAAGGAACTTAGGGAATCATATGGCCCTTGCAATTGTACATTGCCACCCTATGGCACTTGGGCCATAGGGTCTTCAGATGGAACGTAGGGCACCTTGTGACCCTAGAAAACATAGGGAATCCTATGGTCCTTCAGATTGTAGATTGTCACCCTATGACCCTTGGGCCACAAGGTCTCTAGATGGGACGTAGGGAAGCCTGTGATCCTATGGCTCTAGGGCCATAGGATCTCCAAAGAAAACATATGGAACCCTATGACCCTTGAGATTGTACATTGCCACCCTATGGCCCTTGGGCCACAAGGTCTCAAGATGGAACAAAGGGCACCTTTTGATCCCATGGCCATAGGTTCCTTATGTTCCTTTTGGAGATCCTATGGCGCTAGGGCCATAGGATCTTCAAGAAGGAACATGGGGAACCATATGGCCCTTGAGATTGTACATTGCCATCCTATGGCCCTTAGGCTACAAGGTCTCTTGATGGGACATAGGGCACCCTATGATCCTATGTCCGTAGGGCCATATGTTCATTTTGGAGATCCTATGGCCCGAGGACCATAGGATCTCCAAAAGAAACATAGGGAACCCTGTGACCCTATGTCCGTAGGGCCATATGTTCATTTTGGAGATCCTATTGCCCGAGGACCATAGGATCCAAAAGGAACATAGGGAACCCTATGGCCCTTGAGATTATACATTGCCACCCTATGGCCCTTGGGCCAAAAGGTCTCTAGATGGGACATAGGGCACCCTTTGATCCTATGGTGCAAGGTTCCTTATGTTACTTTGGAGATCCTATGGCCCGAGGACCATAGGATCTCGAAAAGGAACATAGGGAACCCTATGGCCCTTGAGATTGTACACTCCCACACTATGGCCTTTGGGCCACAAGGTCTCCAATAGGTCACCTTTTAATCCTATGGCCCTAGGTTCTTTATGTTGCTTTTGAAGATTCTATGGCCCTAGTTCCACCCTATCTCCAAAAGGAACATAGGGAACTCTATGGCCCTTGAGATTGTACATTGCCAAACTAAGGCCCTTGGGCCACAAGGTCTCTGGATCAAACATAGCGCACCATGTGATCCTATGGCCATAGTGCCATATATATGTTTTGGAGATACTATGGCCCTATGGCCATAGGATCTTCAATAGGAACATAGGCAACCTTATGACCCTTGAGATTGTACATTGGCACCCTATGGCCAGCTGGGACATTGGTCACCCTATAGTACGATGTGAGACCACCCTATGGCCTTATGGTCATAGGGTGCCTTAGGGACATATGCTACTCTTTAGTATGAGGTGAAACCCTATGTAGCCACACCTTGTCTACCCTTCTAAAGATTCTATGTCTAGTTTTATTTTAGTGACTACAAATGAATTTTAAGAAACTATATTACACCATATGTTACAACACATATAGTGTACACTTTATTTCCCACATTTTTGCCTCTTTTTTTTTCCCATCCTCCTGCAAACTGAACCCTAGTCCATTCTCATACAACAGCGTGCTCTACTCGTCCTCTTACAACATGTGCTCAACTCCCCACAACCCAATTACAGGTATCCATAGTTTTAGCATTTTCTATAGTTATTGTTTTTTGTATTTGCAGGTTTATAATTTTTTTGTAATCAGAGATTTTTGCAGTTAGAGTTATATAGTTTTACAGTATTAGGTCACTTCTGAGGAGTTTTCTGTTTTACAGATTTAGGTCCCTAATAAGAGTTTTTCGTTTAACAAATTTAGGTCCCTAATTAGTGTCTTCTGTTTTACATTTTTGGGTCTCTAATTAGAGTATTCTGTATTATAGTTTTAGATCTCTAATTAGAGAATTTTCTGTTTTATAGTTCTACACTCTATAATTTTACAGTTTTAGAGATGTAATTAATGATTTTTTTAATTGTTTTAGAGAGAGGTGATTCACAACTTAGCTAAAACGTAATTAGATTAAGAACAATTAAAACCGAATTAAGCAAAAATATTAGGATTTCTACAGATTACCTGTGAGTAAATCTGTGTTTGATGAAGAGAGGCTGCAGCAATAGCAACTAGTCACTTAGGTGTGTTGAGGCCATGGCGATGATGGTAACAGATCTGTGTTTGGGAGGTCACGGCAGCAGTCCTTCTGTTGAAGGTTGTGGCAATGGCTTTGCGTAGATCTGTGTGCGTTGCAATGATGGCGTAGAACTCTATGCGTAGGGAGAGAGGGAGAGAGAGACAGAGAAAGACAAGCTAGGTTCTCTGTGTAGGTTTCGAGCAAGAAACGAGAGAGAGAAAGAGAGCGACAACGTGAAAAAAATTGTGGTAGAGATAGAAAGAGAGAGATAAGGCTAGTAAGGTTAGGTTAGAAAGTCAAAATTCGAATTTTGAATTTAGGGGCTGTTCTCACGGGGTTGCAGTCGAGATTACTAGAGTTCTAGGCTTTGTGCAAAAATGAGACATAGCTTATCGGCTCCGAAATTGAAAGAGCTTTTCAAAAAAAAAAAATGTTGGTGCCATGCTTTGTCAATGTCCATATCTTTGTAGTACGAGTGGAACGACACCCATGAAGCAAAATTTGACTCAGAATCAAAATTTGCATAGTAAAAAATACACTAAAAATAGCTAAATTTTATAAAAAATTATCTAGAAAACTGTGCGCTATTTTTTTGTCCGATATCAATAAGTGTATTTGAAAACCCATTATGACAAAGTTTGTCGTAGCGTAAATTTTTTTTTAATTAATTTCTATTTATTTTTAAATTGTTTTTTTTTTGTAATGCCACTTGCGGATATCCCTTGAATGGCCGAAATTATTATGAAGACACCTCAGCCACCCCCGAGCTCACACCATAGGGCGGCAATGTTGGAGGTCAAGGATCAAAGAGTGCACTCAGTTCCATTTGAAAATCCTATGTCCTAGGGTTTTCTTCTTCTATCTTGTGAGATCCTTGTGGCCCTACGTTGGCAATGCGAAAGCTTGTGGACCTAGGGCCATAGGATGGCAATGTATAAGCTTAACAGCCATAAGTTGCCCTATATTCCATTTGGAAATCCTATGGCCCTAGGGTTTAGGGGTGACAATGGATAAGCTCCAATACATAGCCCTATGTTCGAGTTGGAGATCCTATGGCCCTAGGGTCATGACAATGTATAAGCTCAAGAGCCATACGTTGCCCTACTTTCTAGTTGGAGATCGTATGGCTCTAGGGTCATGGGGTGGCAATATGTAAGCTCAAGGGCCATAGGGTGCCACATGTCCCATATGGAGATCCTACGGCCCTAGGGCTATGGGGTGGCAATGTATAATCTCAATGGCCATACCTTGCCTATGTTCCATTTGGAAATCCTATGGCCCTAGGGTAATGGGGTGGCAATGTATAAGCTCAAGGTCCACAGGATGCCACATGTTCCATATAGAGATCGTATGGCCCTAGGGACATGGGGCTGCATTGATATCTTGGCCAACTTTGACATCTTGGCCATAGGTTGTCTTTTTGTATGTTGTGAGATCTTGTGGCCCTAGGGCCATAGAGTGGAAATGTATAATCTCAAGGTCCATACATTGTCCTATGTTCCATTTGGAAATCCTATGGCCACAGGGCCATGGGGCTGCATTGACATCTTGGCCACACTTGAATTCACACCCTTGGGCTTAGGGCCATAGGTTGTCTTTTTGTATGTTTTGAAGTCTTGTGGCCCTAGGGCCATAGGGTGGCAATGTATGAACTCAAGGGCCATACGTGCCCTATGCTCCATTTGGAAATTCTATAGCCCTAGGGTCGTGGGGTTGCAATGTATAAGCTCAAGGGCCATACATTGCCATATGTTTCATATGCCGATCCTATGGTCCCAGGGTCATGGGTTTGCAATGTATAAGCTCAAGGTCCATACATTGCCGTATGTCTCATTTGGAGATCTTATGGCCCTAGGGTCATGAGGTGCCATAGGATGTATATATACTTGACATGAAACTCCGTGAGGTGATCTTGAGGACAACCCTATGGCCTTCAGGCCTTAGGGAGCTACTATAGAGCAAATGGTGCTTTATACCAACATAGAGAGCTATGGCCCTCGGGCCATAGAAAAACAATGAGGGTTTTTTGAAAACAATGAGGGCACCTTGTGGTCTAGGGGCCATAGGAAGTCAATAAAGATCATAGAGCATAGACGATAGAGCATAGAGAACAAAGAGATTCTTAGTAGCGTAGAGGGAATCGTATGACCTTCAAGCCACAGGGTGCTTCTCATGATACACCTACATACATACATGTTATGCTCTATGCTACGTAAATCAATATACTCTGCAAGCGGTTTTTTTAACAAATCTTCTTGCAGGTATGGCTAATTTCAATCATGGTGATAGAGTATGCATGTTTGTAGCGACACAAAAGGTTGCCATTGGGACTATATTTGAAATAAGTCCAAGTGCATATTGTTCTGGCATACTTATTGGGGAACGCAATGTATCCGTGTTAGTTGATTTGTGTTTTGAAAAGAAAGCACTCATCCCTTTTCCACAATGGATGCATTGACAGTGGGAGATGCTTTTCATAGTATTGTGAAATGGAGTAGTGGGTTGTTGCAACATATAAATGAGATGCAGTAAAAAGGGGCTTCTAAGCATGAGGCTGACAAAGCAGAAGGAGCACTGGATGCACAATGTAATGGAATGAGCTACAGAGAGGTTTGGAAGGATAAGAGGGTTCAACTTTGGGACGAAAGAAAAACACATGTAGTAGCCGAAGGGGTTGTCTTGTATGTGTGTCCCTTTGACTCTGTAAACTTTGGTGAGCTAGGTAAAGATAACATTGGTATTGGTATCGAAACATCCTATGCAGATAAGGCTACTATTTTTGCAAAAGCTAGTGTATGCCGCATTAATCTAGTTTGTTGGCCTATCAAGAGAGTGAAAACTATGGATGGAAAAGAATTGTTATGCTATGAGGATCTACATGCTATGCATGCGTTACAAGACACATGCATTGAATCATCTTATTTGGTAGAGCCTATTTAAAAAAAGTGGAAATATTGCTTTGTAAATAGGAAACCAAAAATGTCAGTGAAATCTTCTAAGAGATCCAATCAAGCATCCCTAGTATCTGTCTAGCTTGTTTCAACCATAGATTGTTGTTCCAAAAGGTGTTGTCAATATGCCAATCCAGATAAGCTCATGGCTATGCGCAATGAATTTTGGGGACAGAGTTTGCAAAATAGAACAAACTATGTTTATGATACAATGTTGACTGCATGGCGTGAAAACAAAACAACTACAAAGACATGCTATGTGTTTTCTTTTAATGGCAGTGAGGCTTGCAGTAGAGCTTGGTACGAAATTCATCGCATTCCAAAGACTTCATTTTATCGTTACCGTGAACATTTTGAGAATGGGGTTAGATACTCAATGCATGGTAATGATGGTGTCATGAGAAAAGGAAGGGACCATACAGAAATGGAAAGGGCATTGATGCGCTCTTTTGTTGATGAAAACGCGGAGAGAATTCCACATAACAGTAGAACCATGGAAGATGGTACTAGGGAAACTTTGCTTGCAATACCAAACACGTACAAGCAAGTAGACATTTTACATGATGTCAATAAAACACTTGACAATATGAGTCTCAAGCCAATGTCTAGCACGACATTCAATAGGATTTGGAATACAGAGTTTGCTAATGTGACATTGTCAAAAACAAGTGAGTTCTCCAAATGTGTTGTGTGTAGTCAGATAAAGTCTCAACTAGAGTCAACAAAGGATGACGAGATGATTGCACATTTGAAGGATGAACGTCGAATTCACATGTTGCAACAACAAAGTTGTAGGAATGTGTACTACACCTGGCATAAGTTCTCCTAGTTGCAAAAGGATAAGTATTTATGCATTATCCATGATAAAATGGATCAAAAAAAGACAGCAATACCTAGGTTGTGTGTGAACTCAAAAGATTATGTGAATGCATATCAATTGCAAGTATCATTAACAGGTATGATAACAGATGGACATGGTCATGGAATGTATGGTCACTTCTCACTTAATGGTCTATGGCCTTCAGATCCCAATGCTACAATTGGTTCCCTTGCATTATTCTTAGAGAATCTGGAAAGAATAGAAAACCATGGACTAGGAGATTTATGCCATGAGGGTATGCCACGCAGCAATGTAATGTTATTCAATGCATTGAACTGAAGAAGAGCTCTAGACCTCCAAAAAAAAATGAAGCAAGAGCGTGAGAGGAATGCATCAACAATGACACCACCGTTGGCCATCCAAGGATGTAATGAAGAGATTGTACACATACAATCAAATTCCTCTCAATCTGTGGTGGATACCATATCCACTCCTGTATTTCAAAAATTGCCTGAGAATCTTTTGCTACAGCTAGATAATTGTGTAGGAGATAATAAAAATTTATATTTATTTGCATGCTTATCCTTGTTAGTAGCAAAAGGAGTTTTCAAAACCGTGCATTCGGGATTCTTAATGGTGGTTCATACACATGAGGACATAGATGCAATATTTAGTAGGTTCTCAGAAAGATTGCGAACAAGATTGACATTCACTGTTCCACATCTGATGGAACATTTTCAAAAATGTGAAATCTGAGCTCCAACACCATTTTTGATGACACAAGTTCCCGACATTAAATCCTTTATGAAAGGGTACATGTGTGACGGAAAAGATGCTCTAGTCGGACACTCTAAGCCACTTCAATTTCGTTTCTATATGCAAGGTGAAGTCCCAGTAATGCAATACAAAATTCATCCCAAATCACCCGATAGGATGCCAAAGGAGTCGGAAATTGAGTTGTGGAAAAAATATGACCAAGGAAAACCAAAATTACCAACAGGCTGTCCAGATGTGGTACATATAGGAGACTATGTGAGAGATAGTCCACTTGTTATTCAAGGGATTAAGTCATATCTTGAATTTTGGAAAAGATGTTCTCTATTAAAAGGAAAGGACCATGACTCCACAAAATATATGTAGCCAGTTATCATTTATTGTCAAAACATAATCAATGAGCTTGAACAACCAACCAATAAACACATTGGTGAATATACAACATTTTTTCCAAAGACTATAGGGAGTCATCGAATGCAAGAGATAGAGGAAGACAGAGATGAGTTTCAAGGATATGAAGAATTGAATGATCACTATGTTGGTCCTCAAAGTGCAAGGCCACAAGAGGCCTTTAGGCCTCAAATTGATGTAAGAAAAGGGGATCTTGTTCTTGTGAGACCCACAGATCCTGACTATCCGATATGGCTAGGAGTGGCAAAGTCAAACGTTGATGTAGACAAATCATCTCCTAACTACAAGAAAGTTTTGATTTAGTATTGGGCACCAAAACATCGAAAAAGAAATCCCACAATCCAAGAACAATATGAGGATTGTTGGAAAAAGAGTTGGTGTTGCAATCTTGCTGACCCAAAGCGCTGGGAGTGTGTTGATACAATTGTATGGTCATGGACTCCAAGGGGTGGAAGAATTGCGGAAACAATCAAGATCCCATCAAATGTCGTGGAGAAGGCACAGACTAGCTTAATAGGAGAAATTGAATAGCATTTCATATCTTGCTCATTGTTTTATTTCCCCAACTTATGTATGATTTTATGAAGTATTTTAAACACCCACATAAAAATAAAAATTCATTGTCACGGGAACCGAATAATAGAGATCGATAGCAAAAGATAGAGAAAGAGAATCTTTGTAGAGTTTTGATATAACAGAGGAGCAATTGAATATGGGCGCACTCCGTTGTACGGAGCTCGAACCTCTCGACCACCCCCGAGCTTCAGTTTGCTTGCATGCAGCGTCTCACTCGCACTCGCACTCGCACTCGCACTCTCACTCTCACTCGCACTCGCACTCGCACTCGCACTCGCAGAAAAAGAGATCGATGAATGATCCCCAAACGCACCACCCGTCGTGCTTTTATCCTTCTTTTCCTCGAAAAGCCTGCACGATTTTCATACCAAGTATACCTGCGAGAATAATATAAGAACATGATCGCTAAGCGATCCGTAAAGGTTAGATTTCTATCATGACACTTTGCACAGATCCTGTTTCACACATTGATTTCTACATCGCCTACAAAATAGCCAAAATAACATACTCGTGCAACCAATTCAACATGATAATCAAAGTAAAAAAACATAATTATATACCTTCATAATCTCAATTTCCATACTCTACCATGAAGAAACAATCCACTTCTTGGTTGATAGCAGGGAGAACTGTATGATGTTGTAGGTCTGTCTGTCCCTGTGTACATTACACTGCTGCTGCCTTCTCTTTGTTTTCATCATAACTTTTACAAACAAACTCAGAACAGAGCGATCCAGGTACTCAAAACGTCGGGAATAGGTCTGGTCTACAAGGCATCGCGGACAGAATTTCAAAAACCATCTCTGTTTGGCTAAAAAAGCAACTTTTAGGTCGCGACTCATAAAACCTCTATTTTTGGATCTCCACTACTTTTTCAACTTATTTTAAGCCTACCCATGCATTTTAAGCTAAAACACATAAATATAAAACATTGATATTAATAAAAATCTCAATTTTACTATTCATAGACAAACTATCTGTTATTCATTAATCTTTATCAAATACGTCTTTAGTGTATTATTTAAAAACAAAGAATATATGTTCTCTCTTAATATCTCAAACGTATTCATATAAGCTCTATTTAATAGACTATTCAACAATCTTTCAAATCGTGCTAAACGAAAGATATGCCCTGCTACATTCTTTTCGACTTTAAGAACTTCAAAGATTAGTCCTATTACATTCTCCCCTTATCAAAATTAACTCTGTCCTCAGAGTTGGTCTAAAGAGAGAAAAATTCTCTTTGCAAAACACTAAGATCAACCCATGATGCATCCTCTACTGGATAGTTCTGCCACTTAACCAAAACTTCCACAATGTCTCTATTTCTCATATGTTTAAAACGCCTATCTAGTACTAAGTCTGGTTCTACAATCAATGGTCCGTCATCTTTCAACTTAGAGTTGTCGTCTAAAACATGATGCACATTAGGAACATACTTTTTCAATAAATTAAACTCACATAGAATACATGATGCACTTTAACATGAGAAGGCAATTCCAATTTGTAAGCTAATGAACCAATGAGCTTCAAAATTTTAAATGGACCAACAAATCGTGGAGACAATCTTCTATCATTTCCAAGAATCAAATGAGACTTCTCAGGAATAACCTTTAAAAAACCATATCACCAGTTTCATACTCCACAACGCGATGTTTCTTGTCATAATACGGTTTATGTCTCTTTTGAGATTCTCTAATATTCCCCCTGATTTTGGCCGACTCGCTATCCATTTTCTCAAGCATCTCACGTGACAGTTCTACCTTATTCCTCGAATTAAGAAAATGAATAGGTGTAGGATAGTTATAGCCATACATTGCCTCAAACGGAGTCATCCTAATAGATGAATGATATGAGCTGTTATATGCAAATTCAACCACCAAAGGCAGATATTCATTTCAATTAGATTGGTTTTCATTGACATACATTTGTAACATATCTTCTAAAATACGATTCACTCTCTCCGTTTCCCCATCTGTTTGAGGATGAAAAGCAGTAGACATGCGTAACTGGGTACCTATAGAGTCAAAAGTCGCTCTCCAAAAAGGAGAAGTGAACTTAGAATCTCTGTCAGACACTATGCTCTTGGGCATGCCATGCAAACGAAATATCTCTTTCATAAACAAGTATGCAATGGTCAATGCAGTATAAGTTATTTTTACAGGAAAGAAGTGAGCTTGTGTTGTGAGTCTATCTACCACCAAAAAGATCGAATCATACCCTCCACGAGTAGTAGAAAGTCTAATGATAAAGTCCATGGATATACACTCCCACTTCTGTAAAGGAATGTCTAAGGGTTGAAGGTCACCAAGTATCCTCTTATGTTCAATCTTAACTTGTTGACATTGAAAGCATTCACGCACATAATTCTTAACATCCAATTTCATACGCGGAAAAAGAATGAACTTTTAATCTTTTCATGTGTCTTATTCAATCCAGGATGACCAGAAAAAGGTGAATTATGACACTCATGCAGAATTTAACTCTTAAAAGCAGAATTTGCAGGAATACACAAGCGGTCATAATAATACAGATTTTCCTTATACAAGTGATATCTGTTCTCATACCTCTCACCAATATTCTCACGCAAGAATTTCAAAATAGGCATATAAAAGAATCATTTTCAACTTCAGCATGCATATCATCAATCAAATTGGATCGCACAACAGTCAACAAATTACCCATGGGCGTACGACTCAATGCATCTGCAACTTTATTTTCTTTTTCACACAAATACTTCAAATCAAAGTCATACTCAGCCAGCAATTCAATCCATCTTCTTTGTCTGTTATTTAACAATGGCTGAGTGAAAATATACTTCAAGTTTTGATGATCAGTACGCAGTTCAAATTTTACACCAAGCAAGAGATGACGTCAATGCTTCAATGCATGAACAACAACAAGCAATTCTAGATCATGTGTTGCATAGTTCAATTCATGTAGTCTTAATTTCCTAAACTCATATGCAACCACTCTTTCTTCTTGTGTCAAAACACAACCTAATTGTTAACCACTAGCGTCACAGGACACAACAAATGGTTTGCCCATCTCAGGAACTTTTAAAACATAATTTTCTGCTATTTTAGCCTTCAAGGTCTCAAAAGCAGTCTCACAGCTAGAAGTCTACACAAAACTCTTGTCTTTCTTGGTCAATTCGGTCAAAGGACTTGCTATCTTAGAGAAATCTTTAATGCGTGCTCTCTCATATTGTGCTAGACCCATAAAGCTTCTTACATCTCTTACTAACATAGTCTTAACTTTATCAAGATCAATGTGAATCCCCTCTTTAGAAATCACTCTTCCCAAATACACAATCTAATCCTTTGCAAAAGAATACTTACTTGCTTTGGCATACAATTTATGTTCATGCAAAACCTCAAATGTTTTCTTTAAGTGCAATGCATGATCTTCTTCATTCGTAGAATACACAAAATATTATCCAAGAATACCAGAATGAAGTCCTCAAGATATGGGTGAAAAATATTATTCATTAAGCACATGAAAGTTGTTGGTGCATTAGTCAAACCTAAAGCAAGAACTCTAAATTCATAATGTCCATAACGTGTATGAAAAGAAATCTTTGGAATGTCCTCGGCCTTGATACGGATTTGATGGTAGCCAGAACGAAGATCAACCTTTGAAAATATTGTGGCACCACTCAAATGACTAAGCAGTTCATCTATGTGAGGAAGAGGATATTTGTTCTTAATGGTATTTTTGTTTAATCCCCTATAGTCGATGCATAACCTATATGTACCATCCTTTTTCTTTTGGAATAACACAGGACTACCCCAAGGAGATACACTATGTTTAATGAAACCCTTTTTCAAAAGATCATCAAGTTGTATCTTGAGCTCTTTAAGCTCATCAATATTGAACCTGTATGGAGATCTGGAATACGGTGTCGCTCCTGGATATAGATCTATGGCATGGTCTACCGCTCTAGGCGGAGGTATACCAGGAAGATCGTCCGGAACACATCCTTAACTTTATGTAAGAGATCCTCTACAAATTCTGGATTTTCCCCTTTCTGTTTATTCCCAGAATCCTCTTTAATCTCGTTAGCAAACACAAGAAACGTCTCACACCCTTGTCTCACCCCCCTCAAAAGTTTCATGGCAGAAATCAGAAGTGATTTAGTATTTCTCTCCTCAGCTTTAATCGCATGACCATCTCTGTTTTTAAAAACCAACTCACCCCTCTCACAATCAATCAATGCATGGTTCGCAGCCAACCAATCCATTCCCAAAATTACATCCCGTTCACCCATGCTAATAACATAAAATTCTCCCGAATGTTTCTCTTTGTTCAGCAAAAAAGGTAAGTTTTGAATATGACCCTGTGTATAATGTTTCTTCCCATTGGCCAATTCTACAGGTCTCCTAATCTGGGAATCAGAATTCAATTTCAAAGTTTGCGCAAGCTTGTTAGACATAAAACAATGCGTACTACCCGAATCAATGAGAAAATTCACAATTTCAGTTCCTATCTTACCCCGAATTCTTATAACGGATGCCCTTAAATGATGGACAGACGTTGTCATGCATTTCATAGGAATTTCAGAGCACTTACCTTCCTCGCTCGCTTCCTCAATCGTGGTGTCCATCGCATTCATATTGGCTTCCATTCGTGCAAGAACAGCCTGATCGATTTCCTTATTTGGGCATTCGAACGTCTTGTGACCTTGCTCACCGCAACGAAAACATAACCCAAATCTCCTTGCTCGTTCTAGAAAAGCAGGATCATGTTGCCACCGCAACGGTTGTCGTCTTCTTTGATTCTGATTTGCATCATTTTGACCCAAATTTTGATTGCGGTTGTTTACAGCATTCTGATTTGTACTCTAATTTCGATTGAAATTCTGATTCTGATTTGAAAAATTATTGGGTGGTCTTCTCTGATTATTTGTAAAATTCCTTCGGGGAAACTCAGTGTTTGTCTGAAAAGGCCTATTCTGCATTCTATGCCCGGTAGGTATAATTCTACTTGGAGTAGGGTTGCGGCTCTCATACTTCACCTTCTTCTCATAATTTTCGGCCTTCGCAATAGCATCCAGAAAATCGGTAGCCCCTGCACCCTTTACTTGATAATACAGATCTTTACGCAGTCCTTCGATAAATTTGTTTGTCAACGCCTCTCCTTCTACTTCCGGTGCATACTTGTGAAGTCGCAAAAACTTCTCCTTATACTCATGTACAGTAAGACTTGGCTCGTCCTCAGGTTGCTGCTGAAACTTGTAAAACTCCATCTTTTTATCCATCTCATAGTGTGGAGAACAGTACCTTTTATACGCTTGCATTTTAAATTCCTCCCAAGTGATTGGAGTAACCTTTGTTCGTTGTTTAAGGTATGCTTTCCACCAAAGCTTTGCGGTTTGTCGAAGATGAACAACTGCAACCTTTGCTTTTGCCTCTTCAGAGAGCTTCTTCAATGCAAAATAATCTTCTAACTCTTCCATCCATGCTTCGAGATCTTCACCAGTTTTCTCGATGCCATTAACTTAATCTTTGCCTTCTTGAAGACTTGCTGCAAAGCTACCCTTTCAGAATCTTCATCTGCATCTTCTTCATCACGTTCCCTTCTTCGTCCTCTCCTTTCCTTAGTTTCCGCTTCGCCATCATTCCGCTCCCTTTCGTGTGGACGACCGCGACGTCCATCACCACCATTCCCATCATCATCATCTCCATCATCACCACCATCTCCACCGCCCGGTGCCCCAGCGCCCACTCGTTGATTATTGTTTCCTGGTGGAATAGCATGGTTTCCGTCTTCCTGTTCACCATTAATTTCCACATAGATATCAGGGTCTCGTGTTGCTTTGCCTCGCAGAGCCTCAGCACGCTCCCGATTTGAAATTTCCAGATCCTCTCGTAGTCGTCGAATCAGGTATTCTTGCTCCTTTATCTTCTTCTCGTATCCGTCCATGTCCAGAATCAACCGCTTGCTCTGATACCAATTGTCACGGGAACCGAATAATAGAGATCGATAGCAAAAGATAGAGAAAGAGAATCTTTGTAGAGTTTTGATACAACAGAGGAGCAATTGAATATGGGCGCACTCCGTTGTACGGAGCTCGAACCTCCCGACCACCCCCGAGCTTCAGTTTGCTTGCATGCAGCGTCTCACTCGCACTCGCACTCGCACTCGCACTCTCACTCTCACTCTCACTCGCACTCGCACTCGCAGAAGAAGAGATCGATGAATGATCCCCAAACGCACGGTATCAGAGCGATAAAAGCACGACGGGTGGTGCGTTTGGGGATCATTCATCGATCTCTTCTTCTGCTAGTGCGAGTGCGAGTGCGAGTGAGAGTGCGAGTGCGAGTGCGAGTGCGAGTGCGAGTGAGACGCTGCATGCAAGCAAACTGAAGCTCGGGGGTGGTCGGGAGGTTCGAGCTCCGTACAACGGAGTGTGCCCATATTCAATTGCTCCTCTGTTGTATCAAAACTCTACAAAGATTCTCTTTCTCTATCTTTTGCTATCGATCTCTATTATTCGGTTCCCGTGACATTCTAAAAGGTGTTTCTCAACACCATCATTTTCTTGAGAATCTATGTCTTTTATGAAGTGTTTTGAAACACCCACATAAAAATAAAAATTTTAAATGGTGTTTCTCAACACCACAATTTTCTTCAGAATCTATCTCTTGGTCACATTCCCAAATTAAATGATTTTTTCCCAAATTTAATGGGAAATAGGAATCCATAAGCGTTGAAATTAGTCCCAAAGTTGTGGGATTTTCCCATTTCATCTAAAATGGTGTTCTTGGGTTCCTCATCTTTGTTTTCAATTTTGAGGATTGACATCATTTGGATGGGAATTATGTCGTTGCCATCCTCATTGCAAAATTGAGTAGGCATACACGTATTAATACATACATCCATTGTCGCTAAAATTTGAGTCCACTCGAATGGTTCAAATAAATGCTCTGAAAAGGGTTCAGGTATGTAGGCTTTTTCTGTACAGTCCCTAATTAGGATACATTCTTCTCGTACTAAGCTTCCATTTTTTGAAGCTCTGCACAGCCAAATAAGAGTGTCTTTGTTTAACCAAGATGGGAATTTAGTTCAGTCGAAGAGACTGAATCAAACTCTTGGATGGGTGTTTTCAAGACATCTCTATAAGTGTGATCTTTTAGATTGACTCTCGTTATAGATCCCACCTACTTCAAGTACAAATAGTTGTTTTCTCAATCTTGGATAAGTTGTACCTGTCGCATGAAAGGTCTTCCCGATATGATTTCATAGTTGAGTTTTTTCTCAAAGTCTACTTTGGAAAAAGTGTGCTGATATTCAATTCCACAGGAATTGACTATCACTTTTTCAAGTAGCCCTTGTGGTCTCTTAATGTGTCCGTCAGCCAACTGTAATTTCATTCATGTTTGTTTAATGGCTGGTTGTCCCCAGGATTCCCATACTACTCTAGTGGCTATGGCTATGCTAGCTCCACTATCTAGTATTGCCATGGTTTCAATGTCATTATATTTCACTGGGAGGGTGGTGTTTCCTTCTTCCCCTTCATAATATTCTCCGACCTTGTTCATAGGAACTGATCAAATCTCTTTGTTTTCCATTTCATTTTTCAATTTTCCAAAATTCTTAGAGATTAACCCCACTATCCCCACCTTCTCTAGGGTTTTCTGGAAATCTTCCATAAGTATGGACTGAATTTCAACAGTTCTCCCAAAGTAAGAGTGCATTGGATAGGTATAGACATGATTGAATGAATGTTGTCTACTTCCAGGCTCTGTTTGACTATTTTTACTTGAGTGGTCTTGCAAACGATGGATTCATCTTCGTTATCTCCCAAGTAAGAAGGTAATGTTTTTAATGTCAATGGTTTAGATATTCCTGAAGCTTCCGATCCGCAATCCCCATACAAGGATTGTAAATCCATGTTCATAATAGAAGGTAGGTTATCCAACCAGACTTCCTCTATAGGAGCTAAATTAAAGTTAGGTAGCATTGATCTCTCTCACCTTTTTCCATAAGTTTCCTGGCCAGTCTTCCTCTATGAATGGAATTCCGTCTAAGGCATTTTCGTTGTCCGACACTATAAGCTCTGTTTCATTTATTTCAAGGTGGGGTTCTGCCAGCACATCGTATTTCACTTTCCTTTCTTCTATCGCAAGCTCTTTAGGTTTTGCAATACTTTTAAGCTTGGGTGTTTGTTTATCCAGCATTTCTTGCATGATTCTTACCAAATTTTGATAAGCCTCTAGCTTTGCTACTTCTATGTCTGGAGATGGATAGTTTTTCCATTTGTTTTCCATGTTTTGGCCTGCTTTAAGTCCTGCTTGGTAGGTTTCCAAGGTAGCATTAATATGCTTAAAATTTTATCCACCACTGTTTCCTTGAACTCACTGCCTATTTCTTTCAACTTGTCCTGGGCTAGCATTTTTTATTTCTCTTCGTTTTCAACCCGTTGTTTTTGTTTTCTCATCTCATATCTTTTGCTTCGGCTCCTTTTGATTCTTTCAGAAGAAACTTTCGTGTTCTTTGAATCATCAGAGGAGTTGTGTTTCTTTTTCTTTTCTTGAGCTCTAGTGATTACCTTGATTGGAAAAATCGGTTCCCTCTCTGATGAGCTACTAGGCATCACTTGGACTACATTTATGACAGTTTTTCCCTTGTTCAAAGGATTCTTAGAACAATCTTCTAAAAAGTGTCCTCCCTTTTTGCAACATTGTATGCAATAGGCTTCAATTGGTTTGAGGTTTTTGTCAGGCTCTGGACATTTGTTCTTCCAATGGTCATCAACACCACAGTTATGACAGTTTCCTATTCTAGACTTCATCATGGGTCTTCCCATGGGAGGTCTGACACCTTGATTAGCTACATAATACATTGGCACGAGCCAAAAAACTTTCAAAAGGTGGGGAGAAGTAATCACGTAGCTCATACATAAGAGAATATATACTTCGACGCCGCACAAGGTTTAGGGTCACTACACCATAGGTTTTGCCCCAACAAAAATGCAAGGTCTATGGGAGTTAGTGCAGGCTGATGAATGACCGTGTGCTCTTTTGGTTGAAGCCCAAGTATGTGCACATACACATAGTACATGTGCTTACACGCCAAAAAAGCTTTTTGTGAGGATTCTCTCTTTTGAAACTAGTTTCTGCTTTTATGTGTACATCATAACAACTCATTGTCAAAACTCAAAAAACTATGTGTTGTTCTCTTTCTAGTTTCCCTTCCAAGAATGTTGCAAGCATACCTAGTAGATGACTCCAATTTCTTCTACGCTTCTTTGGAAATACCATGCCTCCACTTGCGCTTCCTGCTACTAGATCCTCCCTCCGTAAGATAAATATATGTATTGTACATGTTTCATGGTGGTGCTGCAAAATTTGTAAATTGAAAATCACTTCACACCATGTTGTCACTCTCTTCCTTTGATAAGTTGGCTCCAATATCCACTCACTTGAATGTAGGAATGGCATGTGAAAATTTAAATTGTCTTTGTACTTTTGGTGTATGGCTTACATCATGATTGCAGAACCATACCCATTGTGCAATCAACTTGTCTATAAATTTTCTCTCATACCAAAAACATGGTGCAACCAATCCCACTTGACGGCTCTGTAACTTGTTACCACAATTTTTCTTCCCTTCCATTCTAATACATTTCCTCACGCAATTGGTTGGCATCCTTCGTAAAGCCCACTCTTTGTGTGCATCTTTGACCTCTTGAATACACCTTTTTGAATCCTCTCCTTCTTTCTCTAAAATGTGTTCTCTTGATTCATATTCAATGACATATATCTCTTCATTCTCCTCTCTAGCAAACTGTAAATTGCATGTCTCCCTCTGGTTTTGTGTTGCCTTGCTTCCATTACATACCCAGGTTTATGTGAACTCGTATTGGCATGACTAGATCACCAAACATGTTATTGTGGCTTCCTTTGGAATCACATAATAGATCATACACTTGCAAACATGTGAACAAGTGACCATTTTGTCACAATAGTGGCAAGTTATTTTAGTTTTTCCTTCGCGGCAAGATAGCACATGATGATTTGTCTCTCCAAATGACCATGGAAAAGGGCATCATTGTATTTTCTTTCACTCAGGTAAAAAGGACATGTCAGCTTGGAACATTGACGATAGCCCAAATGCAATGTGCAATCTATGGGTATGTTGGTCGAGACTAAAGGTGACCATCATAATTCTGCTCCATCCCAAGCATACTTTTATTGTCATGTGCTAGAGGAAGCTCGCAACAAACATTTCCATTATAGATGATTGGGAGCTCTTTAACCATTTTGGGAGGTGCACAAACCACTGGTAGTTTGGATAGCCTCAAAATTTACCTCTATTTTTTATCCAGACAATGATGGATGTATACTTTGATTAATCTTGCCTCATTTGCTAAGACAACCCCTCTGTTTGTAGACAGGTTTCTGGTGCCTTGGTTGTTTTCCATGTTTTGAGGATAACTATTTTCGCATCTTCATCAGTATCAATATTTAAATGAAATGGAGTTGAATTGTTGTTACATGGTGTGGCATAAAGAGAATCATCACCAACATCTTCCATTGTTTCTAAACTATCAGACACATAAACACAATCATCTGAATGGAAAATGTGGTAAGCAAAGGATAAAGTACGATGAAGGAGGTAATGCTTTGGTCTTTGTGATCCGATTTTGGTAGCACATTGACCTTAGACACAGAGCTCCCTGTCTAAACGATTGCTTGCAAACCTTCAAATTTGAAGGAAGGAGGAACATTAATCTTTTAAGAAAGAATGGCTGAAGTTTTCATGTTTGAAACAGACAAGGAGGAGGAATGCTTGAGGTAAAGAAAGTGCAAAAGGATATAGCTCTAAGGAGTTAAAGTAAAAAGATAGAGAGTGTGTCTAAGACACAAAGAAAGTCTAAAAGGATATAGCTCGAACGAGTTAATGAATTCATTGAAAACGGTTTTTGATAGATTTGGAATATTCATTCTTCAAGATACGCATAGTAATCATCAGTAAGACACATTCAAATTAACATCTCTTTATATCTTTTTGCTAGCCCACCTCGCTTTCACAATCCTTCAAAATATGTGCATATATATAAAAATAAATTGTATGTATATTTTCTTGTTGCAATAAAATATTAAAAATAATTTAAAATTTATATTTTATCATTATTATTATGTGATTTTTAAGAGTTGATTAATAATTTATTTATTATATATCTCTTCATATTTATCATATTAGAAATATTATTATTATATGATTTCTTATGATATTTATTATATATCTATTCATATATTTAATATATTATAAAATATATATTATATTGTATGGTATGTATACTTTATAGTAAGTTATATGTATAATATGTATCTATATATTGTGAATATTATATGATATAAAGACAATAATATATACTTTATATTATATATTATTTATATGGTATATATATACAAAATTTTCTACTATATAGTATATAATAAATAATATATTTACTATGTACTACATGATATATACTATATACTATATATAAGATATATTTATATAAGTACTATGTATTATATATACACATAGTACTATATAGTATAATGTTATAGTACATAGTATATGATATTATATATATATCATAAATTATAATATATAATATATATATAATACATTATATAGCATAATGTATTAATTAAATTAGATAGTATATATTATGGTATCTTTATTGTATATACTACATTATATATATCATACCATATAATATATAGTGTCATATATATATATTACTTGATTATTTGTATGTTTTGATTCTAGCAAGTTGGACAAGTTTTCTTTAGCATTTATAATGTGAATGCAAATTGTTGGGATTTATACATTATAACAAGAGAGAATGAAGACATGTCACCTTTTTGGGAGCAAGAAGTGAGCAATTGCATAGGTGTGTCAGTCTTGCCATCTCTCAATCTTTCAATCTCTCTTGCTTTGCTCACATTGCCGTTAACGGCTTTGCTTACGGTGCTTACCTTGCTGCTAATGGCGCTTCCAAGAATGGAATACAAAGAGGGAGACAGAGCAGTGTTAGAAAAAAATTGGGGTCCAGTGTATTTTAACTGGCTGAAATTCTAAAATCCCGGTTAGATTTTGAGCTTGCCTTGAAGAAAACCGGGATATTTTCACAATTTTTAGTGTAATTATTGACAAAAGCTTCCAATTTTGACCTAAAAAACGGAAGAATTGCAAGTTTTCCCTTATTTTCATTGGTTAAGAAAAATGTGTTTTTCTAGCCCTGGGACAGAGCATCCAAATGTAGCATGAACTTTTTACATTTCTCTTAAAAACAGTAAACAAAGGGAGGCGGGGGGGGATGCCGGAAATTCTTCAAATTTGTGCTTTGGAACTTTGATAAATCTTTGCAAAAATTGAATAAAAATGGGGAGGCAGAGCCCCCCCATCATCTGCGCGCGTGCACGGATGATGGAGGAGCTCTGCCTCTCCCTTCTTTTATACAATTTTTGCAAGAAATTTTCGTGTTGGATCTTCAATTTTTGGCTTATCTGCTCCATAAGTTCCAAAATATGAATATATACTAAATAGTATAAATATATAGTATATTTATAATATATATCTGAAGTAAAAAGTATTTATATTTGTAACTATAGTAATCAATATAGCTTTATGGATAGCATGGTGGGTGTCTCTACAAACAAGCAAAGGGAAATATCATTAAAGGTCCGCCCTCCAGCACACCACATTTGGCATACATGTCGACCCAGGTAGTGAACACAGGGAGTTGCTTATCCCTTTCAAATATTAGCAATGAAACATGGTCGGACAAGGGCTGCATAGCATGGGGCAACAACCACATAAAGCATCACCAATATGGCCACCTAATTGATGCACGAGAGCGACGAAGAGAACTCATAGACAAATAGAAACGTTTGAAAAAAAAGGGGAGGGGCTGGAGCCCTCCCATCATCCGCGCGCGTGGATGATAGGGGGGCTCCTACCCCTCCCCTTTTTTTTTTGCTTTGCATGATTTGAGTGTGTTGACACTGCAGTTGCCTGCACGGATAAGCTTCGAGCTAGCTCTCTCTCTCTCTCTCTCTCTCTCTCACACACACACACACACACACACCTGCACAGATAAGCTTCGAGCTAGCTCTCTCTCTCTCTCTCTCTCTCTCTCTCTCTCACACACACACACACACACACACACACACACACATAGTGGATCACCACGAAAGATCTCATAGCAAAGATGTACGGAGATGTAGGGAGAGGAATCTAGTCTATATATTCATATATCGGGTGATTTGGGATGAGTACTCAGTGCCTAATGAGATTATTCTTGCGCGCACTAGCTACCTCCCCTCTCTTGGTGGGACACTAGTAGCATGCAGAGGAGCACATGGAGGGAAGAGTTGTGGGCCACCAACAACATGCAGAGGAGCGGATGGAGGGTGGAGTGATTAGTCATAAGCAAGCACTTTCTTTCACGGGAGAGCTGGGCCGCGAGCAGAAACGAGGAGATAGCGGCGTGCAACTGTACTGTATAAGGGAGGAGAGGTGGTAGAGCATGAAAAGGGGGGACCGAGCAGGACCTAGCAAAAATATCACAGAGAAGGGACAATAGTTGTAGATAGAAAGGTTTTAGAGAGGGCTCTCCAATTGTCAAGTCCGTCCGGCTGCTTAAGGCTCTCGTGACGAGTCTTGAGTCACCCTGACCGCAAGCGCTACAGATAGACACACCATGCTGGTATGGGCTTGAAATCATGGTTTCAATGATGTAAATGATGGGGGTGGGGAAGTAAATTCTCCATTCGTGACAAACGTAGACCCTATACCGTTAGAGAATGTGTACGTGAATACTTCATTCAATGCACCTCCTGACTCTTTAGAGTTATTTCCCTCCGAGGTCATATTACCCGATGGTAGAAGCCTTGCCGAAGTACGAGAGGTTGAGCGATATATCCTTGCAACGAGGGAAAAGGAAGTCGAGAGCTTACACAAGGCGGAGCAATGAAGAGAGTTAAAAGCGAAAGCTCCTATGTCAATATCCTTGCTAAGAGAGCAATCAAGTGCTTCTGATTTAGCAACCGCTAAGGGCCAACCCCTAGAAAGAAACATTGCATCTAGCTCAAAGGACACCCCTAGCACCTCAATCCTAGATGGAGTGTTCTTAAACAAGAACTGGGAGTACAAATTACAAACAAAAACTCTGACCGACCTATACACAGGTCACACCTATCACATGGGTTGGTTAAATGTCCTACAATCCACAATGGGTGCTACTAGTGTGGAGGATCAACAACAAAGAGTTTGTGAGGTCATCCAGAGGGTTATCGAGTTAGAGAGATAGAACAAGGGGATCGACATGCCTTCAACGGGTCTCATGAGATTCTTGGATACGGGAAAGGCTAAATAACCGACCTTATCGCAAATGGAGACTCCCTCGGTAAGTCCGATGGATCCTCCATATGTTGTTTCTCCAGGGGTCTCAGTGCAATCTGAGCCCACAAGTGATAGCTTCACCTTTCCAAGTCTAGCTCATCTTTCCCTTGATGACACCATGGCTACCATGCCTACCCCAATGATGGGCATGCCAAGAAACATTCCATGGACCTCATAGTAAAGCATCGCTACATGGTAGCTCAATGCCTGCAATAGCACCTACAAGTGTGTACCAATCTTATGCACCTATGGGTCATCACACTCATGTAGTCCCTACCCCTCCCATTGTTTCAACTACCTATGCTCCACAACCACAATACACAAGTTCTTATGTCCATGGGACTATACCGGCTAGCATTAGCATGTCACATCCGACGTCTGTTATGCCTAGGGCCACCCATATGAACTATGGACCACCACATGGCACAACATCGTACCCAACATGGAACCCAAGGGCTTCGTATGCACCAAGCCCAATGCCAATACCTACTCCACATGTAGTCTCTAGAGCGCCTTCACCCACGGTGCCTACTCATTTAGGTGACTTGGCAACATTTGCTTAAGCTATCGGTCAATCTATTGCTGAGAATATGCGTAAAACGCCTGATAGAGAGCCTAGAAGTAAGGCAGTACAAATAGCCAAGCTCACACAAAAATTTAGTGGAGACGGGGATGTGAGAGAGCATATCAAAGTGTTTGAACAAATATGCGATTCTCTAGGAGAACACAATGACCTACATAAGAACAATTCTTTAAGCCTAACCTTAAGTGGGAAGGCAGGGGATTGGTATAGAATCCTAAGGGTGGAAGAAAAAACGATTTACCCTACTCTTAGGAGACTGTTCTTAAAAGAATACATACGAGAGGGAGTACTTTGGGGTGTAGCGTCTCAGCTCCAGAAAGCCCAACGAGAGGAAGGAGAGTCGGTGAGAGACTTTATAAGTCGCTTGAAGCATTTGAATTCTCGATGTAATCCAAATGAGTGCTTCAACAATAACCAATTGCTTGATAGGTTCATTAGGGGATTACAACATGAGGATATCTACAATGGCCTAGTCATTAGAGGTATCACCACTTGGGAAGCAGTCACCACCAATGCGATCCAATTGGAGAATAATTTAATGATTCAAGGAGAAAGAGTGTCTGTTGAGCCTAAATCTATTAGCTCGCAAGCATCAGGGCATCAGCCAGTGACCTTAAAGCCTATTGCTAAGGAGCCAAAGATATCTGAGATGACTTTAGGAGATCTCACCAAGGCTATTCAAGAGAGTCTTAGAGACAGTCGTGCTCCGCAAAACAATCATATGTATCCAAGAAGGGAGCAGTAATGGTGGTCAGTATGCTATGGACCGCATAGTACCAGTGAATGCCCTACTTTTAGAGTAAAATTCAATGGGAACTGCAATGCAAGTGGAAGTTATGGTCATCAAGCTAAGGATTGCATAGTATTTAAGCACGCGATGGACAATAGACCAACCTTAGCATGGACAGACACACCTCGAGTGTGTGCATTGATGCCGGCCCCACCTCTCGAACAAACACCACAACACATGGTCCCTACGGCCCAAAATGTTGTTCAAACAACACCAGGTTACCACCTCCAGTGCTAGGACCGCAACCACCACATCCGAGAATCACTTCTGTGAACCAAGTGGGTTGTGATTCATCTATTTCTTGTGTGGAAGGCTGTGAGGAAGATATAGATCCTAATATTTCCTATGGGATGGATGCTCTTGAAGAAAGTCCACAATACTACATGGAGGACTATTGGGGACAAGTCAAACCTGTATATCAAGTAGTTGCTCTTGCGGCAAGAGGCCAAAATATCAATTACACTGCTAAGAGACCACCTCTTCAATGCTATGAGTGTGGAGGTCCACATCGTGTAGCCGAGTGTCCTATTAGGCTACAAAAGAACGCCACACTAATGCAAACCAACCAAGCGAGCACGTCTACAATGCCGATACTCTTGTGTAATCGATGTGGCATAGATCATTTGATTGCCAAATGTCCAAATAATCCAAATGCACCGAAGATCACACCATTAAACTTGATTGAAGTTACCAAGGATCCATCACAAAGTACACCTGTGGTACTAGTAAACGTACTCACACGATCGATGCTCCAAAAACAGAATTATATTCTTGAGGAAAGAGACACGGCATCAATTGAAAAAGAAGAAAACACGAAGAAAGAGATCACAAAAAGCAGCGATGTCAGCAGACCCCAATTCAAAGACCAACATAGGGACTAGTGACGACCCCGTATATATGAACGACGCTGAAGAGGATTTTGATTCAGGTGAAACCATGGAGACCAAAACGACCACTAACATAGAAACCAACAAGGAAGATCTTCGTGAGCCACAATGGCCAGGATCCAAAAAGAAGATAGGAACTTACCCAAACCCTACATAGGAGATTGAGGAGATTGAGGATCCAAAAAGAAGATAGGAACTTACCCAAACCGTATAGAGGAGATTGAGCGAGTCAAGCAATTAAGGAGTTTGGTAGAAGATACCCAAAGGGATCTAGACACCGTGCTCCCTACGCAACAACAACCTCACCAAGTCCATAGACCCTTGGACATACCTAGTGTCATCCAAGAAGAAAGTGACTTAAAGTCATGGGAAAGTGGGCGTACTCACTTCTTGATGGAAAGAATGTTTATAGAGGGATTACCTGATCCTATCGAAGAAATGAAGATCCCATCTTCCCAACGTCAAGGGACTCAATGCGAAAAGGTGCCGTTAAAAATTTCCAAATTGATGGATTTCATGTCTTCAAAAGTTAGAACCACCATCATGTCCAAACTATATAAAGACCCCGATCTAGTCTCAGCTCTTCGAGCCTTCCTCACTGGAGAACTGAAGTTTGGGCTACCACAATTTGCACAAATGGATGGAGCTAGAGAGATGCCAATAGAGGAGGAATACATAGATCCACAATCCAACCTAGATGAGAACCCCGGGGAGGTCACCTAATAAAAATATAACCTATCACGTGAGTTCAACAGAAGGGTATTTAAAGTTCTTGAAACTTACAAAAATATATATATAGAAGGGCATCATTTTTTCAAATTTGAAAAAAACTTACAGATTTTAAAAGAAAAGGATACATTATATTCCCTTAAAAAATCACAGATAAGGGGTTTTACAAACATGTCTTGAACGCACATGATATGGTAGTTTTACACATAGTGAACCCCCCGAGATGAGAACCTTGTTATAGAAATACATGTTAACAAGTTGGGACAATACTTTGAGGGTGATGAATCCAATGCGACTATACCAATCACTACTAAGGGATTAACTGGGAAGGGAATCCTTGATGGTGGCGTTGGGGTTAGCATTGTGACTAAAAGTGTTGTGATTAACTGTGAAGGGAATCCTTGATGGTGGCGTTGGGGTTAGCATTGTGACTAAAAGGGTTGGGAAACTATGGGTAGACCTCACCTTGCAACCACAACCATAGTAGTGAAGATGGCCAATGGGTCTATTGTTAAACCTATTGGGATGCTATAAGATCTCAAGATCAAGGTCTTTGGACATAAAATAAGGATTACCTTTATTGTTATGGATTTCTCCAAACACACTATGGCATCGCAGATGATCTTAGGACGTCCTTTCATGAGGGAAGCAAAAATGGTACATGATTGGTCCAAAAACCATGTCTACCTGCAGTTCCAAGATTTTGTCATTCGAGTGGATCTTGTGACGGGTCGAGCACATCCTCTAGGAAACATGTTTATAATTGATCATAGATCTAACACCACAGTTCACTCGGCCCCATTGCAGTATTGTTACACGTGTAAAGCAGACACTGATGTTGGGGAAGATTCTCCTTATATGGATGTACTACCTGGGATGACTGAGTCGGACAATGTGGATTGGGTCCACCTAGCAGAAACCATAGACACTTGGGGAAATAGGGGGACGACCTGGGTAACACCTGAGGGGATGATATACCGCCACTTGTACCCTTAAACATGCTATAAGCAATGCATATAGCTTCTGATGATCTACAAGATGAAAGTTTGACTCGCATTGAAATCAGTAGCGCCTCACAAGACTATAGCCCAAACGATTTGGGGTGAGAATCATCAGTTGAAATTGACTTTGAGGACGAAGAATTTGACTTAAATATTAGTGCAAATGTGGGGAAAAACCATTTAGGGCCCAGTGGTAACCTAGATGATAATCTATCCAAGGGAGCAGAAGACACAAGTGGTGATTCATCTAGTGAGTCTTCACTAGAAATCGACCGTAATCGAGAATCAAACAAGAAGAGTAAGAGATATAAGAGGCGACGATATCGAGAAAATGTGCATGCTAGAATAAATGAAAAGAAATCTATCGCAGAATGGCTTCATTATTTAGGGGCATGCGATGCTCATCGAAAGTTTGTAGATAACTGGGGTGAATACCTTCAAAGCGTTATGTGGTGTAGTCCACAACCCATTGACATCGCACAACTAGAGGCTACAGAGAAGCCAAAGTTGAGCCATACCGTAAGGAGACAACAAAATTGAGAGTTAGCTCAACAACAAAAGGAATCAGAAGTTAAATCACAGTCCACAGAACAACAGGACCCCACAGACTTACACTCTGCACCTAAACATTTCAAATCCTATACCATAGAGGAACGTAAGGTTGTGTATACAAAGGCTCAAAGAAAACCTATCTTTGGGAGCAATGGAGTCTATGATGGTCCAACGATAGTTAAGGAAATAGAGTTAGCAGACCCAGGAGACTAAACCTGTTTTCATTGCCCAAGATCTGACCGAGACTGAGGAGTGTGTACTTAAAGAACTTCTCAAGGAACTTAGGGATATATTTGCATAGACTTATCATGATATGAAAGGTGTTCCACCTTTCATGGTGCAACACACAATACCTATGAATAGCATGGCTAAACCAGTTCAACAATGACCCTACCCAATGAATCCTAAATATGCAAAAATTGTTCAAGAAGTGATTGAAAAGCTTGTGGAATGCGGATTCATATACCCTATTGAGCACTCAGAATGGGTGTCACCAATAGTGATTGTGCCAAAAAAGAATGGGAAACTCAGAGTGTGCATGGATCTCAAGAAGGTCAATGCCGCCACTAGGGGGGACCATTACCCCTTGCCATATTCAGAACATGTGATTGAAAGAGTTGCAGGAAAGGAAGCTTATAGCTTTTTAGATGGGTACTCTGGCTACAATCAAATCACAATTGTGCTGGAGGACCAAGATAAAACAGCCTTTATAACAAAATTTGGAGTGTTCGCATTTCGTGTTATGGCTTTTGGCTTAACCAATGCCCCGGATACCTTTCAAAGATTAATAAACACTGCTTTTAGAAAATATTTGAGGGAGTTTTGTGACGCTTTCTTAGATGACCTTTGTGTTTATTCCTCTTGGAAAGAACATCTATCATGCTTACGAAAAGTTTTCGAGAAGTGTAGATTGTATCGCATCTCCTTAAACCCTTTCAAATGCCAGTTTTGGGTTAAACATGGAGTCATTTTAGGGCATATAGTGTCCAAAAATGGGATTTCCACATATGACAAAAAAATTAAAGCCATTGCTGAATTGCCACCACCTACAAATTATAAAGGAGTTCAAAGGTTCATGGGCCATGTTGGTTATTACCGACGGTTTATTTTAAACTTTGCCGAGATAGCTCGTCCTTTGTACAATCTTCTTATTGAGTTCCAATGGACTGCGGAGTGTGACCATACTTATGAGTCATTGAAAAAGACCTTCACTAGCGCTCCTATTCTACGAGTGCCCGATTGGAATGTAATTTTTCATGTGCATATTGATGCATCGAACTTTGCTACTGGGTGTGTTGTAGCTCAACAGGAGAACATAAACTGGACTACCCCATTAGCTTTGCAAGTCATCAGTTGAATGATGCCGAAAGAAACTACACCACTACAGAACGAGAAGGTTTAGGTATGATTTATGTAGTGAAGAAATTTCGCTACTACCTTCTGGCCCCAACAAGTTTGTGTTCTATGTTGATCATCAAGCCTTCTTGTATCTAGTAAGTAAACCTTGTTCCATGGGAAGAATTACACGATGGTTGTTAATTATCCTTGAGTTTGATTTTATCGTTGTAGTGAGACCTGGCAAAAGACATGTCATGGCTGATCATTTGTCTCGCATACCCAATGGTGAAGCCCCTACTGGAGTCGATGATGAATTGCCTGATACTTCCCTATTCCTAGTCGAAACCATACCTGAATGGAGTGAGAAGATTGTGAACTTTCTAGTTAATCGTTTTCCACCCAAAGAGCTTCGTAAAGATAGAGCTCGAAAACTGTTAAAAGAATGTGAACCTTACTCTCTCATTGCGAGAACTCTCTACAGGCTAGGGAAGGATGATATTCTTAGACGTTGTGCCCATGAGGATGAGTATTTATACATATTGCAAGAAGCTCACATGGGTATAGCCCGAGGACATTTCTCAGGGGAACTAACAGCTAGAAAGGTGTTGCAATCAGGCTATTGGTGGCCAACCTTATTTAAGGATGCATCACTTTTTGCAAAAGGATGTGATGAATGCCAACATTACAAGATCACACAACAAAAGGATAGGATTCCCTTACATCCTATTAAAGTGACTCAACCATTTGAAAAATGGGCTTTGTACTTTGTAGGCCCAATTAGTTCGGTAGCTCATAGCACTCAATCTCGATATATTATCGTTGCCACTGACTATGTGACAAAGTGGGCAGAAGCGAGGGCGACACGTAAGGCCGATGCGAGGTCAGCTGCCAAATTTCTCTTTGAGAACATTATTACACGATTTGGTTGTCCCTTTGAGATTGTGAGTGACAATGGTACTCATTTTATAAATGGAGTAATAAAAGAACTCACTACCAACTGTATGATAGCTCACCATAAATCCACACCTTATAATCCACAAGAAAATGGCCAAGCTGAGAGCACCAATAAGACCTTAATCTCTATCTTAACCAAAACGGTGGAAGCTCATCGCAGAGATTGGGATTTAAAGCTTACATCAGCTCTATGGGCTTATCATATTGCGTATAAAGTTGCCATTAATTGCACACCATTCAAGATGGTGTACGGCCAAGAAGAGATTATGCAATGGGAGTTTTTCGTTCCTAGTCTTCGAGTAGCTTCTCAAGAAGGTTGGGATGGTAACCCCTTAGTTGAGCGATTATATATCCTTGAAAGGCTAGATGAAGAGAGGCAATTATCTATGCAAAATGCACTTGTGGAGAAAGATAGGAGGAAGAAATGGTTTGATCGTCGTCTAAAGAACAAAGATATTAATGTTGGTGATAAAGTCCTTATGTATGGAGTGCATAACGAAAAGAAAAAGTTGAAATATGCAGGAAAAGGACCATATATAGTATGTGAGATCACCCCACAAGGAACCATTCATGTGGAGACTCTTGATGGATTTGAAACCATTGGATTCCTCAATGGGAGCAAATTTAAAAGGTACTATGATCCTTTAAGCCAAGAGGAGTTGCGTGCCATCCATACAAAAAAGGCAGCCAAGGCACAAATAGAATTGAAGAATATACAAGCTCAAGATGAGGCTAAGGAGTGACAACAATGTATAAGACAAAAACGAGAGGCTAACCTTGGAGTCACACATGCATTCCACATTGAAATCGATGAGGATTGCTTGGACTCTAACACACCTCTACGATACCCTATTGAGCTAAGCAGCACCTATGGAAAAGTGATATATAACGCCTTATTGGACACGGGTGCTAAATATAATCTGCTATCATATGGGGTGTGGTGTCAGTTAGGGAAGCCACCTCTATATGAAGTATTATCCAAGTCAAGGGTGTCAATAAGAAAAAAACTGCAGATTTTGGAATCTGGCACACTTCTGTCAGTTATGACAATGGGGTTGTAGCTCAAGACTTTTTGGTCATGCCTGTTGGAACTATGGAGGGTAATATAAACCTAGGATGCACGTGGATGATAGCCACCAAATGCACTATTGATTGGGGAACAGGGGGTGTCACAACACAGAAACCAACTCTTAGCCCTACCACGCAAGCCATAGTCCCTGAGATATTGCCTCTTAAGGAAATAAAACCCAAAACATTGCATGTCCAAGAGGTCGAACCATATGTTCCCATAGCCCAAGTCTCTAGAGCTTCAACTGATGTAGCTAAAATAAAGCTTGAGACACACAAGACCCATCCCAATATAACAAAGAAAACATACAAGTGGGTCCCTAAAGCATAGCCAATGCTAAAAGACAGCAGCCTGGTAAGAGACATCCCATTCGCCCCAAGAAATGTAAAGAAATGTTACCTTGGATTCCTAAAAAACTATTGGAAGCCCAAGGCTACTATAAAGGAAATGATCAAATTTGGGTGCCAAAACGTAAATTGTGCTCTTACGTGTCAGCAGGCCCATGTGAGCTCAATCACGTGGCTCCAAAACAAATTGAAGATCGTGGAAAGGAAGAATCACGGAATGTGACACACCTGCTCCAGATCTAGTTTGGGTACCAAAGAAAGAACGATTTGTTCCACCTAGCTCAGAAACAGGGAAAGCAAATGAAGCTTCTTGCTCTTCATGTAGTTCCTATACGGAAATAGAAGCTTTGACACAACCTCCACCTACAAGTGTACATATCCATACAAGCAAGAAAGAGTTTACACCTCCCGTTGTAAGTTCACCACCTACAACGATGTTGCAAATAAAACCATGGGAGAGTACTTGCAACTAGATGAAACGCATAGAGCGGTCCAAAACTATTGGTTAAAGCCTTCACCTATAGCAACTTGGAACAAATGGTTTCAAAGGGTGACGACATCATTTCAAATGGTATGATCTACCCAAGGAAGGGGGGACTGTTTTTTGACATCCATCATTCATTTGTTTCCCTCTCAACCTTTCTCCCTGACCTCTTAATCTCCAATCTTAGGGAATGTATATATAAAGCCTTATACTCACAAAAACAAAATTAAAAAGTAAAAGAGCAAGATCCATAACACAAAATCATAAAAACACATTATGCACAAGAACACGACCCTTGTAATATTTGCACTCTAACCATCATCTATTTGCGTGTACAGATATGGCTAGTATGCTAGAGTCATCCACTCCTGCCTTGGGTGAGAGGTACCCTCGTTACTTTTCACAAGTGTTTCACATGGTCTTTCCGGTGCTTGCATGTGAATGGGATTTGGTAAGTACGCTAGCATGTGAGAGGAATTTTGAGGAGTTAGAGTGGCTGATACGTCTCTTGAACACGACTTATCCATACCTAGTAGAGAGCGTTTCTCCCATTGAACAAGGCTATCCTTTTGACCAAGATGACTATAGGTGTCTAGTGACCTTCTTAGTAAACATGGGTATCTATGATGAAGATGAAGATTTACATGACTACACGGATGGCACATATGGTCTCATGGATGATGACTTTGTTTATCTCGATGACAAGGATAGGGGTTTAGCCTTAGGGTTTACCCCCAATCTCTACAATATCCTATTCCCTTGACTCTCTATGGGGAGTGCAAATAATTAGGTTAGGATTCCTTATGTTTTTTTTGTTGTGTTCAATAAGTGTTGGTACCTTTTCCCACTGATGTGCCTCCTAGAGGTATTCTTTGTGTTTCTTAGTGTGTACAGGAACATGTTGTTGTTGTTAGGATTTGGACCTTCCTGGGATCTTTCTCTCATTCACACTTCAAATCAAGCGCGACCATCCACACAAACAGGTGTTTCTTGTCCATTAGCATTGCCCCTTATCTTTTTTGCATCTATGATTGTCTGCTTTGATTGTGATTGGTAGCATAATATCCAGCACATTTGCTTAGTAACAAACATTTAATTCAATGTAATTTTTTGTCATAATCACTTGTCTAGGTTTAAAAATCAAGCAGTTTGACCAAGTTAGGTATTAGAGATCTTCTCTTAATACCATGGGGAATGCCTTCCTAATAATCAATGGTTACTTAGGTTCTTAATCCGATTTAGGCAGCATTGTGTGAAATGTACTAGGGACTTCTAGTGGGCTTGACCCTATTCACCTTTAGCTTAAGTATTACAAAGGGAGTTTACTAATGTGATGAGCCTAGGGAGGGTAACAGTGTTATATGACCCCCCAAAGTTACAAAATTAAAATGTTTAAAATGAACAAACAAAAAAATCAAAGTGCCACAATGTAAAATCTTAAGCTGGAAGAGAAATATCAGCTTGATTGGATACTTCACTCACATGTATCGCCTATGGTACTAGAGCCCTAGAGATTCCCAGTGTGGGCGCTTTTCCTTGAAAAGAAAAAAACCCAAGGCATACAAAACAAGCACACAGATCAAAATTGAATTACTGTGAAAAGACTTTGGGGGGTCAAAGAAAAGGTAATCAGTCAGGCGATGATTTTATGAGAAATTACTTTTATCGTAGCTTAACTACAAGGTCTTCTAGGTATAGCCTCTAGTCAGCCCTTGAACATGAAATACTTGGCCCTCGCGATTAAACAACTTAATTGACAAGAGAAAATTAAGAAGCTTATCCATGGTATTAATAGTCAATCTCTAGTGCCTTTCGACTGTTAAATTAGCGACCCCAGACTTGTTTAATTTTTTACCTTTACATCTGTTTATGCATTTGATTATATTGGAATTTAATGTTTATTGCTGACAAATTGTTTAAAATTCTGTTACCAATCGATTTGTCTGCCTAAAACTGCATATGCTTTTTAATCGCTTATGAGAATGCAATTACTGTGCCGATGCTGTTTGATTTTGCAGTGACTGAAGAAGGCTAAGGATATTCATCTCAAATTCTCTTCCACCTCGACGAACGAGCTTCAACTCGATAGCTTCCGAGGACGAAATCTACATCAAGAAGGGGGGCATGCTAACCCTCACGGCTCAGGGACACCCTATCACCTATGACAGACGTTGTAACCTATGGCGGACATTGTATTATTTATTTGGTAGAGTCAAGTACCGGGCTTGTCGGTCCAATAGGAAAAGGATAAGAGTGATCGCCGATGAGAGGCGCACTTTAACTGGAACATTCAAGGGATTAGTTGGCTAAGCATGGGCACCCAATGTTGAGATGTAGAGAGAAAGAGATAGATGAGACAAGAGACACACCATATACGCTCCCAAAGACTGATTCATATTGAGGACAAGATACAAATATATAGGTGAGACCAAGTTGAGTAGAGTGAGCCATATATAGCTCCAACACCCCCACTCAAACAAAGGTCTCTAGCTTTGGATGAAAAAACCCTTGGGGAGTTCAAGGGAAAAACCCAAGCCCCTATACAATGTGAAAATATGAACCAACGATGATGATGTGAAAGTGAATTGTGCATCTATGTACAAATATTCAAGTGACTTAGAGATCACAATGTGCAAATGTGGAGTGTGCATAGTGCATGGTACCTAAAAGATTACAATGTCATATGTACAAAGCTATTACAATAGAAAAGAAGCTAATCTAGAAAGAGTGAGGTCGAAGCAACTCCAAGCTCCGAGTGCAAGAGGATGAAACGTGACTCGTTGAGGCCTTTGGTCAAAATGTCTGCAATCATCGGGTCACTTGGACAGTGTTCAACCATAATGGTTCCTTTGCGTACTTCATACCTGACATAATGATAATGGACAGCAATGTGCTTTGACTTATTATGTTGAACATAGTCTTTTGCAAGACTAATAGCACTTTGGTTGTCACACCGCAAGGGTGTGCTAGAAAGAGGAGAGTGACCAATATCAACCAGCATTTGTCGAAGCCAAATCAACTCACGAGCTGCAAGTGATGCCGCAACATATTCTGACTCAGTCGTAGAAACTGCAACACAACGTTGTTTCTTGCTAGTCCAAGAAACAAGACAACCATTTATAAAGAAGCAATTTCCACTAGTAGATCGCATAGATAAATGTGAGCTTGCCCAGTCTGCATCTGTGTAACCCAAAAGAGAAAGAGATTGCATAGAATCCGATGTGAGTTGTCGTCGATAGACTAAACCAAAATCTGTAGTGCCTTTCAATTATTTCAACACACGCTTTGCAGCAGACCAATGCTTAAGAGAAGGACATGCAAGATGTTGTCCAAGATAATTAGCAGCAAACAAAATATCAGGACGAGTGTTCATGCCAACAAACTGAAGACATCCAATCAAGTTAGCATAAGGTTGATTTGTGACAAGTTGACCGCCATTGTCAGAAGTGTTCTTCGTAGACCTTGCAAGACAAGGTGTGTTGGCTGAATGTGCAGATTCCATACCAAATTTTTGAATAGTATCTGCAATAAACTTTGACTGTCGAAGGAATAAAATACCTTTTGTACGGTTCCGTTGGATTTGAATGCCAAGACACGAGTGAATCTCTCCAAGATCCACCATATCAAATGCAGAAGACAATAACTTTTTCACTTGCTGAAGAAATCCCAAATCATTGGAAACAAGGATGGTATCATCCACATAAAGAGCAAGAATCACAAAACTGCTACCTTGGCGTTTTATGTATAAGTTGGGGTCTGACGAGCAAGAGATGAATCCTTTAGAGGTGAGAAAAAGATCAAATTTTGTATACCAGGCTCGCGAAGCTTGTTTGAGACCATATAGTGCCTTATGGAGTTGAGCAACAAGGTCTTGTTTACCTGGAATAACAAACCCTTCTGGTTGTTCCATATAAATTTCCTCTTCCAAGTCACCATTAAGAAAAGCAGTTCGCACATCCATTTGATGAGCTTCTAAATCAAATTGAACAGCAAATGCCAATAAAACTCGAACACTTGTAATGCGAACAACTGGTGAAAAAGTCTCTTGATAATCAACACCAGCTACTTGGGAATAACCTTTTGCAACTAAACGCGCCTTGAACTTGTCAAAAGATCCATCTGCTTTTACTTTTGTCTTATACACCCACTTACATTTAATAGGTGTACGACCAGGAGGTAATTCAGTTAGTATCCATGTACCTTTAGAGATAAGAGAATCGTACTTTGCTTCCATAGCCTCTTGCCATTGATCCTTTTGTGGTGAAGAAATAGCTTCATCATAAGTAACTGGATCTTCGGAAGTAGAAAAAGTATTATCAGCAATATCGTCATCATAAACATGACATGAGCCATGTTCAAAATCAATAGGAAGATCAACAAAAATATCAATATCATCATTGGCGACATTCGGAATGGATGGTTGTGAAGAGGAAAGTTGCTCTATAGGAAGAGTTTCATCTTCTGAAAGAAATGGAAAAGCTTGAAGCAATGATTTAGTATCATCAGAATCATCCATGGACCATGAGCCTCCCATAAGCTGTTCGTTAAAAGTAGCATCACGATTCACAATTACTTTCTTGGAGGAAGGGTCATAGAATTTGTAGCCTTGGGAAGTGTCAGAATATCCAATAAAAATAACTTTAAGACCAGGAGCATCAAGCTTTGTTCGTGTTTCTTTGGGAACATGAATATAAGCAATACATCCAAAGGTTCGAAAATGAGATACAGAAGGAATGTCACCTGTCCATGCTGTGATGGGTATCTTACCAGAGGGTGCAGTAGTAGGAAGATGATTCTGAATAAATACTGCTGTCAAAGTAGCTTCAGCCCAAAAAACACGAGATAAGCCAGAATGAATCAGCATACATCTTACAGCATTGAGAATAGTGCGATTCTTTCGTTCAGCAACACCGTTCTGTTGAGGCGAATATGGAATAGTGTGTTCATGATGAATTCCACTGTCAGCACAGTAACTCACAAACTCTCGAGAAACATATTCGCCTCCATTGTCACTACGAAGCTTCTTAAGGCGACGAGCAGTTTGAAGTTCGGCAGCCTTGTGCAATTGTTTGAAAACAGATAAGGCTTCAGATTTTTGTCTAAGTAGAAATACAGTCGTATACCTTGAGAAATCATCAATGAAAGTAATGAAGTAGCGATATTGTGATCTCGAAGAAGGTAGAGGTCCACATATATCAGTATGAACAAGATCCAATATGTCATGAGAATGAGTTGTATTTGAAAGAGGAAAGGGTTTGTGATTGTGTTTCCCAAGAGCACAAAATTCACAAATTCCCATATGAGGATGGGCTTTAAGATCCATGCCATGAACAAGATCACGACGTTGAAGATCAAGGAGTTTTGAGAAATCAGCATGAACAAAACGGTGATGCCATACTTTGCAATCATGATCACCTGGAGCAGTGACAACATTTGCTACAACATCGTTGAGAGAGAGTTCAAACAAATTACCATTTCGAGGAGCAGTGGCTATAGTCTGTCCATCTTTCTCAATTCGGCATTTGGTATGATCAAATCCAACAAACAGACCAAGATCAACAAGTCTAGCAACTGAAAGAAGATTACGTTGAAGATCTGGTACATGTAATACTCCTCGCAAAATTCGAGTGGAAGAAGATAAGGTACCAAGATATAAGTCTCCAATACCCTTTACTTGACAAGTAGTATCATCGGCAAGATAAACAACACGTTGAACTGGGAGTGGATGATAGTTATGAAGCCACTTAGACTGATATGTCATATTTCCTGTAGCACCAGAATCGATAATAAAAAGTGATCCATCGCGTACATGAAGTATTCTGTCTGGAGAAACTGAACATAGGACGCAGCTTGTTTCTGGTACAATGTTGTTTCGATGTTCAGTAGCATATGCTCTATTCTGATCTGTGTCGAATCGACGCTTATAGCACATATGAGTGGGATGATCAGATCGTCCACAATATTCACAAGAAGAAGAAGAAGAGTCTCTAGATAAACGTGGTTGTTTTGTGGTAATATTGTGTTCTTCATCATATTGACGTGCCCAACAATCATCTTCAGTATGGCCATTTCTGTTGCAGTAAGAACATTGCTTATTAGGAAATTTGAGACGAGAGAAAATATTACCGCGACGGCCACCTCTGCGGTTTCCTCGTTGAAATGGACGCCTTCGAGCATAAAAAGCCCGTTCCATCTGTTGTGACTCAGTCTCCTCGTGTGAAATCATAGCTGTTTCATGACTAGCATTACGACGTTCTTGACGTTGAGAGTATTCAATTAAAGACATGCAGGCTTGGTCGAAATCAAGACCATCTTTATTAGAGAGAATAGTAACAATGTTATCATAAGAAGAGTCCTTCACCGTATCAAGGAGAAGTGTAATCAGTTGCTTTTGTGGAACAGGATCACCGGCAGCAGCAAGTTGATTAATAATAGATTTGAAAGATTCAATATGTCCTGTCATGGCTGTACCAACTTCATATTGTAACTCGTTAAGCAACCCTCTCAAATAAAGTATTTCTGTGACAGATTTCTTCTGAAAGTTTGCAATAAGGTACTTCCATACGTCGTGGGAAGTAGGCAGTTCGTACATATCAAGCAAAAGGGAATCAGTAAGAGCAGAAAGAATATACCGACGAGCTGCTTTATCACGTCGTTGCCAATCCGTATAGGCAACATTCCAATCTTCAAATATAGGTCCTTCAGTGATAAGCACGTTATCATTATCCGTATCAACAGGCTGAGGCGGACAAACACGATTTCCAAGAACAACATCGGAGAGTTCATCGCCTTCAAGAATTAACAACATCTTTGCTTTCCAGCCTGGAAAACCTTGACCTTGGAAAGGAGGAACAGAACGCTGGCCAGAAGGAAAGCCGTTGACGAGAATATTCATAGCCATATCTTGTTGCGAGAAGACGTATAAGATAAGATCGCAGAATTTGCACACCATATATGGTGAAGACCGCAATTGAGAATGAGAGAGATATGAGGACTGCGTTCTGTCAACGATAAACGTAAGAAGGATGCTCAAGGAACTTCCAAAATTGTAAGAGACGTCACCCAAAAACGGCAGGGTAAAGGAGACGTTAATAATAAAAGAGTCCTCAAAATAGAGTGGCGTGAGACGCAAGATTGACGGACACAATATGAATAGCAAAAAGCTAAATCTTCTCGAAAAAGTTAACGCCAAAATAAGAAAAACGATCGCGGACGCTTCACGAAGAAGTAGGACGAAGAAAGCTGCGTCAAGCTCAATTGCAGTAAAAACAGCATAACTTTCTGCTGCGAACTCCGATTGACGCAAACCTAGAACAAGTTTTGAATGAAAAGTGCCATTGCGCTATGCTCTATTGCGCTTTTCCCGTTTCTCCAAATTTTGAGCAGAACAGCAAGAAAAATTGAGATGAAGTTCAGGGTGTCATGAACAAGAAAACGTAATCAACGATTAGATTGATTAGCAATAAACGTCACACAAAACACTAATCATATTCTTCTTAACACAAAACAACCACAATTAACAAGAATCAATGCTCAAAAATAAAATTTGTAGCAATTTTTGAATCTTACATGCAAATTGCATACACATACTGTTTTGTCACTATGAATTGAATTGGCGCATGATCGTTACTGCTCTGATACCATGTTGAGATGTAGAGAGAAAGAGAGAGATGAGACAAGAGACACACCATATACGCTCCCAAAGACTGATTCATATTGAGGACAAGATACAAATATATAGGTGAGACCAAGTTGAGTAGAGTGAGCCATATATAGCTCCAACACCCAAGTGTGAATGGGGCGAGCTCATATAAAAGTCAACTAAACCTAAAAATCACTCATTCTCTCATTTGTGCAATAGAAGAGTGCTCTTGCTCCATCTCCATCTTCTTGTTCTTCATCTCCTTGTGTGTGTGTGTATGCGTGAGAGAGAGAGAGAGAGTGTGCGATCCAGCATTGCGACGATGGCACTGAGACAGTGAAGCGATTGAGCGCGACGAAACGGTGGCTCCTTCTTCTTCGCGACGAGGAATCCTCCACGAAGCAAGCGTAGAGCGGTGAGTGACACACCATCTCCTTCTTTGATCATACTAGTTTAGGCTTGTTGTGTGCTTGGAGCCATTTGTGGATCGCACACGGTGTATCGGCAAGTTCCTTGCATGGACACGTGCGACATACGCGTACAGAAGCGGAACAAAAAATAGGACTTGAACAATTACTAGTATTTTTTGGGAGGTCTTGCCACTTTGTATGTGTGGCAGTGTCTAGCCCACACAAACTTTTAATATGGTAGTACCTAACATCCGATGAGAGAGAAAAAGGCTTTTGACTGATTGTGTCGACAAAAGGCAAATTTTGAACAAAAATGGTATGTCACTGAATTGAAAAATAGTTTTGAATCTTTGCATATTTTGATGTAGGGAGTGCTTTGAACAAATCACTGATGAAAACTAATATAATTCTGGAAAAATGAATGCTTAGAACCTGACAAGAACATTAAGTTAGTTCAAGCTTTTTGTACACAATGTTGTAAAAAAGGAGGACACTTCCCTAAAACTGTCCACAAAATCCGTTAAACAAGGGAAAAGCAGTGGTGAATGTAGTCGAGGTGATACCTAGTACCTCTTTGGAAAGTGAACTTATTGTTCCATTCAAGGTGACCACTAGAGCCCAAGCTAAGAAAATGAAACATAACTCTTCTGATGAATCAGATAATACTGAAAATTCCTCGCAAAAGACCAAGAAAAGAAGACGTCAAAGATATGAGATGAAAATACAAAAACAAAAAGAGGAAATTGAGGAAAAAGCCAAGAAACTATTCCAAGAAAAAGTGAAAGAAACTAGGAGTGAAATCAAGGAAACCACAATATGTTGAGAGAAGGAGAGAACACAGAAGTAGAACCCCAAAGTGTGTAGAATACACACATGAGATGATGTATATATAGAGGGGACCTGGGTGCCATATATAGAGAAGCCATATATTGAGTAGCTTCACATATAAGCTCAACACCCCCGCTCAAATAAGGGTCCCTAACTGTGGATGAAAAAACCCTTGGGGGATCAAGGGAAAAACCCACAGCTCTATATACACCCACCGTTATATTATAAAAATCATTAAATATACAAATGTTTACGAGGAGCTACATCACTCCTTTTACAATGAATGTTTTATGAGGAGTTACATTACTCCTATCCTATCAAATACAATAATGAATACAAAGGTTCAATAAAGAGGTATAAAAGCTATCGATTAGCTTGTAATCAAAAGTGTCTCCCTGAATCTGCTGTGTAGCTTGTCATCAATATCGCATCACCAAACATGTCTTCATGTTGTCATCAATATGGCATCACCAAACATATCTTCATAAATCTTTTATTGTCACCAAGTTTGTCTTCATAAAATCAATTCTTTGATCAATCCTACATAGATCATAGACTCCAAAAAGAACATGTCATAAAAATTATTAGCATCGTTAATGAAATAATTACGTTCACAATGCCATAAGAGATGGTTCGCGAAGCCACTCTTTTGACGACATATATACGCACGATAACATATGGTACATAAAGTATAAACGTAAAAGTACAAAATGTGTGATTACGTGATACACATGATATGTGTATATACTACATAAAATAACATTTATCAATGTAGTGATCAATGAATACCATCAAAGTATTAACAAAATATCATCATTATATCAATAAAAATGAATAAATGACCATGGTATCAACGAAAAGCATCATGATATCACCGAGAATAATCATTGTATCAACGAAACAACATCATGGCATCACCGAGAATAACCATGGTATCAACGAAACATCATCATGGCATCACCGAGAATAACCATGGTATCAACGAAACAACATCATGGTATCACCGAGAATAACCATGGTATCAACAAAACATCATCATGGTATCAACAAAAATCACCATGGAATCAACGAAACAACATCATGGCATCACCGAGAATAACCATGGTATCAACGAAACATCATCATGGCATCACCGAGAATAACCATGGTATCAATGAAATATCATCATGGCACCACCGAGAATAACCATGGTATCAATGAGATATCATCATGGTATCAACGAAAATCACCATGACCAAAGTATTAACAAAACATCATCATGATACCATCAAAATCACTATGGTATCAATGAGAAATTATCAATAAAACGACGTAAACTATATCTCTAAAAGAATAATTCTACGAGAATCAATGAACGAGTATATCATATAACAAAAGATCATGTACCAACAGTAGCTCGATAGAATTTGGACGATCATCAACGGCTCGACTGAATCGGAACAATGTGTAACTAGCTTCTGCAGCAAAGTTACGTCAGTAACAAATATATGATTGATGAAGAAAAATATAATTGAGAAGTTTTCAATTATGAGAAAAATCAAAATCAAAAAGTAAAATTTTGATTTTCAAACATATTCGCAGTCCGAGACGATAACCCAAACTCGGTGCAGAATTTAGAGAAACTTTCTTCTGCAGAGTTATAGACCACATCGATTCCGGTCTCCCATAGCGGGTAGTTTCTTTTGCAAAGTTGTAGAACACATCGATTCCAGTCTCTCACGCGCGTAGTTTCTGCAAAATCCTTTTCAATAAGCAGAAAAATAGAAAACAAAAAAACGGAAATTACTTTTTATGTATGTACGCAGTCCGCGAACGATAACTCAAAATCGGTGCAGAATTTGAAAACACTTCCTTCTGCAAAGTTGTAGACCACACCGATTTCAGTCTCATTACCGGGTAGTTTCTGCAAAATCGTTTTCAATTAGCAAAAAAATCAAAAACAAAAAGGGAAAGTTGCTTTTCAGGTATGTACGCAGTCCGCGAACGATAACTCAAAATCGGTGCAAAATTTGAAAACACTTCCTTCTGCAAAGTTGTATACCACATCAATTCCAGTCTCTTTCGCGGATAGTTTCTGCAAAATCGTTTCCAATTAGCAGAAAAATCAAAAACAAAACGCGGAAGCTGTTTTTCAGGTATGTACGCAGTCCGTGAACGATAACTCAAAATCGGTGCAGAATTTGAAAACACTTCCTTCTGCAAAGTTGTAGACCACATCGATTCCGGTCTTGCATGTGGTAGTTTCTGCAAAATCGTTTCCAATTAGCAGAAAAATCAAAAACAAAAAGCGGAAGCTGCTTTTTAGGTATGTACACAGTCCGCGAACGATAACTCAAAATCGGTGCAGAATTTGAAAAAACTTCCTTCTGCAAAGTTGTAGACCACATCGATTCCGATCCCTTCGCGAGTAGTTTCTGCAAAATCAATTTTGATCAGGAGAGAAATCGAAAACAAAAACGTACTGCTCTGATACCATGTTGAGAGAAGGAGAGAACACAGAAGTAGAACCCCAAAGTGTGTAGAATACACACATGAGATGATGTATATATAGAGGGGACCTGGGTGCCATATATAGAGAAGCCATATATTGAGTAGCTTCACATATAAGCTCAACACAATAGAATCTGGAGAATCAATTTTGGTAGATAAAATTTTTGAGCCAATCAATGCAGCCTTGGAAGCTTTCCAAGCGGGACTTAAAGTAGGACAAAATATAGAAAACAAATGGAAAAAACTATCCTTCTCCATATATGGAAGCAACTAAGCTTGAAGCTTATCAAAATGGTAAGAATTACCTAAGAAATGCTGGAGGAAAAGAACCCAAGCTTGAGAGTATAGAAAAACTGGAGGAGCTTGTGGTAGAAACCAATAAACAGAAATCCAAAGTGGTGGTAGAGCCCCACCTTGAAACTAAAAAGACGAAACTCATAGTGCCTGACAGTGAAGATGCTTTAGATGGAATTTTGTTTGTGGAGGAAGACTGACCATGACATTTATGGAAAAAAGTGAGAGAGATTAATGATAGGAGCATAACTTTGAAACGAGCTCATATAGAAAAACTATGGGTAGACAATTTACCTCTTGATATGGACATTGATATACAATCCTTGTATGGGAATTGCGGTTCTGAAGCATCAGGAATTTCTAAGCCATTGACTCTAAATACACTACCCTCTTACTTAGGAGACAACGAAGATGAGTCCATAGTGTGCAAAACCACTCAGGTAAAAAGAGTGGAATAGACCCTAGAGGTAGAGAACATCCATTCAATCATGTAACACCCATTCAATGCACTCTTACCTTGGGAGAGTTGTTAAAAATTTGACCATATTTATTTAATGATTTACAAAAACCTCTAGAGAAGGTGGGGATAATAGGGCTAATCGCAAAAAAATGGGTAAATTGAAACATGAATTGGAGAACAAGGAGACTAGATCTCTCCCTATGAACAAAGTTGAGAATACTACGAGGGGAAAGAAGAAAACATAACCCTTCTGGAGAGATATAATGATGTAGAAACCATGGCAACACTGGACAATGGGGCTGCATATCCATAGCCACAAAAACAGTATGGGAATCATGGGGAAAACCGGCCATTAGACAAACTCGAATAAAATGACAATTGGAAGATGGACACATAGAAAAACCCCTAGGAGTGCTTGAAAAAGTAATAGTTAGTTATTGTGGAATTGATTATCAACATATTTTTGCGATAGTGAACTTTGGAAAGAAACATAATTATGAAATCATCTTGTGAAGGCCATTCATGCGACAAGTATAGCTCATTCAATATTGGGGAAATAATTACCTATACTTAAAGCAAGTGGGATAAATCACAAGGGTTAATTTGAAAGATCACACTTATAGAGATATAATGAAAACACCCATTCAAGAATTTGACTCAGTCTCTTCAGCAGAATCATAACTTCCATCTTGGTTAAACAAAGACACACCTATTTGGATGTGTGGAGCCTCAAAAAACGAGAAGAATGTATCTTAGAAAGGGATTGCACAGATATACTTGAACCCTTTTTGGAGCATTTGTGTGAATACGTCTATGCCTACTCAAGTTTGCAAATGAGGATGGTTACGACATAATTCCCATACAAATGATGAGGATGAAGTTCAGGAACCCAAGGATTACTGAAAGCTCAACAAGTCTTTTCTGACCTCTATTATGATGCTACTAAAGATTTTGAAGAACATTCAACTACATCCGATGATTCTGGATCAGAAAAAGAACATGTGAGAGCCCAACTACTCCTAAAAGGAGGAGAGAATAAGTTTTTTGACTTTCCAAACCAGAACCCAAGAAGACAGAAATGGGATAGAAGGAAAAGAGGAACAAAAACAATGAAATCTAGACCTAAGCCATTAGTTTCTAGCAGAGCACAATTTTTGATGCAAATAGATGCACATGATTGTGTCAAAAACAAAATCACGGGTATATATCCTTAAGACAATAAGCAAGGAACATCAAAAACATCACGGAAAATGAGAAAGGAAACTTAATCAAAACCTAAGCACCACGATGATGAATCATCCATGACACGAGTTGAACAAAAAAAATAATATCAAGAGCTGAAGAAAACTCTAAAGGAGGTGTATACCACTAAAATGGAAACAATCAAGGAAGAGAATAAAGATGTAATGAGTGTTCCATCCCATTACAAGAAATATACTCTCCAAGATCCAAAGATCATAGTGGAACAACATATAAGGGAGTTAAAAAAGCAGGTGAGTCATATGAAGGACCTAAAAATGCAAACAAAATAGATTTCGTCAAACCAGGAGAAGAGCCCAAACCTGTCTATATTGGGAATGATTTGACTAAAGAAGAAGACAAGCTTTTTCTAAGCTTACTGAAAGAATACCGAGATATCTTTTCTTGGTCTTATAAAGATCTCAAGGGTGTTGATCCAAAAATTTGTCAACATAGCATACCTATGAGAGATGGTGCAAAACCAAGTAAACAACGGCCATATACTTATAATGAAACATTTGCAAAAAACATCAAAGAAGAGATAGAGAAGCTCAAAGAACCCAACATCATTTATGAAATTGAACACATGGATTGGGTGTCTCCAATTGTGGAGGTACCCAAGAACAATGGAAAATTAAGAGTATGTGTCAATCTCAAAAAATTGAATGCAACCACCATTAGAGATAACTGTCCTCTTCCAATCACCGAGCATGTTTTAGAATGAGTTGTAGGAAAAGAAGCTTACAGATTTTTAGATGGATTTTCGTGGTACAATCAACTTTTGGTTGATCCAAAAGATCAACATAAAACTGCCTTTGCAATTGAATGGGGTATTTTTGCCTCTAGGGTTATTCCTTTTTAGCTAACTAATGCTCCTGACACCTTTCAAACATTGATGAGCCATGCTTTTCAAAGAATATCTTAGGAATTTCTTGGAAGTGTATATGGATGGTTTATGTGTACATTCATCAATCCGGGATGATCATTTTGAACATCTCAAAAAGGTCTTAGAAAAATGTAGACTTTATAGGATTTGCTTAAATCCTGAAAAGTGCACATGTATGGGCAGATAAGGAAAAATTCTTGGACATATAGTGTCTAAAAATGGCGTAGAAATCGATATGGATAAAATTCATGCTATTGTTAAATTGCCGAGACCAACAACAATCAAAGGGTCATGACCATAGTAGGACTTCACTTTGCAGAAGACCAAACTATGCAATGGATCATGAGACTTGGAGTATTTTGAACCATGAGGAGTGATGTTCACTCATTTGTGAAAGACTGTCTGCAATGCCAGAAACAAACACCCATACCTCATGTGACATTATTTCAAATCTCACTCGTTCCTAAGTGGAGTAACTATATAGTGACTTGCTTATCAAGTAGAACATTTTCGAAGTATATGAGTAAACACCATACTAAAACTAAAGCAAGAGACTATGCTCTTATTGGAAATTGCGTCTCTACGCAAATAAAGATGATTATATACCCACTCTTGAACAAGCACATGTTGGATTAGCTGGAGGTCACTTTTCTAGTGAAACCACCACTAGAGTAGTTTTAATGACAGGCATACGGTGGCCAACACTTTTTGCAGATGCCAAAGAATATGTTCAAAGATGTGATGCATGCCAACGAGAAAAAATGCCAGCAAGTGTAGATAGCATGCCTTAAGACCAATGATTGGGGCTAGAGCTTTTACAAAATGGGGAATAGATTTTGTCGAAAAAATATAACCACCTGCTTATAGATCTCAAGCTCAATGTATCATTGTAGCTATGGACTATTTGACCAAGTGGACAGAGGCTAAGGCAACCAGGAAGAATGATGCTAGTACCACAACCGCATTCTTGTATGAGAATGTATTCACAAGATATGGACTTCCAATAGAAATTGCCACCTCCCAACCTACCACTATATAGCAAGCTCCTAGCCCTTTGCCCTAGCTGGACTCCCTTTCCACACTGCCTAGCCCGGCCTTGCCCTTGTCCTGACAGCTCAGTTGTGGACAAGTGGAAATTGACATGCACAAAGGAAAAGGTTGATGTTAAGCTTGAAGAAAAGCCTCCAAAGATGGTGGACATTCCTAATGCAAATCTTAGGTGAGTGAATGTGTCTAGTTAGGTCAACACGGACAACACACATGTGGGTTTGTATAAGTACGATAATGAAGAACAAATTCTCTATTACAGATGTGTGAACCCAATGAGAGAGAGTTAACGGACCGGAAATTCTTGTATATGTTCATGTACAAAGTGGAGAGAGATACTAACGTGATCATGCTAGAAAAGTATGGTCAGGGATACTCTGCAATAATCCACAAAGATCTTGAGGGATATATGTACTTTAGAGGGCCACTCCACTAGTACTATCTCACCCCTAGTATGCATACTGAATGAATTTATGGTCATCCATATAACAAATCCGCTTCATATCATACACAAGCGAATGGACAAGCTAAGAACAATAATAAAATTCTTAGCTCGGTATTGACTAAAGTGGTTAGTTCAAGACGAACTGATTGGAAAATGAATCTACATGCTTCTCTATGGGCTTATAGAGTTTCATTCAAGACATATTTAAATGATACACCCTTTAACCTTGTTTATGGTCTTGATGCCATACTACTGATAGAATTTCTATTGCCAACACTAAGGGTAGATAAAGATCTTGAGTGGACCGTACATGAATTGTCAAAGAGGCTTGAAGATTTAGAAAAGCCTAACAACTGTAGCTCACATCTACGCACAAAAACGGAAGTTAAAATAATTTTTTGATTCTCATCTAGTCACAAAAATCTTCAAAAAAGTGGACCTAGTTTTAGTTTATTCCCTTAAGCAACACATTTCCAAATTTAAGAAAAAGAGAAATTGAACGTTTATCATTGAAGACATATCTTCAAGTAGAGCAGTTACGCTGTCCATTATAGATGGTGAACCAGTGGATAACTGGATTAGTGGATGCCGCTTGAAGAAGTACCACTTGTCACTAGCCAATGATTTGCTAGAAAACATGCATGTAGCAAAGCAGAGAAAGATTAAATGATAGCAGGTTATTGACGAAGCTCAAGAGGAAGCTCGACTTTAAGTACTTAGAAGGAAAGGTGCTTTCAACAAGCACCTATTCCCATCAACACTTTGGAACCAGATAAATGGGAATCACAAAATGATGCAGTATCAAAGGATGATGAATGGCTAGATGGAATCGACCTTCAATCCCAATACAATTGAGCAATCATAGCACAAATGCATTAGTAGATACCAATTCTTGAATGAATGCAGTCAGTTATTCCAATTACAAGAAAGCTACAAATCAATCTTTAGCATCGGGAATAGCTGCTATCAAAGGATGCATCAAAAACCCAACACCGGCATTGGAAGTGGTTAACTTGAATGTGATAGTAAATGTATTTGCATGCCCTCATCAATTTATATGCAATTGAACCATTTACTAAGTCTAACTGTCAAAAATGGGATACAATTTGGAAGTTTCTGCAAGCCCCACTATTACAAAGGTGAAATGACGGTTTCTCCTCAATTAAGGAATGATTACAAAGGAAATTAGTATCCTACTGGGCAATCATCCTCCGTTGGGTGTGTCCAGCCGCTAACACTCCCCCCCTCCTAGCATGTTGTCCCCGACATGACAGTAGAGCTGCTTCTTCAGTGGAGGCTTTCACGCATCTTTAGAAAAAACTCATATCGTGCATGCTAGGCCAGTAATGTAGGGCCGAATATATCTGTATCAATAGTGAAGAAACCGGTGTAGAAGGCTTCTTCAAAGGCCTGGAGATGGTACGAGGGCAAAAACATTATTCGCTGGTAGAGGGCATGTATCACCTCATGGGAAGGTTGAGTAGAGATTTCATACATCTATATGTGTCTTGGAAGAAGAATATGCTATTTGTTGCTTGTCCTGTTTTAAAGATCTCAAAAATTGCCAGAAGGGTTTTACAGATCTTTCTTAGAATAATTCAAGAGAGGTCAGGCGATCTAGTGAACAATTTAATGGCGCCCGTTAGAGTTTTCACCATGTATTGCTCACTCATTCTCTCACCTGCCTTCAAGCCTGGCAGTTTTGGGTAGTTGAGCCTTGTGGGGTGGTTTTTCTTCAGCAGCTCTTGTTCTTTCCAGGTCCGCATCCTTGGTAGAGGGAAAAATCTAAGGTTGTCTCTGATTTTTTTAGGTGCCTCTACCAGATGTACTAAATACTGTGGGTATTTAGTGAGCCATGCCTTTCTCCATTTGGACTGAGAGTCCATAATAAGATTTACACCTTCTGGTTTGGTGATATCTTCTTCGTATAGTGGCACTATCGGCTCCTCTTTAATCCTCTTGTTTATTGTAGCAGCTTCATACTTGAGAAGAGGATATGGGAGATAGGGTTGTAGTCATTCATGTCGAACAACATTTGCATCTAATTTCCGAATGGTCATAGACTTCAATACCCTCTTCTCCCACTCCATTGCTTCTTTGGCGGTGTCTTTTATGGCTGCTTCTATTGCCTTTTGTAGATTGTATTCTTCTTCTTGTGTCAGATCTCGGGGCTCTTGGGATGATCCCACAAGGATTTCCTCTTGCATTGTTGCGTCCACTGGATCTGACACATTGTCTACATCAATTCTTTCCATAGTTGTTGGCCTTATGCTCAAGTGTGGCTCTTCAGTCTGCTGTTGTCCTTTTAGCTCATCAATCTGATTTTGATATGCTTTCTTTTCTTGTTCATCTTGATCCCCCATGGTCACTAAGAGGTCGTTCAATTCAGCATTGTCTTTCTCAGCCTCTTCTAGCTTCTTCTTGGTGTCTTTATTTTCAGTTTGCGTCTTCGTTAGATCCTCATCCATCTTCTTTTTCAAGGCTTCTAGCTCATCTTTCATGGCCTTGTTCTCATCCTCCAAACGGCTTTGCATCACTAGGGAGCGCTCGTCTAGCATCAATCTTTGTCTCTTCTCTAGTGTCAACTCCTTTTGGAGTTCCTTCATTTGTTCTTCATATATATCCTTCTCTAAAGCAGTGCTAGTTGAGGTAGAAGCTCTAACTCGGCCTAGAGATGCCCTTAGCCTCTGGATTGTCTGATCTTTCACTTTTATTTGATCTTTCAGCTCTATAACTTCGTCTTGGCTGGCCTCATGTTCTAGCTCAGCTTTTTCCTTAGCATTCCTCAAAGTCTCCACTTATTTGGATTCATTAGCAAGCTGGATTGTCAAGTTGTCCCTTTCTTTCTCCCCATCCGTCAGTGATTTGTTGATTTTCTTATACTCCTCATCTGCTCTTTGAAGCTTTTGGTCTGCTGCCTGACTCTGACTTTCCAGTTCTTGGCATCTTTCTAGTGCCGTTCCAGATTATCTTACAGCTTGGCTTGCTTCTGTGTGTTCTCTTGGTCCTGCTTTTGCAGCGAGTCCACCTAGGCTTTGATTTGAACTTCATTTGATTTGAGATTATCACACTCAATCTCAGTGGCCATAGACCTTTCTCTGAGCTCAGTGAGTCTTTGCATCACCTCATCCCAATCATTGGCTTGTGGCTATAAATCTATTGTATCTGTGGCCATTTCCTTCAACTCCACCAATCGAGGGCTCAACATATATTCTTTGGGCCTAGTTCTAGACAACTCAAAAGATGCACTAGCTGCCTCTTCTCGAGAGTATCCAATAGCTAGTCGATCAAGGAATATTCTATAGTTTTTTTCTTCTGGATCTGGCTTCTCATCTTTTGGTTCAATTTTTGCGTTCTGCTCTCTCTTTGTTCTCCTCTTCCTTGTAGTCTTGTTGCCCATCAGATTTGTGAGACTTCTCAGTTTGTCAGGGTTGAGGAGGACTAGGAGGAGGTGGTGATGGTGGAGGGATAGATTCTCGGCTTGATGGTGGGGCTGGTTGCTTCTTCTTGAAGTCCCAATCAGCCGTTGTTTTCCTCTCTCTTTCTTGCCCTTCTTGCTCTTCTAGCAGCTGCCGTCTCACATCATCAACTTCTTATTCGGTAAAAGGTATGTATGGGATATTCTCAGTTGTAGCATCTAAGATCTTGAAATTCTTTATATAATCTTCAAAGCGATCCCTTTGAGTCCTTCGAGAAGATCCAGACATAGCCTCAAGTGAGGGCTTCCATAATTCGCTCACATCCACTTTTAGCATCCTCTCAAATCTGAAACTCTCCATAAGTCTTTCTAGCCTTGCTGCTTTCTGTGACTTTGTTTCCTTTACTGGCACCTGTAGAGTTTCTTTCTTCCCCTTCTTGGGCTGTGGCGGCTCTTCTGGCACTGTCTCTAAATGGCGCTTCAACCTTGTGGCTACCCTTGGAGCCTTAGGAGGCTCTTGTTCTTTGTCTTCCTTCAGCTTGAGCCAATCATTTTGGGAGGGAGGTAGAGGCCAATTTCCCTTGGCATGCAATGCTCCATAGATGACTTTGGTTATCAACTCAACAGGCACAATACAAGTGGGATTTTTGGTCCCCATTTTCACAAGGTTGTCGTGAATGTAAGAGGCATAGTTTATCTCCATCGGGTGGCTCTTCTACATCGCCGAAGTGAAAGTGGTGCCAATAGCTCCAGGTGGCATCCTGTATTTTTGTGGCCGCTTGGTACACATGTGGAAGTACTGATTGCATAATTGGCTCATGATGGCCACCTTCGGGTTTGCAATATCTTCAAATATATAGCTATTTTTCTTCTCTAAGTAGACCTAAATGTCATCCTGCCTCTTAGTCACAGTGTCTCCTTTGTTAGAGAGGTCAAGTGCTGCTACCACCACCTTCTCTGTGATGACAATCATCGTATTAGGCTTGCCTTGCAGATCTATAACTCTGGCTATGCCGTCCTCTTTGATTGTGGTGACAAATTCCCACACTCTTTTAACATCAATCCTTGCTGGCAAAGCATCAAAGTAATTGTGTAGATCCAGTTTCTCCAAGTAGTCCCCCATCTTGCTCCTGAAAAATTCATTAAACTCTTGAGGGATCATGGGTAGCTCCACTACATTCCCCTCCGGATCTTTAAACACTCCTTGGTAGATTCTCAGATCATTGCTTTCTAATAGGTAATCTTGAATCCAAGTGCTTGTGGGCTTCACGGTTCCCTCTGGGATAACAAAAGGCTCCACTTCTTCTAAGTAGTCCTTTATAGTCATCCTCTTCTTCTTTGCAGGCGACTTTGTGGCTCCCATGGATCCTGTTGCACTCAGTAGTCCAAGGTTAGCGTTTTTTACAAATTAGCTGATAAACTAAGTTCTGACTACCCAAATGACTTGAAAATTGAAATAAAAACTCAAAAGGGACTAGGGAAGCCATGCATGTGCCCACAGTAGGTTTTTGGCTGAAAAATAATCATGTAGACATCCTACGCGTAGGATGTCTACCTTCTCCGATTTTGATGAAACTTGACATGCTTGTGGCCCTTGACCTGGGCAACATGGCTATGTACTTGGAATTTGGTTTGGACATCAAAAGTGCAATTTTGAGCAGATTTAGGCTTTTGGCTCACAAATTGGGTAGGATGTCCTATATGGATGGCATATTCAATTGGGTTGAAATCTGAAATATCGGCTTCTTATATCATGTAAAAGACTCTCATGATGTCAATTCCTACATAGAAGGTCAATATGACCCTGGAGACATCCTATGCGTAGGATGTCTCTTTTCTCAAAATGACTTGATTTTGGTTCTGTAGGTAGCCCTTAGCATGTAGAACATGACCATGTTCTTAGATTTTGATTTGGATAAGTATTGGTGTTGTTAGGCACATGTGTAGTGTTTTTAAGCTCAGAAAAGTGCATCTTTGAGGTTTTTGGGGGCCAAATGTGATGGGTCTGGCTAAATTTGATATATGAGCTTGTGAAGACGTTATAAAGATATGTGGAACTCAAAAACACCAGTTGGAGGTCAAATAGGGCATTTAGACATCCGATGCATAGGATGTCTATTTCATTATTTTTTATATCTCACTCCACAGTTAGCTTCGCAATGTGATAATGAGTATATTGTGCAAGTTTCATGTGATTGGACTATTTTTGGTAGGTCTATGACCCTTTATTGCCTCTATGCTCTGACTTTCCGTTTTTTGATGCATATGAGGTCAACTCTTGTCCAAATGTGATGAAACTTGATGGCTAGCATGTATAAGCTATGTAGAAGCTGTGTATGAGGTGAGACATTGAGTTGGGTGCCCAAACATGGCCTTGTGACATCCTACGCATAGGATGTCTCCTGATGAATTCTTTTGGATAAGTGCTAGTGGTATATGCCCTTAGCTCCCCGGAGTTCCCTTTAAGCATTATTTCAATTAAAAAGTCAAAAAGATAGATAGAAACTCCATGTTTGGCTTTCAGAGCCTCTGAGTCTTTTTGTGACTGTTGGAGTGCTTTTCGGCGATGAAATTTCTTGATGTTAGTCTCCATAGCTTCATGGTTCCTTGGGGAACCTTGCCATATGGTTTTTGTTGGCTTTGGTCTCATCGGAGCTCCGTTTGGCGATTTATTGCTTTGGAAGCACCCGTGGTTGCGTTTGCATTCCATCAATGACTTGTGGTGGTCTACCACCATAGGACTTGGTTGTTGATGGTCTAGGCAAGCCGCTCGTGAAATTTGGTGGAAAACGGACATCCGGTTTGGCCGTGAGAGCCAGTTGACGCTTTGTGTGTCCAATGTCGTTTCTGAAGCTTAGTCCTGCTTTAGGTCACCTTATGGACATGTGGGATATATAGACTTGTAGAGCATGTCGAGATCCTCCTACCCATGAGTTTTGGTAGCGTTTGGGCGACTTTCCACCGATTTACCACTTGGTGGCCTCTTGCAGGGCTCTAGAAGTTAAGGTTTTTTGCCGCCTTTGTGCATTCAGAAATGGTCTCCTATGCTAGGGTAAACCCCCTATGAAGCCTTATTGCTATTGGGTTAGCCGTTAGGTGTCTACCTCTACATGTAGGTCTCTACTCCCGTTCTCCGTGTGAACCCTACACTAGTTTTCGCGATAAAACATCAAACATACGCAAAAAGCTCAAGGTGCTGAGTCTACCTCTCATATCTGGAGCCTCTCGGATGGTCATCCGTGTCGTAGAAGTAGCTGGAAGTCCGGTTCGTTCTAGGTGGCAAGAGATCTCTCTCAAGAAGGAAATAGTAGAAATGAGCTCTAAGTGAAGTGAAAAAATCTTATAATGGGGGTCCCCGGACCACTTTCTATGAAATTTGACATGTGCTCCTAACTTCTTGCGAGATGCGGTTTAGGCTCAAAAAGTTTTTGATTTGGACTTTGTTTGCTCAGTTTTTGAGAAATTTGACGTTTCGGTCAAAATCTGGTCAAAACACGCCTCCCGTTCCATTCACATAATTGCACCCCCATTCTACCATCGTTTGTCTCATAGTCACTGACTATCCCCATATATATATTTTTTCATTACCACCATATTTCACCTGCTTTTTGTATTTTTGAAGTTTTTCTGCCGATAATTAGTAAAATTAGAAAGAAAATAGCAAAATAAACCCAAAAAATCCCCAAAAATCACAATAACTCAAAAAATCACCGCAAAACACTATGTACACTCACATGCAATTTTTATGGCCGAATTTCTCCGTTTTACTAATATTTTTCCTAACAAATGGCAAGTTTTACATACATACACACACTTAGAGGCCTACTTTGGCGTCTGGCCCCATATACTTGTAGATTCGTGTTGTATAGGGGCATATGTACTTAGGTTTGTCCAAAAAATTTCACAATTCAACAAAAACCCTTCAAAATAGTAAAAAAACATGCCCTTTTTTGCTCTTTTCACCTTCATTGGGTCCGTAGAGAATGCCTCTCCTCGTCCTAGTCAAAGTCCTCACATGGACGACAAGGTATTGCCTTGGGGTATGTGCAATGCATGGGTTAAAAATTATGCTAATGTGCGGCCTTGTAATGTGGCCCTATCTGATGCATATGCAGTCAATGCATGGAAAAATTAATGATTTGCGAGAAGAGGGAATAAGAAAAATGCTTATTGGCATTCGATGTCGAGGTTTCCTGTTTGTTGTTGATTGGGTTGACAATTTTTCTTTGCAAGTAGAAGTTGTAACTCTACAGATCTCTGTTTGATCGTCTTTTTTGCAAAAGTTGCTTGGTTTGCCGCTACGGTTGATATGGCCGTGGTTGTTTCCGTGGATGGAAGTGTCATGTCCATTGTAGCTATAATCTTGTTCTCTGTTAATTTCCCTTTGCAGTTTTGTTGTGGAGGCTTTTGTAGGTTTATTGCCTTGTCCTTGGTCATCATTCCTGTTCTGCTGATCGGCACCCACATAGATCGGTTTGCCGATTTCATATTAGTGAGTATCTGCCTGCTGATGTTTCTTATACTGAAGGGAGTTCCTGTTGCTTTGGTTTTGGGATCCAAATGCGTGTCGCATTTAAGTGGTTACTGAGCATTCTCTTCGGGATCCAGATCTTTTTTATTCCCTTGGTTGTTGATTTAATTGTGTTCTTCTATTGACTTCTGTTGTTGTATTGTGGTTTGTATGCCAAGTCGCCTTTATCCTTCTGTATCCATACTTGTTTTTTGCTTGTTGTTAACCTTGATCTATTCACTATGGTCTGTGTTGTCTTATTTTTGTAGTGAAGATGGTTGGCAATTCCCTGCTTGTTCTTCATGGGTATCGTGTTGTGCTTTATTGGCACCCATACTTTTTGTTCTTTAGCTAGTGATGGTGGTGCTATCGTCTGGTTCTTCTGGGTTGGCTGCGCAAAGGCTACCACCTATTGTTCTTGTGCATGCTGAATTTTGACTGTATCCAAATTCCAATCTATCTGCACATTATACTCTTTCTGCCAAGGTTGTCCCAACAACATGGGGTGTAGTGTGCTCGCATCCTCAACCACATAAAACTTGTGGGGGTAAACATATTGTTGTATTTGTACATGCAATATTGTCCAGCCCAATGTTCCTAGTGAATGTGATGTACTACTTTCCAGCACTTGTTGAGTAGGATGTATTTGATCTTCGAGCTTATCAAATATCAAGACCCTTACCTCTCACGTCTATTAACAAGTTGTATGGAGCCATACCATGTCCAAGAGGGAAGTCTTGGAGATTGATACAACTTCGAGTCCTCTTACCTTCCTTGGTCTTCTTTGCCTTCTTGCCTCGTCCATGGTCACTCTGTGATGTGACTCCTTTCTCTTTACCTTTTCCTCGGCCACGCTTAATGCCATTTCCTTCCATGTCAACCTCATTTGAATTTTTCACCTCTACCACATGCACATTTAGATCAGGCAAAGGTGGAACTCCTTCTACCCCTTGTGGAGGTGGTCTTGTTCCATTTGGCCTTTGTAGAAGCCTTGGTTGTTGACCCATTCCTTCACCTGCATTCATCACTGGGTAATTCAAGTTAGGTCTCCCTGGCTCCCCACGGGGCCAAGGACAATTATACATCCCATGTTCAGACTCTCCACAATTTCAACATTGCAAGACTCTCCTAGGTCGTGGCTCTCACTCTTTTGACTTTTTTGCTTGTCTCTTTGGACCTACAGCTTGTGCAAGGTGAATTGACAGGTTGTTTAAAGATTCATTTAACTTCTGAATCAGTTCAGATGTTACCTCAGGAAACTCCCTAGATGTTGATTCTTGTGACTTACCTTTGGGTTTAAGACCTATTGGAACCTCTCCCCTTAAGTACTTGATTTTTCTATACTTCTCAATAGTCCCAGTTTCAATTGCATCATAGGTAGTAGGTGCACCTGCCTCCACCTTTACCTTAAGATCAGGGAAGAGTCCAGCTATAAACCTCTCCTTCTTTAGAAGTTATGCACCATCACCAGGGTTAGCAACATTTCGTATCCATAGAGCCCAAAGACGTAGAAACTCTTGCTTGTACAAGTAGTAGTCATCTAAGTCTTTTTGCTTATGAGAAACAATGTCTTGCCATAGCTTTTGAGTGTTTTGGGGATCAAAGAAGTATCGCTTGAAACGATTTACAACTTCCGTGTGATCCCCCTTAACTTCCTCAAGCAAAGAGTCAAACCAAGTGCTAGCATCTTTTCTAATGACCACCTCAAATATTTCTACGCGTTCTTGATCAGTTACTATCCTCTTGATACGGCAAAACATCTTGAAATTTGCTAAAAGTAATTCTGCATCCTCTCCCAGCTCTCGAAAGAAAAGAGGATATCCGGACATTTAGCGTTGGGCCTCCATTGAATCAATTTCAAAGTGACAACACGATTTAGTTTTTCTTACTTAAAAATATATACACAATAATGTTTTCTAAATTGCAATCTGTTCTACAACAAAATAAAAATATGCACATCAAATGATCTATGATAATCCACAAGCGGTAGGATGACAGGGTTTGGTGATGCAAGAATTTCTCCTACTCTTTGGGCACCAAACATGAATACCATACATTGTTGAAAATGGATCTTCCTACTAATTGCAATGTTTATTCTAATGTGTGGAGTGAAATGGAAGGGAAAAACATGTATTCGTGGGCCATTATCCATGGTCTATGCATTACCTAATGCTTTAAACAAAACAAAAACATAGACGTCCAACTAAGGTCATACCTAATGAGAGGCAAAATAAAGGGATTTAATGATGCGTTTATCTCGGCCAACCTAAGAGGGCCCAAAATTCTACAAATTACTCGTTGAAATTTCAACTTAGTACTAAAAATTATGTGCACCTTTTGCCTTGCAATGGGAATGAAAGGATCATACAAGATCTCGTGATTCATGCAAACTACTTGACTATGCTAAAGGTTGAACCTACACAAAAAGATACACAAGCCGTCCTCCGTGGGGGCACCAATTTGAGGCGGTCCGGGGTGGGCAACAAGAAGAGTGGCCTCTAAGCACCCTTCTAGGCTCCCGTGCTGCTCAATTGGGTTGGGGTTGGAAAAAACAACATACACACACACAAACCCGCAACCTAACCCTACACAAATTTGGGGCACCACCTAGTTTTGGATGCGAACTAGGACGCGTAAAGAGAGAGAGAGAGAGAGAGAGAGAGAGAGAGAGAGAGAGAGAGAGAGAGAGAGAGAGAGAGAGAGTTCTCGGGCTGCTTTGAAATGTATCGACAATGATCAAGAAAATACAGTTATATATGTAAGAAAGAGAGAGAAGGGGGAGAGGGTGCTTGTTGAATTAATACCTTTTTACAAATCTGTCATGACCAATCAAAGTAAGATTAGTATTTGTTCAACATAGCTTGAGTAAATTACACAACAACACATCACAAGAAAGACCACCACAATCACTGTCTTAAGGCCAGGGGAGTCCTCTCCACCCTATCGTCCTCTTACAGTATGTGGCATTTATGGCTAAATTGATGACAACACCCAGAGACAAGCTATCAAGAACTTAAATAAAACACCAAGACAATTACAAATCGTTATTTTCCATGACTTCACGTTGGAGGAGAGACAAAGTATCCATGCTTAGTCAAAATCCACCCTCCTTGATTCAGCAAATGTTGGGCTTACACTAGTAGGAGAAACGATAGATTTCCTACTCTCAATTCAATGATCACTCTGTCTTACAATGGCATAGAGTTCCCTTGCTAATCACCCCTAATACAATACATTCATAGGCATAAGCCAATGAGCTTCCACTCAAGATATCCTTCTAGAGAGGTTGAGCTTGGCTTCTCAAGCTATAGCATAGTGCTCTTGCTTATGGCTCCCCCCTTTTGTGCTAGCTACACCCTCCTTTTATAGAAATTTAAAAGGCTAGGGTTACTCCTCTAACCATGGTTGGGTTAGATTTTCATCACTTTATCTAATTTCTTTTGCTTTAAACTATCAAGAAGTTGGTGGGGATAGGTGAAGAAAAGAGAGAGGAGATAAGTGGAGGAGATAAGACTTTTCATAGTAGATTAGTGTTAGTAAATTAGTAGAGTTAGTATTTTCATTAATTTACAAATGTAATTGGATATTTACAATGGGAGTATCCATGTAGGATACAAACAAGGAAGAAAAAACTCTTAAGAGGTAAGAAAAGATGGATTTCTTACAATGTAAATGCTCCAAGTGTCTTGAGTAGGGCCAATTTTAACGCTTGTTGACGGTCCACTAGCTTTGATGCTACATTTTTTCTCCATCTTGACCTTCCTTGGGAGCCAAGGTAATTGAAGATGAGTAATCACTCACCATGATGCTGTCTTTCAAGAGAAGAGGCTGAATTTTGTCGTTTTTTTGATAGATATGGTAATTTGGAGGAGGAAAAATGAGACTAGATGGTCAATTTTTGGATGGAAGTGTGTGAAGGAGGCATGAGTTCACCATGGTTTCTGTTATTCTTCAAGGTTGAGGAGAAGCTGAGTAGGATACACAGAGGAGAGGTGAGAGAGGTGGGGATGATGAGTGGAGAAGTGTATGTGAAAGAGGAAAATGATAAAGTGGAAGAGGGAGTGTGGCTGCATAGCATGGGAAAACTGGGGTCCACCAATAAAATCATAGCTCACAACTCGTAGCTCAAAAAACTATGAAAAACTTTGAGGCAAAAGTTCAGCCCAGGAGCTACAACTTTTGTTTATATCACCTTTTCAAATGCAGAGAGCAAGTGACCTTTAAAAATTCAGCAAAACCGATTGTCTTTTCCCACTGCACAAAGTCCTTATAGGATCCTTCTTTGGATGATTCTTTTGAATGCCTCCAAGAGTGAGCCCTACATAGTGAATGCATGCATGCCACATACCCTTGACCTTATTTGGTAGGTCGATAATTGAAGATAATGCTGAGATCATGATATAAGTGAGTAGTACAACTAAGGAAATCAAATACTGAGGGGTCTAAAAAATATGTACATGTCAAATATAAATAATATAGGTGGAAAAAATATAAAGGGGTCAAAAAAATCTCTCTCATTATGAGGCTACCATAAAAAGATTAATACTTTTGGTGTTCTAATTTTTGAGAGTAAAAGACAATAGATGTAGGAAGGGAAAAATCACAATAGTGAAAAAATATACACATAAATAAAAGTAGTTTTTTTTGGATTTTTGTTGTAATGGAGTTACACCAAAATAAGAGAAGCTTGCGTGAAGATATTTCTATATGACATAAAAAGTGTGCAAAATGGTAAGAAAAATTATGGTAATGGTGAGTTAATATACATAGCATAAATAATGTACACCTAGGTAGAAATATTGAAATAAATACCAAAATAGTTATGAAAAATCCCTATATTTAGGCCCTATATACAATGAAATATTTACACACAAAGAGGCCATAATATAATTTTATTTTTTATTTTTTTTAGTTTTTTGGCTCAACTAGCCCGGTGAGTAGCTAATTGAGGGTTTTTAAGAAAATATGGGGAAAGTCCCTTAACTCACATACGCCTATGTACAATGAAATGGTAGGGACAGCCACAGTGTTTGGGTGATTTTGGTAGGGTGAGGTAGCTCACTATGGAAATTTGGATAGCCAAAAATCGACAATCAGCACATGAAAGCAAGCATAGGGTGTCAACCTACACTAGACCGACTATTGACTACTTCCTACAGAGGTCTCTACCCAATGTCTAAGTTACAACCTTCAAGAGTACACAAGAGGAGATTTCCTACAACGCTTTCAAGAGCCAAATACCCATCAAACGTTCTCGAAACGCAACAGAACCTGAGGGAAATCCTATTAACACCAATAGGTCACTCTCCCTAAGGTGCGCGACCCAAAACCCCAACCCTAAACACCCGGTGCAAAATCACATAGGATGTTTAGTCAAAATTTACGGGTCGATATCTTATGAAAACTAAAGTGCCTAATGTGTAGCTCTACTCATTGCAAACACGTGGATATACTGAAATGAAAAAACGGACAACGTATGCTCACCAAATCGCCAGATATAGCTCGTGGATCGATCTCGCAAAGCCGGGCCGTACACCGACTATGTAGGTGTTGGCGCATAGCTCTCTTCGTGGGCAACACGCTGCACTTCTCCGCACTTGATTCCGACCACCACTGCGCACGCAGCGTCAAGATAAACTCTCACTCTCTCTCGTACATATAGTACGCTCAACTCACGCAGACAAAACTTATAAAAATGACAAAGGGTTCTTTGCATTAAGGTCAAAAGTGGTATAAATACCTTACAATCTCAAACCCTAATGTTCCAATTTAACCATTTACTAAGTCTAAATGTCAAAAATGGGATACAATTTGGAAGCTTCTGCAAGCCCCACTATTTACAAAGGTGAAATGACGGTGTCTTCTCAATTAAGGAATGATTACAAAGGAAATTAGTATCCTGTCGGGCAATCATCCTCTGTTAAGTGTGTCCAACCTCTAACAGAAACCAAGGAATAATCCATCTACATCAACCTCTAGACAAGAAAATACTACAAGTAGCATGCAAGGAGTCAAGCAGATTTGGGTATCAAAAGCACAAATCAAGGACAACCTGTCTCAAATTTGGGTGCCCAAAAACTCATCTACCATACTAAAGAAATTTTTACATCTAACAACTCAGAGAAAAACATGTTTCAGAAGAGAAACTAGCATAGATGGGTTTGGAAACCAAAGGAGCATTTATCTTCTCCACAAACTGTACAGCCGATGAATCGGTGGAAAGTTGAGTCTCAAAAAACTCCACCACAACAGTTCACCAACCGAAAACCAAAATACCAATGGAGCTTAAATCTCAGTAGCCGTCATCATTGTTATCTACAGCTCAGGAAATTAGTATGCCAAAGCATCCAAACTATACAATCAGGCAAAGAGCACATAAATTACAAAGTATCATATTTAGAAAACATCAACAAGAAACCTGGACCAGGGAAACCCTTGAGTTAACTACTCAAGACCCAACTCTTGCACCACATACTCGTTTGAATTGCATTGACTTTCAAAGCATGATAGAGCCAACCACGGCTATGCATAGACACGATTGTTCAACCCATGCACACAGTTGTCCCGGAGTACTCCATCTAGGAGGGGTAGAAGGAAACTAAGTAAGGCCAATGTTTGAAGAGGGAGGAAAAACTTGGATGTTAACGTGTGGTTTTTTGCAAAATTACCTAATAATGCCCCTAAAAATCATTAACAGAGTAATTTTAGCTGATAACAGCTCATCGAATGAGTGTAAATACTATATATAGTATCAAAAATTACATCAATTTTTTTTTTGTTTATTTTCATCTGTTTCTCTTGATATTGGAGCTTAAAAATGGAGAAATCCACCAAAAAATAATAAAATATTATTTTTCAATGGATTTTCTTAATTGTTGATCTTTCAATTTGCTTTTTTAGAACATTATATTATTTTCTTTGATTTTTTCAATAAACAAGTCCAAAATTAATAATAAATAGCAAATGAGCTCAGATGGAGGAGCTGAAAATACAATGATGATCAAGAGGAAAAGATGAATAGACACAATTTTTTTTGATCAAAATGACAAACAAAAGCGGAAGGCCTAAATTAGGCCGCGAGGGCCTATTTTTGTGAATTCTTGTAGACTGAGCTAACAGACTCCGATTGAGGGAATTTTCGAGTCTAACGTACATTTCATTGCCTACTAGGATTAACAGTAGAATCTTGGGAAAAGTAGTTTGGGAAGTCCGAGTATAGATATCTTAGGTACCCCAAAATCATCTCATTTCCACTAGTCACTCTTGGAGAAGAGAGCTCTTGGCCTACTTCGCGCGCGATTTTTGGACTCTACAATCACCCATTCTCAGTACCGTTTCACATAAGACATGAGGGGTAAGTTCTCAACTCATTAAAATTTCTATGCAGTTGGGTAGCAAGTTTAGGCCTCGAAAAAAACCCTAGAGTCTCATTTGTGTACAGATTCCTAGAACACAAAAACGACCATAGCGACCTGTTAGCTCAACGCGATTGGACAAGACTTGAACTATAGCATGCCTCTAGATAGTAGAACACTTCCATATCATTAGATGACTATTTGGCAGGGTCGAGGGGGTCCCCAAGTATATAATCTAGGTTTTGTCCACATGCCAGAATTGAATTCTGACTCCACGGGCAGCTTATAGACAAGGTCTATACACAATGCACCTAGATGGTTTCAAGAAAATAGTAAAGGAAAGATCTCTAACAGCAAGAAACAGCTCGAAGACTGCAAAGTGTTAATTTTGACAAATGGAGTCAAACTGACTCCAAATGAGCCAAATTGGATAAGCAGCATAAAGACTATGTAACGGACAAGTCCATTGCTTCAACAGTGACCAAACATCTCTACACACCAAGTGATAACAAAAACCGGTGATTTCAGAGTCGACAAGAGCACAAAGTAATGCCGACATGACCAAATCTTACCAAACTCATTGTAGGACTTGTTTTAGATGTAATGAATATGTGTAGGTCATATAATTGCCTTCTCAAGCATAAAATTCAACTGCTGTAAATAATCACGATTATTTACTTTTGTGAAAAATTGGCTTGAAAATCATCATCATGGTTCACTTATCACTTGTACACATCTATCTCATGTCACATTTCAAATATGAGCCCAAAATGTCCAGTAAATCTTAGATTTTGTCAAAAAATGCACTAAAAGCTCTTCGGTCCAATTTTGAGTTATTTGTCACATTTTTGATCCAAAACCTCCCATATCTCACACAAAGGGTCTATATTATATCTAGAATCAATTTGCAACAAAAAATGTTCAAATTGATAAAAATGTTAATAATTTTTGCCGGAATGAAACCATATTTCATCTTTGACCTTATGGGACCAAAGTACATGATGTGAAAAGCCCACCAATCAAGTTTGCTCACATTTGGATCTCAAAAACCCAAAAACCCATAATCCCTTCATATCTACTGTTTCACATTGAAGACTAAATCTGGCACCATTTCCACCCTATACACTCAAATGAGCTCACACTTCACTCAGAGTATCTAAATCACATGTTCTTCAAGCCTATGAAGTCAAAAATGCAAAAATATGGAAAAACTCCCCTGATGTAAATAATCACGATTATTTTCTTTTCTTGCAATTTTTGGCTAGATTGAATGGTTTTGATCTTTACATGTTTTTATGCGTCTATGCATGGTGAAAAATTGGTTTGAAGCAAAACAGACATCATTTGCCACCAATTCAGACATAGGGCATGTCAGAGTGGAACTTATGAAATTTTCTAACTTTGAAATATATTATCCTAATAGGTGCAATGCAAGATGCTGAGAAAACAAAGAAGAGAAAGACCCAAAAAGAAAAGTTGCAAGAGTTTCCACCGTATCAGTTGGAGCCCAGTTTTGTTGAAAAGGTCAAAGTCACCTACCTGTCAAAGAACAGCTTGAGGAGGACAACACCACAGTCTTCACCGAAAGATTCAAAAGTGAAGATGGAAATCAGGTAGAGTTGCAAATGCTACCTAAAGAAGTCTATGATGTAGCAGCTAAGCCAAGAGCGAAAGAAGCCAACAGGAGGTGAGGACTTCGATAATTTTATGATCAAGAACCATGTGGAGTAGACTTCCAAAGGGCTTACGAACTATTGTCCACGATTAAAGAGGATGGATAAACCAAGATCACAAATCAACAAGGATAGAAAGTCGAAGAGCACAAAGAAGGAAGGAAAAGTAACATACTGCATGCTTTTACAACACTGAAGAGCACAAAGAAGGAAGCAAAAGTAACATACTTGGGAGCTCCAAAATTTTTGACCGAATTGCGCAGAATGGCATTAGGATGGCCAATAACTTGTTGCAAGTCCCAAATCAGAACACATGGATAACCACAGCTCTGGCCTCTCCACGAGCCACTAGATCAAAGAAGAATGGGATTTATAAATCAAATGAAGATTCGGTGCAGCTCACATGAAGTCCATAGCAGTGAAGAAAATTTGGACAATGAGCAAAAAAGGGCAAGGAGAGAAGAGATGAAAAGAAATACCGTGGCCGCCCATCAGGCAGAATCTCAACATAAAAAGGCAAGTTTCAAAAGAGAAAAAGAAGCTTATGAACAAAGTTGACAATCTGCAGGATAGAATCTAGATTTATGGAGTCCAAGGCAAGTCAAGGGTCCTAGAGCCAAAAACCCTGAGAAGAAGATCCTAAGGACCTACTAGAAAGGATGTATGCAGAAGCCAAAGCCCTGAAGATACAAGAGGCTTTAGAAACTCAAAGAAAAGCCAGAGAAGAGTCAACTGCTCAACAACCACAACAAGTAGAAGTTCGGGAAACCAACTGAGCCACAACACGAACATGGGGAGATGTCTCCAAGACCACCCTCATCCAATACCAAACAAGAAGATTAGCCTTATCCTAGTCCAAGCCCTTCATCAACTAACCAATCAAATGAAGGCGGGGAAATAAAAGGAGATGAGAAAAAAGAGGAGGAAGCCAATCAACATCATCTTAAGGATAGAACCGAAGATGGGGCTGGACCTTCTCAAGAACCTTAAGCAGAATTCGAAGAGTGGGAACTAGCAGATGAAGTTATCACGCAAGTTGATGAATATGCAAAACAGATGCAGCTAATGACCGAGAAAATGCAAATAACAGCTCTTAGACGCAGTGCTAAATCTTGAGATCTTGAACATGTAATTGATGCTCTCCAAGAGAGTTGGAAGACAGAATGAATATCATTGAAAATATTCAAGGCCAAATTAAAGAGCTCAAGGATGAAGCAGAACAACACCAAAGTGTCAAGAAAAATCAACAAAAGGAAATGGAATAATTAGGTGAACTCCTCACAAAGTTATCGAATGCCTATAAAAGCAAGGACCAAAAGCTGACTGAAGTAACAAATGAACTTATGAGTACTACTCAATCATCAGTATAAAAGCTCCAAGGACAGTTGAATTTAGCGGCATATCTAAAGAAAATAAGGGAAAACCCAGTAGTAGCTTCTCTCAAGGGGACTGATAAGGTTTACAAGACTTTAGAAAAGAGAAACAATGACTTGGAACTTGAGTTGAAGCTGGAACAAGAACAAAGAAGGGACCTCGTCCTAATGTATATGCAAAGGAAGAGAAGTTTCTTAAAAAGATAGAGGAATTAAAGAAATCCAATCAGTTTTACTGAGGGAAGTGAATGTGGAAACTAAGGAGCAGGCAGGTACATCTGAACAACCAAATCTAGAGATACCATCAATCTTCTTTGCAAAAATGGAAACACGACCAGCTGAAGGACAGATAGAAAGTTCTGAATTCCAGGTACTAATCAGATACGAGGAACAAGTGTCAATGATCCATTTCTCTAAAGCTGAGGAAGATGCACTTAAAGAGAAGATTGTTCAAGAAGTGGATGCTGAATGGAAAGTGTCTATGGATTGGGAGTTGAGGGTTCTTCACTATGGCAACGTAACTCAGCTCACTCCCAATCAAATCAATTCTCAATGGCATCAAAAGTTGCTACCTTATCCTTTGATAAAGATGAACCTATTGCAAAAATAGGGGTCAGATGCTCTCAACCCCACATGGAGGAAAAATTTGCTCAACAAAAACTCAAGGTATCTCAACTTTTTTACAAGGGCAACGGCATCAATATAGAAGGACCCAACATTATGTCATGTACCAAGGGTAAGGACGTAGCAAGCACATGAAGCACTAAAGAAGAAAAGGCCGACTTGGCTTAACTACCCGGAACTTCTAGCTCTAGAGCAAGGATTGGAAACTGAAGAATACATGGTGAAAACCCTAACGGGCACCATGAAATTCTTCAAGAGCCTTCCTGACTTCTCGTGTCCAATGCTATTTAAAATTTGCAGAATGCTGCTCACATGTATCCAAGTTTTTCAGGAGCCTAAACAAGCAGGAGCCCCACGGATGTCCTTTTTAGAAGGTAACCAAGGCTTATGCTATGATTTGAGTGGGAAACCTTCAGAAGAAGTCCTTTACGGATTATATGCCAGATGCATGTTCTTGCCATCGAGAGCAAGTTGTTGGCATTTGAAGAAGCTTTTTACACCGGTTTCTTCACGTGGCGTACAAAGATTTTTGAACCAGTGATCAACAATTTAACAGCAAGGTTTGTCGGATATTCATCCATAGAACTAAAGAATAAAGCTACTATTCAGTTTATGTAAATCCCTTAGAAAGACTGGTGCTTTCGATATCAAAAAGCACTTCAAGCACTTAAAGAACGCCTTGCCAGCTACGTCAACCCCGAAGACTACTTCAATCCATGAAACTATATCAAGGGACGACACAATCAAGGAGGGGGGGAATGTTAGCAGCAAGCTAACCCATGTTACACTTTTTGAGAACTTTATTGTAAAAACACTTATTCTTTGATAAATCAAGAATATTGTGACTCATATTTGATGAGTGGATATTGTAGTCTATGAGACAGAGCTATAAGCTTCCAGAATGTATTAATTTATCCTTAGTTAGAGCTCCTAGATGATTAGTTCTTTATCAAAGAAATCTTAGCTAAGTTATAAAAGCCAATTTTGTAAAGATATTAGGTTTTTGGATAAGAAGTACACATTGTGAGATTACATCGCTCTCTTCTCTCCTTCTCATGCTTCTATCTCCCTTGTTAGTTTTCACATTGGAGTGTCGTCTATTGCGTTGCAACCATAGGTAAGAGCTCTATGCATTGACGTAAACATATCATGATTAATTGTAGCATTTTACACTCAAGGGGTTCACTATGTGTAAAACTACCATATCACGTGAGTTCAAGACATGTTTGTAAAACCCTTATCTATGATTTTTCTAAGAATATAATGTACCCTTTTCTTTTAAAATCTATAAGCTTTTTTCAAATTTGAAAAAATAATGCCCTTCTGTATATATATTTCTGTAAGTTTCAAGAACTTTAAATACCCTTCTGTTGAACTCACGTGATAGGTTACATTTTTATTAGGTGACCTCCTCGGGATTTGACATCGCCGACCCACTGTCTAATTTCATCATAAGTATGAATTTAAGCTAATAAATTACAAAGTAAATATAGGCGGGGTATTGGGGCATCATTGCTAAGCATTTAGATGCATTCGGGGTCAAAGACGACTAGGTCAAAATCTCACTGTTGTTAATAATCATATTCTTTGCAACTCATCAAAAGAGAGATTTAAGACTATAATCATGCGTTCTTAGGTCTAATATACTTGTCCTAGAAGTTTCATAGCATTTGGATTTCGTTTGATGTTGTTGCTTGCCGATTAGCGACTAGCTTTTAATGACTTAGGTCATTTGAGTGTAGCTTGTGTTAGATGCGATTTGTCTATTGTTTTCCTAGAGATTGACACCCTCTTGTAGCCTTTATGCACTAGTCGAGTCATCTTCGTCCCATGGATTGACAATTATGTTTGTGGTTCTCGCTATGTTTGCAATAAGATAAGAGTGAGGTTAGCAAACCCATCGACATCGGACACCACTGTATTGGTGTAGTTGCTTATAGACGTTTTGATATGTAGCACAAAGCATGTTGAGAATTTATGATTGCCAACCTCTGTAGTGCAATAGAATTTTGAAATTCTAGTCTAAAAAATGGCCAACAGAGATGACACTATGCTGTTCTAGAACGAAAAGATCATGCTCGCTACTGCCTTTGTCCCCCCCTTCTGCGCCCTCGCTGTCCCCCCCCCCCCCCGGGTCGCTATTCTCACGCTGCCCCCAACCCCTGCTTGTCCTCGCGCGCGACCGCCTTGTCCCCCCCCCCCCCCCCCTGCATGATTCATTCCCACCCACTGTCCCCTCTCACGTTGCCCCACCCCCCACCGCCGCTGCCCTCTTGCACCGTCACCCCCTACCCGCTGCCCTCTCGCGCCGCTTCCCTCCTGCTTTCTACCTCTTGAGCTTCCGCCCCCTTGCCCGCCTTATCCTCATTTCCCCCCCCCCCCCCCCCCCCCCCCCCCCCCCCCCTTCTTTCCTGAAGTCACCCTGCAATTGGCTCTGGGGCATTGTTCTTTGGAGAGTGCTCTATGCGCTCGGTTGCAGAGTCCTTTCTCCGTCCGCTTCTTCACCACAATAGTAGACACAGATGGAGGCTCCAGCTCCGCCACAGAGGAACTCATCATAATCCCCCTCGCCCGACCCCGCTAAGCCCACCATTTGACTTTCTCTTTCATCGACAAAGCAAGTGAGCCTAGCCGCAGAGGTAGAGTGCTTCCAGGTGATGTTTGCAGGTCGCCGCGATGGACGTCCATAGCATAGCTCTCAAGAATCAACATAAAATTATCGATACAGGGGAAGCGACTCGGATGAGGCATGGAAACTCACTAGGGTGTCAATTCTAATGAAGTGAACTCGAAGAGATGCAACTACTAACTCTATAAGCAAATCAAACGCACTAAAGCCAAGTAATCGGCCTATGTCCTTTTACACAGCTCTACAGTCATCACGCCCGTTCACTATGCAAATCATATCGGAATCGCACAAAACTTGAAGGTAAGCTACAGGGGACTATTAGGAACATACCCTATCACTATCAGAGCATTCACGACCATTTGTAGTCTAGTCTTCTTGTTGATGAGACTCCCCCCTTCCTTGATTGAGTTATATCTGGCATGTTTTCCTTGTTCAAATGGGGAGCCCATTTGCCTTTGATTGATGAACATGTGTTCTTTGTGATTTGGATGTTGTGGATGAGGCATTTGTGCATGTTGTTGCACATCCTTCTTTACCTTTCCATCTGTGCTGTTGGTCGATGATATCTGCTTCTTTGGATACTTTGCCTCTTGGTGGAGTTTACTTTTTATTGGAGCGCGTATCTCAAAATGTTTGAGACTTTGACATGTGTGCACTAGCATCTCCAATTTGATTTTCTTTGCCACTTTGTCAATAGAGCTTTGTTGGTATCTTTAAAGATAAGAGTTGATCTTGTCGAGGCGTAGTTGAGAACAATGTGTCCCCGCTTTATCTCTTTGAAGATCATGTAACAAATTCTTTATTGGTTTCATTTGATGAAAGGAATATATACAATATAATAGTGATGGGTGTTTCTAAATTAGGGTCTAAAAAATGCCTTTGGTATATGTTCTTATTGGGGTTGAACACTTGGAAGTTGAGTACCTGTTCATGCAAGGTGAGTGCTTGGGAGAAATAAAGTAAGAGTGCGTAATGCAAGAGCCAATTATAGGACACTCTATATGCTCACAAGAGTTCTTTCAAGAAAATCATGTTGTGTGAAAAATGAGTTGTTGGGTGCTTCAAGGAACAAATGTAGCACATGTGATATCCAAGGACATCTCAATAGCTTCCACATTTCCAAGAAGGGTTTTTGATGTTGAAGCTTCTCCACTCATAACTCACTATGCATAGTTTCTGAGTGTCTTTTGGACTCTCTTCTTCACTTTACCAAACTTAAAATACATAGACTTGAACTCTTATGCTCACCTATACCAGCATGAGGGACACAACATAAATATGCTCAACTCCTTCACCGTGAGCAGTACTTAGAATAGCTAAGAATCTTAGACCACAGAGAATATTACTTGAAGCTTTGGGACTAATGCCTTGCTCATTTAATGGCTCAGCTGCTCGACTCTTGACTTTTATGCCATGTATTTTTAATGGCGACTTGGACTTACATGTTCAAGGTTGGAAACCCAATTCCATAATTTCTTGAAATTTAGGCCTCTTCCAATGTGTTGCTCTTTGGATGCCACCATTTTCTCGAGTAGGTTGGCATATTTTGACTCCTCTACCTTCTTTGTCGAGTAGGTTGGCATATTTTGACTCCTCTACTTTCTTTTGTTTCATGCGATGTTCCGTAAAGAGGCCGCATTGTTGTACCTTTACTTTTTCTTATTTGTGAGGAGCCTGAGTCTTCAACAGGGGTTTTGGGACCCACTTTGTTCTTGCTTCATGAGTTGCTCCCTTGACTTGATGGACACTAGGTTTTTGTATCCATACTTGGCTATTACCATTGTAAAAGCCTTGCTTTTGTAGTAGAAGATGAGGGATCCATTTTGAGGTTGTTTCTCCCTTGGTTGTGCTTAGTCTCCATTGGCTCTTTGTTGTTGTTGATTGTCTTTGTGTAGGGTCCTTTGCTACTTGGTTGGTTTTAGTGGCTCTAGGTTAAGCAACTACTTTGGGTAACCATATTTGGGTGTTACCTTCATAGAATCCTTGTGCTTCAAGCAGCTTAACTGGAATCATCCACTGCTGCATTTGTTTGTGCGGCGTAGCTTCATTGAAATTTGACTTTGGTACCCATACTTGTTGTGTTGCTTTCTTGAAAGTTCTTTTCTTCTGTCCTTTTCTGTTGTTCTTTCTCCTGCTTGAGTTGTTTTTATTGTTGGCTCGCTCATTGTAGAACTTCTTTCTTGAGGTGAGTACATCTAGGCTGTTACTTTAGGCTTTTTGGCCCAAACATTAATGTTTCCTTGGAAGTAGCCTTGAGCAGTGATTGACTCATTTGATGCTATCCACCCTGTAACCTTTTGTTGTTGTGGTTGAACCCCTGTTTCATGTATCCAAACTGGGTCTTTGACTTGGATGTGCACTTTGGATACCAACACTTGGTTGACATTATTCGGCTTCTTCTGGATGCATTTTTGTGATGGAAACTTTGGTTGATAGACTTTTTTCTTTGGTTTCCATTGCATTGTTGATGGTGTGGCTCTTGATGTAGAGGCTTCGTGGGAAATTTGATGGAGGCTCTTCGAAGGTAAAGTCGTCTGGCGAGGTTGATATACTTCATTGTTTACCTTTGCTTTCCCTTTTTCCACGATGGTTGGCGATTTCTTTTCTGCATGGATTTAAGAATCTTCAAGGAGTCTTACTGTTGTTGTTGTTGAAGCTTTTGATTGTTGTCGAAAGAAGATGTTCCTCCAGCTTTGATATGATGGGAGTTTTGATATGTTCCTCCAGCTTTGATATGATGGGACCAGACTCTCTTTGATATGATGGGAGTTGATTATGTGGAAAGTATCTTTATACTCCCCGGTACTCAATTTGAGTACAGCTTCTGCCACTCCAAAGCTAGGAATCGGCATTTTTGAACTTGTGTAAACTGTTTCTTCTAGCTCATTGATTGGTGGCTTTCCCATCATGATCCACGTTCCATAAGTCATTAGATTCTTTGTTGCTTCTGGATCTATTGCGGCCGAACATGTAACCTTGAGCCCTATTTGTCCGCATAAATTGAATTTGATCATCGTAGGAGATAGTCCATCTTCTTCCTTGTCCCTGTTCTTCTTTTGATCTTGCGTTTGTTGAAGATTTGCCCTTGAACTTGGAAGCTTTTCTTCTTCATCTACTTTCATTTTCACTTTTCTGGAGTCAGCTTCTTTGAAAAAGCTTTTGTTGTTTCTTCAAGTATGTCAATAATGACATATTCTTGTGGTTGCTCTGCTTCCTTTGTTTTCAATTTTGCCTCATGGTCCAAGATTTAGCTATCTGTCTCACATTTTTTGCTTTCACACTCACAAACTTCATTAGCTTCCTTCAACACTTTCAACATAAAACATGAAACTAGGTCGTAGCCTCCTTCATCACAAAACTTGGTTGGAGTTAGCTCATTTACACACACATCCAAGGTTGCCAATATTTGAGTCCATCCAAAGAGTTCAAATAAATCCTCTGGAAATGGTTCCGGTATGTAAGCTTCATCATCCACTGATCTTTTTAGGATGCAATCCTCCTTCACTGAGCTTCCACACTTCGAAGCACCACACATCCAAAGTTCTTGTTTGGTTTGTAGCCAGGTAGGTATCTCTTTCCCATTGACTATAGTAGAGTCAATTTCTTCTAAAGGAGTTCTATTCACATCTCTATAGATATGGTCTTATATGCTTATTTTTGTGGTGATCTTTTTATGTCTCAAGTAGATATAGTCATAGCCCCAATCTTGAACCATCTTAAGTTGACACATGAAAGGTCTTCCTAAAATGATATCAAAATTGTTCCCTTTTCCAAAATCTACTATTGCAAATGTATGTTCATATTCAATTCCACAAGAAGTCACAATAATTTTCTCTAAGATACCCATAGTTTTTTCCGTGTATCCATCTGCAAGTTGCAGCTTCATTCTAATTTTCCTAAGCGCTGGTCTACCCCATTTTCCCCAAATGTCTTTTGTGGCCATAGCTACTCCAGCCCCACTATCAAGTATAGCCAATGTTTTACCTCCTTTGTGTTCCACATGTAAGGTGTTGTTTCCTTCTTCTCCTTCGCAATATTCCCCCACCTTGTTTATTGCCACAGGTTTAGCGTTTGCACTTTCTTGTTGAGTTTTGTTTGATTGTTCATTTGAGGGTAGATCTTGAAGAGGTATCTTTAATCCCATCTTCCCCAAATTGTTGCCTACTTAATCCCATACATGTGGTCTAATCTTAAGCAGTTCAGATAGAGTAATGGTGCATTGTATTGGAGTTGACATCAACTCTTGCATACTCTTTGTTCCATCATCTTGGATATAAATTTCCTCTGAGATAGCACCACTCTAGTCTCTAAGTCTGCCTCATGTTCTCCTATGTATGAGGGTAAGGTCTTCAAGGACTCTGGTTTGCTTTCAATTGAAACTTCTGTCCCTACATCTTCATTTAGAGATTGAATGTCTCCCTGATAGACTTCATGACCTGTATTGACCTCAGTTATGGGTGCATATTGAAAAGTCGCACTTCCATATTTTGCACTTCTAATTGCTTCTCACAATTTATTTGGCCATGTCTCATCTATCTGTGGGATAGGTGCCATAAATTGTGATCTTGACCTTGCATCATTAGTAGTGTTGGACACTACTTGATCATCTAGTTGAATTTCTAGGTTGTTGTTTTCATGTGTTACAGTCTTTCCTTGCACATCCTTTTGTGATTCTAGCTCAATGTTTCTTTGAGATAATGTTTCAACAACCTTTGCCTTGGGCATTTCAAATCCAACACTTTTTGGTTTTGTTTCTAGAGGTGGAATTGGTGCTTCAGGCTCCATCATTGCCTATGCAATTTTTACCAATTCCTTACACATTTACAACCTCTCAGTCTCTACCTCAGCATGAGGATATTTCATCCCTCGTTGCTCTATGGTTTGGTTGGGTTTCAATCTAGCCTCATATGCTTCCAGTGCAGCATCTAATGGCTTTAGGACTTTGTCTACCAACACAGATCCTCCGGAAGACGCCTTCCTTGGTTTCTTATCGCTCACCACCATTTTGTTTTCCCGTTCTTGTTTTAACTGCTCCTTTGTCTCTTGTAATTCTTTTTGTAGTGCAGTTTGATTTGTAATTTTTTTTCTTTTGGCTTTCCGGGATTTTCTCCCAGTCCTCACTGACACACTAGTTGTTTCCCCTTGTTTGGGTTGTTGATCTTTCTCCTCATTAGCTTGCTCCTCAGCATTTTCTTTTTCTTGGGCTCTAGTCACTACCTTCATAGGAATTTTGGGTTATGCCTCTGATCCACTTGGAGAAGGTAACACTCCCACAACATTCATTGTTGTTTTCCCCCGTTTGTTTGGGTCTTTTGGACAATTAGGAAAAACGTGTGTAATGGCACACTCCAAACAATATCCAATTATCTCTACATGAGAACAATTCTTGGCCCAATGATTACCTCTAGCATGGTCCATCTTGTTGAGTCACTGGTGGCATAATTGATGGTTGTTCTTGCTTAGCTAGAATGGTCTCTGGTCTACGCTCTTGATTGGCTATGAACATCAGAGTGTCCTCATTCAATGAATAGAGTTTTCTCATAGGTTCTCGCCCTAGCCTAGGTTGCGATACCTCAGCTCTTTGTGAAGCCCTTGATACAACTCTATTTTGAAATAATGGATGATTTGGTAATGGAATTTGTTTTTCTACTTGATGTCCAAATAGTATCCCCCTCGTGTAGGTTTGATTATAGTAGCACTCATTCATCTCATGATTGGTCCATTTTTCCTCAATGGCACACCATTTTATTCGTTGTGCTACTTGCACTGCTAGCTCATCTAGGTTGGTCATTAATTGAGACATAACCACTTTCCTTGTGTTGGTTTCACTAGATGCTAAAGGAGCATTATCTATAGTGATCTTTGTATCACCAATTTCCTCGCCATAGGCTTTACAATTGTCACAACTAGGTATAACGCTTCTCTCGTGACTTGTTCAAAGGAAGTACATCCTTTTAAGTGCAAATCTTTCTTGAGAGTTTCAATTTTCAAACCCTCTATGAAGAGAATTGATAATATTTCATCCTGTGGTAACTCGCGTTCCGGACATCTCTCTATATATTGTTTGAAGCGTAGAGATGCTTCCTTCACTCTCTCATCTCCTTTTTGCTTGAATGCATAGATTTGGGACACTATGCTATGCTTGATTCCCCTTTTAGAGAACTCCACAACAAATTCTTGCAACAGTTGTTCAACGTCTGAGAAGGCATTTTTGTCCAACGGTTGGAACCAATTCAATGCTGTCCCTTCCAAGGTTAAGCCAAATCCCTCATACTGTGTATGAAAATAAAATACTTGTTTGGCTCTTAACACTTGTTTGAACAAGGATGCATGTACGTATGGATCCCTTAATCCATCATACTTCTTCTTGACACATTTGGTCAATTGATATGGTCTCATTGGTTCTGGTTCAACCATGTATCTTAGCATGTTGGGGTCTCTCACAAAGACATCCCTCGTTCCTTCTTCTCGTCTTGGAGAAAATCCTGGTGGAATCCCCTTTGATATGCGCTCTGGCATCGTTTTTGGATGAAAGTAACTAGGAATCGGAGTACCCCTATATATGTATCTCTCTAAGTCAATTGGATCGACAAGTTTTTACTCTCTTCCATACTTATCTACCATTAAAACTTGCACTCCATTGGCATCTGTATACGTGAATGCATAGAGGTTCTTATGGGTGGTCAACTCCCTGGCATTGGGCTCTACACACTTGTAGAAGATGTATGGATCCACGTTTGTGAATCTATATAAGCCCTCATGAGTTTAATATGTAAGCACTCTCTTGGATTCATTGGCTTTGATGAATCTCACGTTTGGTTTGTCGATTAGAGGATGCTTCTCCTCTAAGTCTCCAGCAATTTCCACTTTTGCTCTTCCAAACTCCCGCATTTTAGTTGATTGGTTTGGCTTCCAGTGAGCTACATGATAACTTGAAAAATATCCATGAGCCATGCCTTGAGGTTTGGCTTGATATGATTGATAAGCCTCATGGTCTTGTCTCAACCCTCTTGTTATAGGTGTTGTAGTATTTCTGGTTGTTTGTGGAGGCGGCATAGCTCTGAGTTGAGTGGGAAACCCTAATGATGGATGAGTTTTCATGATTAAGCCTCACTCAATACTCTCAAGATGGTCCTTGATAAGAACACCTTGGCTTAGTGCACACAATCCCTTTTTGCCCCTGGTCAAGTCTCTAAAAAGTCACGCTTTGTGACTTTTTGGTCTCTGGAAATTGGTTATGGGTACCCTAAAAGTTTGGATTTAGGAAACCTAGAAAAATTCAACTCTAAAACCAAAACTTTCTTGCTATTGCCCGCAAGCTTTCTTCCTAGCTATACCTGACTCAATTTGGAGTTGTCTATCAAAAGTTAGAGCACTTTTAGTGAACTGCACTTGAAACAACACTCAAAACACTTTCAAGATCAGGACACATGAACTTTGGCTTGTATCTTGGCCTCCCGAAGGTATTTTTAGCTCAAACTTGAGATTTGGGATGTCCTCAAGTATGTCTACAAACTTATGAAGTCAAATACCCCCACTGTGTAGAGGTACACCGATCGCGATCATTGACCCCATGCCACAGATTTGGAAGATTTTTGCACAGTAGCTAGCCCTTGATGTCTTGATACCAAGTGTCTTTGTATTTTTGAATCTGGAGATGTTTTGACCAATGAAAACCTAAATCCCAAGTGGTTTTGCGGTTATTGGCCTAATTGTGTAACTAGGACTTTTGACCACTTTCTTTTGCTTTTCTGACCTTGCTCCTTTTGGAAAATATGTCAGCTATCTACTCATAAATTTTCAATCCAAAATGTAACTGGGGTACAACAATCACGATCGTAGTTCCAGCTCCTTTTTTCATGAAATTTTAGGAGTTGATAGACATGGGTATGATTAGTCTATTCCCAAACCCACTTTGCATTTGGATCACAAAAACTTGAATTTTCTCAAAATTTTTGTCTGAAGGATCAATGGGATCAGTGTTTGCCATATTTGACAACTGTCTTTTGGTTTTTTGACCCTGGTTCTTTTAAGAAAGTTATTTGTCTAGTTATCAGCTACCTACTCACCAAGTCTCAACTCAAAATGTCACTATGGTACACCGATCACGATCGTACTTTGGAGCCCAAATTGGATGAAACTTGTGGATATGGTAGACAATGATGTGTACAGTCTACTCTCCAAATCTTTTTGAATTTGGATAATAAAAAGTCATGTTTTTACCAGATCTTGGTCTGCTGCAGTGGTTTCCTAACTCTCTGCTATTTTTGGCTATTTGGGTGATTTTTTTAAAATTTTGAAAACTCTTGGTATCTTATATAACCTAGGTGTATGTGTGGGTAAAGTCTGGTCAAAATCTGGCACTAAGGTACCCCAATTGCGATCGTAGTTTGGAGCCCAAATTGGATGAAACTTCACCAGCTTGTTCACTAGGCTATTTTAAGACTACCTGCCAGACACTTTTGTATTTGGACTCAAAAAAGTCAAGAATATACAGTTTCTTGGTCTGAAGTGCCTGATTTTCCAATTTTATCTGGTTTGATTGATTTTGATGTTTGATTTGGGATATGAGTGATATCTAGGCTTGTCCTATGCATAGGCTATCCCTCTGCATGGTTTCTTCCCAGTCTTGATGTGTTTTGGTCTTCTGAAAGTCAATTTCTATGCCAGTTTAGATGTTTTTGACTTGGATCTGTATTCAGATGGTTTGAAAAGTATTTTGAGGTTTCTAGATCTAGGTCATTTATACTTTTATGTTTGTATACACCTGAGGATCCCACAAATAAAATCGGGTCAAAATCTGGCACTTAGGTACACCGATCGCGATCGTAGTTTGGATCCCAAATTAGAACAAATTTGGCATGCTTGTAGACACTGATGTTTTAAGGCTATCCCCCAAGTCTTTTTGCATTTGGATCACCAAAAGTCAAGATTTTACAGTTTCTAGTTCTGTCAGGCTAGTTTTACCCAAGTGGCCTGATTTGCTTGAAATTTGATGTTTTTGGGTGTTGTTGCTTTAGACAAACTTGCTTAGAATCTTATCATGAAGGCACATGTCAATTCTTGTATAATTCTGACACTGAGGTACACCGATCGCGATCGTAGTACCAGAGCCATATTTGATGAAATTTTACACGATCTCTCTGACAAGTATTTCCCAGTGTTTGGTGCTACCACTTTGTGATTTGAATCAATTTCAGCTCTGTTTGGTTAGATTTTCTAAATTTCAGAGTCTTATGGCCTTTTTTGCCAAAGTTATGGTTTTCTGGCTTCTCGACTCTAACTTTTTCTCCAAATCTGACTGGAATGATTTACTTATCCTACTCCTAAGTACAGAAATGAAAGAACATAAGAAAATGAATCAACCAAAACAAACAGGTTAAAAAACAGATGATGGATTAGTACTCAATCGATACAAAGAAATTTGAAGAGAAAAAATGCTTCAAGCAACCTCACTCACAACTCCCTATATCTCTCAAGAGTAGATCTAGCCAGTCCACCGGCCCTAGACTCCACTTAGCACTAAACCCCTGTCTAGATGCTTCACTTAAATGTAAATGGAATGGAAATTATCTTTTGGAACAATAAGAAAACTCTGAATACGCACTCGGTCACTCATCACCTAAGATTCATTCCCCGGCAGCGGCACCAATGTTTGCGGGTCGCCGCGACGAACGTCCATAGCATAGCTCTCAACCATCAACATAAAATTATCGATACAGGGGAAGCGACTCGGATGAGGCATGGAAACTCACTAGGGTGTCAATCCTAATGAAGTGAACTTGAAGAGATGCAACTACTAACTCTACAAGAAAATCAAACGCACTAAAGCCAAGTAATCTTCCTATGTCCTTCTACACAGCTATACAGTCATCACGCCCATTCACCATGCAAATCATATCAGAATTGCACGAAACTTGAAGGGAAGCTACAGGGGACTACCACGAACATACCCTATCACTCTCACATAATTCTAGAGAGGTACAAATATCCCGATCGTTCGTCCCACAGTACGCAAAAACAGTAAACGGATGATCTTAAAGGGTCGTTTTTGGGTCCCTAAAGCCTCTCCTAGGGTCAAAACAACATAAAATACGCATATAAACACTCAAAACAGCGATTTAAGGCCTAAACAGATGGGTTTGAAACCTTCACCGAATCTTGAATGCTTACACTTGAATGAAAGAGCAGAGTAAGAGGAACACAATGCAAGAAACAAAACCGAATTTGGATTACCGTAGCCACAGAAGCGATGATTACAAGTTTGAGCAAAGAGGCAGCTCTGTGTGTGTAACGCAATAGTCACTTATCTTCAAAAAATAATCTTCCTTTTCCCACTAACCTTAATTTATTATATACCTAGGGCTTTCTAAAGCGGCCAGCGGCCAACTTCTCATGGACCTTTACATACATCATTGGAAAAATTACAACTTTGACTTAGACTTGACATAGACGATTGTCATTAGGCTTTTACAAGGTTTGATGTATTAAACATTCGAAAAATAATGTGACCACATCAAAACTTTGGCCGGCTCACCCAACGGGCGCCTTGGCTAGGTGGGCACTTGTATGTTGTTATCACCTCCAAACAGGTGACTTCTATCATTTGCAAGATTCTCGGCACCCGACCTAGCAGAGGAGAGCTGCATGACCTTCTCCAAGCCCGCCTTCTCGCAGAGGTGGGAAAGATCTTGGATATATAGATACTTAGACAAGGCTACTATTAAATCGAGTTTGAAACCTCCGAAATGGCGTCCAAGGTCATCACCATGAGTCCATTGACCATCTGAGCAGCACAAGCCCACTTTCAACAGTGGAAGCATCATTTCGACCCTACTTTGGATGTTCTAGTAGACGAGAAGACATCCCCATCTCCGTCTGGTTTCCGTGTTTGCAGAGGGAGTACTTACCACTTTTTTCCACGATAGGCTCAACCATTGGGACTGTCCTCGAGACACCTCGCACGATAGCCTCACTATAGCTGCCAAGGCGGCTAGCATTCTCTGAGTACACGTTTTGGTCAGAGACACTCACACGCTCCAAAGGTCATTCTTCTACCTCGCGTGAGTGGGGGGTCATTTAGACAACGTATGGAGTATTGGGACCTCCCAAACTAGTGCTTCATTTATCGATAGATGGGCCATCTTGCAAAGGCCTTTCCACAGAGGAGGCCTCAACCTACACCACAGACTCAGCCCCAGCCTGCAAGGGCTAGCTAGCGGCCACAAACAGAGACACATTGCACACATGCAGAACCACCCTCTGAGCCTGTGGCTTTAGCGGAAGAGGGATGGCAGTAGGTTCGCGGTCAAGGTCCGCGGTCGACGATGCCAGGGGGGGCCACAACGACAGCCTGGCACTCAGAGTGTTCCTCAGGCACCTACTCAGTAGCAGTGGGTTCCCACGGGGAATGGTTTTGATCCTCTTGAGCAGGATGAGGTCCTGATCCCGCCCCCACCCCAGCTTCACCCTCGACAGTCCCTCCCTCCCCAGAGTTCCCCCCCTACTCATCATCCTCCCCCCGCCTCCTGCTCCCCCTGCCTCTTCCCCCCCCCCCTCTACCTTTGTCGCTCCCCCCACCCCTCTTCTCCACCGCTCCCCCCTACTCCTACTCCCCCCCCTCCCGCTTCAATTCCACAGTTGACCAAGTGGGCAGGGCCTTCTGTGGCTGCTAGGAGATCTCTTGGTAGTGCCTTTGCCATGAGTCTCTTGGTATAGATGTCTCCCCTTGCAGCTATCGCTCGTGGTCTGACGAGCATCGACATCTGGCACCAATGGGACTTAATCAACTATGACTTTACTCGTTTTCTAGGCAACCCCTCAACAGACCATGAGGCAGCCTGCTTCCGAGTCCATGTTATGTTCCTTGCAACTAGGGGGACAGAGGCCTTGGACTCAGCAGTTGGCTTCTCCTTTCCCCTTTGCAACAGGGACCAAACTGAGTGGACTCTTGACTTAGTGTTGGGATGGTTGCACACACAGGTCCTAGAGTTCTCTCACCACATGGGAGAACTAGGAGTTACATACATGCTTCAGACTTTGTGGCCATTGGCCAAGTTTGTGGTGACACCTCCAGATACAGCAGGATGTAGACACATTGTGGTTTACTTCTTTGCCGATACACAGTGCTTGCCATGCTATGTACACATTCATGAGGACTCCTAGAAAGAAGAGGTTCCTTTACATATGGCTCCATTTTCTTGGGCTTGGGCCAGGCACTCGTTGCAGTCATGCTTATCTAGATGACACTCGGATGCGGATTACTCCCCATCCAAGCCAGCCTCAAAGATAGCCCATTTACCTCCTGCAGCAGCAACATCTGTTCTCTCTCGCTCCCCATGAGGATCGTGCAGGGACTAGGTGGGCCCTAGTTTCAACATCAATGGGGCTGACTATGTCAGGAGCTTCAGGGATGCCTTGTGGGAGGAGAGATTGATCTCCTTATGCTTCAGTAGCACCATCTGTGTGAGAGCTGCATTAGACGTTGTGGTCAGCTCTTGCATGAAGGATATGATACTTTTTAGTCAACTACTTTTGGACTTGGAGGCATCTAGGGTGGGGTATCTATGACTATTACGGACTCTTTGTAGCAGGCCATTGTGGGTAGAGGGATTGATTATAGTGTCACGCATGGCTCAGTGGATAACTATGCAGGTTCAGCGTTGCCTAGTGGGCTTCCTGAACATCTATGCGCCCAATGTGGAGAGTGCTCAGGCAAAGTTTTGGTCACAGATAGTTGAGTCTCTACCATAGGCGGAACACTCGTGCATAGGAGGAGACTTCAACATGTTGGAGGACCCTTCTGACAGGATTGGTGGTATCCATGCTACTGTGCATGGAGTTGAGCTAGCCTGTTGGGAGGGTTTTGTATGACTCTGAGGGTCTCGGATGTTTGGCAGCACTAGTTTTGTGAGGCCCCCAGACAGCCTTACCTTCTCTCGTTTGGACCCCAGAGTGGGAGGAGTGAATCTATCGCGGATAGATCACTTCTACACCATTTTAGTGACTTGGGAGGGATAGTTGGCATTCTGGCAGGGACCTCCTTCTTGGACCATGCACCAGCGATCCTCACAGTGGAAAACAGGCAGAGGAGAGGGAGCACGATGCTTCGCATCCCAGAGAGGGTCTTGTTTGACTCTACACTCAGAGAGAGAGTAGAGGCTCTTTAGATAGAGAGCTTGGACAGGCAGGATTCAACTGCTGACAGAGTGGCCTCATGACTAGCTCAGACTAGCCATTTCTTTCTCAGGGAGTCTTTGCTCGTCGGGGGCTGCAGCGAGAGAGGAGGAGCAACGTCTCAGACGGGGCATTGCTTTGTCATAGAGGATGCAGGAGCAGCATCCAGACAGTCCTTGGTTGGAGGAGCAGCTACAACACGCTCAACAGGAGCTTGTTAGCACACAGAAGAGGCAACACGAGTTTGCTTTCCATTGATAGGCATCTCAGTGGACATAGGTGGGCGACGGAGTGATTGGTGCTTTCTTTGAGACATTGGGACCTCAACCTTCGCATGCCAAGGTCAGTCAGTTGCGGAGGCCCAACGGGTCAGTTTCTTCTGAGCCTGAGGATATGCGTGCAATTGGTAGTGACTTTTATTGTGACCTACTTTCTGTGGAGCCCGAGTCAGAGCATCCGGATGCATGCAGGGAGCAGGTTTGGGCATAGATGACTTGTCTTCTAAATGAGGAGATGCGTCAGATGCTTGAGTTGCCACTCCAACTTGAGGAGTTGCACACGTCTCTTAGGGCCCTCCCCCGTGGTAGTTGTCCAGGTGAGGATGGAGTGACTCCCAGGGTTTTCTTGGAGTAGTGGGACCTGCTTGGCCCAGATCTCTACAGTGCTTTTCAATACATTTTGCACACAGGAGTGATGCCTGACAGCATGAGTGAGAGATTGATCTACCTCATTTCCAAGGAGGGTGGCTCCTTGGATGAGATTTGAGAGTGGTGCCCCATCACCATCCTCAACTCAGCTTACAAAATTCTTGCCAAGGCTCTGAGTTTGAGGATTCAGTCACTTCTAGAGAGCCTTATACATGGGACTCAAACAGGTTTTGTCAAGGAATGCAGTATCCTTGACAACATCTTTACCTTTTGGGAGGCTTCTGCCCTCACAGCTCTATGGTGAGGACCTAGTGATTCTCCTTCTCGGTTTTGAGAAGGCATACGATAGAGTTGACTGGGACTTTCTAGAGGGAACTCTACACAGGATGGGCTTCTTAGATGCTTGGATCAGAGGGGTGTCAGCTTTGTACAAACGGGCTCACAGTCAGGTACTTTTGGCAGGAGGTAGAGATGATCGCTTCATGCTCATAGTTCGGTCAGACATGGTTTTCCTCTTGCACCCCCGGGGAGGTCACCTAATAAAAATGTAACCTATCACGTGAGTTCAACAGAAGGGTATTTACAGTTCTTGAAACTTATTGAAATATATATACAGAAGGGCATTATTTTCTCAAATTTGAAAAAAACTTACAGATTTTAAAAGAAAAGGGCATATTATATTCCTAGCAAAATACACAGATAAGGGTTTTACAAACATGTCTTGAACGCACGTGATATGGTAGTTTTACACATAGTGAACCCCCCGAGCTTGCCCCCTCCTCTTTCTGTTCTATGCGGAGGTGATGAGTAGGTTTTGGGTGTTGCAGTAGGTTGGTCTATGGGGGTTAGCACTCCCTACTCGGGGAGATGAGCTACTGGACATTGAGTTTACGGACGAATCAGCCTTGTACTTAGATGTCCAGGAGGCCAACCTTCACAAGTGTGAGCAAGCTCTAGAGACCTTCTGTTGTGCATCAAGCGCACTAATCAACTGGAGAAAGATAGTGGCTTTCTCGGTTGGTAGTGCTCCTGTGCGCGATTGGATGCCAGAAGAGGGTTTTAGGTGGATTCCCCCAAGGACTGTAGTTTGGTACTTGGGCTGTCAGGTTGGTTTGGACTTGTCTCCTGAGCAGCAGATTTCTCCCCTCCTCTTGTCTATCAGGAGGAAGTTTTTACATTGGAGCTCAACATGACTTTCTTTGGCTGGCAAAGTAGTAGTGGCCAACCAGGTGTGTTGTTGGCGAATATGTGGTACATCACTCCTTGTTGGATCTTCTCGAGTTCTTGTATCAGCAAGGTTGAGAGGCTGATCTGGACCTTCCTCTGGTCAGGAAGTGACACTCAGATAGCCTCAGCCAAAGTGTCTTGGCAGGTCATCACTCAGATAGCCCGAGCCAAAGTGGCTTGACATCTCAGAGGCAGTTCCAGCTGAGTGGCTCATATCTCTCGAGCCAGTAGCACCCAGGTGGATGGGAGCCTTCACACGACTGGAGGTTCTCATCTCAGTCAGGGCCTGCTTAGAGACTGTTCCATCCCTTTTCTTTGAGCTTCAGAGTGGGGGACACTTACAGCCAGTTGCAGTAGAGGCCTCGCATGTGCCAGAGTGCTATTTTCAGAGGATCTTGGGCATCTGTGGGAGGACTTGCGTCATCGATCCTAACCCAGCAGGTCTTGAGACTGGACACTTGAGGTTGTGGGATTGGGAGTGATGTCCACTGGCACGAGTATAGTGAGATCCTGGTGAGTGGCTCTTGAGGGATCCTTTCTCTTCTACAGACCACCCAGGTGTCCCACTCTTTCAGTACACTGTTTGACTAGGATGTCATATACTAGCATCATAGAGAGAGGCCCGCCCCGCTGCAACACCTCAATTGCAGGAGGAGGGTCTTACAACTGATTTCTTGGCAGACTTTTGGGAGAGGTTGTGGGACTCCAAACAACTGAGGCAAGTCACCTTGTTTCAGTGGTCGCTGGTCGCACCACACAAAGCTATAGCAGTTGGGAGCTGGCTAGTGCATAGTGGTCTCTCGGCCGCATGTGCAGCTTGTGACCATCTTGTAGAGAGTCAGCATCACTATCTTTAGGACTTTCCTTCGGCCCAGCAGGTGTGGCTTTCAGCTCTTTGTCTGATGCCTTCTCTCTCCACGGCTCAACAGTACACTTGAGGAGTAGCGGCTTGGTCCACCCTCACGGGACCGGCACTTTAGTTTGAACTATCTTCCACCAGCAGGATGATAGTGATGCAAGAGGGGAGACCTACACTCAAGCCTGCTATAGAGCTTACTCTGCAAGAGTGGTGCAGTGAGAAAGAGGAGTGTTGGGAGCTCTGGTTCATCTGGCGGTCCTGCTGCTTCCGCATCTTTGAGGCTCGCCCTATACCACTAGCAGAGACTATTCACGATTTTTGGGTAGAGATGATCCACACTCCCAGAAGAAAGTGCAAGGCACTACAGGGCAGCTCTAATCGCATGCAGGAGCACAAAGAGGCTTTCCTTTGACTCTGGCATCTTGGGCCTTTTTGCACCATAGTCTAAGGTGTTCTCCGGTGGAACTACCGACCACCTATGTGGCTTTTCCCTCCCCCCAATTGTTGATTTAGCCCCATTGTACATATGATGGTTTTTCCATTAGGAGAGTCTCCCACCATGGTTGTTGTAGCCCTCTCTTGAAGAGGTGGTTGTAGCCCTATGGGCAGTTTCAGTAACTAATAGAAGGATCTTTTTCTCAAAAAAAAAATGGCCAACAAGATCACCCATCGCTAGCTTCTTCATAGACATCACTACTCATTGACTATCTCAGTTGTAGGATTTTTGAGAAGCTGTGTATAATGGTCACCAAACCTGCATCATCTTTTTAGATATTCAATTGCAATGTGAACAAGGCCACGCAAGAAAAATATTGCCTTTTGATATGTTGCAAGAAATCCTCACCAACCCACCGCCTGCTGCTCTGCCTAGGAACTACTTGAGAGAGCGTTTTGATATGCCCATGCAGGACTACCACCTACAAGCTCTACTCGACTATAGATTTTTTGAACGCACAGGAGACGAACATGATTTGCCTTGCTAGCCTCCATGATTTGGGGCTCTACTAGAGCCACCAATAGTATCCTTAATAGGAAAACTTTTTGAGATGTCACCTCGCATGCCAACCTCCTCGACTTGGCCAACTTGAGGTCTACATGCCTTTGCGACGGTCTCTTAGAATGCTTGGGCTCTGATACCACAATGCAAGGTTTTGTCTAGGGAGGATGATGCCTATGAGGATCCATGGTTGCTTGAGAAGGCGTGCAGAGTAGGAAAAGAGAGAGAGAGAGAGAGAGCGAGGTTCGACACAATAAAACACCACTCTATCTATTGTGTATCATCTTTGTAAAATAAAAGTCTTACATATATAGGATATTTTCCTTGCACACTCAACTTCTAGCTAAGGTTGTCTGCATGCTTCATAAGAGCATGTTTCAATGGACTGACACCACTAGGGCTTAACAATGACCTTAAAACAAGTAGTGAAAAAAACATTGAAATGCACTCTTTATCAAACGAACATCTTCAAACTTATAACAAGGCAAAAAGTTATAATAACCGTGACCAATACTCTTCTTGTCTCAAGATCACCTAAGGGTGAAACACGTAGCCGGACACCACATTTGTACTCTTATTATTTTTCCACGTTAGTGTAGTGATACTTTGTGTAAATCTTGATTCCATAGTAGCAAGTCAATTCCTTGAGTTGTAATTCAATCATGAAAATTGTAAAAGTTCATGTGACACGGCCACTATCCATTTAGAAAGCCCTAGGTATAAATGTCAATAACTCTAATGTGAAAAGAGGCTTATCTTGGAGAAGAAGAAAGAGCTTTGTTGTACGTATGCTCAAGCTACAGAGCTTCTCCAACTTGTAATCAACTTTTCCAATGATTGGGTAATCAGTTTTCCATTCCAAAACTTCATTCAAGTGTAAGCATTGTCAGTTTTTTTGTGGTTCACGACTACGCGTTTGTAAGCCTTAATTGCAAATTTGAGTGTTTAAATCACTATTTTATGATGTTTTGACCATAAGAGAGTGCTCTTAGACCATAGGGAAACATTTTTGGATAGTGTTGTTACAGTTTTCAAGACCTTTTTCATGATGGATTGTGATACCTTGTTGGATTGTGACCAGAGTTGGTAGGATAGTGTCCCTAAGTGTCCTAGACCTTCTCCTAACGTTTCAATGCATTTCAAGTCCGTTTGAGTGCCGAAATGGCATGATGACCTAGAGCGATGAGAAAGGACATAGGCAGATTTATCCTCATCATTGAGTGGATGATTTGCTTGTCGAGTTGTTGCGCTAGCTTGTTAGGTTCACTTCTTGAAATTGACAATCTCAAAGAGTCTCCATGCCCCATCCGAGTCACTTCCTTGAGTATTGAAATTATGTTAGTTCCCAATAGCCATACTACAGACGTCCATCACGGTGACCCGCTAACATTGGCACTTTTGTCAGGGATAAGATCCTTAGATGGTGCATGACCTAGTGCGTATTTAGAGCATTCTCTTTCGAAGATTTGTCTTTCCATTCATTTGGACCTTAGCAGTAAAGCAGCTAGACACGCGGTCTAGTGCTTTGAGAGTCTAGAAGTCGAGGAATTGCTAGATCTATTCTCGAGAGGTAAAGAGGGTTGTGAGTGAGATAACCAAAAGCATTTCAATCTTTGATTTTCTCTATGCTTTCAGAGTGTTGTTCCATTTTTTGTTTCGACTTTATTTTGTACCGTTCTGTTTGTTTCTATTTCATGTTTCATTTCAGTACTTAGGGTAGGGTAAGTAGAAACTACCACCATCAAATTGGGCTAAAAGATTGAGGAAAAAAAGGGGTGAAAAACCATATTTTACCGAAATGACCATAACTATGAAATTTTAAAAATTTGATGGTAGAGACCTCAAAAATATGTGAATCAACATACTCTCTAGAAGCAATCCGCAAAGTTTGGCCAGATTCTATGGAGGAACATGGATCGCATTCCATGTACCCAGAGACCAATTTTGCAGAAAATTGATCAGTGACATTGTGCATCAGTGGGATATTGCTCTGCTCAAGTTTGCTTGAAAGAAAAAATCAAAAATCACATCAAAATTGATTGTTAGGAAAAAAAAAGCAAAACGGACATTGTAGACACAAAATTTGGGGATTTTCAACTTTTTGGGATCCAAATCCAAAAATAGGGTGAGATTTGGCTTCTTTAGGGAATAGAGAACCAGTAGAAACAAATTCATGGAAAAATGTTGTCAAACTTGGATCGCGATCCAAGTACCTTATGACATTTGAGGTTGATGTTTGACAAGTACATCCCTAATAACTAGTGAAACAAGATTCCCAAAAGGCACAATGTGAAAAAACTGAAAAAAGTTGGTCAAAATAGCCAAATATAGAAACTAGTCAAAAATCACAACAATAGAGCTAGCTTGGACAGATGGTGGACCTTCAAACCACCTTGGGATAAAACCTCCATAAGACAATGGTTAGTAGGTTGGACAAGCTATGGACCTATGTCCCAAATCCTCCATGGTAGTAAACATAGTAGCTACACTCCATGCACATATTGATCTTCAAACAAAAGAGATAGCTTCTTTCAATAGATCAAACTTGGATAGGTGTGAACCTTTCAACCACCTTCGACTAAAACCACAATAACACAACGGATAGTAGGTTGGAAAAGTGTTGGACCTCTACCCCAAACCATCAACATGATCACACTAGAGATAGGAATATTCAATAGAGCTAGCTTGGACATGTGGTGGACCTTCAAACCACCTTGGGCTAGAACCTCCATAAAAAAATGGTTAGTAGGTTGGATAAGTTGTGGACCTCTGTCCCAAAGCATCCATAGTAGTAAATATATTAGCTACACTCCATTCACACATTGAACTTCAAACCACCTAGGGCTAAAACCTCCATAACAAAATGGATAGTAGGTTGGACAACCGGTGGACCTCTACCCCAAAACATCCATGGTAGTACACATAGTAGATACACTCCATTCACACATTGACTTTCAAACAATAGAGATAGATTCTTTCAATAGGGCTAGCTTGGACAGGTGGTGGTGGACCTTCAAACCACCTTGGGCTAAAACCTTTGTAACAAAAGGGATGGTAGGTTGGACAAGTGGTGGACCTCTGCCCCAGACTAGCCACAGTAGTAAACATAGTAGCTACACTCCATTCAATGCATTGATCTTCAAACAATAGAGATAGGACTATTGAATAGTGCTAGCTTGGACAGGTGGTGGACCTTCAAACCACCTTGGGATAAACCCACCATAAAGCAAGGGATAGTAGGTTTGACAAGTGGTGGACCTATGTCCCAAACCATCCATGGTAATAGAGATAGTAGTTACACTCCATTCACACATTGACCTTGAAATAATAGAGATAGCTTGAATAGGTCGACCACCTTCACACCACCTAGGGCTAAAACTTCCATAACACAATGGGTAGTAGGTTGGACAAGTGGTGCACCTCTACCCCATACTATCCATGGTAATAAACATAGTAGTTACAATCCATTAACACATTGACCTTCAAATAATAGAGATAGCTTCTTTCAATAGAGCTAGGTTGAAACCACCTTGTGCTAAAGCCTCCATGACACAATGGATAGTAGGTTGGACAAGTGGTGGACCTCTTCCCTAAACCATCCATGGTAGTTACACGTAGCTACACTTCATTCACACATTGATCTTGAAACAATAGAGATAACTTTTTTCAGTGGAGCTAGCTTGAACAGGTGGTGGACCTTCAAACAACCTTGGGCTAAAACCTCCATAACAGCAATGCTTTGGATGGGATGTTGGCTATTGCTGGAGGCTCAATTGATTGATCATGGATTTGTGTTTCTTGCATTTATAGATTTCTCTAAACTCACAAAATTGCAATGTGCATTCTAGAGTATGGGAGATAATGTGAGCTACCATTGTTGTGCTGTCTTGCATCACTTTCCATTAGCACCTTGCAAAGGAGCAATTCAATTCTTATTTAATGTTTTCAGGTATTTATATGGATAGAAGTTTTAATTGCATGTGTTAATATGACTTTTAATGGATCACATCTCAATCAAGTAAATCATGGTTGTTGTTAACTTTATGTGGCCTTTAGTATTCACTTAAGTACTAATTTTTATTAAAGTGTAGGGTGTACAAGGTTGCGACAAAAAGATTGTAGTATAGACTAGTGTTGCCTTGTGTACCAATAGTTGCAAGGATTATAATATTGATTTTACCTTGAATAAACTCCTAGCTTTGACTTCCACATGTTTAAAATTGGTGATTTAAATTCTAGTGATTTTTGAGAAACCAATGTTATTTGTGTTTTTTAAATTCACAAATTGGGATAGATAAGGCCCCTATGGTTGAGTCCTCAATTGTTGAACCCCTTGATTCTATTAATTCTGACATGCCCAAGGTGGATGATACGTCTATACCAAAGTCTGGTGATGTGCACTTTGAGCAATCTTGCAACAGCGAGAATAAAGAATTGCCTACTCCAAGAATATAACCTACTTCAAAAGAGACTAAAACGTCTTCTCAAGAGCCATTTCCATTTGTTGCTAATTCATATAGTGCAGATGTTGAGAAATCCATACTCGCAATTATTTTGGACTTAAATGGTATGCTATTGAAACATTCCCCTGAGCCGTCCTCACACCACCAGTCAGTGCAACTAGATCCAAAAAGATATATTATACTTAGGCCAGGTTGCTTCCAATTCTTGAAGACTATATTACAGAGGTTTAATGTTGCAATTTGGTCAATGGCTACTAGGAACAATGTGCTTCAAATTCTTAAAGCACTAGAGAGCTTAGCAAAAGGTTCATTGCCTTTCTTTTCAATTTGGAATCAAGAAGGTTGCTACACTTGTCAAAGCAATAAATTATTTACACCTGACAATCCAACCATTGAGGCAATGTTCAAGCCTCTAGCACAAAATTGCCATGGGGTATGAATGTGACCCACGAAGAATATTGCTTATTGATGACTCTCCTTAAAAGGGATGCATTTCCCCTACAAACAATTGTATTTTTACATCCCAATTTGATGGTGAAAAATTGGTTGACAATATGCTCTTGTTGGAGGAGTTGCTTCCCTACTTGTTTGAGCTGGATGAGACAAGGGATGTGCGGAATTTCATTGCCTCTAATCGTTACGGACATCCCGTATTGACAAATGAGTGTGAATATAAAGAAATCAAAGATAATTGGAAGCAAAAAAATGATGCTTGATCAGCCAAGGTGTTCTTTACAAGAATGATAACTCCTGAAAAATATGACAAAGGTGAAGCTATTTTTGAAGGCAAACACAATCGAGAAAGTGACAACACCAACAAGAATGACATCAGACAAGCCCAAATACAAGAGATGCCGGAAAAGGAAGGTACAACTATTGAAAGCATGAAGGCACCACAGTTGATCAATCTAGCTAGACAATTGGGATGTACTACAAAGGGACCATTGAAGCAAACCACTATAAAGGCTTATATAAACAAGGTCAAAGCTGAGAATAATCTTCTAAGGCTAAATAAAACACACCCCTAAGGTACCTTTTATGACTTGAACCTTGTTTCACATACTTGAATATACATGTGCATGGTATCAAATTTTTCTTTTTGTTTCTTCTTGCAAGTCTCAAAAAAAATATCTCTAGATATTCCATGGAGCAAGCTTGGACAGGTGGTGGACCTTTTGGTAAAGCCCCTCATGGGAAATATATCACAAGTCCTCCATGTAGTGAGAAGGAAAACATTTAACAAAGAGCCTAAGAGGTTGGACAGGTGGTGGGCCTTGCAAATTTTCTCCCATTCCCAATCCAGTCTAGCTATCCACCACTATATTGTATGAAGTGTAGCTTGGACAAGTGGTAGACCTTGAAACAAGAGACCCCTCATCATCAAGCCTAGTTTGGACCTATGGTATATCTTACTTTTTTCCCATTCATAGTGGAGCCTAGCCTAGCCAGGTGGTGGACCTTACTTTTCTCCATGCTTCAAAGAAGCATAGCTTGGAGAAATGGTGAATCTTTGTAAGGTTTTCAATTGGGGATTTTTTATAGCAATGAGGAAGTTGAAGATGGACTTTGGCATCTAATAATATTTTAGTGTAGAAAATGTAGAAATTGTTTGTATTCTTTGAAACATATTAAATTTCTTGTTTTTCAATTCAAGAGTCATCACTACAAGAAAGTGGGTCGACTATCTGTAGGAATGATTTGAAGGAAGGTTTTGAAGCACCCAACGAACCTCATCCAAGTCCTTGTCATATATATCAATCACCTTCTTGTCACCTGCCACTTGCTGTCAAGAATATCAAAAGAGTTCTTGTTTTGGACCTTGAAGGACTGCTTTTGAAGACAGTTGAAACAAAACATGGAGATTCTATGCCATCTTGGACTCAACACATGCGTCTTGTGGAGGACAAAGATGAAGTTTATCATGCGGTGCGCCTAGATGCAAAAATGTTTTTGGATTTCTATTGTGAATACTTTGAGCTATGGATATGGAGTTGCTATAACCTAACAAGAGTGCAACACATGCATCACACAAAAATGTTTCCCAAAGCATTATAGCAAGTTCAAGATCTTTATGAGTAACTAGTGTTGCCAAAATCCAAACATCATGTTAGGATTTAGAAGGGTTTATCATAAACACTTGAGCGATATTTGGAAGATGTTTGAGGACTTGGATGCAAAGAATACCTTGATTTTTGATGATAGTCCATATAGGATGATGTGGAATATGCACGGAACATATCTTATATTTGCAAAGATGTGGAGGCAAACACCTAAGAAGCTTCAAAGATTCTTGCAAGAAATTATTATTCCATGGTTACTTGGATGGTTGTATGCAAGAGACAAGAGAGATTATAACCGTAATACAATTGTAAATCCGTATAGTCATCTTGAGACAAATCATGTCCTTCATGTGTATGTATCAAGGCGATAACATTAAAGAAGGTTGACAATGATCCTTTTTATAGCCAGATGATTTCCTTTTAGTATGATGTGTATTTGTATTACTATATAATTCAAAGGTTATTTTAATACAAAGATGTGTCAATTTGATGAACACTTTCATGGAGTGCACCCTACTCTAAGGGGACTTGCATGTATTCTACAGGGTCTCCTATTTTAAAGAAAATTATTTGTACACGGAGTGCACCCTTCTCTAAGGGGACTTCCACTTATTACTCCAGTGTATGCTATTATAAGGATAATCCTATGTGATGGATCGTGATGATCTGTTCTAAGAGACTTGTAATGGAGTGCACTCTAATCTAAGACGACTTCCATGTATTACTAGAGTGTATCCAACTACAAGGAGAATCCAATATAATGACAAAGCATCCTGCTTTAGAACAAAAATGTGTCGATCAACTATACCCTAGTTTAAGGGGACTTCACTATATTACTAGTGTGTATTCAAGTTTAAGGAGATTTCAATGTAGTTCTAGATTGTACCTTGTTTTTGGGGACTCATTTTACTAGATTATGGTTGTGTTTCATCATTATATATATTTTTTAAAATATTCTTGTTCTTTAGCAATTCTATATCATTCCATATCAAGGTTGCATCCATTTGAAACTAGGGGAAACTTATCTTTGATATCAAAATAAACCTTACAAGTATGGAATGGAGAATTCATGGATGTGCAAGAAATATCTTGGTCTTGGCACACATGTTTGCCTAAAACATTTATTTTTGTGTCTTTCATATAAAAGAGTTTTAGAACCTACAAGTCTTTGAAAGGAAAAATATAAATTCTAATTGTTTGCATTGGGAGAAAACCAATCATGGACTTTGAATTGTGTGAGAGACCTTGTTTGTGGAGAAAAATGTTTGAATCAAGAATGGTTATTTTGACATCCTCCATGTAAGAGAGTTTTGGAAACTAAAATATGCTGAGAGGAAAACCATGGAGTCTAAGTGCATGTATTGAGATGTCAATGTATGCATGCATATCTTTATTAGGGTCTATGCATAATTGGATGCTTCTGGACATTAACTTCTCCAATTTGTTATAAAATAACATATTTAATGTTTTCTTGTGGGTAGTATTTATTTCATTATATATGTTTTTAGCCTAATTTCTTGAACTTCAAATTAAACCTTCTATGTTGCAATGGAGAAGTACTTAGAGAATTTTTTATGTAAACAGGTTTGCTTACCCTTTCACTAATTGTAGCTTAGATAAGAAGTGGATTTTGCATTCCTCCATAGCCTATCTTAGACAAATGCACCTTGAAACTAGCCCTCCTATGTTGCAATTTACATATGCTACACATTTTATAAATGGATCCTACCTTAAGTGAAGAAGTGTGTTTTGCTTTGATGTCATGAACAAGTGGGTTTATTTCTCAATGGGTGCTAACTTGGACAAGTGGTGGACCTTGAACTAAAAATTCAAGTACTCCATTTGACCTTAGCTTGAACAAGTTTCGGGCCTTCAAACCAATGTCTCCATGTTAAGATAATTTTTAGGTAGGACAATAGAGTATAAACAATGAAAATGGAATCAATCTACTAGTCTCTTGATGATGGAACTACCCAAAACCATAATTTTTCTTGGCCAATGTTTAGTCTAGTACAAAACGTCAACACCTTGTACATGATATATTGAAAGTTGTCCAATCTGGGAATTGGGATTTTTCCACTTTACCTAATAACTACATATAGTAGATAATCTACATGCTACATATAGTATATATGTAGATTACTACATATAGTATTATATACTACTTAATACATATTATAGTATACCACGTATAGTTCTATATACTATAGTCTACATTCTCAAGTATGTTTTGAGTTAGTATGTAGTCTACTTTATGTAATAAGTACTTAACTACAAATTACTGGTCTTATATAAAGTCCACACCAATAAAAGGAACAAGATTCTCAAAAGGTATGTTTTTATTGATGATGAGGCTCAAGTTAATGAAGACTCCAACAACGTCAAAGATGATGTAGAGATCACAAGTAAATTATGAGTGTATGTTATAATTTTATGTCGATACGTACTTTGTATTATAAAATTTTCAATGGTAGATGGACTAATCTGATGGATGTTTTCTTTTGTTGAGAAATTTTGGTAATAAATAACCATGTGGGAGATTAAGAAAGGGGGAATCATTTTTTTATATACATACTATTGATAGTTGCTAGAGAAAATATTAAGTATTGTTTTTTTTAATGTTGGAAAAAAGGTCATTAAATCTCATGTGAGAGCCCTATATAGGGTGTGTGGTTTTCTTTTTTTAAGTTCTCTCCGCACAAAGGAAACTCTGGAAAAATATTTGTAAACTAAATACTTTAGACTATCTAATCCTAATTGCATATGTTTTTGGACAATTGAATGTTTGTCACTTGTTTTCTCTATGTAGACACCAATGTTCACATTGAAGTTCCTCATGATAATGAAGAAGATAGTGATCATGAAGGGGATGAGGAAAATAAGCATTCTAAACACCTAGGCAAGAAAATTTTTCTTGGCTTGATGAAAGATGCTCTAAGCTAGTTTTATGTCAAGAAGAAGACATTGCCTCCTCCTGTTCCACTTTGTCGACTCATGGTGCATGAGGTTGTTAGGTTTGCTAGAGCTGATGTAGAATGGCTCATTTCCTCATTTGATTCTACTGGGTATCTAGAAACTATGGGGCGTTTTCTTGTATCTGTTGGGGATTCTAGAGAGAAACCATTCCCATGACCACCACGGATTTGGAGGACTGGGGACCACTTTGGACGGAAAGAAATCTTGAGTTTGAGAGAGCACTTGGTAGAGAGTGGCAGGAGCTCAAAGGAAAACAGTTTCTGGTATGGGATGGAAACCATAGGCTAAAAACATGGTGAAAGAGAATCAAAGATACTGAGATCTTTCACCTTTTTCACTCTTTTGTTGTAAAGCTTTGTTTTTACAAATGATGATTTTTCTTTCTTTGTGTTAGAGTACTCGGACAATGTTCGATACCATGTTAGTGTTCGTTGCCGATTCCTTGAGTTGTCGAGAGCGAACAAAGCAGAGTTGCTTCTTGCACTTGACACTTCAAATGCGTAAGTTTGTTAATCGCATGTTGAGTCTCATTTTTTTTCAAACAATGCTTGTGTTCAACTCTTAGTTTTCTATTTTTTTGCAACATTTCTAGGGCACATGTCATGGAAAACATCACTCATGAAGTTTATATGCAAAGATTTGGCATGGCAAATAAAGAGTCAATCCTTAAAAAAATTGACACCCGATATGAGAGAATGGGCTAGGGTGGGGATGACTATGGAGGTACGGTATTACCATGGTGCTGCACCATGTTACACCACCCCATGTGGATTGATATCTCAATTTGTGTGAAAGGTGATACCTACTCTACATGTTGAATAATTACTGTAAAATGTTATTATGGTTTCAATATAGTGTTTTGTATTAGGATGAGTTCACTGCATTTATGTCCAAAGAAAGATCAAAGCTAGATGCACTTTTACTAAATGATGTTGAGAAGAGGAAGAGACTTAAGAAGGCCACAAAGGTAGAAGAGGAACGGTTGAAAGATAGGGGCTACAAGTACTTACCAATCTCCAATTCCTTAATGGTGATGAGGTTTTCAAGTTTCTTTTTAGCATTAAATGGGATGAACCTAGAATGCTAGAGATCACTAGAGATAAGATCTATTGTTGACAAGCTCTAAAATCACTCCTGAGAGGTATTGAAGCTATTAGTTTCTCATTTTTCATTGTGTTCTTTCCATTTCATTTTTCTATATGATTAAGTGATATGTTGTTCTTATTGCTCGTAGAAAGAAGATAATTTTGCACCTCATGAGCCTCACTAAGTCTAAGGATGGACACAAAATATTCATTTTGGTGGCTACAAGATTTTTAAAAGTTACATGAAAAATGAGACTTATTGGACTCACTTGCATGGGGAGGCTACACTTATGATTGAAAGGCTGCAAGTAGAAGGTCCACAACTTCCAAATTATTTTGACCTATTCTAGAAGATGAGCATGAAGTTTTGCAGGTAGACATTTGACCATTGCTTTAAATAGAATATAGACATGTTTTAATTTACACAAGATCAAGTTGAGTGTGTTTTTGGATTGTTACGAGATAGGATTCATGGTTTATTTTGAAAAAGTGTTCTCCATACAAAGGAGACTCTGGCGTATTTTTTTTGGATACATGAAATTTATTATACCATTGCATTTATGTGCTTTTCAAAGTGGATGATGCTCTAAAAATTGTGTAAATGGATTATGCAATGCATTGAGGCGCATGAATTGAATGAAGTCCCATTATTCACTAGAGAGTGGATTAATGTGCATGATGAGAATACAATGTTCTCTCCCTCTTTGATTGAAAGGAGTCTGATGACTTTGATTGGAGCTTTCCTACGTAGTTAGATTATGTTGACACCATTGGCTTGTGTGTTAATTTTTGTGAGATACAAAAATCATTAAAGTGATGGAAATAGCCGGAGTTTATGTGAAGCAAATCCCATGTGGGAGCCCAAGAAAGGGTGTACACGTTTTTTTTATGAAGAGGTCTCCATACAAAGGAGACTCCGGTAAAATTTTTAAGAAGCAAATTTTCTGTACATGCTCAAAAATACATACAATGGTGCTTTTTATAAAGGTTCATATTGCATAAGCATAGACATGCTTCCATATTTCTCAAAAGTGTTTGGTAGTTGAAGGATTGTACTATGAGGTTTTGAGTTTTTCCACTACACAATGATACTTAAAGATATCATTAATGTAAAATTAGAGATCCTAGAATGATCAGTAATTTTGGAAGGGTCTCTTTGAGAACTTAGGTACAAGGCTAAACTTCTCTTTGGCCTATCACCCACAAATGGGTGGCCAAAGTGAAATAGCCAACCTATCAATTCTTGATCTACTAAAAGCTTATGTCACAAGTAGATCAAAGGTCCCAATGGGAGAAGTAATTAACTTTAGTGGAGTATGCTTACAATAACACAATACATACTTTCACAGGAAAAGCACCTTTTGAGGTGATTGAGGGAAGATCAAAAAGTCCCCTGCTACTCAAAGTACATGGGAAGATCTTCGCTTCTGCAGATGAATATAGCCAAGACCTACAATAATCTCTCCAAAAGATTAAGGATGCTATATCCATCTCTCAGCTAAGGCAAAAGGATGTTGCTAATAAGCACAAAAGAGGTCTAGTATTTTGAAGAAAATGATTGGGTCTTGCTTAAGTTTCCCAAGGCTCGATTAAGGCCCATGACTGGAAAGAATCCTATGGGACACCAAAAGTACTATGCTAAGCTAGCAAAAAGGGACTATGGTCCCTTTCAGATTCTGAAGCTGATCCATGAGATGGCCTATCAACTTCAGTTTCCCAACCATTGGCTCATATACAATGGTTTTCATGTGAGCCTACTAAAGCCTTACAAAGGAGAGCCACCTCGAGAAGCAACCATTGAAGAACCACCACCGGAGATCGAGGACCAAGAAGAGGTGTTGTAGCCCAAGTCCATTCTCGGACATGAAGACAAGGTATTGAGAGGCAATAAGACTATCTGACAATATCCTATCAAGTTTAAAAATTATCCTTTTGAAGATGCTAGATGGATGCAAGGCATACAATTAAAGGATATCATAAACCTTGTCAATGCTTACAATGATTTCCTAGAGTAAGAAAATGTAAATATGTTTAAACGAACAAAGTTTTTGTCTTATAAGAGTCTCTTTTTCTTTATTGTGTGTAAATGTTAATAAGTCTGCATACTTAGGATCATGATTGTGGAGACGACGTCTCCCGAGTACCAAGTAGAGTTTGTCACTCTACTATGGAAGATTGATATGGACTAATGTGTAGACATGCTTGCGGCAGCTGAGGCTTTCAAGCACAAAATGGACTAGTCATCCATTTTGGAATGGTGTCATAGGGTAAAATAGGGATCCTCTACCTGCTAGCAAACGGAATAATGACTAGGCTTTTATCTACTCTATCTCGTAGTCGAGGACGACTATGATTTAAATCTCCCGAATCATTTTCTCATGTTAAACTGATCATTTAATATGGGGAGGTACCAGGGAAATAAAAGCTAGAATATTGGTGGTAAGGGTGCCAGACCGATCTTAGAAGGGATCCAAAGGGGGACAATTTGCAAAAATGAAATGTGCATTGATGGAGCTTTAAAGCCTAGGGTTTAGCTTCATTAAGACTTCCATAGGATAAAGTTCCAAAATTTAATTAAAATAATTCAATGGCCAGAAGTTGAGAAATATTGGATGGTCAAGGGAAGACCAAAAAGTCTTCCCACATCCCTATGAAGGAAAGGGTGAGCCTTAAGAGTAGGGGAGGAGATAAACACACACACACACACGTACACACATACACACACACACACACACACTCCAAAGCTCACCCTTTACACAAAGGGAATACTGGACACCTGGCAGGCTCCTAGCCCAGTTGCCCCCAATCTCCCCTCAAATCCTATTGGATGGCCATAGAGGTGGACCAATGAGAATTAGGCTAGAGTAAAATTAGTATAATTAATTTAAAAATTTTTGATAAAAGAACCAATAAAAATTAAGCTCCCTAGAAGACTATCGGACAGTTTACCAAGGGGTCCAATGAGCATCAGGCAACCCAATGGCTTGCTTGATTCCTATTGGCTAGAAGACTAAAAGTTCAATGAGAGTGTAATAAACTATTTTAATTATCTAAATGCCAAATAGCCACGTCCCTCACCAAAAATTAGTACTATTCCGGAGCGAGTAGTCGAGCTTTCAACAGGAAGAAGAGCCAGTGATAGTTCACAAAGACTAGACGCGCCTTTTGGGTTAGGTACAGAGACGGAGATCTCAAGGCTAGACCCTTAAGGAACAGACATTTGGAAATTCCAATTGGGGGTGATAAATTTTGTCCATGGGAAAAGTATATACACTATTCCATTGATTACGTGTACCTACTCTACAAAGGTAGAATTTATGTACCAGCTACTATAGGTGATTTTTGGTGCCAAATTCTTATTGAAAGTCATGATAGCCCAAGTGTTGGTCATCCTAGGATTCAAAAGACATATGCACTAGTCAAAAGACAATTTTATTGGCCTAGTTTATTTAAGGATGTCCAAGACGTCGTGTTGAAATGCAAGAAGTGCCAAGTCAATAAGCATGAACGCCTCAAGGTTGAGGGTTTACTTCATCTATTAGAAATTCCCAAAGGGAGATGGGAAAGCATATCTATGATTTTCATCACTCGCCTACTCTGAAAAAATCGAGGAAATGATTCAGTGTGGGTAGTGGTTGACAGATTGACCAAGATGGTCAAATTCATACTTACAAAAAAGACTGTTAAAACACCTGAATTAGCTAGACTATTCATCGGACATCTCTACAAACTATATGGCATGTGCCCGCAAATATAGTCTCTGATAGAGACAGGAAGTTTGATATCCACTTTTAGAGGAAAGTCTTCAAAAAGCTAGAAACTACTCCGAGCATGAGTACGGTAGACCGTCCGTAGTCTGATGGTCAGAGACAGAAAGAGCCAACCAAGTGTTGGAAGATATGCTTTGTGCATATGTGAGTAAAATGTAATCCAAATGTGGGAGGAATACCTCCCACATTTGGAATTTGCCTATAATAGTTCTATACATTTAGTGACTCGATTTAGTCCATTCATGTTGATGTATGGATTCCAGCCAAGATCTCCTATAGCCATAGGTCTAGAAAAGGAGAAGTTGCAGTCAGTCAAGGAATTCCTTGAAGACATGCAAGATATGCTGCAAGCAGCAAAAGATAGTATACGTAGTGAACAAGACTACGCAAAGACGTATGTAGACAAGGGTCATAGAGAAGCTACCTTTAAAGAAGGTAACTTTGTGTATTTGAAAGTCCCTGTGAAGTTGAAGACACTAAAGACGGGAAAGTGTGAAAATCTTTCGCCTAGATTTTGCGGTCCCTTCAAAATCCTTAAGAAGGTTTGTGGATTGGCATACAAACTTGAGTTGCCAGAGAGCTCTTGAGTTCATCATGTTTCTCATGTTAGTAGACTTAGAAAAACTATAGATCACCATAAGAACGTAGTTTCTTCTAGTATTTTGGTGGAGCTAACAGAGCCACCATCTATTCCACATGAACCCGAGAGGATTCTCGAGTTTAGAGACTGGCACACGAGACACACTGTGTACGGTGAAGCTCTCATAAAGTGGAAGGACCGTGAGGATGATGCTTCTTCATGGGAGCATATTAGTACGCTTACCGAGAACTTTTCAGAGTTTGTTTTCACGAACAAAAAACTCTTCTTAAGGGGGAAGTAATGTTACATAGCCCATAGCCCGCTACGGAGAGACCTGACTGGTCCCGAGACCGTCCACCGGAGCATGGACAGTGAGTGGATTGGGGTTCATGGGAGAGGGTGTCCATTACGAAGAAGACCGTAGGTAGTCGAGCATGTGTGGGTAGGTAGGCCACTACATATACCTGACAATGAGGGCACAAACCTCATTCACTCAATGGCTGGGTGGTGATCCAGGGCCTCAATCGTCTATCACGCATAGTCACATAGTTAGCAGCAATGTAACACTCACAATGAAAAGATTGCTGAATTGGAGGAAAATATCCAAGTGCTTCAAAGAGTGATGGGTGTGGCTATGACATTGAAGGAAGACAAGGAGCAAGAGCTACAGTGAATGGTCCCTAATCTTCAGGAGGACAACAAAAGCCTTGAGGCAATAATGGAGCTTACTTAGAAAAGATTAGAAGCAGTTGAGCTCGCTCTACAAAGCCAAACTGGGAGAGGCGGGCCTTCACAAAATTGCTTGAGTCTATTGTAGCATCCTCCATGAGCTTGCCAAAAACCCAAGGGATGAAGATTATCTCAAGGAGATTTTTGACTTAAAAGCACAGTTGCAGGATAAGAAAAAATAGATCTCTCTACTGGAAGAAGAAGTTCTTACTTCAACTCTTAGTAAAGAAAGTCCACTCAACAAGGAGATGGGTCAAAAACAACCAGACAAGGGTAAGTAATAGGTTTATGAAACACCACCACTGGCAATGCCACAAGGGGATCATGGATTTCTCATCTGATCATTGGGATGAATTGGATTCACTGAAATTAGAAGATTACTGGACCTTCCAGAGTGGTCTGAAGGAATTAAAAAGAAAAATAAACTCACAATTGAAAAAGAACAATAGGCATTTGAAATTGCGATCAAGCCATGGCCACTTCTTCAACAAGCAAGGCCTATCTTGAAGCTACCATTGTTTATGATTTGGGAAAAGGCACAAGAAGATGTATCACACTATGAGGCTTAGTTCCCTGATGTCATTACACGAGGGGGATATGCACCTGCTAGGATTAACAATTGGCAGAAAATAGCAGTAATGAAAAATCAATCGCAATGGAGGGTGGACTTTCTACACGAGCATAGAGATTCCATAAAGCACTATTTGGTAGCCCCTAGGGAGCTCAGGGTGGACCCAAATTTTTGTCCTACTCCTAGAGTGTATAACTGGGATTACTTTGCTGGAATTCTCAAAAGAAACCCACAGGCACTTAATTATCCAAAGCTGCCAGAAAAACGCTCACACCAACCTCCGACTGACGAGTGGTTCGTGGACAGATGTAACCAGTTTATAGCAATGTACAATGATGTGCCCGATGTTGCCTATGGTCAAAATTTTACAAATTTTTAGTACATGTATATCTGTGTTCCAAGACGTCAAAATTTAGAACACCAACTGGTACAGATATGATGATGGGGATGTAGGTCTTGCTTTTGATATAAGTGTGGGACCAATTGGCGATCAAGTTTGGGGGTTTTTTACTCGGATCCAATTCCTACCCTCATATCACATGGCCACCTGGGAAGAAGCTCACTTAATCGAATTCATGGGATCCCCAAATAGTATATTTAACCCTTGTTGACTACCTTTACAGCTACGGTGGACAATGGAGAACCGAGATTCCCTATCTTGTAGGAATGGGTAGTAAGACTACCAATCGGCTATTCCCATTGTGATATCTGTATCACGGTCATCCCGAAGAGCTCTAACCTCGCTAGTACATGGAAGTTTATCCCTTGCGGGAGAGACACTATGACTATACTTAATCTACCCCACTCTCAACTCTAATGCTCAATAGCTATGCTACCTCGAAACCACACACATAACCTAATCAATCCACACACACATTTCTCAATCCTTTCTCAATCAACTAATCAATCAATAAGCTATGGATTTGCATCCATAAGCTCTACTCATGCATACACACACACACACACACACACAAACACACTCTTCTCTATTCGTTTAAGAACAAAGAGGCAAGCAATGCATACACACATTCCCTAATGTAAGAAGAAAGAGAAGCAAGCAATGGGTTCATTAAACATGCACACACTCTACTCAAACTCACTCATTTCCTACCCACATAAGCAATGGCATTCCCTCTACAAACCCACAAGCAATAGAAAGCAATAATGGTGCTTAAACCAACTAATTAATCACTCCTTAATCTACTTCATCAAGCATTCAAAGAGCATTAACTACAAGAAAGCACACACTCTCAAGCTAGAAACTACTCAAGAAAACTCAAGCAAAGAGAAGAGGAGCTCAAGGGCTCTACCATTCACATACACACTCAACAAAGCATGCATACAATCAATCAAAAGCTTAAGCAAAATCACATAACCATAAAGAGACTAATTAAGAGAAATAGAGAGACATAGATAGCATTGATTAATCAAGTTACATGGGCACACAATCTAGAAAGCTTGTTGCTCTCAAGAGGTTACAAAGCTAGAGCTCTCAAGGAGAGTGTAGCTCACAAGACTGAGCAAAAGTGACATTTATAGTGAAACCCTTAAATCGATTCAAACCTATTGTCCGTCCAAATGCTCAAGGATAAATGATACATGAAACTACACTTCCCAAATACAACTTGGAACTCAATCAAGCCCACTTTACTAACCCACAGTAATTACAAAGCATTCTAGTGCCTATTTACACATTCCCGTAATCGTAGCATAAATGTTGTGATTACACTTAAATTTTTTGTTCTTAGCTCGGGCATTCATTTGATGAAGTTAGGTGCTTGAATCGAAGATATTAATATAAGCTTCGTAATGAATGAACGCACATGTCCATCCGATTCCGTATACTCCATTTATGGCTAAAAATAGTAAACAACCATTTTTGCATCCCGCAAAATTGCATTCCTGCTTTCATTCCAATTATCTTTAAAGCTCATTCTGGCACTATTCCGGTGCTCTCGGAACATTCCCCCCTTCCTAAACTACGTATGTCCTCGGGCATGTCTTGTAGAAGTGTTGGCCCCTGATGACTTGATTTGAGATTATTGGAAGTTCCGGTTGTTGAAGATGTGAAGATCAATGGTGGATGTTTTTGTAGGAATTAAGATGAATCTTCTCAAAGATCAACGTTTTGGACACTTTGGTTGTTGTCGCCCTCCTGATGTTTTTGATCAATGGTTTTTATTAAAAAGAAAAAACTAATGTGGTGCTTGACACTGGATTTGGTCGAAGGGAAAAAACCCTGTGGGACAAAAACTTCCCTTGACTTCTCTATCTTCTTGTGAAGTTGTTCCTGGAGATGTCCTTTAGTACCTATTGATCCGAGCCTATCACAAATTTTTTTTTACTACATTTTTTTGGTTTTCCTTGCTTCTAGAGGTTTACAATGAAACAAAGAGTGAGAACAACCTCTTGGAAAAATTCAAAAAATGATTTGATGGGAATTTTTCCTTGACTAGTTCACCGGAGGTGAAAGGGAGAACCTAGTGGTAACGGGAAGGGAAAATATGTAAATATGAAAGGAAAAGATATGATGTGGTTGTGGAGCCATGCACCCATGATTCAAGGGTCATGAGTGGCTCATATCATCATGGCTTTGGAGCCATATGATGATTCAAACAGATGGGACCCAGGTGGAAGACTTGGTAAAGGAAGGAAACAGACACATGATTTTGCTGGATTTTTAAAAACTACTTCCACTCCGATCCAAGAAAAGTTGTCTTCATCAAAGTTGTAGCTGATGAGCTGGAGATTCTGACCATATTTGTTTTATAATTTTTGCATCTTTGGTCTAGGAGATATGGCCAAAATGGCGGACGCCAGTTTTTTCAACTGTGGTGACCACCCCCTCTACCTTTACACACACACCCTTCCTTTTCCACATTGAGTCCTTCTCTAAAAATAATCCATTAGTCTTCTCACCCTCCCCTCCTTCCTCCTCTCTCTCAAGCTCAAAAAACCATCACAAATTCCTCTTCTAATCACCTCTCCAATCATGCTTAATCTTGTTGTAATTCATAAGTTCTCATTCAACCCCTTTCTATTATTACTAGATATGTATTGATTTTATGTAGATTCTTTACATTTTAAAATAAGGAAGCTCTTGGACTCAAGCTATGGAGGAGGGAGTGAAGACAACACAAGTGATGATGGAGCCAATTAGTTGCAAATTGGTCAACAAATCACTTGGAAGGAGCTTCTTGATTGGTTGAATGTCCCTAATCAAGCTTCATTTGTACAACTTGCACTTGGATCTTAACCTCACTCCTAATCACTCTCTTTCCTATATAATTAACCTCCCCCCCCCCTTTGTAATTTCAAGTCTCCCTCAGCCCCATTGAGTCTTTGTATCACTCACCATGAGCCCATAAAGCTCATTCATTCACTCTATTCTTGCACATTCTAGAGTGCAAATTGTTTTATGCTAGTAACCTCCCCTCCTCTTACTTATGTTAATTAAGAGAAATCTTTTATGTGTGTCTGAGAGTGCTTGATGTGATTTTGGCTAATTCTTGAGTTGTTGTTTAGTAATCTACTTGCTATTTGTGTTGGGAGTGCTTGAAGTTATCCATTCCTTGTACACACACTAAGGTTAATGCGTCATTCATAGTGATAGCTCTCTCTCTCTCTCTCTCTCTCTCTCTCTCTCTCTCTCTCTCTCTCTCTCTCTCTTTGTGTAGCGGTTCTATATAGTCCACGCTTCCAAGACTAGGTGGTGCCCTCATCTCATTTCCCTTGTGGCGCAATGGAGTTTGTTTTGGTGTAGAGGCCTCCATTCCAAATTTCCTTCGTCATAAATTGGTGCCACCACGGAGGAGTTCTCAAGCAGCGCTCTGTCAATCCTATGAAGGAAGATCCATCAAATTCTCCGAGACTTCCACTATGGTCTCCCCAAGAAGCTCGAGAAAAGAAGCGTCTTTATCGACAAACGGCACGTATGCGGGTGAAGAGAGTTAACTACATACACCCTTCTTTACTTCAAGGAAAATGTTGTAGTCATCAAGTCCCTAGGTCAAAGCATTGTGTTGAGTGCTTCGTGGATAGTGTGAAGACACTTCCTTTGAATCCTCGACTTCAGGTGGTGAATGCACTCTTAAACTCGGGTATTAACAAGTTTTTGGAGGGGGAGCCACACATCAATGGGGTGCCGTATTGGCAAGAGGCTACATATGGTGATGCACTCCAACTACTACTAGGAAGAAGGCTCAAGGTGGTTGAGAGGGTAGCCATTGAACCCTATGAACTCTAAAAATCTGAAGATGGTCACACCAAAGCTAGGCTAATCACTAGTGAGCAAATTCTTCGCATCTCTCAAATGGTGGGATCCAAGAAAGCTCAACTTCAATGAAGTGCTTCATGGAAGTTTGTATTTAATGCACCAATGAATAATCCCATTTTCTACAACTTTCAATCACTTTAGAATATTAGGGTGAATGTGCGCATTGATAGAAATATTTTTTTCCAACAAAGATTGGTCTTCTATTTTGGAGCTGAGAGGTCGAGAGAGATATTGTTGTCCCCTGACCCTATAATATTTCCTATTTTGGAGTATAATGTATCTTTTGATTTTTACATCTTCATATTGCTTTAAGCATACTCCATGAATCATAGGGATTTATATGGACCTTTACAACCTCTTGCTAGACAAACTGTGCATATAATAGCTAGCACAAATCTTAGGTTCCAAAACATCATAAGGAACTTACTAGGCCCTCGTCGTCTAGCTGAGATTAATGCATATATCAATCCATTTATTCTACCCTTAATAAGATATGATTTGGGTCTAGACGTTTTCATCTTTGTGCTGTATTGAGAGGAGGGCAACCCATTTTATGATGGCTTTCCCTAATTTTTTTGGGCGTAGTGGGGAAAATGCTGGGGATTTTTTGGATAACTTGGAGATGGATTTCCTTGTCTCTGGGAGGGATGACAAAGCATTGAAATTGAGAGCTTTTCCTTTGGTGCTCAAAGAAGAAGCTAGGGTATGGCTCCAGGCTCTAGATCCAACCCAAAGAGCTGATTGGGAGGGATTGAAGGCGGCTTTCCTGCGAAGATTTCAACGAGACAATTCGGCAAAAGAACTATGGCAACGGCTTCTAGCCCTTCATCAAGTTGACCCTCATGGTTATGCAACCTATGAGGAAGGTTTTCTGAAACTTTGGGGGCAATGGTATGACTCACTAAACCCGGGTGAGCGAGCTCCCAATTGCCTCCAAAAGGATCGATTTATCTCAGGTTTGTACCCCTTGCTAAGGGAGAAGGTAAAGAGAAAATTTCCAAATACTTTTGAAGATGCCTTAAGAATTGCTAGGAAAAAGAATAGAAAGATTCTCTATCAAGCCCAAGCTGGCCAGCTAGCTTTGGGAGGCAATATCACAACTATGGAAGCTTCTCACGTACCTCCAAATGTGCCTAATGCACCAGACCTCAATAGAGGTCAACAGGAAGATATGCTCCAACAAATAAACAATCTCACAAACCAGCTAGAGGGTTTGAGAGTAAATCTTGTGCAGGGTGCAAGAAGGCCTATTGAGGGGAATGGTGGGAATCGGCCACCAATGTGACGTCAAGCAAGGGAAATGTTGTGTTACAATTGTGGGTAAAATGGCCATGGCATGTATAATTGCCCTCATCCCAGAAGATATGACTACCGTGTCAGAGGTCCTTGACAACAAGTCAGTCCTCCCCATGCTAGAGCTCAAGCACAAGAGCAACCGCGACCTCAAATTTTGCAGCCACCTCGTGCTCAAGCTCAAGCCCCTGCTACTCAACCAAATGTGAGCATCATAAGGATGGAGGAGGTCGTCAAGGGCAGAAGCAAACCAGAAAGAAATAGCTAAAGGCAAGATGAAGATAGATGAAGTGGCTACAATGCCTATCAAGTGTGTGCGTGTCCAAGATGAAGTAAGTAAATAAACAACCAAGGATGCAAGCAATGAAGCAAGTACATCTCGGGCAACTAAAGATGAAGCCAAGAAGAGAAAGACCCGTACTAGGTCTCAAATTGACATCTCTGATTTCCCTATGGGATCTCGGACACAACCTTATGACTTGACAGTTGATGTGAGTTCTCAAGGACCAAAGATTACTTGGCCACAACTACTTCATATCTCCCCAAAGCTGCGATGACAATGGTCAAAAATGGTGAGCACAAGGGCAAAGCGAAGTAAGCTAGTAAGTGTAATCAAAGCATATGGTCTCAAGGATATAGTGCCTTTGGTGGAGGCTCAAATCAAGGGACAACGGATTCCAAAAACTTACATTGATAGTGGAGCAGAGGTTTGTGTCATGACAAAAAATCTAATGCATCAATTGGGTTTAGAGGTAATGGAATCATTAAACTTTAGGACAAAAATGGTCAATAATGTCTCTATCACTTGTGTGGGTGTAGTGAAAGCTTTGAGAGTTTCTGTTTTTGGAATCACTACAGAGGTTGATGCTTATGTGATGCCAGTAAAGGGAGAAGGATACCCCCTTATTTTAGGACGACCTTGGCTCATGGGTATAGGAGCTAGGCAAGGTTGGGCAACAGGAGACTTGGAGTTGAGGCCTCAAGTGGGTGGCCATAATCGGAAGGTGGTTTATAACTTGAAGAATGTGCGACAAGATAACCTTGAACTAGAGACGTCAGCTGATGAGTGGAGCTCAAGTGGATGCTCCTCATCCATGGACGAGGAAGAGAGTTCAAGTGAAGAGAGTGATAGCACTCTCGAAGTCATGGGCGTCACCATAAAGGAAACTACCTCATCAGAAGTCAACCCAAGGATCCAAATGGAGAATGTGTGGGATGCCAGCCTAGAGAAGATGTTATCCAAGGATATAAAGGAAGAAGAAAAGGAGTGTTATGTAAATGTTCTCAAGAAGCATGCATCATTGTTTATTTTTTATTACACTCACATTAGAGGTGTGACTGCAGTGAAGCATCATATCCATCTAAAAGAAGGGAGCAAGCCAGTAGTACAAAAACTAAGAAGATTAGGAGTTGTGCAACAAAATGCACTGTTGTCCGAGGTGAAGAGACTCTTAGAAGCAGGATTCATATACCCAGTAGAAGATTCAGAATGGGTCTCCCCAGTAGTGGTGAGGCCAAAGAAGAATGGTAAATGGCGAGTGTGCATGGATTACAAGCCACTAAATGCTGCAACAAAGAGGGACCACTTCCCTCTCCCATTTCAAGATGAGATTCTAAATGAAGTAGAAGGCCATGAGCGATACACAGTGTGTGATGGCTACTCTGGCTACTTTCAAATACGCATTGCAGAGGAGGACCAAAAAAAGACTACTTTCATCACACCAAGGGGGTGTTTTGCATTTCGAGTCATGCCTTTTGGTCTCACCAACGCTCCAGCCACCTTTCAACTATTCATGAACATGCTCTTCCAACCTTACTTTGGTAAGTCCATAAGGGTTTTCATAGATGACTTTTGTATTTACAGCTCCAAAAGTATGCATCTGGGCAAGATTGATGAAGGATTTACTCGTTTAGCTAAGCTGGGTGGACAACTAAACAAGGACAAATGTCACATTGGGGAAAGCAAGGTTACACTATTGGGGCATGTAGTGTCCATTGATGGAATCGAGGTAGATCCTAAAAAGATAGAAACATTGCTAAATCTACCTTCCCCAACTTCCATCAAACAATTAATCTCTTTCTTGCAAAAGCTAAGATATTTGAGTAGATTCATACACTTACTCTCCCAAGTGATATTTCCTCTACAACAGCTGACTCGTCAAGAGACGCTTGTTTGGAGTGAAGAAAGTGATGGGCATTTTAGAGAGATAAAAAAAATGTTAGGGTCACTCCCAGTAATCCTCCAACCTTGTTGGGAAGAAACATTCTTTGTTAACCCTAGTGTGGGAGAAGAGGCCATTGGTGCTGCCCTCCTATTAAAAGATCCAAAAACATCCTTTTTGAGGCCTGTGTATTTTGCTAACCGCCTCATGGAAAACACAGAGAAGGCCTACACCCTGATGGAACAGCTAGTGTTATCTCTCATGTTTGCGGTCACCAAATTTCGGCCATACTTGCTGCCGAAGAGGTTTGTAATTATCACTATGGAGGATATGTTTCCCTATGCACTACAACATATGGAAATCTCTGACAAAATAGCAAAGTGGGTGGTGCGACTTCAAGAGTTTGATTATACAATACAGGTTGAAAGAACAACTCGAGCATGCTTAGCCGACATTTTAACAAACAAGTGCTATGAAAAAGTTTTCCATTTGAAGAGAAAGGAACTTCCACCACCTCCAGCTCTAGAGGCTCTGGTCAATGCTTATAGCCTCTACTTTGATGGAGCATACAAGAGAACCAAGGATAAGGCAGCTGCAGGCATCATGGTCTTATCTCCATTGGGAGAGAGGATCCATGGTGAAGGGATCACTCTAGAAGATTTCCACTCCAACAATGAAGCAGAATATCAAGCTCTAATTCATGGCCTTTGTTGGTGCCTGGATAATTCAATTAAGAGATTAAATTCTTTTGGTGACTCCATGCTTTTGGTAAGGCAAATGCAAGGTACATGGGCTTGCAAAAATTCCAGTCTCTCTACTAAAATGAGAGAAGCCAAAACTCTTATGAGGAGATTTAGGGAGGCACAAGTACATCATGTGCCAAAAGACCAGAACAAGGATGCAGACCACCTAGCATCATCGAAGTTAAATGAGTCAGTAGTCGGAGCAGTGGCCATCAAACTTCAGCAAGGCAAGGAGGACTTAGAAGATATTATGCACATTCTGGAGCAAGGAGAGGCTCCTAAACACTTGAATGCAGGGGAAAAGCGATGGTTAGCTAGGAAGGCTACCAGGTATCGCATAGTAAATGATAACTTGTATTGTCTTGGTAAGGATGGTGTACTCAGGAGAGTGCCTTTGAAGAGTGAAATTGAAGAGATTTTAAAAGCTTGTCATGATGATATGTGTGGAGGACACTTTGCACACGACATCACTAGTAGAAAGGTTCTACAAGCTGGGTTTACTTGGCCAAGTCTTCATCGTGATGTCAAATACTGGTGTCAAACATGTGATGAATGTCAGAAAGCAGGACCACGACGGCTCATACCTGAACCTCAAAACCCAATAAAGGTATATGGGCCCTTTGAGAAGTGGGGAATTGATGCCATAGGGCCTCTACCACGCACTCAGTCAGGTAAAGAGTACATCATCATGGGAGTAGACTACATGACTAGATGGGCTGAGGCTATGCCGACCAATAGAATTACTGATAAGGATGTGAGTCAGTTCATCTTTGACCACATCTGTTGCCGGTTTGGCACCCCTCTTGAAATACTATCTGATAGAGGACCAGGGTTTATAGCAGACTTGGTAGGATAACTCATGCAGAAGCTAAATATTCAGCATCAACACTCTACTCCTTACTACCCTTAGTGCAATGGCTTGGTGGAAAAGGTAAATGGAATCATTTGCAAAATTCTCACCAAACAGGTACATGCCAGGTGCCAAGATTGGGACAAACACCTAAATGGAGCTCTATGGGCCTATAGAACCTCCTTCAAAACCACATTAGGGTACACACCCTTTCATTTGGTTTATGGAAAGGAGGTGCTTTTGCCCATTGAAGTGAAGTTAACAAGTCTTCGAATATTGGGTAGCCAGATAGGCTCTCAAAAGGATAAAGTACATCAAAGGATCATGGATCTAGAGAGGCTGCAATTGGATCGTGAAGAAGCCATCAACCACTATTCTCAAGAAGCAGAGAAGCACAGAGAAAATTTCAACAAAAATCTAGCATCCAAAGACATCAAAAAGGGATCTCTGGTGCTTCAATATGACAATCGCTTCGACACTCGTAAGGATGGAAAGTTTCTTTTTCGATGGGAAGGCCCGTTCTTTGTCACCAAAAAGTTCAAAAATGGCTTTTACAGACTTCAAGACATTGATGGTAAAGTGCACAAGACCAGGACAAATGGATGGCGTCTAAAGCCTTATCACATTAGGATAAGGTCAGCCCAAGATCAAAGAAAGTAGGCTAGAGGCATAAATACCCCTAGCCTGGTTTAGGGGGGCTATGATCCGAGCCTATCACAAATTTTTGTTTACTATATTTTTTTGGTTTTCCTTGCTTGTAGAGGTTTACAATAAAAGAAAGAGTGAGAACAACCTCTTGGAAAAATTCAAAAAATGATTTGATGGGAATTTTTCCTTGACTAGTTCACCGGAGGTGAAAGGGAGAACCTAGTGGTAAAGGGAAGGGAAAATATGTAAATATGAAAGGAAAAGATATGATGTGGTTGTGGAGCCATGCACCCATGATTCAAGGGTCATGAGTGGCTCATATCATCATGGCTTTGGAGCCATATGATGATTCAAACAGATGGGACCCAGGTGGAAGACTTGGTAAAGGAAGGAAACAGACACATGATTTTGCTGGATTTTTAAAAACTACTTCCACTCCGATCCAAGAAAAGTTGTCTTCATCAAAGTTGTAGCTGATGAGCTGGAGATTCTGACCATATTTGTTTTATAATTTTTGCATCTTTGGTCTAGGAGATATGGCCAAAATGGCGGACGCCAGTTTTTTCAACTGTGGTGGAGACCACCCCCTCTACCTTTACACACACACCCTTCCTTTTCCACATGGAGTCCTTCTCTAAAAATAATCCATTAGTCTTCTCACCCTCCCCTCCTTCCTCCTCTCTCTCAAGCTCAAAAAACCATCACAAATTCCTCTTCTAATCACCTCTCCAATCATGCTTAATCTTGTTGTAATTCATAAGTTCTCATTCAACCCCTTTCTATTATTACTAGATATGTATTGATTTTATGTAGATTCTTTACATTTTAAACTAAGGAAGCTCTTGGACTCAAGCTATGGAGGAAGGAGTGAAGACAACACAAGTGATGATGGAGCCAATTAGTTGCAAATTGGTCAACAAATCACTTGGAAGGAGCTTCTTCATTGGTTGAATGTCCCTAATCAAGCTTCATTTGTACAACTTGCACTTGGATCTTAACCTCACTCCTAATCACTCTCTTTCCTATGTAAAGAGCCCCCCCCCCCCCCCCCCCCCCTTGTAATTTCAAGTCTCCCTCAGCCCCATTGAGTCTTTGTATCACTCACCATGAGCCCATAAAGCTCATTCATTCACTCTATTCTTGCACATTCTAGAGTGCAAATTGTTTTATGCTAGTAACCTCCCCTCCTCTTACTTATGTTAATTAAGAGAAATCTTTTATGTGTGTGTGAGAGTGCTTGATGTGATTTTGGCTAATTCTTGAGTTGTTGTTTAGTAATCTACTTGCTATTTGTGTTGGGAGTGCTTGAAGTTATCCATTCCTTGTACACACACTAAGGTTAATGCGTCATTCATAGTGATAGCTCTCTCTCTCTCTCTCTCTCTCTCTCTCTCTCTCTCTCTCTCTCTCTCTCTCTCTCTTTGTGTAGCGGTTCTATATAGTCCGCGCTTCCAAGACTAGGTGGTGCCCTCATCTCATTTCCCTTGTGACGCAATGGAGTTTGTTTTGGTGTAGAGGCCGCCATTCCAAATTTCCTTCGTCACGATCATGCGGTGCGTTTGTGCATGGGTGGAAGCATAAAATGTGTCTAATGCATGTGTTCAAGATGGAAACACCCTATATGTTTTCAAATGATTTGGCAATATCAACAGTATGCTGTGCAACAAAAAGAGTATTGAAGGGTTCTTCTAGGAGGAAATGTAGCACATGGAGCACTTGGAAGCGCTCTAATAGCTCCCAAAACTCCTAAAAGGGTTTTTGTTGATGAGTTTTACTCTTCATGTACCTGCAAATCATCTTTAGGTGAACCCCTACTTGTGGATATCATTGCAAACCTGTAATTCACCTGTACGAATATGTCGTCAATCACGTCATTAGTGAGCACACCCCAAAGTGGTGGGGTAGCTGTGTGTGGAGCTGAAAGGAAAGCCAAATTTGGCTATGGTACAAGTATGTGCTAACTTTGTTACTATTGCACTCTTCACAAACCATTACATGATCTTTTTTTTCTTGTAACTCAGTACGTTTCTGGTCTATCCACGACAAATCGACACCTCTAAACAGCCTTAGATTGATATCAGAGCATGTCCTTGACCTACTGATTATTATCCTCTACTCAAAATTGTCAAATGATTTTTGCTCTTCCTGCTATCTCTGCAGATCAACAGTTGCATGTCGATTTCCCAACCCGAGAGCAGATAAACACTTGGCTAAGGTCTGTTTGATGCATATAACATGTCCATCAAGGAAGTTTTGTGTTTAGATATTTGATTTGTCCAAAAACTCACTTAGTTTGCTTTGGTTCTACTAAAATGATTCCCGAATGTACACTTTTCGCTCCATTTTGGAGCCTGTTGCTTCCCCACTTCACCTTGTGGTAGGCCAATGTTTGTATGCTCTTGGTATGCATGAGGAGTTTGTGAGTTAAATAAACTTCTGTCGTCGGTTGACATATGCATGTGCGTTGGGTTTCTAACAAAGCATGCCTAATGCATCATCCAATGATGTGGATGCTATGTGCATCACAGTCGATGCATTCCAAAGAATATGTGGTGTAAAAGAAGTCTATGGTAACTTAAGAGATAAGTCATAGCAACTTTAACACTTCAAGAGCATCCAAGTGGCTACTAACCATTAGTTAAGCGGCATGTGTGGACGAAGATATCACACTCACTCTTCTCACAGTGCATTTGTGCTATGTGTGAACTTCCCACTCCTTCGACACATAACTAGACCTAGAGTTTGACTCTTATGCTAACCCCATCTAGCATGAGCGACTAACATACTTAGCTCAACTCTCTAGCTTGAGCAGTAACCTAGTAGCTATGACTCTTATTCACAGAGTTAATAATAACTTGAAGCTCTGGGTCTGATTCCTAAGCATGTTTTGGCTTTCGAATGCCCGACTCTTAACTCTTATGCCTGTAGTATTTAGCTACTGGCGATTTGAAATTCCTTTTTGTGTCTTGAAGTACACAGAGAGGACTTGATTGTACTTTGGCAAGGCTTTATTTACTCTGACATCAATGTTAGTAGATCAAAAATTGGATTGAACATGTTGAAAAGCCTTGATGTTGGTGTTATTGGTGGTTCTTCCTTGTTGCCTTCAGTGGTCATTGACCTTAGTACTTGCTACAATAGAGCTTCTTTTTGGTACCCACTGTTGTCGCATTTGTGGTTTTGTGCTGGAAGACGTTTCAGAATTATCTGTAGAAGCTCTCTTAGGGACCCACCTTTGTAGCATCTTTGGATTTTTCTTTGAAGATGTTTCTGCCTTGTTGATCGACATCTTTTTAAGAACCCACTTTACTTCTTGCTTTGAAAATCTTGTCTGATTAACAGGAGGCTGGATGGATCTGGTCACTGGCCTCCATTGTTGGGTGGCCTTTGATTGTCGTGGCTTCTCTTTTCTAAAGCAGAGATCGCTTGATTGGATCTGAAGAAGCATCTTTGGAATCCACAATCGTGTTTTTCCCTCATAGTAGCCTTGCTCTTGGACTATATCATCTAGGATAATCCACTCTTGGTATGCCTTTGATTCTTCTCTCTTGGCGAGGATCCGAACTAGGTGGCTCTTTTTCTTAGCTGATATTTGAGCTATGCTTTCCTTAGGAATCCACGTCTGAACATACCGATTAGTTTGACCCATGGATGGTTGTCCTCTTCTTGCATTTGATCTCCTTTTCTTGTGCCTTTTTTGTTTCGTTCTTTGCGTTCGCTTTTCAGCTCCTAGTGTTAGAATATCTATTGTGGAAGGCGCTTTGTATGCTGTGAACTCTGGCTTTGGCAACTATAATTCCCTGTTTCCTTCGCAGTAACGTTGTGCTTCCAATGATTTCTTAGTAGAAATCCATCTGCTCGAATGAGCACTTTTTGTTTCTTGGCGTTCTACCCACTTGTGCTCACCACCCTTGCATAGTCTTTGTGCTTCCAACATGTGTTTTGGCACTAAGACTTGTCGTGGTCGACATCTTTGTTGGGCTCTTGATGATGGATACTTCGCGGGATAGACTTTACTTTGTCGCTTTTGAAGAGACTCCTTCGCAGATGAGTCTTTGGTTGCTGATGAAGAACTTATGAATGACTCCTTAATGAGGTGATGTTGCACTTGAGGTACACTTTGCCTTTTTCATCATAGTTTGGAGCATGCGAGGAAGATGTAGACTCCACCCTTCCTCGTTCTTATGTTGGCCGACAAGTTTTCTCCACCTCAAAGCTAGCATGCTTGGAGAGGTCTTCGTTTGTGATCGTCATCACTGTCGTAACATGCTCCTTGAATGTGATCTTCTTTCTTTGTGGTTGTACTTTCTCCTTGGGAGTTGTCATGGCTATTGACGAAGCATCCCGAATAGATTAGAATTCTTGAATAGACGTGGGCTGCTTTGTGTCTTTTTTTCCTATAAGGCTTACAGAATTTACCTTTACGGTGTATTCATTGTCCTTTTTATCCTCGTGGTAATCTATTCGACACATCCAATACCATCCCAAAGTGGCATCTTCCACTGTCTGACCAGGGTTAGTGACATGAAAAGTGCAATACATGGGTTGTAGTTGTATTCTTTTAAGATTACAGACCCTATGCATTCTTTCTCTTCTGGCTCTAGAGGAGTTGGAGTCGGCTTACCCAACGCTTCCCAAACTTCATATAACACTAAGCTCTGATTCCTTTTAGGATCTATATTTGTAGACACAAACACAATCGTCTTTTCAGACACAAGAGTAATCTTTATGTGTGAGCGTTTCATAGTCTGATTTGTTCTTTCTTCTATCACCTTTATGATAGGCATCATTTGTGCATGGGCATTATCAATGGCTCTGGCCTTTGCCCGCTGGTCTTTGACTGGTCAACCTGGTGGAACACCGAGTGATTCTCTTGGAAGAGACATAGAAGAAGGAGCTCCCCCCTTCCCAGACTGCTCAACACTCTTAGCAAGTTGTACGATCTCATATTCATTGCCGTAGTCGTCCAAAAGAGTTAGCTTTCCATTCCCACAATTAAATCGAGGTAAAGTATGCACTATGCTTGGTGGATTGATGCCTTGGCGTTCCTTTTTAACAACTTGGTAAAAGTTTTCCTTTTCATACTCATACTCGTAAAAGTACAGAGAGATCTTGTGCCTCTCTTTAGCGTTATTGTGCAAAGAAACATTCCATCTCTCTTGCATCACAGGAATCATACTTTGGTTGGGAACTTTTTCCATTTCATAGGAGTCCTCAATAGAGCTACCATTGTCAGAGCCTGTATCATTAGGATCGATATAGACTTTCATCATTCGTATGGGGACAATGTCATAGCCATCAATGTCACAAAATTGAGTTGGATTTGGCAAAGTGCAGACATCCAAGGTGGCTAAGGCATGGATCCATTCTTGGGGATCTAATTGGTTCTCATGAAAGGGTAATGGCGTATACATGTCATCTTTTGAGCATCTATCACACTCAGATCCGTTAAGGTGAAAGCTCTTGCAAGACGCACCACATATCCATAGGTATACTCTATCCTCTAACATGGAATCCTTTGAGTCCTCTGAATAACCCGATTCAAACTCTTCTACTGGTGATTTAGAGACGTCTCTATAGTTATGGTTCTTAAGATTGATCCTCGTGAGCGCACTCTCTTGATGGAGGTACAAATACTTGTAGCCCCAATCCTGAATCATCTTGAATTGCCTCATGAAAGGTCTTCCCAAAATTGCTCTCTATGATTTCCATATCACTTTCGTTGCTATACTAATCCCTGCCCCGCTATCTAGAATAACTATGGATTTCACTTTATTAATCTGCACTAGCAGTGTAGTATTTCCATCATCGCCCTCATATTTTCCCACATTGTTGATAGGTATAGGAGTAGGCTTTGTATGCACGTTAGAGTGCTCGTCAAAAGGTCTTTCAGTCCCAAGGACCTTTTTTTTTTTTCTTGCCTACTCATAAAAGCAGCTACCTTTTCCCAAAGTTCTGGTTTAACCTTTAGCAGGTCCATCAGCGGAAGGGTATACAGGTGCTGACAACAATGCTTGCAAGTTTAATGTATCTCTCTGTTTAGGAGGAAACTTCCTCATCGATGGCACTTGCATGACTTGGGAATGAATCTCATATTCACCTATATACGATGGAATTGTCCTGAGGGTTTGCTTACTTGGTGTTGAAACCGAAGCTTGCTCATCCTTTGGCAGATATGAATTATCCGCTTCATTGGCCTGTTGACTATTGAAATCAACAATAGAGAAGGTGGTAAATTAGGAGAGACATCTTGCTTGTCAACTTGCTTTTGCACCGCTTCCAACATCTCATTTACCAAATTTTCCTCCATTTCAGGTATTTCCTCCCCAAAGTCAACCGTAGTTGCTAGCTTCTGAGTCTCAGTTTACTGGTGATTTAGCTGTATGCACATCTTCCAAAGGTGGAATAACATATGGCTCACTTCCCTTTTCCATGCTTGAAGTGACTTCAGGTATCGTTTCCAAGCTTCTCTTTTGCGCAATTGGTCGTCTTTGATAAGCTGGTGGTGCCCCCTGAAAAAGAGTTTGTGTATCCCTAATCAACTGTTGATGGACTACCAGTCCAATATTTTCCTCTCGGGGATTTGGATACGCTTTCAACTTCTCTGGTAACTCAGTAAGAGTTGTGATCCTGCTATTATAAGCCTTGAGAGCTTCATCTAAAACCTCGTTCACCTTCTCGACAAGCATGGATCCTCCCGAGTCCTTCTCAGAATCTGATGCTTGTTGTGGAGCATCTTTTTTTTTAGGCTTTAGCACTCCTTCAAGCTCCTTTGGAATAGAGTTACCTTCCTTGGAACTCTTCTTTTTAGTAGACTTATTGCCTCGTCTACTTTTTGGTCGTTTCCACTTCTGTCTACTCGAGGATGGAACATCCTCTTGGTCTTTTCATCCCTTCATCAATATCTTCCTGTGCATTCTTCTTTGCTTGAGTGCCTGTGACCACTCGCAAAGGAATTATCTCTTTCCGGACTTCCGACGTATTTGGGGAAGGTATAACGTCAACGTATAGCAATGATATTTTGCCTTAAATCCCTTTGTCGTCTCTTGGTCTTAATACGCAATCCCTTGGAATGTGCTCCTCCGAACATCCTTCACAATACCTCTCAATAGGCGGATATGGTATGTTGGCCTCCCTAGGTTTGTGATCACTATCGGATCTCTATACGGGCAGTCTTTCCTCCAATGGGATTCTCCACATTCTAGACAAGGACCAATTTGCGCTTTTGCATCCGTAGGTAGTGTCATTGGAAATTGCCTATGAGGGCAGTCCTTCATCCAATGGTCTCCTCCACATTCCATGCAAGGACCCATTTCTATCAGTTTCATTGTTTTATGAGCATTTCCTAATTTTCCCTTATTTGCCATACTCAACAATATTTTGACTTGTGTGTGAAAATATTCTATCAAAGGGTTCTCGTAAGATGGTTCCGTTAGCGATGGATCCTCCTTACCAAGGTAAGGCTGAAAAGTTCTCGACTCAATCCCTGACATGACTCTATTTGTGCTCGCATACATAAAAGATGTAGTAGAGGCTCAGCTCGTATTGTTGGTCAGATGTAATGGCACAAAAGACCTCTCACCATTCATCACTTCTGCCCTATGTTGCTATGAAAAACTTAGCAAATCTTGTTCTTGCAACATTCTCATAATGTCGTAGAAATCTTGTGTCTTGTGGGTGAAATTCCACTGACATAGATCACACCAATTCTTTGTAGGTACATCCCTTGACTCTTGTGTAGTCGGATGATACAATTGTCCTATCCTCCTCACAACAATGTTGGCAATCTGCTGTAGGTTGAGATCTATAGTGGTGGCTCTTAAAGCTAGATCCCTAATCGACTCTTGTTGACGACTAGGCTCATCCTCTTGGCTTGAGTCGCTGCATATATACCATGTTATCCTCAAAGTCCATTGCATCTATGCAACACTCATTGAATTGTTTATGTCTTTTTACATATAAATGAGCATGTAGCGTTCTGTTCCGCAAGCCGGCTAAAAAGATTGAAATCAATCTCTTTTGGTTAGGCTTCTCATCATGTGGGCATCTCAAAACATATTGCTTCAGTCTATTCACACAGTCCCTGACCGACTCATTCTCTTTTTGCTTAAAGGCGTTAATGTGTGTGATTGTGCTATGTTTTGGACCCATCTTGAAAAACGCTGGAATAAAGTTAGTTTCCAAGCTTTGGAAAATTGTTTTCATTCCCGACCTTAAAGTCTGAAACCAAGATAGTTCTTTTCCCTCGAGAGTTAATCCAAATCCCTCTATTTGTGTATGAGAGTCTGAAACTCATTCCGCTCTGAAAACTTGCCTAAAAGAGGCGACATGGTCATGTGGATCTATGGATCCATCATACTTCTTCACCAACTTTTGTAGTTGTGAAGGTCTCACTCTCCAAGCGTACTCATCCTCGTGTCTCCGCTCGTCTCGAACGCTTGTGTTGGGAAGATCTACTCTCCCGTCACGTGGATTTGTTAGCTCTCTTGTAGCCTTAATGCCATCGCTTTCTACAACATTCATTACTCTCATGTCAAGCATATGGGTATGCTCAACTATAGGTGGTTCAAGCTTTGAAGGCTTGGTTTCCATGAAATCTCCCATTTTTGGTGCACTAGTTGCTCCATAGAACATTCCATTGTCATGGAATTGAAGAAAAGTCTCTAAGGTCATTTGGACTGAGCCTAACATACTCTTTTCCTTTAGAGTCATAGTATTGATATGACTGATCTAGCAATCCCCTACAGACATACAAGGTGTTTTCTAGTGGATATTCTATGTGTGCACTTTCAAGGGTTGTATAGAAATTTTGTTCTACATCTTTGTACAACACCTTTTGTCGATCAAATGTTTTTAGTCTACAAACTTGAATAGTTCCTTTGCACTCAATTTCATGCACAAAATTTTCATTTCCAGGTGATTTAGAATTCAAATGAGATGAAAACATACCTCGCCTTTCTCGTATCCAAGTTGGTTCGTCCCTTGTTGCATGTACGATTGGAATGATGCTTCCCAACTCGTCCGCATTCTTTGGATCCCATGTGATGACATACTTTGCTCCATCCTTTTCCACATAGCAATCACCTTGGTTGCAAACCAAAAAATTTGTGTACGTCGGAGCTGGATGGTCTACGACCTTGATTAAGTTCCTATTCTCACTGGATCACGATAGATCTTAGCACCAAAAGCATTAATGTCTACAAACATCAAATTGACATTATATTCAGTGCTTGATGCATGTGCATATGGTTTGGCATTGTCATGCATGTCTTGGAATGGATTACATCCCATGGTTGGTTGTTTAGCAAAGTCTCTAATAGACATCTTGCTATGTATGGTGGTTGCAATTTTTGACGTTTTTGCTATTTTTAGAAGTTTTGGAAGCATATGCAATACAATGCTTGGGAGGTCCACTTTATGCACTTATCCTACACCAAAAATGTATTTTTCATGCTCTAATGATGTTGTTTATGTCCTATGTGTAAAATACAACATGATAAAGACTTGTAGCTTTCTAGATCGGAGTTCCTGAGCAATAGTTAGCCAATTTTAGTGAAAGTGCAAGTTTTTGCTATTTTCTGCAAAATATGTCAATATGTACCATATTGTTTGGAGTGATTCCTAGCTTCAAAACATATCCTAGGACATTAATAACATGCTAGGTATGCATCATATATCATATGACATGCAAATTTGACAGTTTCCAAAAAAGGAGCAAAAAGTCTGTTGTCACAGATTCAATCCTCACAATTTGGCATGTTTTTGTATTTTTTCAAGCCAAGGGAATATATGAGGTCAAGGAACCATTTGGTTCAACCTGCGTAGCCTGATATGCTCAATACATCAATATTTGCTCTCTGGATTGGAAATCGATAGCTCCAAAATGGCCAAGATTTGTATCAGAGCTTGTCCTTGATCTGCTGATCATAGCCCTATGCTCATATTTTCAAATTGAATTTTCCTCTTCCTACTAGAGCTCGAAATCCACAATGGTGTGTCGATTTCCAGACTAGAGAAATGAAAAATTTCAGTTTTAGGTCCAACAGGCTTTTTTACAGACCAAATAATGCTCTGGTTAGCAAATCGACATCAGTAAATCAACAGCTCAAAATGAGCTCAGATTGATATCATAGAATCTCCTTGACCTGTTGAACAGAGCTACATGCTCAGAATTGCAAGACGAATTTTCCTCCTCCTACCAGGTCAGCAAATCGACATGTTACTCTCGATTTTCAAACCCGAGAGCAGTGTAGTTCACCTGGCAGGTCCTGCAATGCTATGAAGCATGTAGGATGCCTGAATTTTGAGTTTGCATGGTCTAATACATCAATCCACCACTTTGTTCATCGGAAGAAATTGATTTTAACGCACGTGCCGTATCAAGAAAGCACCCCTCCGGAGGCTAGAGGCTTTTGCCCAACGAACCTAAGAGGGAGATTCTCGTCGGGTATTGCTTGCCAAACCAAAGTGGTCCGATTCACGAGTAGCAAGCTATGTAAAAGCTCAAGCTAACTCAACTAAACACTAGTGGTTTAGAGCCATCTATTGTAGGCCTCGGGAATGCCGGACATATACATTTTTTGCAATAATGAAAATATTGGCCTTTTGGGGCACTTTACCACTCCCGCTCTTGTGTACCTATGCCTGTAAAATCACATCAAACATGTCAACATATGGCATGCAACCACATATGGTAATGCAAGTACCTACATAATCCAACTCCTAAATGCAAATAACAATGGATGCAAGAGTAATCTCAACCGCCAAAGAGGGTGTTGGAATGGTGTCTTATCCAACCACTCTAATCTGCCTAAACCTTATCTACTCTTAACGATGTGGGCAGGATGGAAACACACCCAACGCCTCTATAATGACCCGACACACACTCTTGAGATGATACACACACACACACACACACTATGGGGCACCACTTAGCTTATACAACCCACCTGGCCGAGACAGGGAACACACCGATGGAGTGAGAGAAGAGAGACTACCCATTTACCCTCTCCACAAAGAGAGACACTCACGCACACACACCCAAAAAACTCAGCTCAAAAGAGGAGAATTTCTTATTTTTAGATTCAATAGAGCTTGGGCCAACACCAATGGAGCAAATAGCTCACACAATATGGGTAAAATATGCCAGATACAATCACAAATTGGAGAAGAAGCTTCGCTCATAGGAGAAACTTACACAGCCAAAAGATTAGAAAAATAGTGATAAATTTGGAAAAATGGACATCACCATTGTGTCCGGATTGGACCAAAACCCCAGTCTACAATGTCAAAATGCTCAAATCCGACCTCGGATGAGCAGTTTATGGCCAAAAGAGGCTCCAAAAACAGCAAAAAACACAGTTGCGGCTGTTCCTTCTCTTCTCTCCACGTTATTTCTGGTCTTCTCTCAGTATTTTCAGTTCCCACACTTAGATTTATTACTTGGGCACCCTTGGCCTTTTAGTTGACCTCCAACGGACCCCGAACAGGCCAAAAACTGACCTCCCAGTGCATAGTTGTCACCCTACTGCATCCTTCGCACACCTGGCACTCAACTTTTTCCAATAATACATCCCGCCACCACGTGAAGTGGCCCCAAAATATGGTCCTCATGATGACCTTTCTGCATAATTATCACAAGAAAACATCCACGTTGTGTCCGTACTTATCCACGTGCAAGTATTGACCCCATTCGACCTCCTGACTCCACTAGATGCCATTTGACGCACCTGCTTACCTCATGTCGTCGGCCCACGGATAGCTTCCTCGAGAAGTTTTACGTGCTAACAACTCCTCATTATTATAGAAAAAACACATTGGTACTGGTAATAGTCGGAAAATCGATGCACTCTGTACACCCTGTCCTACCTATACATGTGGGCCCCACGTAACCACCTGGCTCTGGAAAATGGGCAATCCTTTATTTGATGCACCATGCATGGGTATGTACATATGCGCAATCCCTTACTCCAAAAAACTCCTGACATAATTTGCCCATCCTCTAGCCTGCTAGATCATTCATGATCAGCAGCAGCAAAAAGAGATACGAGACTCGCCTCATCACAGGTCTCCTCATCCCTCACAGACATTACTTGTTCTACAGACAGCTCATCTTGCTCCACCATCATTAACCTGAAATGATACAATTTAAGACGCCATCCATTTACCCTTGACTTATGTAGAATTCCATCCAGGTTAGTCAACTGATATGTACCATTTGGAAAACAGTCCACTACCTTGAAAGGGCCTTCCCACTTAATTTGAAACTTCTTTTGGAAGGTGTTGTCCAGCTTACTGTTGTATCGCAAAACCAAATCATGCTTTTTGATACCCTTACTTTTGACCTTTTCATTTATCTTTGCTAAAGCCTTGTCTTGCATTTGCCCATAATGTTCCAATGCACTCATCCTATCCAGCTGAACCTCTTGTAACTGTAAGAGCCTCTCTTTGAATGCATCACTAGGCAGCCCAAGAAACTTCTCTAGCATCTTTACTACAGGCAACTCTACTTCCACATGCAATAGTGCTTCCTATCCATATACCAAGTGAAATGGAGTAAACCCTGTACCTCTCTTCACCGAAGTACGGTAAGCCCATAATGCACGAGGCAATTCCAAATCCCAATTCTTTCCTTGGTGCTCTGTCACTTTTGAAAGAATTTGTACCAACTCACCATTGAATCTTTTATTTAATCCATTACACTGCAGATAATAAGGAGTGGTATGCTGATGCCTAATCTTCATCTTTGCGCATAAAAAGTCTAGCAGTTTAGCTCGAAAGCCTGGCCCCTTATCCGAAAGTAGCTCCTGCAGTGGCACCCCAAACCTACAACATATTTCATCATACACAAATTTTGCCACATCCTTTGCAGTGATTTGTTTTACTGCTATAGCCTCTGCCCATCTAGAGAGATAGTCCACTGTAGTCAAAATATAGCTTTTGCCCTTGCTTGTGATAGGTAACGGGCAGATTGCATCAATCCCCCACTTTTCAAACACATCAAACGCCATAATGGTTTTTCGTAGCTCTTGCTTCAACACTCTCTTCCCAAATGCTTGACACCTATTGCAAGACCTACACCAATGGTGAACATCCTTGTGCAAACTAGGCCATACATACCCCTCTTGCAAGATCTTATGCAAGGTGATTTTTAGAGCAAAATGTCCGCCACATGCACCTTCATGATTCTCTTCCAACACTCTATAAAGCTCCTCCCGCCAAGGTACACGTCTCAACATGAGATCATCTCCTTTCATGTACAAGAAATCACCAATCAATTTGTACCTGTATGCTCTACGCACAAAACCATACTTCTTAGACTTCTGAATTTCTTTTGGAATGATTCCTGCTAAGAAAAACTCGTCTTCTTGAGCCAAACTTTCTCGGCCGTGATAAAGAGGTAAATGGGTCCTCAACACAAATAGCTCCCCAATCATGCTTTGAGCTGCTTCATGTGCCTCTCCATTTAGAGCACGTTGAATGTGTTTGATGCTCCATGCTTCAAACTTTTTTAACAGGCCTTTAATTCTGAAACACATTTCCTTCAATGAGGTGTTCTTGCTCTTCCACACACCCAACACTTGCGTCACGACTAACAAGGCATCACCTTTTATGCTCAACCTTCTAGCCCCATGCTTCAAAAAAATGTGCAATCCGGCTTCCAATGTAGCATATTCAGCCTCATTGTTACTATGAGCATCCAATTTGAACCCTCTCTTGCATACTAGCTTCCCCTCGGGATCATAAAGTGATATACCCCCTGAAGCCGCATCATGGCTCTTTCTGTAAGAGCCATCAAAAACACATGTGCATTGCTGATCTATGGCACTTCTTCAACTACCTTTATCACCACCTCTTCCTTAACAAGAAGGTGATTCTCCTTGTAAGTCAACAAATCAGCTAGGGTAGCTCTTGTGCTGTCTTCCACTAAAAAAGAGAACTCAAACTCTTGCAGCTCAATTACCCATTTCTTGACCACATTTGACATGTTAGTGCCATTAATTAACTATGGCAAAAAGGCATACCTCGTCAAGAAAAAAAAAGGTCGTGGTAGCAAGTAATGACGAAATCGTCAACAAGCAAATATTACACTAGCCATCACTAGCTCTACTTTCGAGAATTTTCTCTCTGCTAACAACTTCACTGGGCTTGCACAATACACTGGCCTCATATAATAGCTACCCTTCCCCTTTTGCATTAGCATGGCTCCAATGGCATCATCCCCTATTGATGGATTTACATAAAACACTTGCTCTCAATCAAGAGCCTGCATGGCTGACAACCCCCCTAACACCTCTTTCACTTCTTCACACTTGTCATCCCATTGCAATGGGTCATGCTTTGCCACTTGTTGTAATGGATAAAGGAGTTGTGAAGACAATGGAATAAACCGCGGCATGTACTTTACTTTGTGTATAAAGGTTGCCAATTGCTTCGTACTCGTAGGTGATGGACGAAGAATAATAGACTTAACCTTATCTGGATCAGCCTCAATGCCATTTTATGACACCATATGGCCTAATAACTTCACCCTTGGCTGTGCTAGATGACATTTCTTGGGATTTAGTTGTCCTCCACATTCATCATATCGAGCCAATACCATCTGCAGCTTCTCATGGTGCTCAGCCCTATTGCTGTAGACATAGAAGTCGTCCATAAAAGCTTTAACACAACTACCAATGAATGGTTCCAATACCCAATTTTCTCTCTCTTGATAAAATGATGGTCCATTTGACAACCCAAATGGCAATACCGTATAGCAATAGCAACCCCATGGCGTAATGAAAGTTGTCTTTGTTCGGTATTTAAGAGCAATCTTCAATTGAAAATAGCCTGAAAAACCATCACACACACTGTACCTCTCATAGCTAGCCACTGAATCCAAGATCTGATCAATGAATGGAAGAGGATATGGGTTCTTCTGAGTGGCTACGTTTAAGGGTTTAAAATCTACACAAATCCTCCACTTCCCATCCTTCTTTGGACTGACTACTACTGGACTCACCCATTCTGTGGTTTCCACTAGGACTATGAACCCTGCCTTCAATAACTTGTCCACCTCTTCCCGCAAGGCTTTCATTTGCTCTTGACCCATCCTTCTTAGCCTTTGTTGCACAGGCTTAGCACCTTCTTTCAGCTCTATATGCATCTCTTCTCCCTTGAACCCTCTGATCTCTTCATATGAAGTAATGAACAAATCAGGAAAACTAGCCAGCATGTGCAAATATATCTCCTTCTCCATAGCTGAGAGGTCTCTACTGATCATTCGTGTCATCAATTCCTGCTTCTTTGACAATTCAACCTTGGTTTGCATCAGCCCTTCAATCACTTCATAAGGCCCTTCACTTTCATCTTCAAATTCATTCGCAAATGCGACTAAACCAGACTCCTAGATTTCTTTGTCCACCATCAAAAGAAATGCAACATCAGCGTCCTCGTCACTGCTGCTAGTACTATCACTGTCCTCGTCAGACACTGTGGAATAGTCTTCATCACTAGACTCATCTTCATCTTCATAAAGCTCCTCCAATTGTTTCCTCGTGTCCATATTATATAGCTTCTTGGAACCTGTCTTTCCATAGAGGCTAATCGTACCACGTCGCCAATCTTGAACAACTCCCACTGCACGTAACCATGGTCTACCCAATATAATAGGATATGCTCCCAACCCCTCTGGCATCACATGAAAATCAACCACATCCTTTGTATCATACGCCTCCACTTCTAAGCTCTTTACAACACCCAAACATTTTACTTTTTGATGGTTTGCTAATCTAATTCGGAAACCTGACACCCCAGTCACTGTAAGACACATCTTCTCAACGCATGAGTTTGTTATGACACATATTTTGGCTCCACCATCCACATAACCTTGTCCCAAATTTTTTCTTTTGTGCCACACATCTACTATTGGGCAAATGTCTGGTAGCTCATCCATCGCCAACACCTTTACTGAACCTCTCTCTAGCTCTTTCTCCGTTGGGTTAACCATCCTCTTCCACAATCGCTTTAGCTTAGACACCATCTCTATAAGTTGCCCAAAAGTAACATCTGCCTTCCTGCTTGTCAGGTCCTCTTTCAAGTCATAGCTTAATTGCCCATCCCCTAGTGGAAAATCTGAAACATGGAACTTGTGACGAGCCCTCCTTTTCCTCTTGGCCTTGACATTCTCGCCTTCATGGCTCTTTCCCTTCTTCTTGCTAGGACCTGGGGCACTTCTTCCTTCCTTGTCCTCTGTGGTCCTCTTCCCAATAGGAATCACTAATGTATCCTCTAGCTTTGATGCCTTCTCCAAGGTGACTACACTTAACACTTTTGTCTTTCCCTTTTCCTCCTGGGTTAATCCACTGGTTCCTTCCTCTCTCTTAATTTCAATGCCATGATCATTTGACCTAGTTAGCACCTGTCTTGGAAATGGATACATGTCTCCCCCCATACTTGGTGGCTTATCACATTGTGGGCTGATGTGGCCCAACTCTCTGCAATTATGACATGTGGGCGTCTGCCTCCAAAACCTACCATTGCTTTGTCCAACACCATTCCTAGGTCTTTCTTCACCGCTTGGCTGATTTGCAAACCTCCCTCAACTGCGATCATTTTCCACTTGACCTAGCATGTTTAGGCTTATATTCTTCATTAAATCTACCACTTGCCTCATGTCTTGCCTTAGCCCATCATCTTGCAATGTTGTAGTGACCACTGCTGGCATAACCTGACGAGTAATAGAAACCACTGGTTCATGATGAACCCCTGGCATGCGACCTTGTAAAGAGTCCATAGGCTGAAATTCAGACCTCATGGGCAAAGACTCTACCCCTAACTGGCTCATTTTTCCCAGCTTCCACTCTTTGTCCTTGCCACCTCTAGTGCATCTTCATATGTCCTAGGCTTCTTTAGCTCCACTCTCCAATGTATATTCTCTCAAAGACCATCCAAGAACATGTCCTTCTTCATCATGTCAGGCGGGGGTACTTGTGGTGCTAAGGCCTTGCACATCCTCTCCCATGCCAAAGAAAACTTTCGTATGTACGCATCTACTCGCTCACCTTCCTTTTGCATTAAAGCCTATACTTCTTGCCACACTTTGCTAGTATCTTCTGTCTTCACAAACTCCACTTCTAATCCATGCCTTAGATTTTCCCAACTCAATCTTACAGGTGGATCCGTTGCACGCAACTCCTCTTCAAATGCTTTGGACCAAACTCATGCATCACGCTTCAAACAAATTTGGAGAAGGCGTAGCATCTGTGTCGGGTCATGAATCTAGTTTCTAATATAGGAAACCTCCATCTTTTCCAAAAAGTCTTCCACATCTTCATCACTTCTTCCATGAAATTCCGGATAAGAGAAAGCCATGGCTACCCAAGTTACTATGCTTTGATAATCCCTTTGAACACACGTGCAAGAACCCAAAACTTTTGACTCACTCAATTCCCAGAAACTAGCTCAACTTTAGATAATGGCAAACACATGCACATCAAATGAGTTTTTATAGTTAATCATCGGAATCACAACAGGCAAAGGACATTCCAGTATCTCTCGTAATCTTCTTGGCCCAAACATAAAGACTATGCGCTGTCGGAAAAAAATCTTCCTGGACACATGAACATTTATCTGGATTCTTTGAGTTAAATGAAAAGGAGTGAACTGAGGTCCATTTTGATTATCCATTAAAGACAACCATGAAGCTCCCAAGAAGGCACACCTAACTTATCCTCTGATTTTTGCCAGAATTTAGCAGCATAACAGCATAAATGGCTCAAAAGACCAAAAGACCAGCCATCATAACTTGGAAAAATTTTGACAGAGTTTCCCCAGAAGTAGAGCAATGAGAACCCAAAATATAGACTATATATGTATGCATAAACTGCCAACAATAGAACCCAAGCATCAATTAGGAATCACTAGTACATAGCCTATGGCGAGGTCACAAAAAGGGTGCTCCAGCTACCTGTATCACCGAAAGGATCTCAATATTTGAGAATCCCTCAACTCAATAAAACCTCACACTATTGACCCTCACACAAAGGCTTATGCAAATCTCGTATAGTCAAGTCTCAGAAATGACTATCTTCCAGACCAAGTCTCAGAAATGGCTAGGACTACCAAAAATCCACAAAGGCGTACAATGGCATTTTCCACAAGTAACGTACAATCCAGCAGACAATGCACTCAAACAGGCACCAAACGATACATACCCACAACAACTGCAAGTGACACCAGTGCTAGTATATAGCTATACTCCAACTACCTGTACGTATCCCTGTAACCAGTAACCTGTAGTCTGCAACCTGTAATCCCGAATCTCGAAGCTTGAAGCTCGAAGCAGAAGGTACTTGAAGAAGATCCTCCGTGGGGGCACCAAAAGAATGTGGACGGAATGGAAACACACACAACGCCTCTATAATGACCCAACACTCACTCTTGGGATGATACACACACACACACACACACTATGGGGCACCACTCGGCTTATACAACCCACCTGGCCGAGACAGGGAACACACCGATGGGGTGAGAGGAGAGAGACTACCCATTTACCCACTCCAAAAAGAGAGACACTCACACACACACACCCAAAACACTCAGCTCAAAAGAGGAGAATTTTTTATGTTTAGATTCAATAGAGCTTGGGCCAACACGAATGGAGCAAATAGCTCACACAATATGGGTAAAATATGCCAGATACAATCACAAATTGGAGAAGAAGCTTCGCTTATAGGAGAAACTTACATAGCCAAAATAATGAGGAATTTGGAAAAATGGATAGCACCACCGTGTCCGGAATGGCCCAAAACCCTAGTCTACAATGTCAAAATGCTCAAATCCGACCTCGGATGAGCAGTTTATGGCCAAAAGAGGCTCCAAAAACAACAAAAAACACAGTTGCGGCTGTTCATCCTCTTCTCTCCATGTTATTTCTGGTCCTGGTCTTCTCTCAGTATTTTCAGTTCCCACACTTATATTTATTACTTGGGCACCCTTGGCCTTTTAGTTGATCTCAAACGGACCCCGAACAGGCCAAAAACTGACCTCGCAGTGCATAATTGTCACCCTGCTGCATCCTCCGCATACCTGGCACTCAACTACACATGAAACTATACTTCCCAAATACAACTTGGAACTCAATCAAGCCCACCTTACTAACCCATAGTAATTACAAAGCAGTCTAGTGCCCATTTACACATTCCCATAATCGTAGCATAAATGTTGTGATTACACTTAAATTTGTTGTTCATAGCTCGGGCATCCATTTGATGAAGTTAGGTGCTTGAATCGAAGAGATCAACATAAGATTCATAACAAATGAACCCACATGTCCATCTGACTCCGTATACTCCATTTATGGCTAAAAATAGTAAATAGCCATTTTTGCATCCCGTAACTGCATTCCCGCTTTCATTCGAATTATCTTTAAAGCTCATTCCGGCATTGTTTCGATGCTCTCGAAATAGACTACTTTTCATAACATGAAAAATGAACTCTTAATGCCTCAAGGTACCCACTTCTCTCAAGAACAAAAAAGGTATGCACAAGATATTGTGGGAGCTTTCAGAGGCACACCAACAGCCACCGCTAACAAATGGACTCAACAAAAGCATCAACAATTTTGAGGACGGAATTGAGTGTGGAAGGGGGGAATGTTCCGAGAATGTCGGAGCATGAAACATCATGAAAGATAAGGACAAGGGATTGAGAAGCATGCAAAGAGCAGCATATGAGTACTGACTATTTTTAATGGGTGGCCCATGGTAAGCCCATGGTAAAGTGTGATTCAACCTGATATTTTTTAGCACAAGAGGACTATAATTAGAGATTGGAGCACCAAAATAAGAGAATTAGTAAAAAATTAGCTATTTTTAGCTAAAAGTGGAGCATATAGAGTTGGATGGGCATGTGGATTCATTCATTACAAAGCCTATGTCAACCTCTTCTCAGTTCAAGTACTTAACTTCATCTAATGGACTACCAAGCTACCAATAGGAATGTTACCCATCCTGTGTGTACAAAAAATGTATAATGTTCATGGGATTTTCGTCACTCAAATGAAAGCCAAATACATTGTAATATTATTATGAGATTTTCTCCTATTTTTGGTGGGCTCATTAGAGTTCCAATTTGTAAGTAGTGCGAGCCTGTAAGTAAGTGGCTTTTGGCCGGTCAAATGAGTAAGTGAGTGTGAAGCCAAAAAAACCTAGAGTGCAAAAGTATATAGCTCAAAAATGCAATGTTGTGTGGGGAGCTTGTAGAGAGCTTTACAAAGAGTACTCTAGAGCTCCAAGCCCTCTCCTTTCTTCTCCTTCTCTATATTGTAATCTATGACCTTAGGCTACTCCAAGATTAAAGCCCACATGTAATGGAAATGTTATTTCATTCTCTCTTTGTTTGAATCTCTTAGTTAATCTTATGTGTGTTGAAGAAGCTTAAGATTCTTGCTTTATGTATATGTGTATTGCAAGCATGTGTGCATGAAGTGATGAAGCCCTAAGCTTCCATCACCATTAAGTGTGTATGTGCTTTGAATCACTTGTGTGTTTGAGTAATTAGCATAAATCAGCTTACATTTCGATTAGAAATTGCTTATTTGCTTGCCCATTGAATGTGGTTTGGCATTGCATACTTTATGTTGAATGTATGTGTAGATACCTGACCACTTGTGTGTGTATGTGCTTTGAATCACTTGTGGGTTTGATAATTAGCATAAATTAGCTTAGATTTAGATTACAAATTTCTGATTTGCTTGCCCATTGAATGTGGTTTGGCATTGGAGACTTTATGTTGAATGTATGTGTACATCCCTTACCACTTGTGAGTAGTTGAAGTGTAGGGAAGCATTCTTTGCTTGCTTGCTTGGTTTGAGTGGATTAATGCATGCTTAGGAAGGTCGAGCATGGATGTGAATCTCGCATTTGATTATCTTTAAGATTGATTGTTTAAACTAGAGATTGAGAGAGTAGTGTGCTGGCATGTGTGTGCATCGGCGTGTGAGATGATTGCTTATGTTGCATTGTATGAGTGAAGTAGAGTGTGTGAGTGAGAGATGTAAGTGTATGTGCTAGCGCTGAGGCGGTTCGGGGAAGGCAACAAGAGAGGTGACCTGTAAACACCCCTCAAGGCTCTTGTACTGCTCAATTGGGGCTGGGGTGTCATAAAATCTAATATCTAACTAACCCAAATGATTTTCTCATATTAAATTGATCACTTAATGTGGGAGAATAAACGGGAACAAGTGTTAAGATATAGGTATGTGCTTTTAGATCTATCTCAACACGGGGCCAATGTAAAGGGGCCCAAAAGGGAGATGGTCTATCAAAGAGCAAGGCTAACCAATGGAGCATAAGACCTTAGGGTTATCTTCATTGAAGACCTCCAATAAATGTGTGTAAAAGTCCTTTTGACCTTAAGTAAGCTAGGGCTGAGCTTGAGGTGGGAACCCGGCCCAAGCTCGAGGTGCTTGTCCTGCTTGAGGTGCTTGTCATGCTTGAGGTGTTTTTCATGCTTGAGGTGCTTGATTAAGATGCTTGAGGTGCTTGACTGGCTCCATGCTTGAGGTGCTTGACTTGCTGCATGATTAAAGTACTTGAGGTGCCTTGAGAAGCTTGCCTGAGATGCTTGTGGGAACCCCCCTAGTTCAAGTGCTTTGTCATGCTTGGTGAGTAAGGTGCTTGATCACCTAAAAGTCAAAAGCATTCCTACAAGAGGGGGGGCGAGCCCTTTTCCTAGGGCCTAGAGAGAGAACACCCACTCACACACACAAGGGAAGCCCATCTTGAAGAGGCAGCAAGGACACATGTCAGGCCCCTACCCATGCTACCTTCATGTGTTGCTTGAAGCCTATTGGCTAGGCTTCAAAGGGGTCCAATGATAAATTACATGAATTATCTAATTGTTTTAGCATTTATCAAGTCCTCTCTCTCAAAGGGGAAAGAGGGACACTTGTCCCAAGGCTACCCATGTTGCTTGTAATGGCTCCTGCTTGTGATTGGCTAGGCCTGGAGGGGTCCAATGAGCTTCAGGCATGAGCTACAAGGGGGGGTCGACCCAAGCAAGCTAGGGGGGTGCCTAGGGGGTATACGCACCCACACACACTCACAAGCACTCTCATTGTGTGATATGCAAAGTGCAAGAGCTCCCTCTCCAAGCAAGTAGAGGTTGAGAGCCTACACCAACACTCTTGGCTATGGAGTGCAAATCCAACCAAGAGCCATGCTTCAATGCTTAAGCTTGCCATATCCTTCTTCTTCATTACTATGCTATTATGTATGCTAGCAACAAGAGTATGATAAGTGAGGAACTAATTCTTTCTCCTACGAAATGTTTCTTCTTCCTCTTCCCTACCCTCATTCCCTGCTAGCTCTCTCCACCTTCGAAGGTGTTTGAGGTCTTGGGACTGAGGCTTGGGATAGTTAAAGCTTTCTTCGAGTTTATGTTATGTTTGTGGTGCATGAAGCCTTCCATCTTCATGGCATCACCTAGGTCACAAGGAACACAAAGACTGTATTGTAACAAGTCTCTCTTTATGGGAGAAATCATAATACAAATGCCTATTGGAGGGGGGGACCGGCTCCACATAAATCCGGTCCTCAATTGTTGTCATGTTCTCTAAACTCTCTCTCTTGCAAACAATTCATCTGGTGAATTGTATGCAGCATGTCCAGGTGTGAAGGTAACAATAGGTGATGTAAAGATTGACCAAAACTTCTTTGTACAGGATACATCTTCATATCATCTCATCCTTGGACAGCCCTACATTGTGGGAGTTCGAATGGAAACAAAGGTTATGGACGATGGTTCAGCATATGCTAGAATACATAGCAAAGATGGTAAACGAGCTGTCCAATTCCTCACAGTTTGTGTAAACCATGAAAGAAATCGTGACAACCTCAGAGAACATCCTCTACCAAAGGTGAGCAAAGAGTTTCATGATCATAGAGAAATGATGGGTTTTGGCCAAGTACCATTGTAAAGTGGGATTGCAGTGGTACAGAAAGAAAAAGGGTCTCGCCTGATCCAAAAATAGGTGAAGCATTTTCAACGAGCTCCTTGGTAACAAAGAATGGATCAGTATGTTTTACAAAACTTGAAGATTTGAAGAGATGTGAGAAGCAATATGTGCATAATGTACAAATAGGCATGAAAAAGAGTGGGTTGCTAGAGCCTACTGAAAATGTTTTGGGTTTGTGTGAACAAGTTTCTTTTGTAGATACTATGGGTGAGCTTGATGCTATAATGAGGTCTAGTTTGCATCTTGAAAATGAAGTTGTGGAAGTTTGCTCTATGGAAATGTATCAAGTAATAGAAGCCTTTAAAGAAAGCCAAACAGTTGGCCCAGAAGTCCATGTTGAAACTAAATACAAGAGTGTAGCAAAGAAGGTGAAACCAGTAGCTTCACCCTTACCACCCAACAACAGGGAAAAGATTGAACAGGCTTCTTTACAACCAAGTTTGCGGAATCCTAAAAAGATCGGGCATACCTTCACAAAGGAGTCTTTTCAAGAGTTGCAGATTGGTTGCAAGGAGTTTCTAACACAGGAGGAGACAAAGTGCTTCAAAGAAATGCTTTCAAAGCATGGTAAGGCTTTTGCATTTGAGCCACATGAGATAGGATGTGTTGATCCTTATATTGTAGCTCCTATGGTAATTTTCACAATACCTCATGTGCCTTGGAATCTGCGGCCTATTCCGGTTCCAAAGGCTCATTTGCCAAAGTTAGTAGAGCTACTAAATGAGAAAATCAAAATGGGAATCTTGGAGCCTTCTTGTGCTCCATACTCAAACAGATGGTTCATAGTTCCAAAGAAGAATGGTTCTCTACGCTTCATCCAAGATATGCAACCAGTGAACAAGGTGACAATTAGAAATGTAGGAATAGGTCCAATTGTGGATGAATTTGCAGAGGCGTTTGCAGGGAGGGCAATCTACTCAATGGGGGATCTCTACTCAGGGTATGATCAATTTCAGCTTGCAATCGAAAGCAGAGACTTGACAACCATGAGGACACCTTTGGGTTTGGTAAGGATGTGTACCTTGCCACAAGGAGCAACCAACTCGGTTGCACATATGATGAATGGGATGAATAAGGTCTTACGTGACTTTATTCCTCAAATCACAATGCCTTTCATTGATGATTTGCCTATCAAAGGATGTGAAGAAAGTGACAGAGATGAAGCTTTGGATCTCAAGGGATGTCGCAGGTTTGTGGTAAATCACATAAATGATTGTGATAAAATTTTGTCTAGGTTGGAAGAAGTGAATCTTACATTGTCAGGGAAAAAGTCTATGTTTGGTGTCAATGAAGTACTCATTGTGGGGCACATGTGCGGGCCATATGGTAGGAAACCTTGTCCATCAAAGGTAGATGCCATCCAAAGAATGAAAGAAACATGCACTAGCATCACTGAGGTTAGAAGGTTTCTGGGAGCATGTGTCTTCTATGTTATTTGGATTCCACATTATGCACATGTAGTCGATCCTCTTAATCAGTTGCTTAGAAAGAATCAAAAGTTTAAATGGACAGAAGCACATGTAAAATCCATGAAAAAGCTAAAGGAGTTACTCCAGTCAGCAACGACTTTGAGAAAGGTAGACTATGAGTGTCAAAGGCCAGTGATTGTGACAGTAGATACCAGTCCTACAGGGATTGGATGGGCAATAGGGCAAGATGACAAAGAAGGACACAGGTATGTGGTAAGATTTGGAGCAAAGGTACTAAGTGCTCGCCAAAGAAACTATCCACTGATAAAGAGAGAGTTATGGGGTATGGTTACAGCCTTGAAAAGTGGGAAAGAGTACCTAATTGGTGCATGTGTGGTTGTAGAAACAGATTGTCTACCACTTCTTGGGATGATTACAAGCTGCTCAACACCAGACATTGCTATGTTGCGGTGGATTGCCTACATTAAGTCCTTAAATCCCGAGTTTAAGCACATTGCAGGTAAAGACAATACAGTGGCAGATATGCTATCAAGGGCAAGGTATGAAGATGAGTCACAAATGATTGATGAGGGAGATGATGTAGGCACAAAATTCTATTCTATCTCTCATGTCAAAGGTAACAATGTCTGCATGACTAATTCACTTGAATTGTTCTTGAAAGAACTTTATGAAGGTGATTGGCTTTCTATTGGAAGGTACTTGAGTACTCTAACAAAACAGGATGATTGGTCTGAACAAGAATTCAAGAGGATACGCAGGAAAGCATATGGGTACTTTTTAAGGGATGGTTACTTGTGGAAGCATCCTAAACAAAAGGGTGCTACACCACAACGGGTTACATGTAAAAAAGAGACTCAAGTAAAGCTCATACAAGAGTTTCATGAGAGTCTATGGGCTGGACACAGGGGTGTGTGGGCAACCTTCTCCAAGTTGAAAGAAAAATACTGGTGGAAGGGTATGTATAAATATGTATCTCAGTTTGTAGAGTCATGTGTAACTTGTCAAATGTATTCAAATGTTCGACATCGTGATGGATTGCACCCTACATATCCACTAGCCATGCACTATAAATGGGTTGTGGATCTAGTCACGATGCCTTTAGGACTCTGGCAGATGAGGTACTTGGTTCTTGCACGAGAGGACCTAACTAATCAGGTTGAAAGAAGAGCATTAAGAGCTAAAACCACAGAAGCTGTGTGCAAATTCCTTCTTGATGAGGTGATTTGCCGTTATGGTTGTGTGGGAAAGATCACTGCAGATAGAGGTGAATTGGATGCCGAAGAAGCAAGGGAGTTCTTTTCTAGATTAGGAATCAAGCTTTCTCTTACTACAGCTTACAACCCTGAAGGCAATGGAAAGAGTGAAAGAGGGCACCCACCTATCATCAAAGCTTTGGCCAAGGCTTGCGAAGGAAGAGTTGGTGAGTGGCCAAAACTGTTACCATACGCTTTATGGGCTGATCGTACAACACATAGCTCAGTAACTGGCTACATGCCTGCGGAGCTAATGCATGGTCAAAAGCCAGTGATGCCGATTGAGGATACAATTCTCACATGGAATGTACTACCTTGGCAAGAGGAGCTTAGTAGGGAAGATCTCCTTGCATTGTGCATAAGGCAACTAGAGAGAAGACCTGGAGACATTGAGGCCGCAAAAGAACGACTCAAAAATGCAAGATTGAAAAACAAGGACTACTTTGATAAGCGACATCGGCTCAGGAGCAAAGCAATTGACAAAGGTGACTGGGTTTTAGTGTATGATAGTAGCCTTGATAACCAACACACAGTCATGCGTAAGTTTTCAAAAAGATGGTTTGGACCATATGTTGTAAAACATGTGCATGAAAATGCTACTTACAGCTTGTCTGAACTAGATGGCACAGAAGTAAAGATTCCCATTGCAGGAAAAAGGATCAAAATGTTTAAGAGAAGAGGAGACAATGATCCAGAAAATGCTGATGAGGAAGAAGACCAAAACACAGGTGAAGATCAAAGTGAAAATGAAGCTCTGGAACCATCCAGTGAAGATGAAAGCAAGGAAGATGTACAAGAGGGCTGATCTTACAAAGAAATTATTTGGCACATACTGGAGGATGTGCAGGTTTAGAGGGGGCGGATGTCATGTTGTGACATGTACATAGTGGGAACACATGCTACTAGAGTTATCTTGTAACTTTTTAGATACATAATTATATTTCCTATAGTGTATATACGCATATGTAAGTATAAAAATAAGCTTTCTATCTCATCTTATTATTTATCTCAAGGGTAATGTATTCTTACTTTACCATCAAAAAATACTATGGGAAAAGTGTCAATAGCTCCACCTCTTTAACTTGGGGCAAAAAGCATTGATTCTTTATTTCTACTATTTCATTATCATCTCACACCCTAGCTAGATCCCATATCTAGGGTAAACTCCAATATATATATATTTTATGTATTTTTTATACTTTTCTTATATTTCTTTTTAAATAGCTACTAGGAGAGAATCAAATCCTAGTGGGACACTAGGTGGCATGATTTCAAAGATACACTTATTTTAATGCATTATTGCAAGCATGGTTACAAAACTTTGTCAAGGAGAAATGTCATGCTTTCATATGGCATGAGGTGTCCTTGGGAATTAAATGAAAGTCAAGGCTAAGGAGACCACATGAAGACTTTTGCTGCCATAAATGGACCCTATTTTGATGAATTTTTTACACAAGGTTCCAATCCAAATTGGAGAATGATTTTAAAATGAAAATCGTAGCTAATGAGCTGAAGTTTCTGCCCATATTTTTACTTTTTTATTTGGAGCCACGGTTGAGGAGATATAATCAAAATATTGGACCCCAGTCTGCCCACATCATGCAGGGACAGCTCATTTCCAACTTTTCCAATTTCTGTTCACACTGGCTCCTCTCTTCTTGTGTAAACCCTTGTGGGTTCCCTTCACCTATAAAAGGGGACCTCTTCTTCCTTGGAAGGAACTCAATCATTCAAGCCATTGATGAGAGGAATTCTTGAGGGAGTGAGTAGTAATGCCTAATTGTACTTAGCCCCATTAACATAAGCCCAAGCCTACACTTTCTCCTAGAGGAAAACTAGCCATTCTTGTACGCCATCCTTGGAGGATCAACTCTAATCAAAGAAGGTGTTGTACTTGGCATATCAATCAAAGTGGAATTATCCACTCTTCTTCTCTCTCCATCAATAATGGTGCCGAAGGGTTTCAAGTAAGATGTGTTCTACATTGATGTTTTCTTGATTTCTTGTTGTTTTCATTTTCATCTCTAATCTAACATATATATATGTATCTAATCTCATCTCCTTAACCAAACCTATCTATCTCATTCATTCATCCTCTCTAGGTTCTCTTTGCTACAGGTACATCTCTCCCCCGCAGTATCCTTATTGCCTACGGGCAAGAATAGGGCTTGGGAGGGAAACTTCTCATCTCTTCACTTCTCTCATATCTACATTTCTCACATACTATCCTAGATGAATAACCCACATGATGATCATTTCTATCGCTTTAACTCTGTACGATCTATTAGAATTAACGTATGGATTAGCCGTAAAATACACTTTCAACAACGTATAGTGTTTCTCTTCGGCCCTGAAAGGCTCAATGAAATACTTCTATCACCGGATCCCATCATACTACCTCTCATAGACTATAATTTTTCTTTTGATGTAAGCATAGTTATCTTGCTATGAACCAAGAGGATTTGTACACACAATTAATCCCAATCACTAGACAAAATATATATATTATGGTAAGCACAAAACTACAATTCCAAAGAACAATTCGTAGCCTATTTGGTCAGCCAAGATTGAATGCCATTAACTCATCCATTAACCCTTTCATATTACCCATGATACGATATGACCATAGCCTTGATGTTTTCATCTTCGTATTGTTTTGACATTCTCTTTTGCGTTCTTTCTTTGTGTGTGTGAATGCAAGAGAGAAAGAGTGAGTCTTCTTTGATTGCACTTCTTTCCAAACCCTATTCTTCATGGCATCTATGGTTTAACTCCTTCATATAGTTTTTGTTGAGTTCTCTCACAAACTCTCACAGCCATAAGCCCGGTGCTTTCCTGGCAAGACCGCAAATTTCTCGACATATTTGATGTCTTTTGTCCCAGATTTTGACTATTCTTGGTTTTAAGCCCTCTCCAATGTTTATAATTGAGTTTCAAGTGTTTTTGTGAGGTTTGAATGTAAAAACAAGATCTGAATCCAAAATTTTCTATTCTTTGCGTTTCTTGGACTCCGACTTGTCTTTTTGGGTTTCCTTGAGTGTTAATGCTCTTGTTTTAAGTTGAAATTAGGGTATAACTCCCCTTTTGAACACTCTGGTAAAGTCAAAATTTCTGTTTTGGTCTCTGTTTGGTCATTTAGACATCATACGCGTATGATGTCTAAAGTTGCAGATTTCCATTTTTTTGGCACAGAATCCTTCCTAAAGCTTTCTCAAGTGCTCAGCAACTCCCAGATACACAGAAAATTTCTCTGACTTTTGTTTATTGCAAGTTTCACTACTAACTCGACGGTTTAGTGATCTAACATGCAATCAACCATATCAAGCAAATACTCCAATGATTACTAGCTCTAGATCAGGATCAAATGAAGTCCTACCTAAGCTATTCCTAATCATAAAATGGGTTTGGTAATTGTGACTTTAAAGAGACCCACTGCCACTCACGGACTAGTAAATTCTTCTTCTATCAACAACTACTCAGCACCAACAAAAAAACAAACAAATCTAAGTTAAACTAAAAATACTGTCAACACGGAAGACCCAGGAATACCCCACTTCCTAGTATCTCTCGAGATCTTCGGAGTCCACCACTCCTAGATCTTTTCTAACTAAAGTATACAAAGTAGTTTATACGACTCACCTCGTAGGATTAGTCTAAGGTCACCTACTTAGGGCTCTCGTCCCCGGCAGCGGCGCCAAAATGTTAAGGCGGTTACACCGCTAGCAGAAGCTAAATAGCGAGAACTCAACCAACAACAGAATTTGTCAGACGAGGACGGAGCTTGACCCGCAGGCGCATGGAAACAACTAGGTGGGTGTCAAATCACCTACTCGACCTTCTAATGACAATCACTACTAAGGAAATCAAATCTAAGTTATAGAATACGCAAGTGACTGAAATCCATACTACGAACGAATGCTATACGAAACAGGATCTAGAATCATTGAATCGATCTCAAACTCAAGGGGAAGTCTATACACTAGGTAAGAACAACACCCTAAAGACTTGAACTGCAAAATCAACCTATAACCACTCCGTGCGGCAAACGCATATGAAGACAGGCCGAAAAATACAGGTGATCAAAACTTGACCCCGATGGTACCAATGTGTAGCTCTACTCGTTGTGGTTCTATAGATATGCTGCACACTCCATTCCGACACACGAGTTGGAAGAAAACTCACACCGAAGCTCGTAGGAACTTACCACACATAGAAGCCGATTGCGCGCACTCTTGGTATCTGTGCGTAGCTCTCGCCGTTGCTAACATAATGGCGGTGTCGCTTCTCCAATGGCGTCTCCGTAGCTCGCGTAGCAAGTAGATAAGACTCTCTCTCTCTCTCTCTCTCTCTCTCTCTCTCTCTCTCTCTCTCTCTCTCTCTCTCTCTCTCTCTCTCAGACATAGTCACGGCGCTCAAAAACTCACTTTGATTAAAAACTGAATCTTTTTTAGGTTACAAAACTTTGGCTTATATACCTCAGCCTTGGAGGTGAGAACATCTCTAACTAATTACATCAGCAAGTGAAATTACTTCGGGATTACAAGCTGGAAACTCAATTGAGTCCCGTTACTTAATGAATGGCTCAATTCAAAATCAATGTCGGAAAGACATTTATTACAATCAATGGTTACAAAAATGATGAGTGTGAGCAAAAATGTGGGTGTGATCCTCTGCTGGCTCGCTCAACAGTGTAGAAGTGTGGAAAGAGGTGAGAGAAGACTATGGGCTACTTGTGAGAAAAGTGGGCAGACCAGACTGGGGTCCACTAAAAAAATCATAGCTCACCGATGGTTTCTCCAAAAATCACCAAAAGTTTTAAGGTGATTATTCAGCTCTTGATCCAAATTTTCTCTTTTGACCACCGTTTCAAATTCGGAGTGGAGATGGATATAAAAATCCCACCAAAATACATGTTTTTCTTCACAAAAAAGTCTTCAATGGCCCATATGGCTCCAAAGGTGAGTCCCTCCTTGCATTAGAGCATGACCTAATTGATTCTTAGGGGTTTGAAAATGTGCATGGTTGTGGATTATGCACAAATATAATATATGGATATGATAAAAAAAAACAGGTTAGTGTATAAACAATTCGTGGAATCTAGAATAGTGTCAGTTATATATAAATATAAAATAGAAAAAAAGAGATATATGAAAATATAAGGAATCAAATGAGGGGACCCTCATTTGTTTTTATTGAATTATATTTATTTACAAGAGATAAGAAAAAATACCTCTAGGAAATAGGAATTTAGTGAAAGGCAATGACTGATGGTGGTGAAAAGGTATTTTTGCAGTTTTTCTTGGAGTGGATTCACAAAAAAAATAAGAGAACTTTGTGTGAAGATATTTTTTATAGAATACATATGTAAGAAAGATTATGGTAATCGTGAGTCAATGTACATAGCATAAATAGGAAAATAGCACACACCTAGGTAGAAATATTTAAATAAATACCAAAATAATTATGAAAATTTCCTATATTTAGGCCCTATATATAATGCAATATTTACACACAAATGGGCCATAGTATATTTTATTTTTTTGTTTTTATTTATTTTTTGGCTCAACTAGCCCAAATTACTAGGTAATTGAGGGTTTTAAGGAGATATGGGAAAAATTCCGTAACTCACACACGCCTATGTACAATGAAAGGGTGAGGATAAATATATTTTTTGAGTGATTTTGATAGGGTAAGGTAACTCACTATGGAAATTATGGAGAGCCAAAAAAGGCTATCATTAGTCCTCCTAGGATGATAGTATATTCACGTACCATCATAAAGCATGTTTTGCAAAAGAGAGTGTTTTTGAGTCCTCTATGATATCTGGTCCCTTGATAGGATTTTCATTTTGTGGCTTCTTTTCACACTCATGCTTCATGCAACAAAACTTACATGAGATATTCACTCTTTGATAGTTCTTCAGTAGATCCTTTGGTAGAAGGCAACTCAAATAGGGCTTCAAGCGATACCCGTTTACCTTCCTGGAGTGCTCTTTACCATTCAAGTCCATAAGCTGATAGTAACTTGAATTGAAAGCCTTCTTGACTATTTACGGTCATTGCCATCTAGTTTCAAACTTGGCATCAAAACGATTGTCATACCTTAGCACAAGCTCTCCTTCCTTGATGCCTTTGTCCTTGAGTTTCTTGTCAAGCTTCTCCTTTTCTTGTGTAGCTTTTCTTTTGTAGCACTCGTAAGCTGCTTCTCTTTTCCACTCAAGCTCTACTAATGTAAGAAGTCAATCCATCCATACCTCTTGATCATCTTGTGCACTTCTACCATGAAGCCACATTGTTGGAATGTTAAGCTCAATTGGCTGTAAAGCCTCTTGACCATAGACCAAGTGAAATGGTGTGAAATCCGTTGCTTCCCTATATGTGGTTCGATATGCCCACAAGGCACCATCCAAGAAGTCATCCCACGACTTTGTCTTGTTTTTCACCATTTTTCTAATGATGCTTGCAATGACACCATTAGCTTTTTCTACCAAACCATTTGACTGGGGATAGTAAGGTGTACTGTGATGACGTAGAATGTGAAGTTCTTCACAGGTTTCTATGAGCAAGCCCTTTCTAAACCCTGGACCATTATCAGAAACAATCTCCAAAGGTGTGTCAAATCCACAACAAATGTGAGTGTAGACAAATTTGCTCACTGTCCTCTCATTTACCTTTGCCACACTTTGTGCTTCCATCCACCTAGTCATATAGTCTACAGCCACTAGAATGTAGATGTTACCATTCTTTGTTCTCGGCAGAGGACCCATTGCATCAATGCCCCATTTTTCAAAGGGTCCATTTGCAAGCACTATTTGCCTCGGGCCATGCACCAACCTTCTATTTCCATTTATCTGACAATTGTGACAGCTTTTACACCAATGTTGGACATCCACATGCAAGCTTGGCCAAACATACCCCACCAGCAAAATTTTCTTCACAATTAACTCTTGGGCAAAATGACCACCACATGCCTATTCATGCAAACCTTTTAGAATGGCTCGAATCTCCTTGATAGTTGGTACTCTTCTGCACACTTGATCCTTCCCTCTTTGATAGAGGGAACCTTCTAGGAAGAGATAGAAACTTGCCTTCTTCATGAGTGTCCTCTTCTGATCTTTAACGAAGTCTTGTGGAAACTCTCCCTCCAAAATGTAGCCAATAATCGAAGCCAATGACTCCAATCCCTGGTATCTTGCTTGCTTGATAGCTGTTGTCACCATGATGACCTGCACTTCTTTCTCAACACACGTAATTCCTTTTTGTGCAAGTAAATTGGCATCTTCATTTTGTTTCCTAGCAATATGATATAGTTGCACTTCTTCAAACTGATTAAACAACCTACGAATGGCATGAACCTTTGTCCTGAAGCTTTCATTCTTGCATGCCCAAATGCCTAAGATTTGCTTCACAATGAGAAGTGCGTCCCCCTTTACCATGAGATGTTGTATACCTTGACTAATATACATCTTCAAACCATGAAGTAGTGTGTCGTATTGTGCTTCATTGTTGCGAACCTGGTAGATTGACCTTCTCTTTCATGACCACCTATCCACTTGGGTTGAACAACACTAGCCCTCCCCTTGCTTTTCATGTGACCCGTCGAAAAGCTACATCAAGGAACAAGGTAAAAGAATGAGGAATACTTTTTGGTGCTGGCAATGGTAGGGTTTTTACATTAGGCACCTTAATCTCCTTCTCATGTACCCTATAAGTGAGAATCCCTACTAATTGTGCACGCACACTATCTTCTACCTTGAAAAAGTATTGGAACTCTTGCAACCTCCATAATCCACTTAGAGATCCTAGTACTAAGATTCATTTGAGATGACACCCAAGGGAACACATTTTCTGTAGTGAGAATCACAAAAGTTTTTGATAGCAAGTAGGATCTAAACTTTCCCACCGTAAACATGAGAGAAAACATCACGAGTTCTGCCTCCATGTAGCCTCTCTCCAAAGCATTCATGACCCTACTAGCAAAGTAGATGGGTCGCATCCTAGTACTATGGGGATCTTGTTGTAGCAAAACAACATCGATTGTTTCTTTCCAACACTAGAGCTAACAAAGAATGTGTACTCCCAACAAGGAGGCATAAGTGTTGGTAGCTCTAACAGAATGACTTTGATGTTACAAAAATATTCTTCAAGCTCATGAGACCAAACAAACTCGACTTGTTGTGTTGACTTTTGCAAGGGGTGAAGTAACTCTGAGGCTAAGTGAATGAAGCGTGACATATACTTCACCTTTTGAATGAATGATATGACCTCTTTGAGATTCTTGGCTGATGGGAGCTCAATAAGAGCCTTTGCCTTTGAAGGATCCACCTCAATGCCTTTATAGGAAACCTTGTGACCGAGCAAGATCGCTTCATCCTCACCTATGTGGCACTTGTCCGGGTTGAGTTGACCTCCCATGTCATAAAGCTTATTCAATCCTTCTTCTACCATTTGTAGATGCAATAAATTTGAGCTATAAATGCAGAAATCATCAATGAAAACTCTAATTGACTTTCCAAAGAATGCTTGAAACACCATGTTCATGAAGCGTTGGAAGGTTGCAGGAGCATTTGTCAGGCCAAATGGCATGACTCTGAAAGCATAACAACCCCAAGGAGTGATGAAGGTTGTTTTCAATTGATTCTCCAATGTGATACCTATTTGAAAATAACCCGAGTAGCCATCACACACGGTGTACTTCTCATGACCAGCTACCTCATTTAGTATCTCATCCTGAAATGGGAGGGAAAAGTGATCCCTTTTGGTTGCCTCATTGAGTGGACGGTAATCCACACAAACCCTCCACTTGCCACTTTTCTTGAGAGTGACAACAACTGGAGAGACCCACTCCGAATTCTCCAATGGATAAATAAAACCTACTGCTAGAAGCTTTCTTACCTCCTTAAGTAAAGTTTGCTCCTTGATGACTCCTAGTCTTTGTAGCTTTTGAGCTTTAGGTTTGGCCTCTGGCTTTAGCTCGATCTTGTATTGAACATCATCTACTCCACGCACGTCGGTGTAGTATTTAGCAAAAAGCTTAGGAAATTTCCTTAACACACCTTTGAACTCCTCTCTTTCATCTATTTTAAGTGCTCTAGATAAACTACCTTCTAACATTCCTTCATCTTCCACATTTTAGTTCTCTTGGGAACCTACCTCCTCCAAACCTTGATAAGAGGTCTCTTGGTTGGTTGGCTTAAACCTTACCCCCATGACTTTGATGGAAGACTCCTCTTCAGTAATGCTGCCGCTACTTTCTTCTTCTGAAGTGTTATCGGTCCAATCTTCTTCTGTCTCACTTTGAGATGATTCTTCATGGAGCTCCTCTTGGCGTTGCTCCTTAATGTCAATGACAAACTTCTTATGATTGTCATTCCTACAAATTAACTTCCCACTGTCCCAATCCTGCAAAGCTTGCATTTTTATTAGCCATGGTCTTCCAAGGATAAATATATAGCCACTTCCCTTGGTCGACATAACATAAAAATCCACCGCCTTCTTAATGCCAACGGCCTCCCCAAAAACATTTTTACAACTGCCTACACACCTAGCCTTGCTATTGTTTGCCATCTTGACTTTGCTTTTAGGTGTCTCATGGATGTGCATGCCTAGTCTTTGCATGAGTCCCTCTGTCATGATGCAAATTTGTGCCCCCCCATCCACTAGACCTTTCCTAGCCAATCTTCCTTTGATGTAAGAGTCTAGCACCGATATAATGTCCTCATTCATTTTAGCTTGTGCAATTTTTACAATAGGCACACTCTCTTTTACCTTTCTCCTAGTGCTAACTTCCCTTGTTAAATCCCTCCTAACTTGTGGACATAATGCAAGAAATTGAGGCCATGAGATATCAGGACCCTTACCTCTCATCTCTTCCAAAAAGTTGTACGGAGCCATACCATGTCCAAGAGGGAAGTCTTGGAGGTTTATACGACATCGAATCCTCTTGGTTTCCTTGGTCTTCTTTGCCTTCTTTTCTCGTCCATGATCACTTTGTGACGTGACTTCTTATATTTCCTTACCTTTTCCAGGGCCACGCTTAATGCCATTTGCTTCCATGTCCACCTCATTGTAATTTGTCACCTCTACCACATGTACATTTGGATCTGGCAAAGGTGGAACTCCTTCCACTCCTCGTGGAGGTGGTCTTGCTCCATTTGGCCTTTGTAGAAGCCGTAGTTGTTGACTAGTTCCTTCACCTACCTTTGTTCCTTCACCTACCTTCGTCTCCCTTCACCTACCTTTGTAATTCAAGTCAGGTCTCCCTAGCTCTCCACGGGGCCAAGGAAAATTATACATCTCATTTCCAGACTCTCCGCAATTGCAACATTGCAAGACTCTCCTAGGTCGTGGTGGCTCTTGCTCTTCTGACTTCTTTGCTTGTCCCTTTGGACCTATAGCTTGTGCAAGGTGAATTGACAGGTTGCTTAAAGATTCATTTAACTTCTCAATCACTTCAGACGTTACCTTAGAAATCTCTCTCGATGTTGATTCTTGCGGTTTTTCCTTAGGTCTAGGACCCTCTATTGGAACCTCTCCTCTTAGACACTTGAGTTTTCTATACTTCTCAACAGCCCTAGTTTCAGCTGCGTCAAAGGTAGCAGTTGCACCTGCCTCAACTTTTATCTTGAGTGTGGGAAAAAGACCAGCTATGAACCTCTCCTTCTTTAGGAACTCTGCACCATCACCAGGGTTAGCAACATTTCTCACCCATACAGCCCAAAGACGTAGAAACTCTTGTTTATACATGTAGTAGTCACCTAAGTCTTTTTGTTTGTGAGAAACTATATCTTGCCATATCTTTTGAGTGTTTTGGGGATCAAAGAAGTATTTTTTGAAATGATTCACAAATTTCGTGTAATTCCCTTTTACTTCCTCAGGCAAAGAGTCAAACCAAGTGCTAGCATCCTTCCTAAGGACCACCTCAAACATTTCTACATGTTCTTGATCAGTTACTATCCTCTTGATATGGCAAGACATCTTGAAATTTTCTAAAAATAATTATGCATCCTCTCCAAGCTCTCCAAAGAAACGAGGGTATCCCGACATTTGGCGTTGGGCCTCCATTGAATCAGTTTCAAAGTGACAACATGTTTTTGTTTTTCTTTCTTAAAAAAAGATTTACACAATAATATTTTTTAAATTGTAATCTATTCTACAACAAAATAAAAATATGCACATCAAATGACCTATAATAATCAATAAGAGGCAGGATGACAGGGTTTGACGACGTGATAATTTCTCCTACTCTTTGGGCACCAAACATGAACACCATACGTTGTTGAAAATGGATTTTCTACTATTTGCAATGTTTATTTCAATGTGTGGAGTGAAATGGAAGGGGAAAACCTCTATTCTTGGACCATTATCCATTGTCTATGCATGACATACTGCTTAAAAGAAAACAAAAATATAGACGTCCAAACTAAGGTCGTACCTAATGGAAGGGAAAAACCTCTATTCTTGGGCCATTATCCATTGTCTATGCATGACCTAATGCTTAAAAGAAAACAAAAATATAGACGTCCAAACTAAGGTTGTACCTAATGAGAGGTAAAATAAAAGGATTTACTAAAGCGTTTATCTCAGCCAACCTAAGAGGACCAAAAATTCTACGAATTACACGTTGAAATTGCAACTTAGTACTAACAATTATGTGTACGTGTTGTCTTCCAATGGGAATGAAAGGATCATAGAAATTCTCGTGATTCATGCAAACTACTTGACTATGCTAAAGGTTGAACCTACTGACGGGAGCAAAGCGAACCCCGAACCCCGACGGCCTCTAAAACACCGGGGACCGAATGGCGCACCTCGATCCTCTCATGGTAAAGAAAACAGGGGGGGCACCACCTAGCTTCAGCGGCTAGGACGCAAACAACACACCACCATAACAAAGTTTTCATCCAAGAGAGATGGATGCTTGGGAGTAATGATGAAAAGGAAAGGGAATGAGATCAAGTGAGAGAGAGAGAGAGTGAGGGAGGAGGTATAGCGGCTTAGTACTTAGGCATCACAAAAGGATGGCGAATCCACACACCCTTCACACATACACAAGCTCACTCCAAAACACAAGACTAGGTGGTGATTCCGGACACCTCACATGGGCAAAACATTGCAAGAAAACATACTCACAAAACCTCAAGCTTTAAATCAGGTAACCACTGGGTGGGGATGGGTCTGTGGGCACCTTTTTTAGTGAAACTGAGTGTGTGTGAGTGTGGGGGAGGTTATTTAGCTACAAGACAAGAGACATGGCGCCCTTTAGAGAGAGGGGGGGGTATTTGGGTCATGGGATATGATAGGAGAGAGACAGGGGGGGTGGGGTATACTATTTTGGAAGATAGGGTAAGTTGCATGTGAGTTAGGGTGCATTATTGGTGAGTTAGAATACATTATTGGTGAGAGGTGGGGTAGCTTGAGGGGAGAGAGAAAGGAGAAAGGACAAGGGGAAGAGAGAGGGGGTTGACCTTTTGAGTGGAGGAGAGAAAAAGGGACACACGACGGGGCAACAGAGAAGAAAAAGGAGGCAAGGTGGGGATGGGCTGCCCCGCAGGCATGAGGTGGCCTATTTTACCTTTCTTATATATTTACATAATCATACTTTATTTTTTTTCTTACTTTTTCCAATGTCTTTTATCACTCCCTCCCTAAGAGGGGGTTTTCATGGGGTGAGGACGAGAGAAGAGGGGTATGGGAGCTTGGCTTGTGAAAAGCCCCCATCATTAGCCCTCCCCTTTTGGGTAGATGCATTCATGTATCTAGCTCATCTGTTTGATCATTATCGTCGGAGGTGGCGGCTGATGGTGTGTCCTCATCTGGAATGTCAATAGGTGGAGCCTGGTCAAATCGAAGAAAATAAGGTTTAAGTCGCCAACCATTTACCCTGGTTTTATGAAGTTTTTCATCAGCCTCCATAAGCTGGTAGCTTCCATTGGCATACTTTTTCTTGACAATGAAAGGACCTTCCCATCGGAGTAGGAGTTTCTTATCCTTGCCCGTGTCGAAGCGATTGTCGTAGTGGAGCACCAACATTCCTTTCTTCAATTGTTTTTTCCGGAGATGCTCGTTAAAGCTAAGCCGTCTATGCTCTGTTTGTGCTGCATAATAATTTATTGCTTCTTCTCTGTCCAGCTGCAGTCTTTCCAAGTTGATGATGTGATCTCTCAAATGCATGTTGGGTTGTTGAAGTTGGCTTGCCATTACTCTGAGACTTTGTAGTTGCACTTCAATGGGCAAGATTGCTTCCTTACCAAATACTAGATGATACGGTGTGAATCCCAAGGATGTACGAAATGAAGTTCTGTAGGCCCATAAAGCTGGTAGTAGATACTTATCCCAGTCTCCGGGATGATTGTTTACCTGCTTGGTAATAATTTTAGAAACCATTCCATTTACCTTTTCAACTAGGCCATTACATTGAGGGTAATATGGTGAAGAGTGCCTCCTTGTAATGCCCAGTTTCTGCATTAATTCTCCTACCAAGTCTGCTCTGAAACCTGGCTCTCTATCAAAGATGATCTCTAAAGGTGTGCCAAACCTATAGCATATGTGCTCGTAGATAAATTTAGCTACCTCTACCGCTGTGATTCTAGTGGTGGCTGTAGCCTCTGCCCATCTAGTCATGTAGTCGACCCCCATGATAATGTAGAATTTTCTGAGTTGGCCCTAGGTAATGGGCAATGGCATCGATACCCAATTTTTCAAATGGGCCATATGAGAGAATAGATGTCTGTGGTTCAGGCATAAGTGACCTAGTGCCGGCATTTTGACACAACTTACATGTTTTGCACCAGTGGTGTACATCACGGTTGAGGCTAGGCCATATGAAGCCTGCCTGCAAGATTTTCCTACTTGTTATGTCTAGGGCAAAGTGACCACCACAAACCCTGTCGTGACAGCTAGCAATTACTCCCGTGATTTCCTGAGAGAGAGGGACCTTCCTGAGTATTTGGTCCTTACCCTTACAGTACAAACCGTCATTGATGAGTCGATACCTTGTGGCCTTCCGCGTCAGCCATTGCTTTTGTCCCTTTGCTAAATCTTATGGGCATTCCCCTGTTTCCAAAAAATGCATGATGTCAGGCAAGGCATCACTTCCTTGAAATAGAGGGAGCTTTAGTTTTATTGCTCCAACCACCACTTCCTCTAGTCTTTCACTTGCTAGGGCATCTGCTTCTTGGTTTTGAGCCCTTGGGATATGGTGTATTTGAACTTCTTCAAACTTACCCAACAAGGTTTTTACACCACTTAAGTGAGTCCTTAAACTAGGATTCTTGCATGTCCATGCTCCATTTACTTGCCTTACCAGAAGTAGAGCATCCCCAAATACATTAAAGCGTTGTACACCTTGCGAGACGCACCATTGTAGACCCTTGGTTAGTGCTGCATACTCAGCTTCATTGTTAGAATGTGAATCTAACAATTGGCCCAACGAAAATACCTTTGTCCCTTTGTCATCAAAGACCACTATGCCTGCAGCTGCTTTGTCGGACGCTCGCTTGTAGGCTCCATCAAAGTAGAGAGAGTATGCTCCTTCTACCATCGGTGGTACTGGAGGTAATCGGACTTCTCCTTCCTTAGATTGCTTCTCCTTCCTTTCAAAGACTTGGTAGGTCATGAGTAGTCCCCCCAAACTTGCCCTTGTCGTGCTTTCTACCTGTACCGTGTAGTCAAACTCTTGCAGACGAACTAGCCATTTAGTAATTCTAGCAGACACATCCATGTGTTGTACAACATAGGGAAATATTTCATCCGTGGTTAGAATCACAAATTGCTTAGGCAGCAAATATGACCTAAACTTTGTAGTTGCAAATCTAAGAGCTAGGACTAAGTGTTCCACATGGGTGAAACCTTTCTCTCCTGTTGTCATCATTCGACTAGAGAAGTAGATTGGCCTCATGAAAGATGTTGTTCTATCCTTTTGGGGTAGCACAGCCGCCAATGAGTCATCACCAACACTTGAGGTGACATAGAATTTTTCATCCCACGTAGGTGGTGAGATAGTTGGCAGAGTGGCTAAGACCTCCTTTACCTTGTTGTAGTGATGTTCGCTTTCCTCGTCCCAAGTGAAAGTTGATCTTTGAGTGAGTTGTTGCAGTGGTAGAACAAGTTGTGATAGTAGATGTATGAATCTACTTAAGTACCTCACCTTTTGTAGAAAAGAGACTAGTTGACGTGCGGTCGTTGGTGAAGGTAGGGCTATGAGTGCGGACACCTTACTTGGGTCGGCGTTGATACCTTTTGCTGAAATTTCATGGCCTAGTAGAATGACTTTACTCTCCCCAATGTTGCATTTATCCACATTTAATTGCTCACCTAGGCTCTGCAACCTGGCCAAACCTTCAGTTACCTTTTCTAAATTTGAAATACGGGAGCTATATATACAAAAATCATCAATGAACACTCTTATGGATGTTCCAAAGAACGGTTGAAAAACATATGTGACATATCTTTCGAATGTGGCAGGTGCATTTGTGAGACCAAATGGCATAACCCTGTATGCAAAACAACCCCATGGCATGATAAAAGTGGTTTTTCACTGATCTTCCAAGGCTATGCGTATTTGAAAGTATCCAGAATAACCATCACAGACGGTATAGCATTCAAAACCCGCTACTTCATTCAGAATTTCATCCAAGAAAGGGAGAGGAAAGTGGTCTCTCTTTGTAGCTGCATTTAGTGGTTTGTAGTCAACACAGACCCTCCACTTACCATTCTTTTTAGGCGTCACCACTACGGGTGACACCCATTCTGAGTTTTCTACAGGATAGATGAATCCCGCCTCCAGCAGTTTCCTTACCTCGGCCAAGAGTTCCTTTTCTTGTATGACCCCCAATCGTCGTAGCTTTTGCACAACTGGTTTTACCCCTTCCTTCAGCTTAATATGATGTTCCACCACTGTAATGCCTGTGATTCTTTCATAGTCGTAAATGAACAGGTTAGGAAATCCCATCAACATTTGCAAAAAACTATCTTTCTCCTCAAGTGTTAATTCCGTAGACAACATACCCTTCAACATACTTCCTCCTAGGCAAGGTGATTTTCTCTCCTCTTCATTGGGTTTCCCTTTTGGTGATGGATCACCAGTTGTGCTTACCCTTTGTGGATCCTTCATAATGATACCCATCACATCAATGGAACTGTCACTTTTGTCGGTGGATGTGGTCTCCTCCTCAGAACTGGAAGATTCGCTAGTGGTTTCATCTGCCGATGTTTCCAGATTCATTTGCTTCTGCTTGCCAATCCTCATGTCGTAGTAGATTGTCTCCTCTTTCTTACCGGTCATGCGTAGAAGGCCAGTACCCCAGTCCTGTTTTGCCTTCATGGCCATCAACCATGGCCTTCCCAAAATTAGTGGATAGCCCTCCCCCTTAGTAGGCATTACAAAAACATCTACCTCTACCTCAGTGTTGAAAGCTTTGATTTTCACGGCACTTACCACACCCACACACTTTACTTTTGCGTTGTTTGCCATCTTTGCCTTGCATGGAGAAGGCCTGTCAACCTCGAGCCCTAATCGAAGCATCATAGCTTCGCTCATTACACAGATTTGTGCACCTCCATCAATGTAGGTGTTTCCAACCCTCTTTCCATTTATGTTTACGTTGACAATTGGAAGGATGTCATCCATGTTGCATCCGGAAATTGCTCCGGCTACCTTTGTTTTGGAGCGTCTTGTACTTACCATTTTAGACCATTGTCGCCTTACTTTTGGTGCAAGATGTAGCAGCTGTGGCCATGTAATCTTCGGTCCTTGCTCTGCCACATCCAATGTTAGATCATAGGCTTAGAACTTTCCCCTAGCTGGAAGTCGGTGATGCCCAATTTCCATCGTGGCCTGGATGGCCTCTTGATAGTTTCTCCTCTCATGCTTCTCTCATCATCTGATTGTGTAGCTTTCTCCCTCCTAGCTCTTTTCACAGTCATGGCTTCAAGTGGTTCTAAAAGGGTTACCTTCTCCTTACCATTGTCCCTCTCCTTTGCTCTGGGTGGATCCACTACTATGGCTTTTCCTTTCTCTTCTAGCCTTATGATGTTTACAGGGCGATCAGGTGGTGGGGCTGGTGGAAGAGGTGGGATGGATGCTTGTAGTGGTGTCTGGGGTGGACGTAGAATTTGTGTTGTTGGGGGTGGTGCTCGGGGTGGGGGTGTTCTTTCTCTAGGGGGTGACAATCGGTTCCTCCTACCTCCTCTATTATAGTTTTGTTGTGGTTTGGGACAGTAGTACATACCGTGACCGTCTTCTCCGTAGTTGTAGCAATGATACTCCCTGTTTTGTCATCGTGCTCTTCTAGGGTCTTGATCTCTTTCTTGAATCCTCCCTTGTTGTATTAAGTAGACAGACAAATTCTGCAGTTGGTCAGTAATATGGGCCAACATATCTTGTTGGTCATCTCTTACCCCAAGATCCAGTGGTGGTGGTGGAATGGTGGTTGTCGTAGTTGCTGGTCGACGTGATGTTCTTGATTCTGTTGACTCGGTTTCTTTGGCTTTCATTCGTAGCTTCTTGTCTTTAAGGCGAGCAATCTCAACGGCTAACTCGTACGTAGCCGGGAATCTACCTTTCACCTTCTCCTTGAGAAGCGGCCATAAGCCATGCGTGAACCGATCTTTTTTTAGGAAATCGGGTGCAGCTTCCCCCCTAGCCAGTGACTCAACCCACCGTTCCCACAAATCCACAAATTTGGACTCATAGGTGGCATATTCTAAAAGACCCTCCTGCTTCAAGTCTCTCAACTTGTCCCACAACTTTTCTGAAGTGGTACCTCCCCCAAAGCGCCTCTTAAAAGCGGTTTTTAAGGGTTCCCAGTCATCCTTGGTTGCTTGTAGAAGTGCATTGTACCATGATCTAGCTTCTAGCTTCATGAGATGCTTAAAGATTCTAACCCGGGATTCATCAGTATCTTTGTTGCTCACTACACATGCTACTTCAAAGTCATCTAGGAAGTCTGTTACCAAATCCTCCCCCTTCTTTCCTTTAAATGTTGGAAATGCTACACTTGCCATGATTATTGAGAGAGAGCTAGAAAGACACACTGCTTAACTTGCAAAAGTTTTTTTCTTCTTTACAAGGAGGCGTGTATACCCTCTTATACTAGGACATAGATTAAAACTTCAAACGGTACATTGCCTTGTACCAAAGGTAAGACAAATGGTTGATCTGATGCCAGAACCTCCAAAAACCGCTCCCCACCCGGCATGGTGTCAATGACGTGCTAGTAGTGAGCCTTCAAATCCAGTATTACCTTGATTGAGCGTACACATGTTGGTATGTGTGATCTGTCTTGAGGTAGGTTGTACTGATTCATGTGAAGCTTAGAGGTGCTTAGTCACTGTCCAAGCTTGTGGGAGAGGGTGGTGTTCTTTCCTGAAACAAACTCAGTAGATCCCTAGTTTCTCTAGTGAGAGTGTGAGCCAATGCTTCCGTTATCTGTGCTGCAGCATCAGGTGCGACTTGAAAACTGACTGTGATAATTACCTCGGTGACTTGAGTTACCCGATTCTCAAAGTAGAATAGTGTTGATTCTCTATTGTGTAGAGCTCCTTCCATATTTTTTTTGTGGGTTGGTTGTAGGTTGCGGACATGGTTTCGACCTTCTCCTTCTTCTTCTTGGCACTTGGCCTATGTATATCCACTGGGTTTGGCGTGTTGGTTGACTCTCCCACTGCAAATCGATTACCGTTATGCCTGGCACTCGAGCTTCGATGGAGATGTAGAGTTCGTCTAGTTGTGCTTGGCGCTATTCTTCTTCTGTCGTCCAATTAGCAAATCTTGCTAGCCATTCATCCATTCACAACAGTTTAAGGGTTTCAGTCTTGTAAACTGAAGGGTTTCATGAAAAGATCCTCAGAGGGGGCACCAAATGACGGGAGCAAAGCGAACCCCGAACCCCGACGAACTCTAAAACACCAGGGACCGAATGGCGCACCTCGATCCTGTCATGGTAAAGCAAACAGGGGGGGCACCACCTAGCTTCAGAGGCTAGGACGCAAACAACACACCACCATAACAAAGTTTTCATCCAAGAGAGATGGATGCTTGGGAGTAATGATGAAAAGGAAAGGGAATGAGATCAAGTGAGAGAGAGAGAGAGAGAGTGAGGGAGGAGGTATAGCGGCTTAGTACTTAGGCATCACAAAAGGATGGCGAATCCGCACACCCTTCACACATACACAAGCTCACTCCAAAACACAAGACTAGGTGGTGATTCCGGACACCTCACATGGGCAAAACATTGCAAGAAAACATACTCACAAAACCTCAAGCTTTATTTAGAGAATTAGGCGATGAAATGGGGAGCATAGGGTAGGGGAATGAGAAGGGAGAGAGTGGTAGAGCACATGGCGGATAGGTGGGAGTTGATGGCGAAGACTCGCACGAGGATTATGGCCATCATCCTTCATTTAGTTGCCCTTCATCTTCCATAGCCAAGGGTGTAGAGGTCATGCTCAAGACAAGCATGGTGATTGCGGTGATGGTGATGGTGTGGGTGTGTGTGTGTGCACTAGGCACACACAATGCATAGTGTGTTCTTTGGTGATGTTGTGTGTATATTGTGTGATGGTGACCCCTCTTTATATAGGGGAGGAGGGGGGGGAGAAATTCTAGAATTTAGAAATGAAGAAATCATTATCTACATAGGCCATGTGACTGAGGGACCCACTTGTCTGGCTGTGTGTATATGTGCTAGAACAGCAGTCTCATGAGAGAGAGACTAAGAGAGAGAGATGGGTTGATGAAAAAAAGTGAGAGGTGACATGGAGAATAAATTAATTACAAGAGGGGAGAGAGAGGAGTGTGTTCAGAGGTGAATCTGTGTGCAGATGTGTGTGAACACAAAAAAAACCACGTAACCACAGGGTGGGGATGGGTCTGTGGGCACCTTTTTTAATGAAACTGAGTGTGTGTGAGTGTGGGAGAGGTTATTTAGCTACAAGACAAGAGACATGGCGCCCTTTAGAGAGAGGGGGGGGTATTTGGGTCATGGGATATGATAGGAGAGAGACAGGGGGGGTGAGGTATACTATTTTGGAAGATAGGGTAAGTTGCATGTGAGTTAGGGTGCATTATTGGTGAGTTAGAATACATTATTGGTGAGAGGTGGGGTAGCTTGAGGGGAGAGAGAAAGGAGAAAGGACAAGGGGAAGAGAGAGGGGGTTGACCTTTTGAGTGGAGGAGAGGAAAAGGGACACACGGCGCGGCAACAGTGAAGAAAAAGGAGGCAAGGTGGGGATGGGCTGCCCCGCAGGCATGAGGTGGCCTATTTTACCTTTCTTATATATTTACATAATCATACTTTATTTTTTTTCTTACTTTTTCCAATGTCTTTTATCACTCCCTCCCTAAGAGGGGGTTTTCATGGGGTGGGGACGAGAGAAGAGGGGTATGGAAGCTTGGCTTGTGAAAAGCCCCCATCACTACACAAAAAGATACACAAGCCCTCCTCAGTGGGGGCACCAAAATTGAGGTGGTCCGGGGCGGGCAACAAGAGAGGCGACCTCTAAACACCCCTCAAGGCTCTCGTGCTGATCAATTGGGGCAGGGGCAACCACAAGCACACCAAAACAACAAACCCATAGCCAAAACCAAACAAGATAGGGGCACCACCTAGTTATGGTACGTGAACTAGGACACAAGAGAGATTTTTTCACAACCAAGAAGATACACCACAAAACACACACAAGCAACCTCACACTAAGAAACACACAAAGTGGACTAGAGAGAGGTAGAGCAAAGGGAGGAGAGAGAGGAATGGATCTTGCATAATACCTTATTTGTGACTTGTTGATGCTATCATAGAGCTTGTACAAAACTCACTCAATGCTTAGTGAATACTAAACATTGACAAGACACACACACTGTCTTAGGGTGTGGGAGACCTCTTACCACAATACCCTCTTACAATGGACACAAAATGGACAATTAAAACACACTAAAATACTTTCTAAAACAAGATCAAACGATAGAAACATCAAAATACACAAGTCACCTTGAATTCACCAAACCGTATCGCACAAGTGGAAGGACGAAAATTTGAATGTCGAATCACGCCTTTCATGCACCAAACCTCAATTTATTGATGATGGAGGAACATATACAATAGTGGTTTTGACATTTTTGAACTCACGCTCTCTCACTTGCAATGTGTAGCTTGAAAGCTTCTCTCACACCAAAAGTAAAGCTCACAAAGTGGTTGCTACGCCTAAGTCACTCCTCACGCATAGACTTTGGGGTGCTATGTGAGATATTAGAGGTTGTTTTACAAGAAGGAGAGGAGCCTCTTTATAGGTTGGAGAACCCTCATTAAGATTATTGAAAATCTTGATTTACAAACTAGCAAATTAGGATTATGATTTTTTGTGAATATAAAAACATTGCGGGCCTTCTTTTTCTGCTTGAGTCATGGATGTGGGCTCAAAAGAGAGCATTATTGATAGTAGATGAGGTGAAAGTAGAGTTTTAAAAGGAAAGGAAGGGGAGAGAGAGAGAGAGAGAGAGAGAGAGAGAGAGAGAGAGAGAGAGAGAGAGAGAGAGAGAGAGAGAGTTACTATGTACATGTCTTGAGGTGAGGTGTCTTTTATGGTTAGGTCAATGGCTATTTTGTGTTAGTATGTTAGTGGTTAGTGTTAGTAATCACTAGAAAGTTAATGATACGTTTACAATGGGTAGAATGGATTGGATGGTTGAATGAAGTGAGGAAATCCATGTGATAGTGAAGCTTGAAGAAGTTTTTGACTTACTTGCGTAGGTTCTCAAAATGACTATCGATCTTCTTCTTCGTCTTCTCTTCTTTACACCACTGCAGCCAAGGTTGATTACCGCGATGAGAATTGCAATTTGGTTGATGAGATCTCTTAATTTGCAGAGGTTAAGCATGCTTTACCTGCTGAATGTTATGTATATAGAGAAGCGGTAAGATGGAATTGTACTTTGGAAGTAATAGAGAGAGGCATAGAGATGGTGTATGTACATGGAGAGCTCATATGAGAGCTCTAAGGTCCCCACCCTGTCGTCTCAAACGATGGATCTGATGGTAAACCTGGTGGCCACTATATCTACAGAGGAAGCAAACAAAGTGGTTTATGGTTCATCTAGCGGACGATCTCTCATTACAAAGTGAGTTGAGTTCGATCCTACTAGCATCGAGATCTGGTTCCATCCCGCACGGGAAGCGTGATTACCTTATCTAGAGATCCTAAGAACCACCTTCCAAGAGGAGAGAAGTCCCGAGTGCCTTTTTCCCCATATTTCAGAGGCACGTACACTTGAGGCTTCGCCACTCTTGGGGCAATGAGTAATACTAGCATCGATTTATAACACTATCGGGACGGAGAGTTCCCGACCAATCGGGACAACCCTTCTCATAGGCATTGGCAACAATATCCAATCCCCCACTTTCCACCCCATACTCACACTTCCTTTGTTACCTAATTACTACCACAATGGTTGTTCAACATATAGGTTCTTTGTTTTATTTTCTGACTCACAAGTTCTTTAATATAACCCTTCAACCAGTATTGCAAAGTGGCACCAAGACAGTAATTCTAGTAAAAATTCACTCAAAAACTCATTCATTTAAAGTTCCAATGCTCTGGAGGCACGAAACCCCCCAAGGAGTGTTTACTCCACCCATTGTCGCCTAGTTGCCCATACAACTAGGTTGTCCACCATTTAACCAGCAGTCGTGGACTTCCACCGCTTAACCAGCAGTCATGGATATCCACCGCTTAACTAGCAGTCGTGGATTCAAGAGCCCTTAGCCAGAAACTTCGTGAGCTGCCCCTTGTGATCAAGAGGGGGTTCGGACTAGATCAACATTAGAATTGAAAATGAACTAGCTGAGCTAAATTTTCCCTAGCAACCAATCTTTCCTACTTCAGACAGTATATTCTGAAAGCATTCTTACCTACTTGAATATAAAATACAAATAATTTAAATGCTGTGGTTTCCGTTGATTTTCAACATGTTGGGAAATGTGTAATTTCATCCTACCTTATCGAATGCAATGTTGCTTTAACAAACTTGAATTAAAAATTGACCTACCTTCACAACTTCCTCGTCATTGCTCCATGAGATGGCCGGTACTTGGTCGACCATGGGAGCTTTCCCTTTCCCATTCGTGTTGCTTGTCCCCGCCTCGTGGTCGTGGGAACCACCGAAACAAGTTCTCTTTACCGGGGCCATTTTATACTCAGTATTTGATTGACAACTTGGAAAAAGAGAGCTAACATTCGAGAGTAACATACAACCATGATGACGGATTAGTTTCAATAAGCAAATCCCCTTGTACGAGAGGTTAGACTTACTTTAAGACATAGAGAATCTCGATAGCACCATACTTGTTTTATGGGAATACGCCCTAAGGTTAATTACTTGACCTAGATAATTATGGAATTCAGATTTTTACTTAATCAGTTCTAGTAGAGATGAAATAGACGTGCTTAATCACTTCTTAATGCAAGTAGAGAATTCTAGACTTTTAGTGTATGCATAGATGAGAGGATTTCTCCCTTCCTAATGATTAATGATGGATTAATTTCCCCTAATTAAATCCTAATCCATGAGCAATTGATTCTAATTTAATTATTTACACATTATGGAGTATTAGAATGTAATGGATCATTCCCACATCAAAGGTGACTTGATTTTTAATCACAACGGTGACTAGTGGATGATTCCTTAAACATGAATTAAACTATGCTTAGGAGTGACTAATTGCTTGCATGATTACTAATTAGATTAAGATTTATGTAATAGATCATGGATACGGAGAATTAGAGAGTATCTAATGAGTATTTTGACTATGATTATGCATACTAGATGTGGAATTAAGAGGATATTAGAGAGGGAATTACAACAAGCATGAATTAAATAAAAAATTACCGACGTTACAGTTGAATTCCTCTTGAAATTTTGATGCAAGGGCCTCCTTGAGACGAGAAATGGGCAGCACCTTCCTCCCTAGCTCCTCTTCCAAAGACTATGTTTGCCACGGCAGCACCTTCTCAAGGTGTGTGTGTGTGTGTGTAGGAGTGTGTGTGTGTGTGTACTTAGTGTTTGTGTGAGCATATATGTGCTTGTGTGTGTGTGAGCATGTCCTTATATAGTTCTCATCCTCATGCAGGTCGATTTCTACTGCTATATGCATCTGAGTGAGCAACTTAGTCTTGCATGGGAAGTTGAGTGCATGCCTTGCAAGGTGTCCAGTTCACTCAATCTAACTGACTCTCACACACTCTCTCAAGCATGGCAAGCCTCCCACAAGTCCCTAGAGCTGTGAGGGCGTCCTCTAGCTGCTAAAGCAAGCTCCCAGTGGTGAGGGACTTGTTCCCACCGAGTCCCTGAGCCCCGGTGCTCCCCACACAAACATTAGGAAAAATTAATTTTAACCTAAGACGGCGAATTCAAATCAGATTTTAATGCTGAAACTTGTTGTACTAAGCTGGAGCTAAGGTGCATAATTCCAAGTACCTGCCATATTTAGCAATCCCGGGCGTCCAAAAATGCATTTTTTTCAAATTCGGGGTACAGGGTGCAGTTTGTCGAGACGGTCAAAACTAGACGGGTCGGGTTACCAAAAACTTACTATTTTTGAAAATTTTCCACTAAAATTATTTTAATTCACTTTTGGTAGCTTTATACCATTCTAAACATCATAGCACCGACAGAATTTGGAAAAGTGCTAAAAATAGTAACTTTTTCCATATTGTTTATTCCATGGTACAATGATGATCTTTTTGGTCAGGTTCAAAGATCTTACAATCTCCCCAACGTGAAAAATTTGAGATGTCCTCATCTCAAGAATTTATCTGGATAAACTCTATGCTAACTACTTAGGTACATATATCCTGTGTCTAAAGTAAAGACATCCTTTGATAATAGAATAGTCTTTAGCTATATGCGTCTTATTTTGTGCTTGAGTTATTGCTCACTAGGATTATCAGTTCCAGCATACGTAGCTGCTCTCTCATCAGCTTCGTCACCCACAGTTGGTTGTCTCACTGCAGCATTAGCGAAAGCTCTACTTCCTTGTCCTATGTTTTCTCTTCCTCGGCCTCCTCTTCCGTTTGGTTGACCTCGCCCATTGACGTTCAGAGGTACATTATTAGCACCGGATGTTTGGGAAATCCTTTTTGGACATCGGCTTTTGTAATGTCCATACTCCTGGCACTCAAAGCATCTTATATTGGGAAACTCGGTAGCTGTCGTAGTAGCTACTATCGAACGATGGTCGTATACAAGATTGATTGGTCTATTACTCCAGTTGTCTGGCCTGGCTCTCTTTGACAAATAGTATTGACTATCTTGGGTACTCCTCCGAATCTCTTTAGCTAACGGTTTGGCCCTTAGCAAGGCATCTTGCAAAGTTGCTGGCCTAAGAGCTTCTAGTCAGTTGTTCAAGGGGTCAATGAGTCCTTGGCAGAACCGTGCTACTTGCTGTTCCAATGTCATCCTAGGAGCATATCTCCGAAGTGTGACGAACTTCGAGTAGTATTCTTCGATGAAAGAAGTCAGCTGACTGTCGAAGTGAGAAAAACTCATTCATCTTCAAGGCTTTGTGAGCGGGTGGTAAGTATCGCTCCATCACAGCAGCCTTGATGTCTTTCCATGACTCGGAAGATCCCTTGATATCCAAGTCCATGCAATTTTTTTTCCACCAGATCTTGGCATCGCCAGACAAGCGGAACATTGCAAGCATGGTTTGGTTCTTGGGTTGAGTTCTCGCAGCTTCGAAATAGTCCTCCATTGCTTCCATCCATACTTTTGCATCTCTCTCCACATTAACCCCTTCACCTTTAAAGGTTGGAGGCTGAGCTTGCTTCAGGAGAAGCTTTTTCTCCTGAACGGCGGTATATAGTGCAGTAGACGGTACCTATCCAATGGTATAAAACTCATTACTATAGCACTCTTCTCAAATGAACCTAGGCTTTTCCATACTCAAGAAGAAATTTAACTTTTTAGGCTTAACCAGCCTACTTAATCTGTATAGCTATCACAAAGGATTTAACCATTCCACCATTAGTTTAAATTCCATTGAATAGATCCAAATTTTTTTGATAAATAATGGTAAAAACTTTACTCGTGAGCTTTGATCCATACTTATAACTTTATGTGCATCAACAAGCTACCTGCCCGCAGCACTAGTCGCACCAACGACTTCTCAAAACACATCATGTGGAACCCACTGAATCCCGACAACGAGTAAAACTCTTTAACATCACTCAGGAGCCAATCAGCTAGACAAATCCAATGTCATTATTCAGGGAAACATCATGCTCAAGCTTTGAGTACGAGCTATCCTACTATCTGTTATTTTTTAAAATTTCAAACAACATCATTTTCTAGTTCGTAAACCTATAGCTCTGATACCAGGTGTGAGGTCCCCACCCCGTTGTCTCAAATGACGGATCTGATGGTAAACATGGTGGCCACTAGATCTACAGCGGAAGCAAACAAAGTGGTTTATGGTTCATCGAGCGAATGATCTCTCATCACAAAGTGAGTCGACTTCAAACCTACTAGCATCGATATCTAGTTCCACCCCGTAGGGAAAGCGTGATTAGCTTATCTAGCGATCCTAAGACCCACCTTCCAAGAGAAGAGAAGTCCCGAATGCCTTTTTCCCATGTTTCAGAGGCACGTACACTGGAGGCTTCGCCGCTCTTGGGGCAATGAGTATTACCAGCGTTGATTTATAACACTATGGGGACAGAGAGTTCCCGACCAATCGGGACCACCCTTCTCATAGGCATTGGCAACCCCAGCCAAGCCCCCACTTTCCACCCCATACTCACATTTCCTTTGTTACCTAATTACTACCAAAATGGTTGTTCAACATATAAGTTCCTTGTTTACTTTTCCGATTCACAAGTTCTTTAATACAGCCCTTCAACCAGTACTGCAAAGTGGCACAAAGACAGTAATTCTAGTAAAAATTCACTCAAAAACTCATTCATTTAAAGTTCCAATGCTCTGGAGGCAAGAAATCCCCCAGCGAGTGTTTACTACATCCGTTGTCGCCTAGTTGCCCATACAACTAGGTTGTCCACCGCTTAACCAGCAGTCGTGGATTCTACAGCCCTTAAACAAGAACTCTAGCTTCAGCGAATAACTTCACGAGCTGTCCCCTGTGATGAAGAGGGGGTTCGGACTAGATCAACATTGGAATTGAAAATGAACTAGCTGAGCTAAATTTTCCCTAGCAACCAATCTTTCCTACTTCAGATAGTATATTCCAAAAGCATTCTTTCCTACTTGAATATAAAATACAATTAATTTAAATGCCATGGTTTCCGTTGATTTCCAACATGTTGGGAAATGTGTTTTCCATCCTACCTTATCGAATGCAATGTTGCTTTAACAAACTTGAATTAAAACTTGACCTACCTCCACAATTTCCTCGTCATTGCTCCATGAGATGGCCGGTACTTGGTTGACCATGGGAGCTTTCCCTTTCCCATTTGTGTTGCTTGTCCCCGCCTCGCGGTTGTGGGAACCAATGAAACGAGTTCTCTTTACCGGGGCCATTTTATACTCACTACTTGATTGACAACTTGGAAAAACAGAGCTAACATTCGAGAGTAACATTCAACCATGATGATGGATTAGTTTCAATAAGAAAATCCCCTTGTACGAGAGGTTAGACTTCCTTCAAGACATAAAGAATCCCGATAGCACCATACTTGTTCTATGGGAATACGACCTAAGGTTAATTACTTGACCTAGATAATTATGGAATTCATATTTTTACTTAATGAGTTCTACTAGAGATGAAATAGACGTGCTTAATCACTTCTTAATGCAAGTAGAGAATTGCAGATTTACTGTATGCATAGATGAGAGGATTCCTCCCTTCCTAATGATTAATGATGAATTAATTTTCCCTAATTAAATACTAATCCATGAGCAATTGATTCTAATTTAATTATTTACACATTATGGAGTAATAGAATGCAATGGGCCATTCCCACCTCAAAGTTGACTTGATTTTTAATCACAACGGTGACTAGTGGATGATTCCTTAAACATGTATTAAACTATGATTAAGAGTGACTAATTGCTTGCATGATTACTAATTAGATTAATATTTATGCAATAGATCATGGATACGAGGAATTAGAGAGTATGTAATGAGTATTTTGACTATGATTATGCATACTAGATGCGGAATTAAGAGAATATTAGAGAGGGAATTACAACAAGCATTAATTAAATAAAAAATTACCGAGGCTATGGCTGAATTCCTCTCTAACTTCTGATGCAAGGGCCTCCTTGAGACGAGAAACGGGCATCACCTTCCTCCCTAGCTCCTCTTCCAAAGACTATGTCTACCGCCGACAACACCTTCTCTAGGTGTGTGTGTGTGTGTGTGTGTGTGTGTGTGTACTTAGTGTGTGTGTGAGCATAATTGAGCTTGTGTGTGTGTGAGCATGTCCTTATATAGTGCTCATCCTCATGCAGGTCAATTTCTACTGCTATATGCATCTGAGTGAGCAACTTAGTCTTGCATGGGAAGTTGAGTGCATGCCCTGCAAGGTGTCCAGTTAACTCAGTCTAACTGACTCTCACACTCTCTCTCAAGCATGGCAAGCCTCGCACAAGTCCCTAGAGGTGTGAGGGAGCCCTCTAGCTGCTTAAGCAAGCTTCCAGTGGCGAGGGACTTGTTCCCACACAGTCCGTGAGCCCCGATGCTCCTCGCACAAACATTAGGAAAAATCAATTTTAACCTAAGACGGCCAATTCAAATCAGATTTTAATGCTGAAACTTGTTGTACTAAGCTGGATCTAAGGTGCATAATCCCAAGTACCTGCCATATTTAGCAACTCTCGACGTCCGAAAATGCATTTTTTTCAAATTCGGGGTACGGGTGCAGTTTGTTGAGATGGTCAAAATTAGATGGGTCGGGTGACCGAAAACTTACTATTTTTGGAATTTTTTTCTCAAAAATGATTTAAATTCACTTTTGGAAGCTTTATAACATTCTAAACATCATGGCACCGATAGAACTTGGAAAATTGCTAAAAATAGTAACTTTTTCCATTATGTTTATTCCATGGTACAATGGTGCTCTTTTTGGTTGGAGTCAGAGATCTTACAAGAGCTATGGGAGTAAGAGGGGAGGTTGATGGGGTGAAGAAGGTGAGAAAAACCATGAAAGGTGCAGGTTTGAGTGAGGAATGAGTGTGTGTGTGTGTGTGTAGAAGTGTGGAAAGAGGTGAGAGAATACTATGGGCTACTTGTGAGAAACGTGGGCAGACTGGGGTCCACTCAAAAAATCATAGCTCACCGGTGGTTGCTCCAAAAGTCACCAAAAGTTTTAAGGTGATTATATAGCTCTTCATCCACATTTTTTCTTTTGACCACCACTTCAAATTTGGAGTGGAAATGGATATAAAAAATCCCACCAAAATACCTGTTTTTCTTCACAAAAAAGTCTTCAGTGGCCCCCATTAATTGAATTTGCATATGGCTCCAAAGGTGAGCCCCTCCTTGCATTAGAGCATGACCTAATTGATTCATAGGGGTTTAAAAATGTACATGGTTATGGATTATGCACAGATATAATATATAGATATGATGAAAAAAACAGGTTAGTGTATAAACAATTCGTGGAATCTAGAACAATGTCAGCTATATATAAATATAAAATGAAAAAAAGAGATATATGAAAATATAAGGAATAAAATGAGGGGACCTTCATTTGTTTCTATTGAAGTATATTTATTTACAAGAGATTAGAAAAAATTGTTAGGAAATAAGACGTAGCTAAATAGATAATTGAGTAGATTACTTAATGGAGAGAGACAGATTTATATACACGAGATTATAGAGTAGAGAGAGAGAGAGAGAGAGTACACACGATATACGTGGTTCACCCAATGTGGGCTACGTCCACGGGAAAGCAGCCACTCAATGGCTTTAGTACTTCAAAACAAGAAGTAGTTTACAAAGGGATTATACCCTTAATGGAGCTCCCTCCTTGCTTCACTCTCACCACCTCACACTCACCTTGTTGCATCAACTTTACACTATGAAATGTGTATAGAAATGGCCTCCTTTTATAGGCCAAAAGGGCTGCCCTCTCTTATGAGAGACAGCCATGTGTAGCCGCCCTTGAGCGAACAAGTCCAAATCGGACCCTCCAATCCGCCCATGTGTGGCCGCCCTTGAGAAGACAAGTCCGCTTTTGAATTCGGCCACCGGCCATTGACTTCCGACCACCGGTCAACCGACCGGTTGTTTTCCGACCACTTTCCGGCCGCCGTCCGGCCATAATATTCCGGCGAAAAAGAATATTCCGGCCTTTGAAAGTGCCCCTGATTCTTCTCCGTGAAAATTTTGGTTTCCGGTGAGTGATTTTCCTTCACGCACGATGGCTTCTCCTCATAATGGGGGCCTTACAAATGTGCGCTTTTACCACAGAAAATTACAAGGGTAAATCAGGCTCCATACTTAACAATCTCCCACTTGGAGACTGATCTCCAAACCAAACCTGTGAGTGCTTTCCATTCTGGCTTCTTATCCTTGAATGCCGATTGAAGATGAGCAAAAGCTCAACTTCTCCTTGTTGACCACCTTTGTAAACATGTCTGCAGGATTTTCACTTGTATGCACCTTTCCTAGCTTTAGTTGTCCCTCTTCCAAAAGAGTGCGTATGAAGTGATATCTCACCTCAATGTGCTTTGTCCTTGAATGAAACGCTGAGTTCTTCACAAGATGGATAGCGCTTTGGCTATCACTGTACAAGACACAATTGTCTTGTTTGAATCCAAGCTCTTCTAAGAATCTGTGAAGCCACAGAATTTCTTTGCTTGCCTCCGTCATTGCTACATACTCTGCTTCCGTGGTAGAAAGTGAAACCACTTTCTGCAGCTTTGAAGCCCAGCTTACTGCTGTGCCTCCAACCGTGAACACATAGCCAGTAGTGCTCCTTCGAGTATCTTTGTCACCTGCCATATCTGCATCAGCATACCCTTCTAGAAAAATATCAGTTCCTCCAAAATACAAAGCATTTGTTGTTGTCCCTTTTAGATACCTAAGTATCCACTTCACAGCTTGCCAATGCTCTTTACCTGGGTTGTCCATGAACCTACTCACAACTCCCACTGCATGTGCAATGTCTGGCCTTGTCCAGACCATAGCATACATTAGAGAACCTACCGCTGCAGCATATGGAACTTTAGACATATAGGCTATCTCCTCTTGTGTCTTTGGACACATATCCTTCGTTAGTTTAAAATAACCAGCCAAAGGTGTAGAAACTGGTTTTGCATTTTGCATTGCAAACCTTTCTAGTACCTTCTTGATGTAATATTCTTGAGATAGATTTATTGTTTTCTTCGTCCTGTCCCTTGATATTTTCATACCAAGTATCCTCTTTGCAGCACCTAAATCTTTCATTGAAAAATATTTGGACAGCTCCTCTTTTAGGTCTTTGATGTCCTGCATGTTAGCACTTGCAATCAACATGTCATCAACATACAACATTAGGATGATGAATTTCCCATCTCCCAAATTCTTCGTGTAGACGCAGTGATCCGAGTTGCATCTTGTGAATCCATGATCCAACATCCATCGATCAAACTTCAAGTAACATTGTCTTGATGCTTGCTTTAAACCATACAAGCTCTTCTTTAATCTGCAAACCATTTTCTCCTTACCTTTTACTTCATACCCCTTTGGTTGGAGCATGTAGATTTCCTCCTCTAAGTCACCGTGAGGGAATGCCGTATTTACATCCATTTGCTCGAGATTTAGATCATGAGCAGCCACAAGGCTTAAGACAAGCCTAATTGAGTTCATTTTTACAACAGGAGAAAATATTTCATTGAAGTCAATACCTTTCTTTTGAGAAAAACCTTTTACCACAAGCCTAGACTTGTACCTTTTCTTCCCACCTTCTTCTTCCTTTATCTTGTACACCCATTTGTTTTGAAGTGCCCGCTTACCTTTAGGCAACTCAACCAACTCCCATGTTTGGTTGTGATGTAGTGAGTCCATCTCCACTTGCATGCTCTTCGTCCATTCTTCTTTGGATTCATGTTTCATAGCTTCTTCATATGATTCCGGCTCTCCAGAATCTGAGATCAAGAGATGGTTGAAGGAAGGAACAAACCTTTCTGGAGGTCTACTTGCTCTTGTAGATCTTCGGGGAATAGGTTGAGGCTCCTCATTTGGTTGACGTTGTTGCACATTGTCACCATTTGCAGTCCTTGAGTCTTCACCGTCCTCAAGCTCCATGTACTCATCACCTGTTTCTTTTGTTTGTTTTCTTTCCAAGTAATCTTTGTACATATTTCGTTTGTTAAAAATTACATCCCTACTCCTTAAGATTTTACCATCTTCAGGATTCCATAGGCGATACCCAAAGTCTCCTTCTCCATAGCCAATGAAGAAACACTTTTTGGACTTTGCATCTAACTTTGATCTTAGGCTTCTATCTATGTGCATAAAAGCCTCACACCCAAACACTTTGAGAAATGCATAATTCACCGGTTTACCTGTCCATGCCTCTTCTGGAACTCCCCCATCCAATGCCGTTGAGGGTGACCGATTGATTAAGTACATAGACGTACTTACAGCTTCTGCCCAAAGCTCAAGTAGTAGGCCTTCATGTAGCCACATGCTTCGTGCTCGTTCCATGATTGTCCTGTTCATCCTTTCCGAAATCCCATTTTGTTGAGGTGTCCTTGGGGTTGTCCTTTGCCTCCGAATGCCATTGCTAGCACAAAAGCTTTCAAAAGCTTGGCTGCAATATTCGCCTCCATTGTCGGATCTGAGGCATTTAACCTTGGTACCTGTTTCATTCTCCACAAAGGCTTTCCACCTTTGAAATATGGAAAATACATCGGATTTATTCTTCATGACATAAACCCATGTTTTTCTAGTCGCATCGTCTATGAATGTTACATAGTACAATGAGCCACCAAGTGATGGTGTACTTGCAGGACCCCAAACATCAAAATGAACCAACTGAAGTTTTTTATTTTTTCTTTTATTTCCTGATTTTTGAAATTTTACCCTCTTTTGTTTACCATAAACACAATCTTCACAGAACTCTAAGTCCACTTCTTTCAAACCTGGTAGAAGCTTCTTTGTTTGAAGGATTTGCATTCCTTTGGTACTCATATGCCCAAGTCGGTAGTGCCACACCGCACTGTCAACTTCTGTAGTTGCTGCACAAGCTAAAGGTTGCGTGCTAACAGTACACCAGTAAAGTGTACCGACTTTTTCACCCTTGGCAACCACCAAAGATCCCTTTGAGATCTTCCACCGTTTGTTTCCGAATGCAATGTTGTGACCTTCATCGTCCAATTGTCCTGTAGAGATCAATTTTTTGCAAAGAGAAGGAACATGCCTAACATCTTTAAGCTTCCATTCATTTCCATTAGCAGTTTTGACAGAAACTGTACCTTTTCCGACAATCTCACAAGCTTCATCATCTCCCAAGTATACATACCCAAAATTACCTTTAGTGTAGTCTTGGAAATGTTGCTTGTGTGGTGTCGCATGGAATGAAGCCCCGGAATCTACTATCCAGGAATTAGACACATTGTCTAATGAGAGAATTAGAGCATCTTGCTCTACTTTACCTGCCACATTGGCCTCCGATGTTGGCTTGTTGTCTTGAGACTCTGTCTCCTTCTTCTTCTTGGACCAGCAATCCTTCTTGACGTGGCCGTTCTTGCCGCAGTTCCAACATTCAAGAATCGACTTTGTGCGTGACTTGCTCCGCCTTGAGCGATCACGACCCTTTTGGTTTTTGAACCTCTCCTTAGGCCTTCCTCTTGTTTCCACTGATAGTGCAGCACTTGATGATTCTCCTGTGCTTCTCCTTCGCATTTCCTCGCTTAGGAGAACACCCACAACATCATCAAACTTAAGAGTATTTGTGCCAGAGATAGAATTACTTACAGCCATCACAAGGCTGTCCCAACTATCCGGTAGAGATGATAGTATAAGAGGAGCTCGTACTTCGTCATCGAAATTGATTTTCACTGATCAAAGTTGACTTATGTTTGTGTTAAAGTCATTTAGGTGTTCTACAACTGAACCATTCTCTGCCATCTTTAGATTGAACAAGCGCTTCATAAGAAATACCTTATTGGATGCCGATGGTTTCTCGTAGAAGTCGTCAAGTGACTTCATCAAGTCCTCCGTGGTCTTCATCTCCGAAACATTGAAGGCCACCGTTGACGCCAAGCTTAACCGGATTGTTCCCAGTGCCTTTCAATCAAGGACAATCCATGCTTCATCTGCCATTGTTGCGATCTTCTTCGCAATGTTGAGCTTATATGTGAAGCTACTCAATATATGGCTTCTCTATATATGGCACCCAGGTCCCCTCTATATATACATCATCTCATGTGTGTATTCTACACACTTTGGGGTTCTACTTCTGTGCTCTCTCCTTCTCTCTCAACATGGTATCAGAGCAGTACGTTTTTGTTTTTGTTTTTTCTCCTGATGAAAATCGATTTTGCAGAAACTACCAGCGTAAGGGATCGGAATCGGTGTGGTCTACAACTTTGCAGAAGGAAGTTTTTTCAAATTCTGCACCGATTTTGAGTTATCGTTCGCGGACTGCGTACATACCTGAAAAACAACTTCCGCGTTTTGTTTTTTCTTTTTCTGCTAATTGGAAACGATTTTGCAGAAACTACTCTCGCGAGAGACTGGAATCGATGTAGTCTACAACATTGCAGAAGGAAGTGTTTCCAAATTCTGCACCGATTTTGAGTTATCGTTCGCGGACTGTGTATATACCTGAAAAACAGCTTCCGCGTTTTGTTTTTGCTTTTTCTGCTAATTGGAAACGATTTTGAAGAAACTATCCGGCAGAAAGACCGGAATCGATGTGGTCTACAACTTTGCAGAAGGAAGTGTTCTCAAATTCTGCACCGATTTTGAGTTATCGTTCGCGGACTGCGTACATACCTGAAAAGCAACTTCCGCTTTTTGTTTTTGTTTTTTCTGCTAATTGGAAACGATTTTGTAGAAACTGTCCGGCAGAAAGACCGGAATCAATGTGGTCTACAACTTTGCAGAAGGAAGTGTTTTCAAATTCTGCACCGATTTTGAGTTATCATTCGCGGACTGCGTACATACCTGAAAAGCAACTTCCGCTTTATGTTTTTGATTTTTCTGCTAATTGGAAACGATTTTGCAGAAACTACCCGCTTGGGAGACCGAAATCGATGTGGTCTACAACTTTGCAGAAGGAAGTGTTTTCAAATTCTGCACCGATTTTGAGTTATTGTTCGCGGACTGCGTACATACCTGAAAAGCAACTTCCGCTTTTTGTTTTTGATTTTTCTGCTAATTGGAAACGATTTTGTAGAAACTACGCACAAGAAAGACCGGAATCAATGTGGTCTTCAACTTTGCAGAAGGAAGTGTTTTCAAATTCTGCACCGATTTTGAGTTATCATTCGCGGACTGCGTACATACCTGAAAAGCAACTTCCGCTTTTTGTTTTTGATTTTTCTGCTAATTGGAAACGATTTTGTAGAAACTACCCGCTTAGGAGACCGAAATCGATGTGGTCTACAACTTTGCAGAAGGAAGTGTTTTCAAATTCTGCACCGATTTTGAGTTATCATTCGCGGACTGCGTACATACCTGAAAAGCAACTTCCGCTTTTTGTTTTTGATTTTTCTGCTAATTGGAAACGATTTTGTAGAAACTACCCACTGAGGAGACCGAAATCGATGTGGTCTACAACTTTGCAGAAGGAAGTGTTTTCAAATTCTGCACCGATTTTGAGTTATTGTTCGCAGACTGCGTACATACCTGAAAAGCAACTTCCGCTTTTTGTTTTTGATTTTTCTGCTAATTGAAAACGATTTTGCAGAAACTACTCGCGTGAGAGACCGGAATCGATGTGTTCTACAACTTTGCAGAAGAAACTACCCACTATGGGGATTGGAATCGATGTGGTCTATAACTTTGCAGAAGAAAGTTTCTCTAAATTCTGCACCGATTTTGGGTTATCGTCTCGGACTGCGAATATGTTTGAAAATCAAAATTTTACTTTTTGCTTTTGATTTTTCTCATAATTGAAAACTTCTCAATTATATTTTTCTTCATCAATCATATATTTGTTACTAACGTAACTTTGCTGCAGAAGCCAGTTACACATCGTTCCGATTCAGTCGAGCCGTTGATGATCGTCCAAATTCTATCGAGCTATTGTTGGTACATGATCTTTTGTTATATGATATACTCGTTCATTGATTCTTGTATAATTATTCTTTTAGAGATATAGTTTACGACGTTTTATTGATAATTTCTCATTGATACCATAGTGATTTTGATGGTACCATGATGATGTTTTGTTAATACTTTGGTCATGGTGATTTTCGTTGATACCATGATGATATGTCATTGATACCATGGTTATTCTCGGTGGTGCCATGATGATATTTCATTGATACCATGGTTATTCTCGGTGATGCCATGATGATGCTTCGTTGATACCATGGTTATTCTCGGTGATGCCATGATGTTGTTTCGTTGATTCCATGGTGATTTTTGTTGATACCATGATGATGTTTTGTTGATACCATGGTTATTCTCGGTGATACCATGATGTTGTTTCGTTGATACCATGGTTATTCTCGGTGATGCCATGATGATGTTTCGTTGATACCATGGTTATTCTCGGTGATGCCATGATGTTGTTTCGTTGATACCATGGTTATTCTCGGTGATGTCATGATGCTTTTCGTTGATACCATGGTCATTTATTCATTTTTATTGATATAATGATGATATTTTGTTAATACTTTGATGATATTCATTGATCACTACATTGATAAATGTTGTTTTATGTAGTATATACACATATCATTTGTATCACGTAATCACACATTTTGTACTTTTACGTTTATACTTTATGTACCATATGTTGTCGTGCGTATATATGTCGTCAAAAGAGTGGCGTCGCGAACCATCTCTTATGGCATTGTGAACGTAATTATTTCATTAACGATGCTAATAATTTTCATGACATGTTCTTTTTGGAGTCTATGATCTATGTAGGATTGATCAAAGAATTGATTTTATGAAGACAAACTTGGTGACAATAAAAGATTTATGAAGATATGTTTGGTGATGCCATATTGATGACAACATGAAGACATGTTTGGTGATGCGATATTGATGACAAGCTACACAGCAGATTCACGGAGACACTTTTGATTAGAAGCTAATCGATAGCTTTTATACCTCTTTATTGAACCTTTGTATTCATTATTGTATTTGATAGGATAGGAGTAATGTAACTCCTCATAAAACATTCATTGTAAAAGGAGTGATGTAGCTCCTCGTAAACATTTGTATATTCAATGATTTTTATAATATAACGGTGGGTGTATATAGAGCTGTGGGTTTTTCCCTTGATCCCCCAAGGGTTTTTTCATCCACAGTTAGGGACCCTTATTTGAGCGGGGGTGTTGAGCTTATATGTGAAGCTACTCAATATATGGCTTCTCTATATATGGCACCCAGGTCCCCTCTATATATACATCATCTCATGTGTGTATTCTACACACTTTGGGGTTCTACTTCTGTGCTCTCTCCTTCTCTCTCAACACGCAAGACCGCCTAGTGGCAAATAGAGGTCCTTCTGGTAGAGATAGTCTTCAATCTGCATCTTCCAATGTTGGTAGTTTTTGCCGTTGAACTTCTCAATCTTGAGCTTCCCTTCCTCCGCCATAACTCCCACTCAATTCAAGGAATCCTTTCCTTGAGATAATTTAGCTACGAGCAAACCTTGCTCTGATACCAGTTGTTAGGAAATAAGACGTAGCTAAATAGATAATTAAGTAGATTACTTAATGGAGAGAGACAGATTTATATACACGAGATTATAGAGTAGAGAGAGAGAGAGAGTACACACGATATACGTGGTTCACCTAATGTGGGCTACGTCCACGGGAAAGCAGCCACTCAATGGCTTTAGTACTTCAAAACAAGAAGTAGTTTACAAAGGGATTATACCCTTAATGGAGCTCCCTCCTTGCTTCACTCTCACCACCTCACACTCACCTTGTTGCATCAACTTTACACTATGAAATGTGTATAGAAATGGCCTCCTTTTATAGGCCAAAGGGTCTGCCCTCTCTTATGAGAGACAGCCATGTGTAGCCGCCCTTGAGCGAATAAGTCCAAATCGGACCCTCCAATCCGCCCATGTGTGGCCGCCCTTGAGAAGACAAGTCCGCTTTTGAATTCGGCCACCGGCCATTGAATTCGGCCACCGGCCACCGGCCATTGACTTCCGGCCACCGGCCACCGGCCATTGACTTCCGACCACCGGCCATCGGCCATTGACTACCGGCCACCAGCCAACCGACCGGTTGTTTTTCGACCACTTTCCGGCCGCCGTCGGGCCATAATATTCCGGCGAAAAAGAATCTTCCGGCCTTTAAAGTTTCCCCTGATTCTTGTCCATGAAAATTTTGGTTTTCGGTGAGTGATTTTCCTTCACGCACGATGGCTTTTCCTCATAATGGGGGCCTTACAAATGTGCGCTTTTACCACAGAAAATTACAAGGGTAAATCAGGCTCCATACTTAACAAAAATACCTATAGGAAATAGGAATTTAGTGAAAGGCAATGACTGATGGTGAAAGGTATTTTTGGAATGTTCCTTGGAGTGGATTCACACCAAAAATAAGAGAAGCTTGTGTGAAGATATTCTTTATAGGATACATAGGTAAGAAAGATTATGGTAATGGTGAGTCAATGTACATAGCATACATAGGAAAATAACGCATACTTAGGTTTCTATATTTAAATAAATACCAAAATAATTGAAAATTTCATATATTTAGGCCGTATAATGCAATATTTACACACAAATGGGCCATAAATTTATTTTTTTTGCTCAACTAGCCCAAATTACTAGGTAGCTGAGGGTTTTAAGGAGATATGGGAAAAATTCTCTAACTCACATACGCCTATGTACAATGAAAGGGTGAGGATAACCATATTTTTTGAGTGATTTTTATAGGGTAAGGTAACTCACTATGGCAATTATGGAGAGCCGAAAACGGCTATCAGCGCATTCTCCTCATTGTTGAGATTGCCTCCATGTGCTAACCCGGGTTAGAGTTCCTTGGATCGATAGAGTTGCAAAACTCATTGGTTGAGAGCTCTTGCTTTCCCGTTGACTATAACGCAAGGGACGTGAGGATCTTCCAAACTCCATTTTGATTATCCTAGAAATAAATTACTATTGTTTGCATGCATTTCATTTGAGTTGGCTACATTTTTGTTGTCGGTCTATTTGCCTAGAAATTTGAGTTAGTTTTGATCAACTTGTGTAGCTGCATGTAAGAAGTGGTACCCTTGTGTGCTTCTCCTCTCTATGCTTATTAATACTGTTCTCATAGTAATTTGTAGCAAAGATGGAAGCTCAAAGTTATGTAAGGCAAGGTTAACCTCCCTCAAGTCAAGACAAATGGACTCAATGTCACCACTTTTTCCCTCTTTCAAAAGCAAGACATCATATGCAGCATCCTTGTCCCAACCTGTCATCTCATATTTTGCTCTTGCTTAGTGCACTCCCACACATTAGACCCCGTAGATGACAACCCCATGGACATACTTCACCCTACCCATGATTTTGCCCAAAAGGATGTGCTCCATGTGAAAAGTCTAGACACTCAAGGCTTGGATACACCCCACCATCATTTCATAGAAATCCATGACACACCCTACTATCATGTCGTGTGATAATAAGGATTTCAGAGTAGACATTAGATAGCTGCATTTGATAAATTTCACGATGGAAAAACTTTTTATTCGTTGCACTATCAACAACTCCAAAGAGGGTTTTTATCATGTATGCATAGCTTACAAACTCCAATATGTTTTAAAGCTTGCCTAAGGGATGTTGTCTTTTTGGTCAGAAAGTGTTCGTCTCCTCATGCTATTCGATTTGAGTCCCAGGTTTGCAGAAAACAGAGCTCGTCATGGTGAGATCTGTTGTTTTTTGTACAATTGAATTCGATGCAAGTTTCGTCTTCGTCAAGCGTCCATTGTCACTTTGCTATTTTTAGCATGTTTCATCTTTGTCATGCATCTGCTCTTTTTTAGCATTCACTTTTCCAAAATTTTTAGCGTCTCACGTTTCTTGCGTCTCACGTTTCTCTATTTTGAGGACTCTTTTCTTCTTGATGTTTTCATTTACCTCTGAGTGGGTCATCTTGAAAGATCTTAGTAAGAGAGATCAATGGCATAACCTCCCATTGGTCTTTAGAAGCCCATCATGGTCGAGAGCACGGTTGTAGAGGTGTGGGGGATTTTTTTTTCTGTGTTATTTTTTTTCTTTTAAATTATTTGTGGCACTGTTTTTAAAGAGCACTTACTTTTAGCCTTTCACTTTTTAAAAAAAAAAAAAACTCACATAAATCAAAAACTCAATCTTTGTTTCTCACTTTATCCAGGAATTTCAAACTTTTATGCTTTGTTCTCTCAATTTGTGTTTCTAACTCAAAATACGTTTTTTACTTTTTAAAATTTTTGTTAATCGTCGCCACTACTAATCAAGATTAGCGATCGATTACGAGATTCTGTACACCCTCTGTTTTGACAACGCTTTTATAAACTCTATAATTGTGCCAATGAAGTGTTTAGCCTAATCTATTGTATACATGTAATCTGCACTAATGAAACATTAACCATGCAAAAACCAAAAAATCAAACCTATAAAAAAACAAAATCTGACAAACCTACTTGCTATGCTAATTGTGCGATTGTGTTGTAGAGATGCCCGTTGCTTGTGTGATCCCCTCTCGCGAGCTAGAAGTAAAAGAATCCTTTCTATCTCATATGCTTTTACCCACTTATCCATGATTGCATGAGTTAGAATGCAGAACCTATTCACCTTTTCTTCTAGAATAGGATCCATTCTGCAAATACATTCATTCCCTTGTGCAACCTCGCCAACCATTATGTCATCTTTGTTGTTGTGCCATAGTACAGGCATAGATGATTCTCTTTGTCCAAGGAGTTCTGAGAGGTATACTAGGGACTCTTGCACCAACCAACCTCTACCATACTACCCTCTGGTCTTGCTCGATGACACACAAATCCCTTCAAAGTTTTCATGAACCTTTCAAGGAAGAACATCCATCTACTAAGCACAATTCCTGCAATTGTAACTTCATCCACTACATGAACCATGAGATGAACTTGTATTTTGTTAAGAAGTGTTTTTCAAGCATACGAATTCCTTCAGCTACATTAATCCTATTCTCCTCGATGCTACTTAGTGTGATCTCCTTTTGAGATATCCACCTTACCAAATGAGATATTTGGTAGATGACTTGGTGAACCTCAGGTGTTGCACAATTTCTTATTGAAGTTGAGAGAATATAATGTAAGAACTTGTGCCAATTGCGAGTCTTCAGTCCACTTAGTTTGTTATCCTTTGTGAATTTACCCTGTAAGCAATGCATGTGACCTTTTGATGTACAAAAAGAGGCTATGACCTTCTTCACCCTCTTCTCCTCTTCTCTCGTCAACACCCAAGGTGCTGTTGGGAGTGTGACCGAGTTATCGTCCCCTATTATAGGCCAATATGGTTGCATATGCAATATCTCTGTCTCTTGTAGATCACTTCAAGCTCTCTTGTTGTCCCGAGCTCCAATCAAGTGTTCCCACAATATTTGCTCAACATTCTTGAAGATATGCATTGGATCTAGAAGGTTATTTATAACAATACTCCTCCAATATGGCAACTTATGAAAGATTGATAGTCCTTTCATTCTAATGGGATCGGGAATCTCCCCTCCATTATCTATCCATGAATTATACTGAGAGGAGGTTGTCCATATTTTAGGTGGTCTAGCACAAAACCCCTCTCGTATGGGATGATTTGTGGGAAGAAATTTTGTATGGCCTTGATAAACCATTATCTTAAGTATTAATTGTTGGACCACATATAGGACAAGCATAATAGCCACTTGTTGCGAGCCCACTGCACTCATCATACCATGGAAAGTCGTGCATTGTCCACATCAAAATGCCATGCAAATTAGCTGATCTTTTCCCCCACTACTTCTTGACACATTCTTGACACATCTAGAATAAGAATTCCATCCCAAAGGACTTGTAGCTCATCCACTAGCGGAGCCAAGTATATGTCCATATTTTTGACCTTGTACTTCCCTGGCACAAGCAATGCTAATAAAAGATGACCCTTTTTAATTGTTAGCCAAGGTGGAATATTATAGTTGACTAACACCATTGGCCATGTGCTCCAACTAGTGGACCGTAAACCAAAAGGATTTACGCCATTCATGGCAAGACCTAATCTAAGGTGGCGAGGTTCTCTCTTGAATTCTGGCCATTGTTGCTCAATTTGGCAAGCTGCACTATCTACTGGAATACGCAACACGTTGTTAATGGACCTATTTGTAGCGTGCCAAATCATTGGCTTTGCTATATCTGGATACTTGAACATATGCTTGATTCTAGGTAGAATAGGAAAGTGTCTTAGCACCTTTGCCAGTATTGTGGTGCCTGTAAGATCTTGACGATATCTGTTCTCTTTACACTTTGGGCATTTTTGCAGGTTCGCGTATTCCCCTCGAAATAGAATGCAATCATTAGGACATGCATGGATACTATTGTAATCCATTCCTATATCTGCTAAGATCTTCTTTGCCTCTTCCCTACATGTCAGCATTGCATTTACTACATGTAGGATAGTTGACTTCATAAGTGAGAAGAGAGCACTAACACTCGCATCACTCCATCCATAAATGGATTGATAATTAAGCATTGACAAACAAGCTCGAAGGACTATGGCACAAGACCCTTGAAATAATGGAGTAGATTCTAGAGATTGCAATCGTTGAATGCCCTTATCATCTTGTCAATTGTCAGTGGAATTCAGATTAGACCCATCATTCTCATTATTCAAATTGGACTCTTCATTCATGTAGAATGCCTCAATCATCTCCTCCATATCATCATCATGTACCATTCCATCCATATTATTGTTTATTGGTGTGATTAAGGATTCACGTGTAACATTTGAGACAATATTATGTTGATACATCCAAGAACGTGGTGGATATGATGGCATCACCTGTTGCAAGAAATCTACAGGTTCTTTGGAGGTGTATTGGCATATCTGATTCTCGATTATACTGTCATCCCATTTTCCCCAATCTTTGATGCGCTCATCATCAACAATTTGTCGTTGATGAAGGACCATTCGCTTGCATCGTGTACATGGACACAAGATCTGGTCAGAAATTTTTATACAGTTGCTTATCTCGTAATCCTACTCAAGACTCCATTTTTGCCATTTCTTCATCATCAGTACACATGTTCAATAACCTTTTCAAATTAATACCTTGTATGCTTAAAAAAGAAACTCCCCTCACTCTCCTACGATCATCCTATGCGTATTTGGGAGCTCTTAATCTTAGTCCAGGACCCGTCGCATGGAGGCGGCCACCAATTGGGTCCCACATGATTTTGGACGGTATGGGACGGGATAGGATGGGACGACACGGTATAGGACGGCGGGACGGAACGGGACGTGGACATGGACGGCATGGGATGGGACAGTACCACGGGACAAAACGGGATGGGATGGCACCATGGGATGGGACGAGACGGCACGTGACGGGATGGCACGGATGGAATGTGGGACAGGACGGCACAGGACGACATGGGGAGGCATAGGATAGGATGGCATGGGACGGGATGACATGGCACGACGGCATGGGGCGGCCTTGGCATGAGAGGCAACTACTACCCTTAAAGTAGCAAAAATTTGGTGCATTGAAGCATACCCTATGGACCCTTATTTATGGAGGTAAAACCCTAGTTGTTGCTGGTATAACCCTCGGTAAAACCCTCGATATTTCAAAATTTGAAATTACTGGGGGTTTTACCGAGGCGTGCTCAAAATTGAAAACTGAGCAATTCTCATACCCGCAACTTCATTTCTTTCCACTCCCTAACAGATCAGGTAAGTGCGCTCGTCACGCCTCTCATGACTCTCATGGTTCTCTCTCGCACATACATTGCCTCTCCCTCCTCTCATGCACTTGTGTATTGTGTTTTTGCAGGTGTGAGTACGCGATCCCTCACCAAATTCGCGACCTCCTCCACCAAAATCTCATCCTACTGCACTCAAATCAAGGAGATAATTTCTCTATTTCTTGTCTTCTTTGCATTTTACGCACATACACACACACATGTATACGCACATGCACATATATGCACATACACACGAACACGCACATACACACGCATACGCACATGCACACATACACACACATATGCATACGCACACATACGTATATGAGGGCTGGAATGCGGAGCCATCAGGGGGTGGGCTCTACACCTCCTTGCGGATCCTCCTCAATGGAAATGGGATAGACAAATCCGCCAAAACAATAGGGGCACCACCTAGCTTGTGTGCGGATAGGACACAAGAGAGTGAGTAGGTAACACACTATGCAATGGACCATATGGAATGCTTCTTGTCATGAGAGAGAGAGAGAGGGAGAGCACTCTACCAAAACCCTAAATAAAAAAAAACACTCACTAATCCCCAAGACCATGGGAGAAGAAGAGAGTGGAACCATCTTGACCATTTTCATGACCTTGAACACACACATAAACAAATAGTGAGTGAGAGAGAGAGAGTGATAGATAGAGAGAGAGTTATAGGGATGCATTTTAGGTATTGTATACTTATTCCATCACGAGAGAGTAATGGAGAGGGAGTGTTAGGGTTAGGAGTTCACATACCACCAAGTGATAAGCAATACATCATGCACAATAAGTAAGAGTACGAACCACGAGAGAGATTTGTGGAAATATGACATAAGGAAACCATGTAACTATCAACACAAGACCATACTTACAATAGAGAGACTTAATGGTCAGCCATAGATACTCCAAGTGTAGGCATCAAGCTCAAGCACCAAGGCTTAAGAGGTAATGTGTGTAGCGTAGCCCTCTAGCAACTTGTTACCCTATTGTGTTGTGTTTTTTGTATGTAGAAGAGGCCTCTTTATATAGGAGAGGGGAAGCTTGATTAAGATGGATTTAATTGCTAATTTCAATTAACTTTTTCAAAGCGGATGGTGCAGTGATGATGAAGCTCCTCCCCACCACTTTGGTTTTTTGCATGATGGCCAGAAGATGCCTCTAGCCATGTGAGTGGCCACTCTAGCTAGAGGCCAAATGATGTGGTAAGTGAGGTATAATGATGTACAAAGGTGAGAGAAAGAGGGGTTTTTACAAAGTTGGGTGAGAGAGAGTTGAGGGTAAACTGGTTGTGTGTGTGTGGACGCAGGGAAAACAGGGTAGGCAAACTTGTCACTGTGAGCTGCCAACAGGGTCCCACCATTTTGGACATAGCTCCTCGCTCGGAGCTCCAGAAAATAAAATAAAAATACTGGCAATGAGATGAGCTCAAAAGCTACAAATTTCATTCACGCCACTCTGACAAATTAAGGGTGGAGCTACGTGCTAAAATTTGAGCCAGTAAACATGTATTTTCCACATCCGAAAAGTCTTTTTGGTGGACCATATGACCTTACCTTTCCTTATGCTTCCAAATATGACTCATTGATGCCTTGTGTGAGCATGATGTATATCCATGACTCACCTTGCAACCATCCAAGATAAGATGATGATAGAGATATGCAAATATAATGAAAATAGAAAATAGGAAATAACATAGAGCAAAATGAAGGAAAAATAATTAGTGATGAGATAATAAATAGTAAAAATAGGTAATGATGTGGAAAGTGTTCCTGACTTTTATTAAGATAAATATGATGGGTTATATTTATTTTTGAAAGATAAAATAGGAAAAACAAGACAAATCTACTAATAGGAAAAAAATGCTAAAGATAGAAATGCTAGATGTGGTTCATACACTAAAAGAATTTGGCTTCTTTGGAGAGGATACACATGAAAAATACCGAGTGGGGGTGTATGCAAAAAGCCACCATCATTAGACATCCCTCAAAAGCTAGAGGCATTCATGCCTCTAGAAAAATTTAGACATGCTTTTGTACCTAGTAGCTTTGCGTATAAGCCATCTCTGCCGCCTTTTGTTTGGATCCTTTGGAAATGCTTCTACCTCAAGTAAATGCATAGTATCAAGGAAAATTTTCCTTTGTTGAGATAAGGGAACATGGAGTATCTTTTTGTTTGTAATGACCTCATACAGTGGCTCACTAGTAGCGATAAAAGCTTCTTGGTTCTCCTTTGTGGGGAGTGGTTGAGTTCCTATACACTCCTTCACCAGCTTTTCTCCCTTCCAATCTTGGCTCACAAGGCTTTGGTTACCACAAACCCATGGGAGTTTACTTGTTTGGTCGCTAAGAGAGAATCAGAAAACATAGACCTGTCAACTACCAAGTTCATGCCAAAGAGTTTACTTGTTTGGTCGCTAAGAGAGAATCAGAAAACATAGACCTGTCAACTACCAAGTTCATGCCAAATAGCTTTGCTCCCTTCTCATTGTAGATAGCAATCCTTATTGTTGTTTTGTCGAGCTGTAGAGTGTAGAATCCATCAACGCAAGGCAAACAAGCTTCTCCTAGCAGCTTAGCTTCTTTTCCTTCCTTCCTAGGTGGCTCAAGATTAATCTTTTCCTCATGGAATTCACGGGTTAGCATGCATGCTAAACCAATTGAGCTTTCAACCTGCATAGTGTAGTTTGATTCTTGCAAAGGTACTTCCCACTTTGAAACATATTCAAACATAGCCCAATTCTTAATAACAAGGGAAAGAGACCCTTCCATGGTCACATCCACAAACGTTTTAAGCAAAAAATCAAAGCTAAACTTTGCAGTTGTTGTTGCAAGCATTTGTGCCATCACTTGGTGCTTGTTGATGTGTTGTGCCGTAGAAATTGCTATGGTTTGGTTGTAGCCGTCAATAAGAAATCCTTCTTCAACCTGCAATACATTGTTTGAGCTCACCATGGTCGGATTAGTGAGTACTACTCCCATGATCTGGGCTTGAGAGCTATCACTCTCATCTGTAATTGTTGACTCCTCTTCTGATGTAGAGTAGGCGGATGAGCTAAACTCATCCACAGATATTTATAAGTCTAATGACTCATGCTTTCCATCCCTTAAGTCAATGTGAATAGCCTTACCCTTCTTTGCCCCTTTGTGTGGTTGCAATTCAAGCATGCCAGTACCCCAGTCTTGCCTTGCCTACATTGCCATTAGCCAAGGCCTCCCAAGGATGATGGGATAGCCCTCCCCCTTAGTTGGGATCACATAAGCATCAATTGAGACTGCCACACCAAAAGCTGAAACCTTCTGTTAACCCTCACGGCTCACGGACACCCTATCACCTACGACGGACGTTGTAACCTACGGTGGACATTGTATTATTTATTTGGTAGAGTCAGGTACCGGGCTTATCGGTCCAATAGGAAAAGGGTAAGAGTGATCGCCGATGAGAGGCGCACTCTAACTAGAACATTCAAGGGATTAGTTGGCTAAGCATGGGTGCCCAAGTGTGAATGGGGCGAGCTCATATAAAAGTCAACTAAACCTAAAATTCACTCATTCTTTCATTTGTGCAATAGAAGAGTGCTCTTGCTCCATCTCCATCTTCTTCTTCGTCATCTCCTTGTGTGTGTGTGTATGCGTGAGAGAGAGAGAGAGAGTGTGCGATCGAGCATTGCGACGACGGCACAGCGGCGGCGAAGGGGTTGAGCGCGGCAAAGCGGCGGCCCCTTCTTCTTCACGGCGAGGAATCCTCCACGAAGAAAGCGTAGAGTGGTTAGTGACACACCATCGCCTTCTTTGAGCTTACTAGTTGAGGCTTGTTGTGTGATTGGAGCCATTTGTGTTTCGCACACGGTGTATCGGCAAGTTCCTTGCATTGACACGTGTGACATACGTACACATTTTTGGCGCCGTTGTCGGGGAATGCCATACATTAAGCTCGAGTAGCACTCTGTGCTTCTCCGTGGTGCAATTTCAATTGTAGGAAAGGTAAAGAAGGAGGGTGTGTGTGTTGAGAAGAGGGATTTGGTGTTATACTGTGTGTTTTTTTTGTTAATGGAGTTTTCAAAGGTACTATGTTTATTCTCTGTGTATTAAGGTAGTTAGTTTTCTATGTACAGTAAGTAAGAAGTAGATCTAAGAGAGCTAATAGAGTGTGTTAGTGTGTAACAGTAGGTGTATTAGTTATAAGTAGGTAGATAGAGTATGTGTGTGCTCTCGCGTAGGCCGCGGCGACCTTATCCTTTAAAAAAATTTAAAAAAATTTAAAAGGTAGGACCGGGATCGGGAATATCTCCCAGACCCAAGTCTAGATCCAAGCCCAAGCTCACGCTCAGGCCTAGGCCTCAGTCGCCTTTTTAAAAAATCGAATTTTAGCTTCACACGTAGCTAAAAATCAATTTTTTGAGGACCAACGGAACGTCAGATGCCTGAAAATTGTGCTGTAAAGCACACGACGACCCTTTAAGTGATATGCTCGTTTCGAGCTATCACAACACTTTAATAAAAAAATTCAAACATTAAAAAACATTAAAAACGTAAAAAACACGAGTGAAAACGGACGCTTAAAAAAGGTAAGCGGTTAACCTTCGAGGTTATTTGTCGACGTTTGTAGGGTGCCAAAGGCACATGCATCTGCGCTCTGGTCGTCTGAGACGAAGCAACTAGAGAGAATTTTGACTTACGCGAGTTCTCAATATCCACCTACTTTAGGTTCTGGACCCAAGGTAGTACAAACCAAGACCTGCAAACCAAGACCCGAACATAGCGGCTAGTGACTCTTCCTCTGACTACGACGTCATGGAGGGTTTCCCAATGCCTAATCCCGATAGCTCCAGCCAAGACATGCATGCCATGGGTCCTCGGTCCGGGCCGAGTGTGCTTAGCCGCCTGAAGGAAACCTTTAGTAGAGCCACTCACTCCGAACATGGAGCTAATGATGTAAATGAGGGGGGTGCGGAAGTAAATTCTCCATTCGAGACAAACGTAGACCCTATACCGTTAGAGAATGTTCACGTGAATACTTCATTCATTGCACCTCCTGACTCTTCAGAGTTATTTCCCTCCGAGGTCATGTTACACGATGGTAGAAGCTTTGCCGAAGTGCAAGAGGTTGAGCGATATATCCTTGCAGCGAGGGAAAAGGAAGTCGAGAGCTTACGCAAGGCGGAGCAAGGAAGGGAGTTCAAAGTGAAAGCTCCTATGTCAATATCCTTGCTAAGAGAGCAATCAAGTGCTCCTGATTTAGAAACCGCTAAGGGCCAACCCCTAGAAAGCAACATTGCATCTAGCTCAAAGGACACCCCTAGCACCTCAATCCTCGATGGAGTGTTCTTAAATGAGAACTAGGAGTACAAATTACAAACAGAGACTCTAACCGACCTATACACAGGTCACACCTATCATGTGGGTGGGTTAGATGTCCTACAATCCACAATGGGTGCTACTAGTGTGGAGGATCAACAACAAAGAGTTTGTGAGGTCATCCATAGGGTCATTGAGTTAGAGAGACAGAACAAGGGGATCAACATGCGTTCAATGGGTCTCATGAGATTCTTGGACACAGGGAAGGCTAAACAACCGACCTTATCGCAAATGGAGACTCCCTCGGTAAGTCTGATGGATCCTCCATACGTTGTTTCTCCAGGGGTCTCACTGCAATCTGAGCCCACAAGTGATAGCTTCACTTTTCCAAGTCTAGCTCATCTTTCGCTTGATGACACCACAGCTACCATGCCTACCCCAATGATGGGCATGCCGAGAAACACGCCATGGACCTCATTTGTTATTAAAGCACCACTACATGGTAGCTCAATGCCTGCAACAGTACCTACAAGTGTGTACCAATCGTATGCACCTATGGGTCATCACACTCATGTAGTCCCTATCCCTCCCATTGTTTCAACTACCTATGCTCCACAACCACAATACACAAGTTCTTATTTCCATGGGACTATACCGGCTAGCATTAGCATGTCACATCCGACGTCTGCACCAAGCCCAATGCCAATACCTACTCCACATGTAGTCTCTGGAGTGCCTTCACCCACGGTGCCTACTCATTTAGGTGACTTGGCAACATTTGCTCAAGCTATCGGGGTCGATCTATTGCTGAGAATATGTGTAACATGCTTGATAGAGAGCCTATAAGTAAGGCAATACAAATAGCCAAGCTCACACAAAAATTTAGTGGAGACGGGGATGTGAGAAAGCATATCGAAGTGTTTGAACAAATATGCGATTCTCTAGGAGAACACAATGACCTACATAAGAGCAATGCTTTAAGCCTAACCTTAAGTGGGAAGGCAGGGGATTGGTATAGAACCCTAAGGGTGGAAGAAAAAACAATTTACCCTACTCTTAGGAGACTGTTCTTAAAAGAATACATACGAGAGGGAGTACTTTGGGGTGTAGCCTCTCAGCTCCAGAAATCCCAACGAGAGGAAGGAGAGTCGTTGAGAGACTTTATAAGTCGCTTGAAGCATTTGAATTCTCGATGTAATCCAAATGGGCGCTTCAACAATAACCAATTTCTTGATAGGTTCATTAGGGGATTACGACATGAGGATATCTACAATGGCCTAGTCATTAGAGGTATCACCACTTGGGAAGCAGTCACCACCAATGCGATCCAATTGAAGGATAGTTTAATGATTCAAGGATAAAGAGTGTCTGTTGAGCCTAAATCTATTAGCTCGCAAGCATCAGGGCATCAGCCAATGACCCTAAAGCCTATTACTAAGGAGCCAAAGATATCTGAGATGGCTTTAGCAGATCTCACCAAGGCTATTCAAGAGAGTCTTAGAGACAATCGTACTCCGCAAAACAATCATATGTATCCAAGAAGGGAGCAACAATGGTGCTCAGTATGCTATGGACTGCATAGTACCACTGAATGCCCTACTTTTAGAGTAAAATTCATGGTCATCAAGCTAAGGATTGCATAGTATTTAAGCGCACGATGGCCAATAGACCAACCTTAGCATGGACAGATACACCTCGAGTGTCTGCATTGATGCCGGCCCCACCTCTTAAACAAACAGCACAACACATGGTCCCTAGGGCCCAAAATGTTGTTCAAACAACACCTTTACCACCTCCAGTGCTAGGACCGCAACCACCACATCCAAGAATCACTTCAGTGAATCAAGTGGGTTGTGAGTAATCTATTTCTTGTTTAGAAGGATGTGAGGAAGATATAGATCCTAATATTGCCTATGGGATGGATGTGCTTGAAGAAAGTCCACAATACTACATGGAGGACTATTGGGGACAAGTCATACCTGTATATCAAGTAGCTGCTCTTGCGGCAAGAGGCCAAAATATCAATTACACTGCTAAGAGACCACCTCTTCAATGCTATGAGGGTGGAGGTCCACATCGTGTAGCCGAGTGTCCAATTAGGCTACAAAAGAATGCCACACTAATGCAAACCAATCAAGCGAGCACGTCTATAGTTCCGATACTCATGTGTAATCGATGTGGCATAGATCATTTGATTGCCCAATGTCCAAATAATCCAAATGCACCGAAGATCACACCATTAAACTTGATTGAAGTTACCGAGGAGCCATCACAAAGTACACCTATGGTACCAATAAACGTACTCACATGATCGATGATCCAAAAACAAAATTATATTCTTGAGAAAAGAGACACGGCATCAATTTCCCAATCTCAGAAAAAGAAGAAAACACGAAGAAAGAGATCGCAAAAAGCAGCGAAGTCAAACCCTAGTTCAAAGGCCAACATAGGGATTGGTGACGACCCCGTATATATGAACGACGTTGAAGAAGATTCTGATTTAGGTGAAACCATGGAGACCAAAACAACCACTAAGATAGAAACCAACAAGGAAGATCTTCATGAGCCACAATGGCCAGGATCCAAGAAGAAGATAGGAACTTACCCAAACCCTACAGAGGAGATTGAGCGAGTCAAGCAATTAAGGAGTTTGGTAGAAGACACCCAAAGGGATCTAGAACCAATACCTAGGCAGATCCAGATTACAGACACCGTGTTCCCTATGCAACAACAACCTCACCAAGTCCATAGACCCTTGGACATACCTAGTGTCATCCAAGAAGAAAGTGACTTAAAGTCATGGGAAAGTGGGCATACTCACTTCTTGATGGAAAGAATGTTTACAGAGGGACTACTTGATCCTATCGAAGAAATGGAGATCCCATATTTCCCACATCAAGGGACTCAAGGCCAAAAGGTGCCGTTAAACATTGCCAAATTGATGGATTTTATGTCTTCAGAAGTTAGAACCACCATCATGTCCAAACTATATAAAGACCCTGAGCTAGTCTCAGCTCTTTGAGCCTTCCTCAATGGAGAACTAAATTTTGGGCTACCACAATTTGCACAGATGGATGGATCTGGGGAGATGCCAATAGAGGAGGAATACATAGATCCACAACCTAGATGAGAACCTTGTTATAGAAATACCTGTTAACAAGTTGGGACAATACTTTGAGGGTGATGAATCCAATGCGACCATACCAATCACTACTAAGGGATTAATTGTGAAGGGAATCCTTGATGGTGGCGTTGGGGTTAGCATTGTGACTAAAAATTGCTAGGAAACTATGGGAAGACCTCACCTTACGACCACAACAATAGTAGTGAAGATGGCCAATGGATCTATTGTTAAACCTATTGGGATTCTAGAATATCTCAAGATCAAGGTCTTTGGACATAAAATAAGAGTTACCTTCATTGTTATGGATTTCTCCAAGAACACTATGGCATCGGAGATGATCTTAGGACGTCCTTTCATGAGGGAAGCAAAAATTGTACATGACTGGTCTAAACACCATGTCTACTTGCAGTTCCAAGATTCTATCATTCGAGTGGATCTTGTGACGGGTCAAGCACATCCTCTAGGAAATAGGTTTATAATTGATCATAGATCTGACACCACAGTTCACTCCGCCCCATTGCAGTATTGTTACACGTGTAAAGCGAACACTGATGTTGGGGAAGATTCTCCTTATATGGATGTACTACCTGGGATGATTGAGTCAGACAATGTGGATTGGGTCCACCTAGCAGCAACCATAGACACTTGGGGAAACAGGGGGACGACCTAGGTAACATGTGAGGGGAATGAAATGTCCGTACCCTTAAATATGCTATAAGAAATGCATATAGCTTCTGGCAAGACTCTTCCTAATATAACGAAGAAACATACAAGTAGTTCCCTAAAGCTTCTTTAGCGACCATAGCTAGTGCTAAAAAACAGAGGCCTTGTAAGAAACGTCCCACTCGCTCCAAGAAATGTAAGAAAACGTGGCATTGGATACCTAAACGACTATTGGAATCCCAAGGCTACTATCAAGGAAATGATCAAATCTGGGTGTCAAAACATGAAGTCTGCTCTTACTTGTCACCGGGCCCATGTGAGCTCAATCCTCTAGCTCCAAAACAACTTGACGATCGTGGAAAGAAAAAAATCACAGAATGCTACACACCCGCTCCAGAGCTAGTTTAGGTACCGAAGAAAGAACGATTTGTTCCACCTAGCTCAGGAACAGGGAAAGCAAATGAAGCTTCTTGCTCTTCAGGTAGTTCCAACACGGAAATAGAAGCTTCGATACAACCTCCACCTACCATTGTACATATCCATACAAGCAAGAAAGAGTTTACACCTCCCGTTGTAAGTTCACCACCTACAACGATGTTGCAAATAAAATAATGGGAGAGTACCTTACCACCCTTGCAACTCAACGTGGCACCTAAGGCAATAGAAAACTACTGGCAAAAATCCTCACCTATTACCAACTGGAACAACTGGTTTCAAAGGGTGACGAACTCATTTCAAATGGTATGATCTACCCAAGGAAGGGGGGAGTGTTTACTGACAGTCATCATTCACTTGCTTCCCTCTCAACCTTCCTCCTTGACCTCTCAATCTCCCAATCTTAGGGAATGTACATATAAAGCCTTATACTCACAAACAACAAAAACAATAAAGAGCAAGAGCAATTAGCAAACGAGTATGCACAATAAAAGTCAAAACAGGACGCAGACTTACACATTCATATTCGGTACATTGAAACAGAAACCTATGCATTAAAACACCTTTGATCCTCATCACTCGAGTGATGGAGGGTAGGTAGAATTAGTACGATAGGAGTCTTTTTGTTTTAAAGTTGAGTGATTAGCAAAGTTTCTTTTTCCCACTAATGTGCCTCCTAGAGGTATTCTTTGTGTTTCCTAGTGTGTACAGGAACGTGTTGATGTGGTTAGGATTTGGACCTTCATGGAATCCTTCTCTCATCCACTTTTCAAATCGAGCGCATCATCAAACAAACAGGTGTTTCTTGTCCATTAGCATGACCCTTTATCTTTTTGCATCCATGTTTGTCTGCTTTGATTGTGATTGGTAGCATAATATTCAGCGCATCCATGTTTGTCTGCTTTGATTGTGATTGGTAGCATAATATTCAGCGCATTTGCTTAGTACCAAACATTACATTCAACGAATTTTTTGTCATAATCTCTTGTCTAGATTTAAAAATCAAGCAGTCCGACTAAGCTAGTTTGACCAAGTTAGGTGTTAGAGATCTTCTCTTAATACCATGGGGAATGCCTTCCTAATAATTAATGGTTACTTAGGTTCTTAATCCGATCTAGGTAGCATTGTGTGAAATGTACTAGGGCTTTCTAGTGGGCTTGACCCTATTGACCTTTAGCTTAAGTATTATAAAGGGAGTTTACTAGTGTGATGATCCTGGAGAGGTGTATCAGTGTTATATGACCCCCCAAAGTTACAAAATTAAAATGCTGAAAATGTAGGACGTTGTAACCTACGGCGGACATTGTATTATTTATTTGGTAGAGTCAGGCACCGGGCTTGTCAGTCCAATAGGAAAAGGATGAGAGTGATCGCCGATGAAAGGGTAAGAGTGATCTAACTGGAACATTCAAGGGATTAGCTGGCTAAGCATGGGCACCCAAGTGTGAATGGGGCGAGCTCATATAAAAGTAAACTAAACCTAAAATTCACTCATTCTCTCATTTGTGCAATAGAACAGTGCTCTTGCTCCATCTCCATCTTCTTCTTCTTCATCTCCTTGTGTGTGTGTATATGCGTGAGAGAGAGAGAGAGTGTGATCGAGCATTGCGATGACGGCACGGCGGCGGGGCAAAGCGGTTGAGCGCGGCAAAGCGGTGGCTCCTTCTTCTTCGCAGTGAGGAATCCTCCACAAAGCAAACGTAGAGTGGTGAGTGACACACCATCGTCTTCTTTGAGCTAACTAGTTTAGGCTTGTTGTGTGCTTGGAGCCATTTGTGGCTCGCACACGGTGTATCAGCAAGTTCCTTGCATTGACACGTGCGACATACGCGCACACCTTCACTCCCCGTGTGCAATAATTTCTCTGTCATAACACAAATCTCGCCCCCACCATCCACATACACATTGGAGACTCGTTGACTCTTAATCTCTGCATCAATGATTGGCATAATAGCCTTCATGCCTCTTGCACTAATGGACCCAACTGACTTTGCCTTAGCCCTCCTAGTGCTAACCATCTCAGACCAGGTTATACGCATCTTTGGGGGAAGGTGCAGGAGTTGCTGCCATGAAAGATTTGGTCCTTGCTTACTAACATTTGCTATGAGGTCATACGGTATGGATCCCACCCCAAGTGGAAAGTCTTCTACTCTATGTGCCTCCTTGACCTACTCTTCCTTTTCTTGTCTCCTATCACTTGGGAGGAACCCTCATTCCCTTTATCCGGCTTTGAAGCTTCTATTACATGAGTTCTTTGTCTCCTAACTCTCTTTATTGGCATGGCAACAACTTCCTCCATTTTTGCTTTACCTTTATCCTTACCATTGTGAAGACTTATGACACAGACAACCCTATCATCCCCACCTGATGGTAGTGGAGGGATCTCTGATGGTGCTTGTGGTGGTGGAGGAGGGGTCTCAATATTTGAATTGGTGGAGCCACGTGTGCATTTTGTCCATTTGGAGGCCTTGCTCAAGGAGGGGTGACTTGTTGGCGGGGAGGTCGTCTTTGATTACCATTTCCTTGATAGCGTTGTGGGTGAGGGAAATAATACATGCCGTGACCTACCTCTCCACAACTGTATCAAACGTACTCATGGATTTGCCTTTGTCCTTCTTGTCTATTTTGTTCATTTCCTGGCTAGGGAACCCTTACACCTTGAACCAAATTGATGGACAGGCTCTCTAGCTGATTGGTAATTTGTTGAAGCAGCTCTTGTTGAGAGGACTCTTGGTCTATTGCTCCTGTCCCTGCTACTACCCTTGTCGTAGGTTGAGATAGCGGTGGAGGCTCCATTACTCCTTGTATCTGGGCTTGGAAATTTAATTTCCTATCCTTCTCCCTTGCATAATTCATAGCTTTCACAAAGGTGTCTGGGAATTTATGTTTTACCTTTTCTCAAAGGAGGGGGTAAAGCCCTGCTAGGAAAAAATCCTTTTTTAGGCACTCTGGCGCCCTTTCCTCTTCGCCTAGTGATGCACACCACGTCTCGAGAACTTCCCTTCATAGATTCTATAGTCATTGGGTGATGTTTGGCATAGCTCTAAGAGTCTCCATATCTCCTCTAGAGGCTCATGATGGCGAAATTCTTCAATGAAAGGCTTTTTAGGCTTCCAAGTCTCTTCTTTCTTCGGGTGCCAAATTTTGATACCATACTTTAGCACCTTCCCTTAAGACTAGTGGAAAGTCCCTTAAGACTAGTGGAAAGGCCCTTAGCTTTGTGGCCTCATCATCCCTTCCTGACACTAAAATAGCCATTTCCAAATTATCCAAAAAGTTTGAAGCAACCTCCCAAGGCTTACCATAAAAATTAAGGAAGGCCATAATGTAATGTAACTGGGAGAGTACACAATTACACAATCAGCTCTAGTTTAATGAAAGTAGAGTATGGTAAGTACAATTTGAAGCTTTAGCATAGCTAGCTCAAAATAGGATGAATATTGACACATCAAAGGAGTGGTGATAATCTAGTAAGGGTAGAATGACAGGGTGAGGAGAGCGCAAGATTTTCCCAAGTCTTTAGCTCCAAACAACAAGGCTATTCTTTGTTGATAGAATAATTTCCTATCAATACATATATTAACACGCATATGACGCACAAAATGGAAAGGAAACATCCGTGGATCATTGTTGTCATTATTGGCATCCATACCTACCCACACAAATAGACTAGCTTAGTTGCACCATCTTTGGACCAATGAGCCTGATCAACCACTGAAGGTTGGTACCTCGGATCACTTCTACTCTTCCTGACGCGTCTCTGAAGATGTAGGGGGTGATGGAAACACTTCTTACTATGCCGAGCCTTTTTTCAAGTAGTAGTTTGATGCTATTTCCATAATCAACATGACAAACAAAAGTTACACCATTAATGTGCAAAACATCATCAACAAGGATACTCTCTTTAGATTGAGATAGCTTCTTGAAAATTAGCACAACAAAGATAAAGCGGGAAGGCTCTTCACCCAATCACCAAAGCACTTTGGACAATATCCAAAGAAATCTTCACGCGGACAGGAGGTTGGCTTAGGAATGGTGGCGTCTGGATTTACAAAGTGCACTTGGAGCACACACATACGAGCCGCAATCTTATAGGCAAGCCTCCTCCTCCTATGTCCTCCAATTTGGAAACTCCTCATGCCACTCGTCCATGTTGAAAATTGCACACCTTCATTATTTGTGAACTGAAGGTCTGTGTAGCCCTCCTCAGTGGGGGCACCAAAATGAGGTACGGAATGCGGAGCCGTCAGGGGGTGTCCTCTACACCTCCTTGCCGATCCTCCTCCATGGCAATGGGGTAGACAAATCTGCCAAAATGATAGGGGCACCACCTAGCTTGTGTGTGGCTAGGACGCAAGAGAGTGAGTAGGTAACACACTATGCAATGGACCATATGGAATGCTTCTTGTCACGAGAGAAAGAGAGAGAGAGGGAGAGCACTCTACCAAAACCCTAAATTAAAAAAATCACTCACTAATCCCCAAGACCATGGGAGAAGAAGAGAGTGGAACCATCTTGACCATTTGCATGACCTTGAACACACACATAAACAAATAGCGAGAGAGATAGAGAGAGAGAGTGACAGAGAGGGAGTTATGGGGATGCATTCTAGGTATTGTATACTTATTCCATCACGAGAGAGTGATGAAGAGGGAGTTTTAAGGCTAGGAGTTCACATACCACCAAGTGATAACCAATACATCATGCACAATAAGTAAGAGTAAGAACCACGAGAGAGATTTGTGGAAATATGGCATAAGGAAACCATGTAAACCTATCAACACAAGACCATACTTATAATAGAGAGATTTAATGGGCAGCCATGGATGCTCCAAGTGTAGGCATGAAGCTCAAGCACCAAGGCTTAAGAGGTGGTGTGTGTAGCGTAACCCTCTAGCAACTTGTTACCCTATTGTGTTGTGTTTTTTGTGTGCAGAAGAGGCCTCTTTATATAGGAGAGGGGAAGCTTGATTAAGATGGAGTTAATTGCTAATTGCACTTAACTTTTTCAAAGCGAATGGTGCAGTGATGATGAAGCTCCACTTTGGTTTTTTGCATGATGGCCAAGTGGTGAGTAGACCTAGAAGATGCCTCTAGCCATGTGAGTGGCCACTCTAGCTAGAGGCCAAATGATGTGGTAAGTGAGGTATAATGATGTACAAAGGTGAGAGAAAGAGGGGTTTTTACAAAGTTGGGTGAGAGAGAGTTGAGGGTAAAGTGGTTGTGTGTGTGTGGACGCAGGGAAAACAGGGTAGGCAAACTTGTCACTGTGAGCTGCCAAGAGGGTCCCACCATTTTTGACATAGCTCCTCACTCAGAGCTCCAAAAAATAAAATAAAAATGCTGACAATGAGATGAGCTCATGAGCTCCAACTTTCATTCATGCCACTCTGACAAGTTAGGGGTGGAGCTATGTGCTAAAATTCAAGCCAATAAACATGTATTTTCGACATCCCAAAAGTCTTTTTGGTGGACCATATGACCTTACCTTTCCTTATGCTTCCAAAGATGACTCACTGATGCCTTGTGTGAGCATGATGTATACCCATGACTCACATCCAAGAGAAGGTGATGATAGAGATATGAAAATATAATGAAAATAGAAAATAGGACATAACATATAACAAAATGAAGGGAAAATAATTAGTGATGAGATAATAAATAGTAAAAATATTAGAAAAATAGGTAATGATGTGGAAAGTGTTCCTCATTTTTATTAAGATAAATATGATGGGTTTTATTTATTTTCGAAAGATAAAATAGGAAAAAGAAGCCAAATCTACTAATAGAAAAAGAATGCTAAAGATAGAAATGCTAGAAGTGGTTCATACACTAAAAGCATTTGGCTTCTTTGGAGAGGATACACATGAAAAATACCGAGTGGGGGTGTATGCAAAAAGCCACCATCAGTATACGGGCACACATACGCATAAGCACACGTATACACACACGCACATGCACATGCACATGCACACGTATACGCATACACATACGCATACGTATACGCACACACACATACACATACAAACGCACGCATATGTGCGCACACACATATGCATACACATACACGCACACACGCACACACATACACATACACACCTGCATACGCATACGCATACACACACACATACACATACGTATACACACACAGACCCATACACACACACATACACACATACACATACACATGCATATGCACACGTATACGCACACACGCATACACATACACACACACACACGTATATTTACAAGTATACGCACACACATACGCATATGCACACACACACACATACATACACACACATACGCACACACATACGCATATGCACACACACATGCGTGCATACACACACACATACGTACACACACACGTGCACACACATGCACACGCATACACATACCCACGTATACACATACACACGTATACACATACACACACATACGCACACGCACATACACATGCTCACGTATACACATACGCATACACATATACCCATACATATGCATACGCATATGTATACGCACACGCACATGTATACGTATGCATACGCATACACACATATACACACGCATACGCATACACATACACATACACAGATACATACGCATACACACACGCATACACATACACATAGGCACACACATACGCATATGCACACGCATACGCATACATATACACTCATACTCATAAACTTACTCTAGAGGAGATGGAGATGATGGAGTGCCTCTCACAGCAATATTCGGAGTGGGGTGCGTCTCCATCTCCTCTTCCTTCTGGCGCTCCCACTACGCATACGCATACATATAGACTCATACTCATACACTTACTCCAGAGGAGATGGAGATGATGGAGTGCCTCTCACAGTGATATTCGTAGTGTCTCCATCTCCTCTTCCTTCTGGTGCTCCCACTACACCACAGTCTGCAGCACCTGCACCTAACATCTCACGATCTTCTTCACGGAGATCTGAGACTTCTAAGATGGGGTCTCGTAGCCTCTCTTGTGGCTCGAGCGGGGGTGGCAAGGGTTGTTGTGGAGGTGCTACTGATGTTGTGCATAGCAGAGCGCCCTCCCCAGCTCGCTCCACACATCGTCGCTTAGACCCTCGTCCCACACTTGCAAGACACTCTTACTTATGCGAGGTGGACGGTAATGTCGTCTGCAATGCAGAGGGAGAGCGCCTTGAGATGCTCATGAGAGACATCTCTTGGAATGCCTCTCGTCTCATGATCTCTTGACGAATTGGAAATCCATTCCAAAGGAGAGGAAGGAATATGTGCTTGCCACTTTCCATGATGAGTTTCCAAAGCCCAATCATGATGTGCGCTTCAACGATGCTATTATGATGCGTTGCATGGGGGTATTACCTCGGAGGCGCGTGATGCATACAAAGAGGGCAGAAATCAACCCAATTTGGTTGATAATGAGACGTGGGCGAGGATCAAGGCGGAGAGGGGTGGTAACCCTCAATTATTTCAACAAAAAGTGGATGCGCGCATAGAGCAAAGTAGCAAGAGCACGCACCTTGGGAGCAGAGGGATGGATGCCATGAAGAAAGATTTTGTAAGTATTTTTTTACATTTATTTGACGCTATTTTGTAAGTTCATGTGTGCCATTAATGTCATGGTTTAAGGGTTGCTTGCTCAATGTTTTTCATTTGATAGCAAGGGGAGTATGATCGACGTCCGACTCGATTAGAGAAAGACTACGCAAGCTCTCATGGCTACAATCGGCTTCGAGTAAAGCTCATGTTCAACGACTCTTGCATTGAAGTAATTATTTTCAATTATGATGCGAGTATGTATTCTATGTCGCGTATATGCAAGTTCTCTTATTAAGGTTGCACGGTTTTGTTTATGTGCAGGGAGTGCCCCCATTCCCATTACGTGAGGATGAGGTTTCCGATTAGGGACTTGGTGATGTCCCTACATCATTTTATTTTGTAATAATCCTCCATCTATCATATGATGTTGCATCTTTTACATGCAACAATTTTGTAATCACAAAATTATCAATACACTCGAGTTATGCTATGGCATTTATTTGTGATGGTCCCTCGAGACACTTGTTATTTTAATGTTATGGTATTGCAATTGTATTGTTATGTTATGGCATCTCTTTGTTATGGTCTCTCAAGACACTTGTTGTTTAATGTTATGGTATTTTACATTATGGCGTGATTGTTGATTACGTTATGCTCGACACAACCTTTACGTTGCACCCTTACAAGGGTGTATTTAGGCAAAGTGTGGCATATTGTAGTTTGGGGGTTTCCATACTACAATATGCCCCACTTTTCCCAAAAAAAAAAATCTTCACAGAGCCGGTATAACCCCCAGTAACTTTTAGTGCAAACCCCCGGTATAACCCCCGGTATGTCCCCCGGTAAAACCCTCGATAATGTCACCGAAATTACCAAGGGTTTTATCGAATTTATCATACTGAGGGTTTTATTGGGGCGGCGGTTTTTTTTGGAAAAATTAATTCTAAGTGTATTTGCCCCGGTGCTACAGACCCGATCCCTTGTAGTGTATCCCGTTTGGGAGATCAAATAATTATTAACAACTCTCAACGACCACTTAATCTCACTCTCTCAATCCCTTCTCTTAGCCACACAGCCTTAGTCACTCAATCTAAGAGCAATCATCTCCATATGAATTAACACATGCATAAGCACATAAACATCTCAAGCATTCACTCATCAACAATTCAGCCACAAAATAATGCATAAAATACAAAAACGCAGCCACTTGTAAACCTGCAACAAACACAAGATTAATCCATGATTAAGAGACTCTTACTTGATTATAGAGTAATTAGAAGAGATTAATACTTCTACAAGAAGATATGACTTAATTAGAGAGTATAGAAGAGTAAGGAGAGAATAGAAGAGTACTTTCTAATTTCTTGGAGCTCTCTCAAAAAACGTGAGATAAAAAAAGGTACATTTCTAACCCTAAGGAGGGTTCCTATTCACACTTGGCCACCCACTCCAATTTGGCTAAAATTCAAGAACGCCCTAAAAACCTAGCCATACAAATTGGAACTCTTAAGAGCTCATAACCAATACATGGAAGCTTAATTTCCATAACACATTATTCTCTCCAACCATTTCTGTGAACAAGGTGGCTTATGATGTTTTATTCTTTTCCTTCCTGAAAGTGGAGAAAGGGGCTTTTACATCCCATGTGAACAAAATGAATTGTTGAAAACCTCTCTCTCTTTCTCTCTCTCTCTCACACACACACTCTCTCTCTCTCTCTCTCTCTCTCTCTCTCTCTCTCTCATGATATGTGTGTGTGTGTTGTGTTGTGTGTGTGTGTTTGTGAAAGAGAGAGAGGGGATAGGGAACATGAGAGGGGAGGAGAGGGAGGGAGCATACCTGACTCACTCCTCTCTTAAGGGGTGTGTGTGTGTGTACATGTCTGTGTGTGTGTGTGTGTGTACGTGTGTTGTGTTATATGTGTGTATGTGTGTGTGTGCATGTGTGTTATATGTTTGTGTGTGTGATAGGGGAGAGAAAGAGGGGGGAGATAGCATACCTTCCCTATCCTTACCCTAAACTAATGTCACTCTTGATATTTAATTGTGGTGAAATGCCACTCGAAGACATCCAACAAACCACCCCCAAATTTAAATGTTGTGTATAACATGTGCAAATAAGATTGATTTAAGTAATCACTTACCTAAAAATTTTCAAGTATTACAAGAACCCCTAGTGTATGAATTTTGCAAAAAATATAACCCTTATGTATAAATAATTTCACTTTTTGAATTAAAAAACCCATTACATATGTATATTTTTTTGTAAGTTTTAGCTAATTATAAATCCCTTATTTTATTCGCACATGCTATCTTTTATATCTCTACATGGACTCCCTAGAAAATCTTCATAAAGTACGTTACATGTGGATTTGGAGTGGGAATATGCAACATTACAAATCTTGATATCCAATTGTTAAAGAATATGTCCATTGTGCTATGGGCGGCTGGACACTGACTATACTATGTTGTAAATATACTTTGGATAATAGTTAAAAAGAGAAAAAGAGAAGAGCAGCTTGTTGAATGGCTGCTGCAATTTTTTAAAATACATTGACCGCATATCCATACATAACCACAAAGTACTCAATCTGACAATATAACCGCCTCAACTTCTTCCCACAACCTTTATTACATAGGCGGCTGTTCATAACGGACCCACAACAACCAAACATAATCTTCGATGACACAATATCATGATGAAAAAGCTCTATGTCGCTCTCCAAAACCTGTGTAAATGCTAAATTCTTCACCTGTAACCTGTAAATCTACTGCCGAGTGCAAAACTGGACATCTCCTATGCTTGTGTGAGCTGGCTGTTTGCTGTAGAAAATTACAGATTTTGGCAAATCTGAGTATGCCAATGCGTCCGAAATGCCCAAAACATAAAGATAGACTCCTGGATCACTGTATTCCGAGTTTAGGTGAGGGAGTTATGACAAAAAAACCTCTCTTTTTTGTTGTTTTCCAGAGCTGCGAAAACCCGTGTATTGAACTGTAGCTCCTTAAACTGAGCTCTGATACCACTTTGCAGAGTGCGGAGGTGATGGAGAAGGTAGAAAAGAAGACTACGCACACACACCAACACACATCGAGACACACACACACACAATCATTACCTTGCAGCAGCCATTCAATGAGCTGCTCTTCTCTTCTTCTCTTTTTAACTATTATCCAAAGTATATTTACAACATAGTATAGTTGGTCTGATACCACTTTCTAGAGTGCGCACGTGATGGAGAAGGTAGAAAAGAAGACTACGCACACACACCAACACACATCGAGACACACACACACACACACAATCGTTACCATGCAATAGCCATTCAACGAGCTGCTCTTCTCTTCTTCTCTTTTTAACTATTATCCAAAGTATATTTACAACATAGTATAGTCAGTGTCCAGCCACCCATAGCACAATGGACATATTCTTTAACACCAATAAGGACACAAATGGGGTTAGACAAACTTTCGATGGCATGTACATTGAAAAATGCTACCATAAGCATTGGCATGACTAGAACATCAAGACACAATGCTTCACAAAAGGGGATGTAGTGCTCATGTATACTCTGAAGGAAAACAAGTGCAACCTAAAAAAGAGAGGATTGGCACCATTTGTGGTAAATAAAATCTTTACAAGTGGTGATATCCGCTTAGAAACGCTTGAAGGAGCATAAACATCAAATTTCATAAATGGCAGTCATCTCAAATGCTACGAGGGACCAATGACAGATGAAATGCTACAAAAATTTCATCAGTCAAAGACATACAAAGAAGGTCAACGATAACTCAAAGAGCAAGCTCAACTAGAAGCGCACGAATGAAGAAAGCGCATGCAAGAACACAAATACCCACGGATCTTCACTGTCTCATGCACAAAAGAGGGGACTAACGAGCTGACGTTCATACCACCATTAACGCTTCACCTCCACCTTGTCATGGCTAGTCAAGCATAATGGACTACTACTTTAATTGCTTTCAGAGCAGAGTGTAATGTTTTGTCTTTCAAGACATGGGATTCATTAGGAAAACTAGCACTATGACCATGTCAGCTTACTTTTCATGGCTTTTCACTGACTCAAACATTGATTCTAGGTAAAATCTACCTAAAGACCCATGTACAAACAAAGGCTATGCATGTAACATTTTATGTGGCTAATCACGATCACGAGATGAATTTAAAGTTTTATTAGGGTGATCATGGATGAGCTCAACAAGCTGTCAAATCAACCTGCTAACTCAAAGCTATATGGTAAACTCTCTACACCTTACAGGCAAAAGTGCTGAAATGGAGGACAACTCTACATCACCTCCCATGTGAGCCTCAGAAATAGCAACCACTAGCAAGACACACGAAGACGAGCTTAGAGAAATTTCATGGATACAAGATGTAGACTACCCACAGAAAGCATGGAAGGTTTCTACCACCTCACTCTGGAGTCAAGGCTATGGTAGGGGGGAGTCACAACCATTCCAATGTTGGGTACCCAACTCTACTTTTCTAAGAAATTCCAACCACTCCACTCTCTAGACTATAGTAGTCCGAACAAACGATCAACAAAAAAGGCAAATGAGGAGAAATCACACTGTGCAATGGCTTCCAAATGATAGACTGAGAGCTGCAGTGCAGCCGCCTAACCCGCAACTCAAACTCTCTTCTCACAACTCATATCTCATTCCCAAAGCTACACTAAAGGCCCAAGGGTACTATCAAGGTAACGAGAAAATATGGATTCCAAAGTTGTACTCCTACACGATGCGTAACCCTTCACCAATTTTTGTCATTGCAACTACCAAATTCATTCTAGAGAAAACCCTTTCAAGCCTACAACAAAACATAAATCAATATAAATGTATCATTTGAGCAACTACATACAAGGCTTCAGAAGATATAAGCAATGTACAACACCAACCTCTGCAGATCAACAATACACCAACTATATCCAAGCACTCGACTATTCATGCCAATGTACTACTATTGCAACAATTGTTGTATCACTTAATTCCTCCCGAGACAGTCATCAATCTTTTCACCCAACACTCAAGGAACTTTTTAACAAAACCAACATGATATGGTTACAATTGAAGGCCAAACAAAAAAATATGAAAGAATATATACGTCCCCAACCCCCCAACCCCCCCCCCCCCCCCCCCCACCCCCCCCCACACACACACACACACACACACAAATATATATATATATATATACATCTTAGAAATTGAGTTTCCTACTTATAAATTGAGTTGAGATTCCCAACTCTAACACACGTTAAGCCATTCTTCTTATGTAGGAAAAATTACATTGTTAATTCCCAAGTTATCCAAAACTTGTGGTAAAGTGTATATTTACATGTTATAAAGACATCTTAGAAAGTGAGTTTCCTACTTATAAACTAAGAATACGAGATTCCTAACTCTACACATGTTAAATCCATTCCTCTTATGCAGGCAAAATTACATTGTTAATTCTCACCATGGAAAGTTGTCTTCCGAGCCAACTCGGGGGAGATTGTTTTTTTTTTTTTTTTGGGGGGGTTGTGGGGGGGGGGGGGGGGGGGGGGGGGGGGGGTTGTGAGTGGTGCCTATGTGGCTATGGCTACGAGTGAGCTCGGCGGTGCCATAGAACCCACGCTCAAAGTGCATAAGCTTCCTCTCCATGGACTGCATTATCTCCTACCATTAGATTTTCCTCTGGCATGCGCAAGGGGATTGCAACTCTAATGCACCCTAATAAGATCAGTGTTGTACACATTACATTCCAACCCACTAAAAAACCCCCACAATTTGCTTCCCCAATTGCGCACCTCCCACGCCTCCGTGTGTGTGCATAAACATTCAGTAAGAGTAAAGGGGCATGGCATATATAAGTTTTGAGAGATGACCTCCAACAGCAGGAGTATTGCAGACAAGACCTGTGATCATGCCTTGGATGGCGCCAATGATAGAGGGCTTGTGTAAGAAGAGGGTGTCGAGCAAGTGCCACAAGAGCAGGCTGGTGGCGGTGCACACATGGGTGTTAAGCACGGCCATGGAGGAGTCTATGTTGGCTGCAAAAGGATCCCCACCATTGAAGCCAGCCCACCCCATCCAAAACAGCCCGGCTTCCGCCAGTGTGAGCACTATGTAGTTCGGTACGAAGCTCTCCCGATCTCTATTCAGCCTCGGCCCAACCTACAGTTCTCAAGTTAAACCTTTACATCTACGATCTATCTACAGATCCATTGATTGCTGAAAGTGAACCAGTCATGTGGACTCTTCCTAAAACACAACTGCATTGTTGGTATGTAGATGCATCAGTGTAGCCATATCTACTATCCTGCCTTGTATTCCCCTCTTCTTAGTACACATACACAAACCTGTATATAGATCTGCCACAAAGGAAAGAAAGGGATTTGCTATATGTATGTATCTCTATATATCTCATTACATGCACATAAGTGAGTGTATGATGCATGTATGCATGCAAAGATAGGCCTTGAATCTCAAACATTCCCTATCTATGTATAGCATCCATGCCTAAATTTTGAACTTTAAAGGAGATTCACAGTACTTATCATAGATGAGGCTTTATAGTTTGGGCACAGATCATACCCAATAAGTGGCCACAAAGCCAGCCGTTCCTGCTGAGACATGGACAACATAACCGCCGGAGTAATCAATCACACCCCGATGGAAGAGGAATCCACCACCCCACAAGCTAAACGCGCTCACGGTGTAGGAGAAAGTGAGCCAGAGGGGGACAAAGAACACCCAAGCAAGAAAATTCATTCTTCCCAAGAGAGATCTTGCAAGGAGAATGAATATGGTAACAGCTTCAAAAACCCCTTGAAAATAGATCATGGTGGCCATGGGATAGAATTGCATAGCTTCTGGGGTTTCCACACTCCCATTTTTGTAATGATGTGTACTTTCCGGTAGGGCTGACCGGTTTACTAAATAGAATTGATCAAGGGCAGGTCCAACTTTGCCCCACATAGGAAGAAGCTTGTGCCCAAATGACATTTTGTATGCCCACAGCACCACCCAACATAGCATCGCTGCCGCAAAGGCATAAAGAGCCATGAATGCCAAATTCACAGCCCACTTCTTTTTCACTATGCTTGCATACAAAATGACTAGACCTGGCATGCCTTGCATGCCAACCAGCGTTGCCACCGTCTGTTAGGAAATAAGACGTAGCTAAATAGATAATTGAGTAGATTACTTAATGGAGAGAGACAGATTTATATACACGAGATTATAGAGTAGAGAGAGAGAGAGAGAGAGAGAGAGAGAGTACACACGATATACGTGGTTCACCCAATGTGGGCTACGTCCACGAGAAAGCAACCACTCAATGGCTTTAGTACTTCAAAACAAAAAGTAGTTTACAAAGGGATTATACCCTTAATGGAGCTCCCGCCTTGCTTCACTCTCACCACCTCACACTCACCTTGTTGCATCAACTTCACACTATTAAATGTGTGTAGAAATGGGCTCCTTTTATAGGCCAAAAGGGCTGCCCTTTCTTATGAGAGACAACCATGTGTAGCCGTCCTTGTGTGAATAAGTCCAAATCGGACCCTCCAATCCGCCCATGTGTGGCCGCCCTTGAGAAGACAAGTCCGCTTTTGAATTCGGCCACTGGTCATTGAATTCGGCCACCGGCCACCGGACATTGACTTCCGACCACCGGCCATTGACTTCCGACCACCGGCCATCGGCCATTGACTACCGACCACCGACCAACCGACCGGTTGTTTTCCGACCACTTTTCGGCCGCCGTCCGACCATAATATTCCGGCCATTAAAGTTGCCCCTGATTCTTGTCTGTGAAAATTTTGGTTTCCGGTGAGTGATTTTCCTTCACGCACGATGGCTTCTCCTCATAATGGGGGCCTTACAAATGTGCGCTTTTACCACAGAAAATTACAAGGGTAAATCAGACTCCATACTTAACACCGTCATCTGCCATGCATTGTCCCCTTTGTTTAGCCAGTCAGGGAGTACCTCTCCTGTGTTGTTGTAAGCACTTGGTACCCCTGACATGATGGTGTGCTATAAATTTGATTGTCTAATACTTATAATCCTCCATTTTGGTGGGAGCCCTTTTGCTGTCGTTAAAACAATGGAGATTACTGCATGTAGAAGCTAAATGCTACTATATTTTCTAGATATCAATGCACATAGAAGCATGGATGACATGCTTTCTAAGGGTCTGTGCTCCAGGCAAAAGAATAGGTTTTTCAAGTAAAGTAAATGACATGGTGTGCTCCAATCTGTGTGTGTATATGTAGAAATACTAGTCTTGGTGAATTCACACATAGAAGCTAGCTTATTATACTGTGTAGTTAATGCCTCAATAATTTCCCAGTTTATATATATGCTGTAGTTAGAGGCATCTACTAACATAATATGGCGGAAGGGGGAGCCCTTTACACGTGTCGCAATCTGCGACCTGAAGGCTAAAGTCCAAAACAAAACAAGCCCCTTTTTATATATGCTGTAGTTAGAGGTATCTGCACTAAAGATGAAAGTAGCTAGTACTAATAAGGGATCTTCTGTATAGAATGAAAATAGAAGAAGCTAGGCTAGAGTGCAGTGTATTGTCAACCAAAAATGAAGCTAATGTAAGGGGCAAGGGCCTAAGGGGTATGGCATGTTCACACTTCCACACAAGCAAACTTGGCTAGCAATATGGATTGAGGAAGTAGACTGTAGAGGTGCTCTTTAAAAGAGCTCACATATTCAATCCTGAACTATGGAATTCTCAGCTCATGTAACTTTTTTGACAATAAATGATGCTTTGAGCTCTCCTTAACTCAACACTTTCTGCCTTGTTTTGGGGCTTTTTTCCAAAAATGTAATGTGCCTTGTGAAATTGTGATGCTTTGAAAAATGCTTGCTTGACTTGAGAAGTTGAAAGGCCAACAGGCATTGAAACAAAGTGAGACATGTGACTGGGGCCACCTACACTTGCCAGTTGCATCTAGACAATATGCAGATTATTTGCCACATGATCACGTCTCTTGATTCTTGAAGATTCTTTGGTGGCCGGGCCACCGGTTCCTGATGTTTGGGAAGCTGGGATATCTTTCAAAACCCCTTTTAAATTTTTCTCTCTCCTTCAAAAATATTAAGCCACTCCTTCATGATTTCTTTGGGCCTTCTCTTATGTAGAAGTTTAATGACTCCCGTATTGAGTTGAATTGGAAGGGCTCCTTGTTTGATTGATTCCTCCCATACTTTAAGGAGGATAGGAGACAGAACTTCCTTGAAAGTCTGGTAAAATTCACCAAGAAGCCCATCTATGCCAGGAGTCTTCTTGAGTTTGAAGGATTCAATTGCCCTTTTTATTTCCCACATTGTGAGTCCTGGCATAGATGGAGACCGCTCACTATGCTAAATTTAGCTTACAAAATCTTTGCCAAAGCCATAGCACTTAGAATTTCCCCAGCCCTAACAGAGTGGTTGTGCACATAGCAAAAAGGCTTCATCAAACGAAGGAGAATCATGGAAGCTGTTATTGCAATGTGGGAGGGAATTGAACATGTTGAAGGTTCCTGTCAAGACTTCATATTTGTCAAAGTCGACTTCGACAAAGCCTATGACAGATTGGAGTGGACATTCATCCTTGACCATGGCCTGCCCAACAATTAAAAAAAAAATTGAGCATGTAAAGAATGAACCCCAACTCTAGCCACTATGGGCTATCTGATAAGGCTGTCTCTCTAGCAGGAGGAGTCATCCGCAAATGCAGGGCCAGAGTCATTCCTCCTCATTTGGCTTCCCAAATCGATACTGACTTGTCCATTTGGGAAATAAAACGAGCCATAGAATCCCTTAAAACCAAGAAAACCCCTAGCATAGATGGCCTTCCTTCGAAGTTCTACCAAACCTTTAAGGACGTGCTCACACCTATTTTGGTCATAGTCTGTGGGAGGAGTCGGTCAAGCATGGCGCTCTTCTAGCTCAGTAGAACGCGGGTATCATCAAGCTTCTTCACAAAAAAATGACCTAAGGATATCCTAACCAACTGGTAGCCTCTTACTATGCTTAACTCTGTCTATAAAATCTTTGCCAAAGCCATAGCTTTGAGAACCTCTACTGCCCTCTCCGAACGGCTCTGCTCAGAACAAAAAGGGTTCATCAAGGGAAGGAGGATTATGGAGGCTGTCATCTCAATGTGGGAAGGGATTGAATATGCAGAAAAGACGGATCAAGATTATGTTTTTGTCAAAGTCGACTTTGACAAAACCTATTGTGACAGACTAGAGTGGTCCTTCCTTTTAGATTGCCTAGTCATGATGGGCTTCGGTCCCAACCTAGTAAGGTTTGTCAAAACTCTTCTAGGGAATGCCCATGCCAGAGTTTCCCTCAACAACTCTCGATCGGATCCCTTTCCACTCAACAGATCAGTACGGCAAGAGTGCCCAATAGCTCCCCTACTCTTTGCCTCTTCAATTGACTCTCTCAATTGGCTAGTCAAAGCCAAGATAACATAAGGCCTGCTCAAAGGGATTGTCCTTCCGGATGGCAAGCATCAATGTCTTTCCCAGTTCGCAGATGATAAAAAATGTCTTCTTCACAATGATGACACTTCCCTCCGAGCGTTCTGGGAGTGTCTGAATGTGTTCTGCACAGCTTCTGGTTCCTAGATCAACCACTCAAAAACAGGCATCAGAGCCTCCTTATCTCCTCTTCCTAACAGGGTTGCAGAACAGGGTTGCTCTTCTTTGAAGGATGGAGTCATTTTCAGACTGCTAGGAATACCTTTTTGTTTCAAAGTATCCATGTTGCAGAGGTGGCAATGGGTAATGGAAAAATTTTCATCCAAGCTAAACCGTTGGCTCTGGTTCCAAGCGAATCTGGCAGGGAGAGCTATTGTCATCAAACACTACATCTCATGCTGTGTTCTCTTCTTTCTCTCTTGTTGGAGGCCCCTTGATTCCCACTTAAAAGACGTTACCTGAATCTGCAGGAACTTTCTATGGTCGGGGAACCCGTTCAGAAAAGGCATGGAAAAGGTCAACTGGGGAGTCTGTTGCCTTCTTAAGGAACAGGGAGGTCTTGGCCTCATCAATATTAATGGATGGACAGAGAAGCTTGCAGTTAAGTTGATCATCATAGCCCTCGAACAACCCAAGGAGGAGTGGGATTCTCTCCTTTTCCGTAACGTTAGCAAATCCAAGCTCAAGGAGGCTAAAGGATGGGTCAATCTCCCCTGGAGTATTGTCTTCTTCAGCTCATTTGACATTCACGCCAGTGGTTCTGAGCTCTTAAAATCCCTGTGGAAGGCTTGGAATAGATATAGAGCTCATCTCCGTATCATTTGGGACTCTAAATTCAGTCTCCATTTCAAAGCGATGGAATCCCTGTGGTGGGCCCTCCCCCCCATTCCCGCTCTCGATCAGCAGCATAGGTCAGCTAGGCGCTTGCACAATAAAGGCATTATCACATGGGGAGACCTTTGGCACAAAGAAGAGCATAGGTGGCTATCCCTGCTCCTCATATTGTGATGACCCGGAGTTTTGGGTCCGTCATGTGGAGAAGCGTGGTGGGCGCGTTTGCCTTCAACAGGGCCCGGCTCAGACGGGACCGGCTCGGGTCGTGGGGGTTTGCCTTCAAGAGGCCCGGCTCGGACAGGACCGGCTCGGGTCAAGTTGCCTTCAAAGGGGCCCGGCTCGGACGGGACCGGCTCGGGTCAAGGTGCGTTTTTCTTCGAGGGGCCCGGCTCGGGTCGTGGGGTTTGCCTTCAAGAGGCCTGGCTCGGGCGGGACCGGCTCGGGTCGCGTTACGTTCTGTGGGTCGGCGGCCTTGGTGTGTTTCCGGGTCCCTAGCCCCACGTAGCCTCAAGCTCCCCCGCACTCATGGAGGGTCATAGCGTGCCCTGGGGAACCTTGCGTGGAGCCCCCACAGTGCACGAGTGCGTGGAGTGAGGCTAGCGTTTCTAGGTGGGGGGTCCCCTCTCGTGGCCATTTTTGGGAGGCTCATACCCCTTATATACACCCCTGGTTGAAGAAAGTTCGACGTCCTCGTCGAACGAAGGGAAAAGAGAGATTGGCTATGCATGGGCCAAAGGTCTAAGGGGTGCATATAGTGCAAAGTGCGTGAAAACTGTACCCAAAATGCAAGTAGATAGCATGCTTTGTTGTTGGAGTTTTTGGAATAAAGTGTGTGTATTTTTGTGGGTTTTGGCAAGTAGATAGCATGCTTTTTTTTTGGAGTTTTTGGAATAAAGTGTGTGTATTTTTGTGGGTTTTGGCAGAAGGCTGAAAAATGTATGCTTTGAATACCCAAGTAGAATTCCCCATACTTGAGCATTCCCCAAAAGGTAACCCGATGTGCGCGGAGCCACCTGTTGCGTTTGCCCGCGCGGAGACTTCTTTGAAAGCTGAATTTGAAGGAACGTCCGTCGCAATGCAGCCCTTGCGAAGTTGCAAGGAAACTTACCGTCATTTTGACGCGCGTTGTAGACTTAGGCTGACACCAGCTTTGGTTTCCAATCGCTGAATCTTGAGTCGGGTAAGGTTACTTGGTTAGATTCATTCTTTAGGTTGAAGTAGCTTTGGTCGTCATGACACCATGAAGGCTTTGGCTGATTCTTCAATCGTCAAAGTGATCCCAGTTGGTCCCTGTGTGGACTTCATTTGGAGGGCTAGCTCGGTGCCCTTTGGTCTCTTGTAGACTTGAATGGGTCTTCAGCTCAGCATAGGCCACAAAAGTGGCAGGGCGTGACGAACTAAGTTGAGTTAGTCCATCGCGTTTTTCTCTTTGTGTTTTTGTTATAAAGAGCCATGTCTGGCTCGCATCTTTCCTTTGTGTTTGCAATAGTGGTACCAAGTGTGACGGCCCGGGGGTTGGGCGTGTCACGGGAGAAGGTAGTGTAACGGTCCGGGGGTTGGGCGCGTCACGGGAAAGGGTAGTGTGACGACCCGGGGGTTGGGCGCGTCACGGGACAGGGTAGTGTGATGGCCCGGGGGTTGGGCGCGTCAAGGGAAAGTGGTGTGACGGCCCGGGGGTTGGGCGTGTCACGGGAGAGGGGCTCTGATACCAAGTGTGACGACCCGGAGTTTTGGGTCCGTCATATGGAGAAGCGTGGTGGGCGCGTTTGCCTTCAACAGGGCCCGGCTCGGACGGGACCGGCTTGGGTTGTGGGGGTTTGCCTTCAAGAGGCCCGGTTCGGGTCAAGTTGCCTTCAAAGGGGCCCGGCTCGGACGGGACCGGCTCGGGTCAAGGTACGTTTGTCTTCAAGGGGCCCGGCTCGGGTCGTGGGGGTTTGCCTTCAAGAGGCCCGGCTCGGGCGGGACTGGCTTGGGTCGCGTTGCGTTCCGTGGGTCGGCGGCCTTGGTGTGTTTCGCGGGTCTTGCGTTCCGGGTCCTAGCCCCACGTAGCCTCAAGCTCCCCCGCACTCACGGAGGGTCATAGCGTGCCCTGGAGAACCTTGCGCGGAGCCCCCACGGTGCACGAGTGCGTGGAGTGAGGCTAGCGTGTCTAGGTGGGGGGTCCCCTCCCGTGGCCGTTTTCGGGAGGCTCATACCCCTTATACATATTTAATCTTCAACCCTTGGAGTTAACCCTTTTAGACTCTCGGATTGCCTCCTTTCCCCAGGAGCTATCCTGGACTTTGTCTATTGCTCACCTCCCGTGACGGACCCCGTCTCATAGGGCGCTTTATCGGGCAGGAGGTGCCTCGTTTTTCAACCCACCTAACCTTCCCCCTAGTTCGCAGGAACCTCTTCATGTCACCTTAAATCGTAAATGGACGGTTTCCTTCGATCAAAGACAGTGGTACTTCAAGTTCCAAACCTTATGAAATCAAGGCACTCCGGCCTAACACTCTGTGCTGTTATGGCTAAGTTTACACAAGGCTGTGTGGACAGGCCATAGAATGAAAGTAGCTGACGGATTGGAAGAAGGTACATGTGTCTGCTGCCAGCAGGCTAAGGAAGACCTCCCTCATCTCTTTATGAACTATCCTAAAAGTACTGCGATTTATTTCCCCTTGTTAAAAGTCTCGGGTTCCCCCCTAGCTGAAAACAATTGCTTCTAGGTGACTCTGTGTCTATTTTCTCTAATGTGTGGAATAGAATTCGAGGAGAATTCTTCTGGATCATCTGGATGGATAGGAATGACAAACTGTTTAACAATTCTTACCAGACTAAAAGTCTGAAAGCATTTTTTGCCCATTTCTCCCTGTAGGTCACTCAACTGAAGCTGGAGCAGTGCATAATCTATGTAGCTAATTTTAAAGTCCTCACGGACTACATGGGGTACTACTCACATCAACAAACAACAAGAGGTGTTGCTGGATGGTTCTTACACTCATCTTCAGAGGATGATGGACGAATGCCGCTTGGAAGGGGAGAAGATTAGAAGGCAACACTCTAATGGCTTGCGCCTCATCGCCCACATCCAGGAAGTTCTTAGGGAAGTGCTGGGTTCTGGTCCTTCTGCTCTGTCCACCTGAGTCATGTTTACTCTCTTCGAACTGTAATCGGAACATTTTGTATCTATGGGTCGCATTGTATCAAGGCAGGTTCACCCACTGAGTCAGTGGAGCCAAATGTACTTATGCTCTTTCTAATATAAAATCTTATCTCGCCCTTTACGGACAAAAAAAAAAAACACAATAGTGATGAATAGTTCTTTCTCCCTCTCTCTTAAATGTCATTAGGGCCAAAAATACTAAGAGGCAATTCTAATATTTTCATTAAGGAAGTAACAAATAATAGGTTGCCACGTGCACAAGAAAATAACATTTTTGTCTCGTCTATCTTGTGAATTTCAAACTCATTTTTTGGCCAAAACCTCTTAAAATTCTTATACTTTAGCCAAAGTACATTGAAACCAAGGTGAATTAATCACGTTCAAGGGTGAAAGAAAACTTACTTTTTGTGTGTGGTTAATTTATTATCTTTTTGGTATTTTAAATTCTCTCTTTTTGTACATGAGGTCCAAAAGTGAGGTGCATTTATTACCTCCTTTTAGTATCTTAAGTTGCTCTCAAAGTTACAACACCCTCCCTGGTTACATTGTCTTCTCTATTTACCCTTCAAGTTTACATGGATTTCTCCCAACACCCTTCTCATACCATAACTTCCCGTGCATTTCATAATGTAAGAGAAGCTGGTGAATGGAAGCCGTTAATTTTTTATGTAAATGATTGGGTAATATCGGTGAAAGAAAGAAATGAGAGAAAATAAGAAACCATTGGAAAGGTGGTATCATGGCATTCAAGTTGATAGATTAGGGTTGGTTCACAAAGGTTCCATATGTCTACATGGTCAAGGACATGCTCTTGTACCCTTCTCAAAAGCTACATAGAATTTAATTTATGATATCTACTGGTAAATTATTTTCAATATTTGATTTATAGACGTGTTTTAGTCCACCGCTCTTATGAATAGCAGCCTGTGGAGATCTTGAGTGGCACATTTCAAGACATTCATAAAAGAATCTCAATGTTTTGTACCCGTCTTTTTTAGCAAAAGTGGTTTAGTTTTCTACTTTGCAAAATATAAAGTTCAATCTAGAGAAGATGCATATAGAAATCTTGAAAGTCTACCCTTTGAGTTCCATTGATTGGGAGGTTTCAGATATAGCCACAATTACAAACTTTAAATCTAGGATATCCAAAACCCAGAAATATAAAATATATCAAGGAGATAACATATCCAATAGTTTATTCCTATTCATATCTTTTTGGTTTGTTTTAAGTTGGAATTGCAAAGGACAAAGACATTGTGTTTGAATAAAACATTTACTGAAGCTGAATTGAGATGCTTGAAAATCAAAGGAAAGTTTTCATCCAGGTGAAATTTCAGTCCAAATTCATTAACTCTCTCTGAAAAAATATCCTGTCAATCCATGGTTTCAGGGTACGAATATACGAGATAATGGTGGATAAGTCTTAAGAACTAAGTTTCCCTTGTGAACAAAATTGTCAAAAGTTTGAATTAGAGATCAAGGTCTCCCCATTTGAAGACCTAGAAAGCTTGTTGTTGTGAATGCAAACTAGACTCTAGAAGATATATGTTAAATAATCACATGAGTTTGGTAATGAGACTAGCTTTGGCTATAAGTTTAAGCTAAAGGATACTGCTATTGGAAGGAGGGTTTAAAAACCCATCTCTTGTATTAATTGTTTGCCCCAAATTATGTATCCTTTAAGCCATTGGCATTAAGAAGAAATCAAAAAGTGATGGTAAGAGACTATTTTCAAACATTTTGAGTATCTATTTCAATTTCTCTAATGATTTGAGTGTTATTTTATATGTTTTTTTTTTCCGAGAAAAAGATCCTTTTATTAGTTAATGAAAGCTGCCCATAGGGCTACAACCACCTCTGCAAGAGAGGGCTACAACAAACATGATGGGGAGACTCTCCCAATGAAAAAACAACATATATACAATTATGAGGCTAAATCAAGGGATGGGAGGAGGGAAGAGCCACACAGGTGGTCGGTAGTGCCATCTGAGCACACCCTGGACAATGGTGTAGAAAGGCCCAGGGCGCCAGAGTTGAAGGAAAGCCATATTTTATATGTTAAATAATCCACACACAAAAAAAACTTTTAAAAGAATGAAAATACATACATATATATTGGAATGTATATTTACAAGTCTTCATTTATCAAAATAAAATTTAAGAGTCTACTCTATATTTGTATCCCCTTATGGCATTGGAGCTATAGTTGTAGTATATCTTGAGGCTCCTACCACGCGGCTCTGGATTAGCATCATTTTTAATCTAAAGCTCTTTAACTTGAGTTTCTACAACTTTAACAGTCTCCTTTATCTCTTTCTTGTCGTTCTTGAGTTTTTATAGCACACTTGGTAGTGCTCTTTGAGGGCCTATTAAAAAGTGGAAACTTAAGAGAAAGAATCTTGACTCTATTTCTTAGGATGCTTTATCTCTCTATTTCTTGAGATACTTTTACATATGGCCATTAGGCCAAAATGGAAAACTTTTGAGCCCTTTAAGAAAGTGATTAACAAGTTAATTTAGTAGAGACTTTGGATTCTCAATGTCTCTAAATCTAGTGGTTTTGACCATATATACGGCTATTTCTGGCATTGAAAGCATATCTTTAGGATTCTTCTACGATATCTAAAAATTGATTTTTAGAAAAACTTTCGGCGCCAAAACTTCTTGAAATTTGAAATTTTTGTTTTCCCTCCAACGTTTATGTTCCTCTATCGGATGTTCCCTCCAATGTCTCTCATTTTTCCACGCTTTTTCTTCTCCTTATTCTTTCTAAGTATCAACTATCATTTTCCCATGCTTTTGAAACTTCTAGTATATTTCAATCTTACAACATGTCAAACTCAGAGAATATCTCAAATAGAAATTTTCATATGAATATTAAGCTAAACCGTGAATATGATACATGGAGAAGGACTAATCATATGGCTCTGAGGGATGCAGATGAAGCACATCGACTTTGAATGGAAGGAAAGAAGAATACTGACTCATGGATTAATGGTTCTCTCTACGCAAAATATCCTTCTAGAGGAAGGCTTCTTCCTTTTAATTCTTTTCATGACCTCATTCGATTTGTGGGAGATGGTGTGAATGGGTTTTTAGGGTATTGCATGAATTTAAAGCAATTATCGAATGATCAAATGCATGTTATCATGAACTTAAATATTGCAGTTATAAATTCTCAAACATATATATCAAGACTAGAAGAAAAGATTAAATCTCTTGAAGATTCTATTGGTAACGACTTTAAAATTACAAAATCTTAAAGAGACACCAAAGGGATTGAGAGAAAGGGTGAGACAAATGAAACATATAAAAGTATTGTCAGATGAGACTAGCAAGAGATTTTGTTTCTCAAATTTCTGGTCTTGATATGAATGTTTGTGAGACAATGAACAAAAGTGACATAATAAAATTCCTTCTTTTAGAGGAGAACACTGCATTGAGAAAAAATGTTCTTAAAGATGCTTCACAAATGGTAGAGACTTGTGATATTATCGGTGTAAGTAGAAGAGGCTAGCGAGCCCTTTTGAAAGTTTGGTTCAAAAACCTAAAACAACATAGAATACGAGCTTTTGGTTACGAAGGGCAAACCATGTGGTTAAAGCAAGATTTTTACAAAATCTTGAAATTTAGTACTATTTTGGGGATTATTTTCATATAGAGGACTCCATGCCCTATGAGAAAAAAAAAGAAAAAATCAATATTTCACTACGTTGTTTTTAATAATATTTGGATGGATTTGAGAAAGGTACAAAAAGCTATGGATAAAATGTATGGCATAATTGTAGATTAATGTAATGGCCTTTTGAAATTTGTAATAAAGTTAGATGAGACTCAAACTAGTGCCAAAAAATGGAAAGAGTAAGTATTTCTCTAATGAACAAAGCTATAGAGTATAGTAAAGGATCAAGGGAAGATCTTAGTTATAAAGTACAATAAAAGATGGAACTATGGTGGATAGGATGTACCCAGGTACCTGTAGATAACCATCATAGATTGAAATGGTTATTTTTCCATACAGATTTTCCTAGCACGAGTCTCAAAATGTAGGTGAATCTCTCACCATTGATAATGTAGGAAGCTTTTCAATTGAATGGCATATGAGCACAGACTTAAAGGCACTCAAATCAATGCTTGGTATAAGTGGTGGAGCTAATATAAATACCCATGTCTTTATTGCATGGCTAGTATGGGCACACCTGAGTGGATTGACCAAAAAACTATTGGCCTGCCACCTTCAAGGAATTTTGTAGACTTAACAAAGTACAATTCTATAGAGATGATTTGGGAACCTATCTTATGTATAAAACTTGAGAATGCCCATATTTGTACTTTGCATGTTGAGATAAGAATACTACATAAACTTCTGCGATTCCACTTAGATTATGCATATTCTATCAAGCCCTTTACTTTTGCAAATGAATGTATTGATAAATGTGAGGTTTTGCTATAAAAAATGGGCTTCCATCGTGGTCATGTTCAACTTAGAAAAGATCCTAACATCTATGGAAATTCAGGAGATGTTCTTCCACATGTATCAATTGGAAGTGCAAAGGCAAGAATATTTTTGAGCAATCATGATCAAAAGTAGCTTAGTTGTATGTGGGAGTATTGGAAAGAGATTTGCATTATAGCAACTAATGTGCAAAGAATGCCACAAATGGAAAATAAGAGAGTGCCAGTGTGGAATGGATTAGATGCTTTTTTTAGAGATTCTGAGGATGCAAAAGAAAACAGCTACCTATGCAGTTGAATATAGAAACTCCATAACTTCACTTGTTGTTGCAATCAAGGGGGCATGGGAAGAAAAGGACATCACTTAGTATCTGGTATGTAAATTTTGTATTGAACTTCAAATGGTTTTTCTATTTTTAGCTACATACATTTTGAATGATATCCAATGCAACATATCCTCTTAATTCATGGAACATACTTTATTGAGAATCAAGGACCACTAGCTACATGGAGTACTCAAGGCATGGAGAAATCACATTATCAAGCAAGGACATCTTATTTTAGAAGTACAAGACATGGAGGTGGCCAAATAAGAAGCAATGCAATGAAGGAGCTTTTCAACTGGGTTTTTAGAAGTCCAACTTCAAAGAATGAAGAAACTACAAGAAACCGAGCATAAATACATACTGATATTTCAAACCAATATTTTTGTACAAAATCTTCCAAAAACTTCAGTTACAATCTAATTTTTGAGTCTCTTTACTTTTGAATCATCTGGAATATCTCCCATGTACCTAAGATACTTTTTCTACTGTAACCTTGTATCTTTTCAACATTTTCAACATATGTCTTCTTATCTAACATGGCATATGAAGAGTAGCATAGGAAATATCGATCCCTTGAGGCCTAATATCTAGGCCCATAGCCAATTATTCTTAAGGCAGCTGTTTTCTCTCAAAGCATCACCTTAATTGCATTGAAGGGTATGAAGGAGTAACCCATCAATCTGGAGATAAATTTAAGTGAAAAAAGAGGAACATCAAGGGAATCAGATAATACACAATGGGCAAGGGCCTTATCCTTCTTACTGCCATCTTTCTCACTTTTTCCTCTTGAACCCATTGCTCTTCCCAAAAACAGGTCTTTGTCAACTATCTCTATCTGTACAAAAAATAAAAATTGTAAATAATAATTTCAATGCAATTTTATCCATCCTAATAAAAGCGAAAGTTACCTTTGGATTCTCATCCTCAACAAGAAAGCTTGGTGTCCAGACATTGATCCTCCTATTTGACTTTTCATTCTTGGGAACCACCTCCACTTCTCTTCCAAAGCTTGCAACACCTAGCCCTTCAAGTCTCTTCTCAAAATCCTCATCATTGACAGTAGGGGGTTCCTCTAATGCTTTGGTAAGATACAACTTAAATGCATCTGGTGTAGGGAATATTGATTGGATGTCTCTGTATCAAGTTTTAATAATTCCTCCTTGTGCTCATTCTCTATGTCAATGAATCCCTCAGCTATATCACAACCTTTTGTAATAACTGCCAGTAGGCAGTAGTCCTCTCTGAGATTAAAGAGCTTCTAGATGTAGAGCAGCAAGCAAGTAGGTTTTGCCAGAGATGTGAAATGTAGGTAGGGCTGCTAAAACAAATGAAGACTTTGTGACTTCCTCTTCAAGTTGAGAAGGGTCCTCGATCACAGTCTCAGCTTTAAACCTAGCTACATCAATATTTTTACTTTCCTTTAGAATTATATTTAAGCGTGTGAGGCACTTTGTTCTGGAGCAAAATGAAGGGAGGTGGGGGTGGGCTATGGGGTACCAAACGCGTTTTGCTCCTTTGAGGAGCTCATCAGTGGTAGTAGTAGGGAGAATTATGAATAGAGGGGAAGAGGATGATCTTTATATAAGAGAGAGGGGGCGGGGGGGAGGTGTACTTTGCAGGGGCTATGAGTTTGCCTACTTGACTAGAGGTAGAGAGTGGTGTAGAGTTTCCCAAGGGTAAGAAGTAAGAGATTGAATTTTACTGGGGGGGAGTTTTCATAGATTGTTTACCAAACAAGGGGTGGTTTAAGTGAAAGAGGATCATAAAAAGAAAAGGAGGGGGGGGGGGGGGGGGGGGGGGGGGGGGTTGTCGAGTCCAAAGTAAGGGGGTTATATTTCTCAAAAAATGGGGGAACTAAATAACACCAAAGGAGGGGATAAAGGGTAGGGAGGGGTTTAAAAATAACATGAATAAAAGTGATGGATTGGATTCCAAAGACCTGGTGTACAGTGTACAAGACTGGGTGTAAGGTGCTCATCGGGGGGGGGGGGATGATTTGAGAGTTTTAAAGGAGCAAGGGGGAGTATTTTGATTCCCAAAATGGTGTTCCAAGAGTACAATTCAAAGGGACAAAATTTGGAATGTAAGATCAAAAAAATGGGAAAGGGGTGTCTATGTTGCTAAAGAACTTTGGGCTTTGAGAATCAACCTGCAAAACGAGCGGTAAGAGTTCAAGTAGGGTATAAAGAATATCCATTATAAAATTAGGTTCAAATCTTGTTTCTGGATTTAGTTAGAAGAGTGCCTAAGTTTTGGCCATTGGTCCAACATACGATGGGTTGGTCAAGACAAGCAAGGGTGGGGGAGAGGCTGCAAGCCGTATGGATAGGCTTACCAATTATTAGGGTAGGGTTTAGTCTATGAGTTTCTAGTGAAAAAGGGAGTTTGAGGATGATAGGGGGAGGATTTTTTAAAGATGGGGTTCTAGTTAGGAGAGTGGTTCATTCCTTGTAAGTGATCAATCCAAAGACCTTAAGGAGGAAGTTTCTTGGGTAGCCTCTATGAAGGAGCCTTAGGAAGAAGAGGTTTCTCAAACGATAGAATCCATCGGGATTGCTTTTTGTGATAAGATAGTGTCTAATTTCTGTCTTGATAAAGGCTAATTTTTGGTGGAGAGGGTGCCAAGAGATCCAAGGTATATATTCGTAAGATTTGAAAGGCTTTTGGTAACAATTGGAGTCCAAGATACCATACAAGTTGAAAGTATGTCCCTTGTGGAAGTGGACATCTAGGATGGTTGCTTCAAAAGTGGATATGATGGGTGAGATCACTATATGTTCTTGTGAAGGGAAGGCGTAAGAAGCAAGAGCTTTGGTAAGTGATTTACGAGTGCCTGTCCAGACCCCGAAGGCATCATCTATGTATCTCTTGTAATAAGCTAGGTTCGGGCTAGAGATAAGTAGAGAGTGATTTTCTAGGTGGTAGAGGAAAAGACAAGCATAAACCACTGTGAAATTGGATCCCATTGCGGTGCCCTTAATTTGCTTCCATACTTTGTCTTTGAAGCAAAGATAATTGTGTGATAGAATAAGGGTGGCAAGTGAGCTGATGAACTCTATTTTTGGGGTGTTGAAGAAATTAGTAATGGTGCTTCTGAGGGCTATGAGTCCCTCAGTCATAGGGATGCTGGGGTAGAGGGAGGTCACATTGAAGGTAAAAAGGAGACAATGGGGGGGGAAGGTCTTGGAGTGGAGATCGATGATGAGGGATAGCGAGTCTTTGAGGCGTTGTTTTTGTGAAAGGAGGACATGATAACGTTGGAAGTGTAGCCATTTGGAATCATTTTCAAACAAGTACCCACGGTAAGAGAAAATAGGAAGGGCTACAACTACAGGTTTGTGTAACTTAGGGAGAAATTGGATAGAATAGGGTTTGAAGGGTTTATGGAGTGGATAAAGGTGGCTTCATCTAGGGTGAGGAGAGTGTATTTGAGGGTGATGGAGTGGAGTAAGGAGGGGAGGTAATTATGTGGTGGTGGGGTTAGGGGTTGGTATGTGGAGGGATCATTGAGTTGTTTAAGGGCTTCTTGTTCATACCATTCCCGTGATAGGATGGTAAGACCTAGATTTTTATCCGCCGGTTTAATGACTATTGTGTAGTCCGTTGAAAGGGTTTTAAGGGCACGCTTGACAAATTTGGGAAATTTTGAGTGCGAAGTTTTGTAGTGTGCTATGATCCCCTCTAGTGTAGGATCTAAAGAGGGGGGTATCCAAGAGGGGTTAGGGGTTTTGGAAAGGGGGGGTTTGTCGGACGTAGAATATTGAAAAAACATTTTGAGTTGTAATCTTCTTACCAAGGAGTTATGGGCTTTGATAATGAGTTCCGCATGGGGGTTAGGGGGGGGGGGGTGTATTTAAGTCCTAGATCGAAGCATTTCTTTTCCTCGATAGAGAGGGGATGGGAGGTGAGATTATGAAAAAAGTTAGGACAAGGGTTATTGACCAAGGTACATGAAGAGAGCTTACCAAAAACTATAAGTCTATAGGCGTGCGGATTTATGAGTGGAAGCCAAAATTTATACCTCTTCACTCATATATTTGTGAAATGTTTCCTAAGAGGGATGTTGGGAGCTCTGTTGAAAAAGGATAGGATAGAAGGTGGTGAGGTAGAGATGGAAGGGAGAGAGCGTTGAGTGTTTTTCCAAAGATAAGGGAGGAGGGGGGGCTTGCTGAAAAGCAAGTGTAACCAAGAATTTGGACAAGAAGGCCCTAATCTCCCATGTACCTAAGATAATTTTTCTACTGTAACCTTGTATCTTTTCAACATTTTCAACATATGTCTTCTTATCTAACATGGCACATGAAGAGTAGCATAGGAAATTTCGAGCCCTTGAGGCCTAATATCTAGGCCTATAGCCAAATATTCTTAAGGCAACTGTTTTCTCTAAAAGCATCACCTTAATTGCATTGAACGGTATGAAGGAGTAACCCATCAATCTAGAGATAAATTTAAGTGAAAAAAGAGGAACATCAAGGGAAGGGCCTTATCCTTTTTATTGCCATCTTTCTCACTTTTTCCCCTTCAACCCATTGCTCTTCCCAAAAACAAGTCTTTGTCGACTATCTCTATCTGTACAAAAAATAGAAACCATAAATAATAATTTCAATGCAATTTTATCCATCCTAATAAAAGCAAAAGTTACCTTTGGATTCTCATCCTCAACAAGAAAGCTTGGTGTCCAGATATTGATCCTCCTATTTGACTTTTCCTTCTTGGGAACCACCTCCACTTCTCTTCCAAAGCTTGCTCTTCAAGTCTCTTCTCAAAATCCTCATCCTTCAGAGTAGGGGGTTCCTCCAATGCTTTGGTAAGATACAACTTAAATGCATATGGTGTAGGGAGAAATTATTGATTGGATGTTTCTATATCAAGTTTTAATAATTCCTCCTTGTGCTCATTTCTCTATGTCAATGAGTCCCTCAGCTATATCACAACCTTTTGTAATAACTGCCGGCAGGCAGTAGTCCTCTCTGAGATTAAAGAGATTCTAGATGTGGAGCAACAAGCAAGTATATTTTTCTAGAGATGTGAAATGTAGGTAGGGCTGCTAAAACAAATGAAGACTCTGTGACTTCCTCTTTAAGTTGAGAAGGGTCCTCAATCATTGTCTCAGCTTTAAACCTAGCTACATCAATATTTGTACTTTCCTTCTTCTCCATTTCTATGCTCAATGGCTCTTCAAGATCGTCAACTCCTTCAAAAAATTTCTCAGTAAAGAAACACCAACATTTGAAAAGTTCTTTTCATTTGAATCCTGATTTTCTTTGAGATCTACAAGGAGATAAAGGAAAAACAAGAAAGCACATGCTTTCTGAACCAAAAGATAAAAGCGAGGATGATGGGGGCACTGCTCGCTTGATGATGTCTTGTACATGTTGTTGAAGTCCGTTGAGTTGAACTTCCTAGTGATCTTTATCTTGTCTTGGGTCTTGTCTTGGGTGGTCTCACCAATCAAGGTAAGATGAATATACTCAATGTCATCAAATATGACAGTTGTATCACCTACAACATCATTAAACTTCTTGAATTCCTCTCTTCAAAATTAGGATGCTTCCATCATCAAGAAATTCAGATCCATATCTGTATTGAACATTTCGTATGCATCTGAGAACAAGCAAGGACTTCCACCACCCTTGAGTATAAACTCCAATATTTTCTCTCCGGGGGACTCCCAAAGAATCTATGAAAGGCGTGTGGATGAAAGAACTACAAGTGCTTCCATTTAGAGTAGTGGAGCAAATGGTGCAAATACGCTAATTACAAGAAGTTTGTAGACCACTTTATCGCACCGTTTGGCTACAAGCTAAAAAAAAGCTTCACGATGTTGAGTTGCTTTCTAAGGATTACTGTATATATAGCATCTTTGAAAGAAATGTAGGCAAAATACCTCAAGTACACCCACAAAGAGAAGTGCACCAAACGGCGTGAATACGCTACTTGCAAGAAATTTACAAACCCCTATTTTGCATCATTTGGTTACCAGTGTTTTTCTGATGGTTCACAATGAAGTCTTGCTTTTCAAGGATAACTGTATATCACATGATAGGGATAAACAACTAAAAGAAATAGAAATAGAGAAAGAAATGTGATTATGAGGCCAACAAGAATTAAACTTGGACACAAGATGGTGAACTTGAAGTTTTGAAAAAAAAAGGACAAAACAGAGATTTGCAAATGATTATGTTGACTTGGAAAAAAATTATATCTTAAACATTTCCAAAATATACCGTACGTGTCATGACTGTTATCCATGACATGTGTCACAATGTGATTTGACCATGTACATTCAGATTAATAATTTCATGATTACATTAATGGTAACTTTCGATTTTCTATCTATTTAATGCTGATGGTTTTTTCATTGAATTCTTCATATTGTTACCAGATTTTATCATAAGCCCGTTCACTTCAATTTTAACTCTCTTCACTATATTTCAATCACTTGAAAAATGGTGCAAACAGGCTATATGTGAGAATCTCGCCTTGCCCTCTATCATGCCGTTTGGTTCACTGTTTACCATGGCGTGGACGAAGCACACATATAGAAAGACCGGTAAGGGCCCGGACGTCAAACAACCTGGAAAATGCAATAGAAATGGGAAGTCTAAAGGAGCAGTGGTGGATAAAAAGAAAAAGTCAAGATTTCATAATCAAATCAAATCCCTGAATGAAATCAGAAAGGCATAGAAAGCTACGTGCCTTGTCATCCCTCGAGTGGCTTTCATGAGGGTTGTGAGGGACATTTCAAAAAGGATTTACAGGTAGATGATTTCAAAGGTTTTTGACTTTGTGCGATGGAATTTTTCAGCATTCGCATGCATTTAGGAGGTAGGAGAGGACTTTCTTATTGAATTTTTGAATAATAGGTATATTGCAGCTGCCCATGCTCATAGACATATCTCAATCTCCTCAAAACACTTGTTGACATCCTTAACACAGATCCCAAGATGCCTATGAAGCAAAAGCCTATTCACATAGAGGATGTAACACATCTGTATGGGACTAGGACTATAGAGGGTAGGAGGGCTGGCAAGGAGCAAGTGTAGCAAGAGACACATCAAAGAAGAATGCTTAATAAAGATGAATTACTTAAGGAGAAAATTGCCAAAGTGGGTTTCCTTAATTCAAGGGCCATGGATGATGTGATGGGATAGATGATTGTGAATGTTTGCACATCTGATGGGGAGTTTTATTTGAACATTAGTCCAGAGGATAAGGTCATGCTTCAAGATATCTCTCTGAGATAACTGACTCCATTGTCTTCGCCCGCATCAGGTAGAGTACAGATAATGAATTCTATCAATTTTTTGGGTGGCTTGTTTCTTTCTATCATACATTTTTATGTATTTTACAGGGCATTGCTCAGTGATCTTCCAAAGCATGTATCAGACAACATCTTTTTCATGGATCCCCTTATTAGCTTCAACATTCTTACGGACAATACATGCCTTGAGACTTTTCTAAGGAATATGGACATAGTTTTGTGTAATTTGATTGTATATCCTTACCATGAGAGGTATATTTTATCATATTCTCTTGATTTGAATAGTTTTTTTTCTTTTGACTAACTCTATTCATTTCCTTTAGTGGACATTAGAGCCTTGTCATGCTTGATTTGGTTGAAAGGCAAGAAACCTTTATGAATTCTCTTAAAGGAATTCATGGTCAAAGTAAAATGTATGTTTTATAATTTTCCCTACTGTCAGGTTCATGTAAAGAAAGACCTTAAAGTTTATTTTTATTGCAGTGCAACTAAAGCTCTAATTACATACTTGGAGACTAATTATGAAGATCTCCAAAGAGAGACCCTTTTCAAGTTTCTGAATCAACAAGTTTCTTTGCAATCAAAATCTTTCTCTTGTGGCTGGAGAGTTATTGCAAATGCTTGGAGGTACATTGAATTAAAGTTTAGAGGATTTTCAATCACTATAAGTATAATTTGAGAATCCAATAGCACTTGCAAAAGATTATGTTTGCTACTCAAATAAGTATTTGTTCTCTTGTCTTTGTTTTTGCGATTTGCAGATTCTGGTGGGTAAGGGAGAAGGCCAGATCTATCATCTTGTCCAAGGTTGTGACTCTAAATGATCCAAATTCTCCATTGCCCGAGGTTGGAGACAATTCAAGGAAAGAGTTGCCAAAGAAGAAGGGAATGCTTATGTATTCCCCTCTCAAGCACAAGTCACAAATAAGAGAATCTCCAAGAATGGGAAGGGAAAATCTAAGGATGCAAAGGGTAATAAAAGTGTTCCCTTTAAATTCATGAATCTAAGGGGTGCAATTTTGAGGACCCCACCAAAGAAAGTACAGAGGGGAGCTAGACACCTTCTTCAAGAGCAAGGAGAAAAGTTGTTTTTGAAGAACAAGAGGGGAAAGTCCAAAGTCAAAACCCGTCAAATGGTACAAAAGCTACTGGTGGTGAAGCGCCTGAGAATGTAGATGTGTAGAATCCTGAGAATACAGCTTAATAGCTTTTTTGTATATCCCCACTTCATGTTTATATTTTGGATGTTAAGAGAACAATTTCTAGGCATTGTGCCTTTTTAGTATATATTGAGCCCACCTTGTATCTTTTTGACATCCTACATTTTTTTGTAAGAATAATTTATGGCAATGATAAAAAAGCTACTTGTTTTCACACTTCTTCAAAAACCATATTGTCAATACTTAAAAGAAAACTAAGAAGTGAGATGGTAATAGTACTTAAATATATGTATTTTTTCTCAATATAAGGGGCTCAAAACATACAGTATTTGGTTGCATACATCTTGTACATGATGTGAGATGCTCAACCCTCTTTCCACAATAACCAGTCCATTGATTTAAACATATCTAGAGTTCACAAAATCCAAGAATTCAAGAGATTACCTTACATCTTTCAATGTCCAGTTGGCATTGACTACAAGATCTCTAGGTGCTTCAAAAGTAGACCCCATGATATGTACTTCAAACTCTAGACAATTCTCTTCTAAGTCAATGGGAATCTAAGTCCCAATATGTAATCTCCATCTTGTGTAGTCATATCCTAAAACTAAGGATTGACGAGATACTTGATAATGTTGGAATTAGGGTTGCAGAGAAACACACACAGCTTGGAGAAGACGAAGGAAGCTCAAGGCACACAATAGAGAGTGTGTTACTTAGTGTGCAATAGAAAGATAGATGCCCTAGAGTGATGGGCGTATATACAATGCACGGGGGGAAAAACCTCCTAAAGAGGGAAAAAATGCCCCGGCGGTCCTAGTGTGTTCACACACATCACTACCACATGTATATGGTAACAAATCCCCCTTGGAGTGATGCGGTGAACGAGAGCTGGCACATGAGTAAAGGGAAGTGCCAGGCCCTGAGGACACGATCAGTCCACAAAGGGGAGTTAGCCCAAAGCTTTGCGGAAAGCTTCAAGCTTCTCACGAGACAATGCCTTTGTGAAAAGATCTGCAAGGTTGTCCTGTGTTGGCACATAAGCCAAGCTGATCTCTCCTGCTGAGAGCCTCTCCCTGACAAAGTGGTAATTCACCTCAATGTGCTTTGTGCGAGCATGAAAAACTGGGTTTCTCGCATTTGCCAATGCGCTCTGACTGTCCTGCTGAGAGATTCTCCCTGACATAGTGGTAATTCACCTCAATGTGCTTTGTGCGAGCATGAAAAACTGGGTTTCTCGCATTTGCCAATGCACTCTGACTGTCAATGTAGATAGTGTTGGCAGTGTCTTGTCCAACACCCAAATCAGCCATAAGGAGTTTGAGCCATACACACTCAACCGTAGTTGTGAAGACTGCCCTGTACTCAGCCTCACAACTCGAAGTGGCCACAGTAGGTTGCTTCTTGCTCAACCATGATATACATGAACTGCCAAGCATGAAACAAAAACCACTTGTGGACACTCGCATGTCAAAACAACCAGCCCAATCTGAGTCCGAAAAAGCATGTAAGTCTGGCGGCAATGATCCCCCCTTGGGATAAAACAAGCCAAGATGTAAAGTGCCACTAAGGTAGCGGAAGATCCTCTTGACAGCCTGCCAATGCTTAGACCCTGGGCTATGCATAAATCTACTGACCTGTGAGACTGCAAACTGAATATCCGGCCTCGTGTTGCATACATAAATGAGGCAGCCAACAACAATTTGGTAAAGAGTGACATCAGCAGGATCACCAGCATCATGTAGACTCAACTTCAAACCTGTTTCCATGGGAGTGGCAGTAGGTTTGCAATCCTCAAGTCCAAAATTACATAGCAATGTCTCTATGTAACTTTTCTGACACAAGGCAATACCACCATCACACTGCTTAAACTGTATACCCAAATAATGATGCAACAGCCCCAAATCTTTCATCTTGAAAGTAGCATTCAAATCAGCCTTAAATTCAGCAATATGTCTCTCATTTGGTCCAGTGATCAGCAAATCATCAACATAAAGAACCACAATAAGAAGTACATCACCCTCACGCTTTACATACAATGTGCTTTCTGTTGGACTGTTACGAAAGCCTTGTTTGACCAAATGAGTGTTAGCTTTCTCATACCAAGCACGAGGAGATTGCTTCAACCCATACAAAGCCTTGTTACATTTACACACTTTGTCCTCTTGTCCTTTTATGACAAAACCGCGAGGCTGCGTTACATAAACTTCCTCAAATATGTCACCATTGAAGAAAGCAGTAACAATGTCTGATTGATGTACATCCCAACCTAAATGAGCTGCCAATGCACATAGAAAACGCACAGTAGTCATACAACAAGTGGGAGAAAAAGTCTCTTCATAATCTATGCCTTTTTGTTGTGCATAACCCTTTGCAACAAGTCGAGCCTTATGGCGATCGATCTCACCATCCGGCTTGCGTTTCAACTTGTAAACCCACTTCCTACCAATGGCCTTTTTGCCAGGAGGCAAATCACATAAAGTCCATGTGTCATTTTCTATAAGTGCATCATATTCTGATTGCATGGCAGCCATCCAATTTTTTGAACTATGTGCTTCATCAAAAGACAGAGGCTCCTCAATATCATGTAAACTAGACACAGCCAAAGCATAACAATCTGATGCATAAGATGCATGGCAAGAGCCTAAACGAGTACGACTGGAAAAAGGTGCATCCAATTTACTGTCACGCAAAGTGTGCACCAGCCATTTTGGCATACCTCTAGCCTGCTCATTTTCAGCCCTTTCCTCATCAAGTACATCATGCACATCTGCATCAGTAATAGGCTGATCTGAAACATTTTCAGAAACCCCCATAGGTTGTACATTTGCCTCATTGGAACTTACATTCGTATTTCTACCACTGAAAAGAGGCAACAAAGTGTCATAAATGTCCTGTGAGCTTACATTACTGTCTCTAGTACATGACAGCAAGGGCTGAATAGAATCTTCCACAAACATTACATCCCGTGAAACAAGAATACGTTTTGTTTGCAGATGATACAACCTGTAACCTTTGGTTTCATCACTATAAGCAACAAAAATACATATGACAGCTTCAGCCCAGAAAACACGAGATAAGTCAGAATGAAATAGCATACATCTTACAGCATTGAGAATAGTGCGATTCTTTCGTTCAGCAACACCATTCTGTTGAGGCGAATATGGAATAGTGTGTTCATGATGAATTCCACTGTCAGCACAGTAACTCAAAAACTCTCGAGAAACATATTCGCCTCCATTGTCACTACGAAGCTTCTTAAGGCGACGACCAGTTTGAAGTTCCGCAGCCTTGTGGAATTGTTTGAAAACAAATAAGGCTTCAGATTTTTGTCTAAGCAGAAATACAGTCGTATACCTTGAGAAATCATCAATGAAAGTAATGAAGTAGAGATATTGTGATCTCGAAGAAGGTAGAGGTCCACATATATCAGTATGAACAAGATCCAATATGTCATGAGAATGATTTGTATTTGAAAGAGGAAAGGGTTTACGATTGTGTTTCCCAAGAGCAAAAAAATCACAAATTCCCATATGGGGATGGGCTTTAAGATCCATGCCATTAAAAAGATCACGACGTTGAATATCAAGGAGTTTTGAGAAATCAGTATGAACAAAACGGTGATGCCATACTTTGCAATCATGATCACCTGGAGCAGTGACAATATTTGCTACAGCATCATTGAGAGAGAGTTCAAATAAATTACCGTTTCGAGGAGCAGTGGCTATAGTCTGTCCATATTTCTTAATTGGGCATTTGGTATGATCAAATCCAACAAACAGACCAAGATCAACAAGTCTAGCAACTGAAAGAAGATTACGTTGAAGATCTGGTACATGTTATACTCCTCGCAAAATTCGAGTGGAAGAAGATAAGGTACCAAGATATAAGGTACCATATATGGCCTTCACCATATATGATGTGCAGATTCTGCGATCTTATCTTATACGTCTTCTCGCAACACGATATGTCTATGAATATTCTTGTCAACGGCTTTCCTTCTGGCTTGACTGCAATTGAGCTTGACGCAGCTTTCTTCGTCCTACTTCTTCATGAAGCGTCCGTGATCGTTTTTCTTATTTTGGCGTTAAATTTTTCGAGAAGATTTAGCTTTTTCCTATTCATATTGTGGCCGTCAATCTTGCGTCTCACGCCACTCTATTTTGAATACTCTTTTATTATTAACGTCTCCTTTACCCTGCCCTTTTTGGGTGACGTCTCTCACATCTTTGGAAGTTCCTTGAGCATCCTTCTTACGTTTATCGTTGACAGAACGCAGTCCTCATATTTCTCTCATTCTCAATTGCGGCCTTCACCATATAAAGTGTGCAAATTCTGCGATCTTATCTTATACGTCTTCTCGCAACAAGATATGGCTATGAATATTCTCGTCAACGGCTTTCCTTCTGGCCAGCGTTCTGTTCCTCCTTTCCAAGGTCAAGGATTTTCAGGCTGGAAAGCAAAGATGTTGTTAATTCTTGAAGGCAATGAACTCTCCGATGTTGTTCTTGGAAATCATGTTTGTCCGCGTCAGCCTGTTGATACGGATAATGATAACGTGCTTATCACTGAAGGACCTATATTTGAAGATTGGAATGTTGCCTATACGGATTGGCAACGACGTGATAAAGCAGCTCGTCGATATATTCTTTCTTCCCTTACTGATTCCCTATTGCTTGATATGTATGAACTGCCTACTTCCCATGACGTATGGAAGTACCTTATTGCAAACTTTCAGAAGAAATCTGTTACAGAAGTACTTTATTTGAGAGGGTTGCGTAACAAGTAACAATATGAAGTTGGTACTGCCATGACGGGACATATTGAATCTTTCAAATCTATTATTAATCAACTTGCTACTGCCGGTGATCCTGTTCCACAAAAGCAACTGATTACACTTCTCCTTGATACGGTGAAGGACTCTTCTTATGATAACATTGTTACTATTCTCTCTAATAAAGATGGTCTTGATTTCGACCAAGCTTGCATGTCTTTAATTGAATACTCTCAACGTCAAGAACATCGGAATGCTGGTCACGATACAGCTATGATTTCACAAGAGGAGACTGAGTCACAATAGATGGAACGTGCTTTTTATGCTCGAAGGCGTCCATTTCAACGAGGAAACCGCAGAGGTGGCCGTCGCGGTAATATTTTCTCTCGTCTCAAATTTCCTAATAAGCAATGTTCTTACTGCAATAGAAATGGCCATACTGAAGATGATTGTTGGGCACGTTAATACGAGGAAGAACACAATATTACCACAAAACAACCACGTTTATCTAGAGACTCTTCTTCTTCTTCTTGTGAATATTGTGGACGATCTGATCATCCCACTCATATGTGCTATAAGCATCGATTCGACACAGATCGGAATAGAGCATATGCTACTGAACATCGAAACAACATTGTACCAGAAACAAGCTACGTCCTATGTTCAGTTGCTCTTGACAGAATACTTCATGTACGTGATGGATCACTTTTTATTGCCGATTCTGGTGCTACAAAAAATATGACATATCAGTCTAAGTGGCTCCATAACTATCATCCACTGCCAGTTCAACGTGTTTTTTATCTTGCTGATGATACTACTTGTCAAGTAAAGGGTATTGGAGACTTATATCTTGGTACCTTATCTTCTTCCACTCGAATTTTGCGAGGAGTATAACATGTACCAGATCTTCAACGTAATCTTCTTTCAGTTGCTAGACTTGTTGATCTTGGTCTGTTTGTTGGATTTGATCATACCAAATGCCCAATTAAGAAATATGGACAGACTATAGCCACTGCTCCTCGAAACGGTAATTTATTTGAACTCTCTCTCAATGATGCTGTAGCAAATATTGTCACTGCTCCAGGTGATCATGATTGCAAAGTATGGCATCACCGTTTTGTTCATACTGATTTCTCAAAACTCCTTGATATTCAACGTCGTGATCTTTTTAATGGCATGGATCTTAAAGCCCATCCCCATATGGGAATTTGTGATTTTTTTGCTCTTGGGAAACACAATCGTAAACCCTTTCCTCTTTCAAATACAAATCATTCTCATGACATATTGGATCTTGTTCATACTGATATATGTGGACCTCTACCTTCTTCGAGATCACAATATCTCTACTTCATTACTTTCATTGATGATTTCTCAAGGTATACGACTGTATTTCTGCTTAGACAAAAATCTGAAGCCTTATTTGTTTTCAAACAATTCCACAAGGCTGCGGAACTTCAAACTGGTCGTCGCCTTAAGAAGCTTCGTAGTGACAATGGAGGCGAATATGTTTCTCGAGAGTTTTTGAGTTACTGTGCTGACAGTGGAATTCATCATGAACACACTATTCCATATTCGCCTCAACAGAATGGTGTTGCTGAACGAAAGAATCGCACTATTCTCAATGCTGTAAGATGTATGCTGATTCATTCTGGCTTATCTCGTGTTTTCTGGGCTGAAGCTACTTTGACAACAGTATTTATTCAGAATCATCTTCCTACTACTGCACCCTCTAGTAAGATACCCATCACACCATGGACAGGTGACATTCCTTCTGTATCTCATTTTGGAATCTTTGGATGTATTCTTTATATTCATGTTCCCAAAGAAACACGAACAAAGCTTGATGGTCCTGGTCTTAAAGTTATCTTTATTGGATATTCTAACACTTCCAAAGGCTACAAATTCTATGACTCTTTCTCCAAGAAAGTAATTGTGAATCGTGATGCTACTTTTAACGAACAGCGCATGAAAAATTGAGATGAATTTCCGGGTGTCATTAACAAGAAAACGTAATCAACGATTAGATTGATTAGAAATAAACGCCACATAAAACACTAATCATATTCTTCTTAATACAAAAAAACCACAGTTAACAAGAATCAACGCTCAAAAATAAAATTTGTAACAATTTTGAATCTTACATGCGAATCGCATACACATACTGTTGTCACATGAATTGAATCGGTGCGTGATCGTTACCACTCTGATACCATGTTGAGATGTAGAGAGAAAGAGAGAGAGACGATACAAGAGACACACCATATACGCTCCCAAAGACTGATTCATATTGAGGACAAGATACAAATATATAGGTGAGACCAAGTTCAGTAGAGTGAGCCATATATAGCTCCAACAGCAACGGAGGCCGAAATGAGCCCAAATCAAAATTCTGAGCAAACCACGCTCTTCAAGCTCCCCCAAAATTTTTGTTGAGCTGCGAACGCTCGCCAAAGCTCACTGAAATTGGAGAAAGTGATCACGCGTGTGCTGGAGTAGCTGGCGACTAAGCCCGGGAGGACGTGACCTGCTCTAATACCAATTGTTGGAATTAGGGTTGCAGAGAAACACACACAGCTTGGAGAAGACGAAGGAAGCTCAAGGCACACAATAGAGAGTGTGTTACTTAGTGTGCAATAGAAAGATAGATAGCCCTAGAGTGATGGGTGTATATACAATGCACGGGGGAAGAAACCTCCTAAAGAGGGAAAAAATGCCCCGGTGGTCCTAGTGTGTTCACACACATCACTACCACGCACATGTATATGGTAACAAATAAGCATGTGCCAATGAATTTGGACTAGCTTTACATCTTATGATATCACCTAGATGAGCTCTCCTTTGTCTTCCACATCTCCCAAAAAAAAATCGAAGCATGCATCCTCCTATTAAGCCACATAGTCTTGGCTCTTTGTAGTTCAAGAGACCTGAAACAAGGCACCAAAATATGAAGTGGAACAAACCATGAGAGCCTTATTCTCCTTGATACTCTGCCAAGTTTCATGGCCTTCTGGATGTCTTGGGATATCTTGGTCTTGAAGCTTAACATGGTTGTGTTATTTGGTGTCTCCCAATCAAGTGAATCAATAAGAGGAATGGGTAAATCTTCAATTTTCCCATGTAGTCCTTCTCTTGATGGAACCACGTACTATGCAAAGAACACAAACAATTTAATCTTAGTGAAAAAGGAGGATGGTTAATATGGATAAAAAATATCTGCAAACTCCCACGATGGGTTTCTTGGATAGTTCAAGTTAGGCTCTCCACAGGTTGCCATTCAACACATGTTGAAAGGAAGATATCTGAAAGATAACATCAAAATAATATTTTTATTTAAAACAATATTTATCTAAATATCTTTATTAGAACATCAAAGTTTCCTACACTATTCCAAGTTTCAATATTTCAAGAAGGAAGAAACAAATAGGCCAAATGTGAAAGCATGGTGAACTAAGAAATCTAACACTTACAATGTGGTGGATGAATAGCCAGTTGACTTGCATTGGGCAAAACCATATCTTTGAGCATGTAAACATGCTAGTCATTTGTAAGCCATCCATTATTTGTCACCTTGAATGCAATGATGGGTCCCTTCCAATGGTTCTTGATTTATTCTCTTCTCCTTTTCTTGACCCTATGAGAACCCTTGCAAGGTGGAAGCATTGTAACCAATCATTTATTTTGAAAGTTAATGGTTTCATGATACACCATCCTCATCTCTCATATAATGAAATATACAAGAATTAATAGTATTAGAAGGATGTCAACTAGTAGCCATGGAAGCTTGCAGAGCAGGAGAGAAATGGTGAAAGACTGTGTGAACTAGAGGTGTGTTGTCTCAACAAGTTGAAATGACCATACAAGAGAACTAAATGCACCTTGTTTTTTGAAACTCACACAAAAAGAGAAGTTCTAAAGTTTTAAAACTAGATGGAGTGTGTGCTTTGTTTTCTGATCCTGACAAAAAATCATATTTAGTCCAACCTCGAAGGTGAGTTTTTTGCCAAATTAGAGAGAAATAGTAGTATTGAGCTTACAAATAGACTCAAAACGTTCAAGATAGAAAAGACATCGTTGTATTTTTTTACACATGGCAAGACATTATTTTTCAATTCCTTAATGAAGATATTAGTAAAGGGCCCAAAAATTAGCATTTTTGGCCCTAACGCTTCAAAAGAGAGTACATTGGCATTCCCTTTTTTGACTTTTTGGGTCAAACCTTCTACCTTTTGTTTAAAAAAGGGGAGTTTGGGTCAACAAGGTGATGACTCTCTCAATAATTCAGGAAATAGACTTTTCTCTTATCCACTAGAGACATGACTCATGGTATTCATGGAGCTTATATAATTGAACCTTGGCTTTTAACATAATATGCATCTTCATGCATACTAGGTAATAATTACTTATAGTTAATTTGTTTTCATTTGATAGTTTGAGTGAATGAACCTCCATGCATTAATAATAGATCTTCTTGCTTTGAGATTTTCTGGTTAAATAACTTAAATGTTTTCTCACTATTTTCAAAAAATTAAAACTTGTTCTCTGGAGAACTTGGTGCTTTACCAAGATCCATAACAAATATAACCCAATGTTGCCTAAGCTTAGTCATTTAGGAGGTTTTTAATGTTAAAAAGATTAGAGTATGTGTATTATAGGTGTGTAAGAAAAAGATACCTGTGATTCTCTCTTTCTTAATGGCTACTCCAAGTGCAAGAAGACCTCGAAGTGTTATTGAGGCTATGAGCAATAGCAATGTGCTCAATAGTGAAGGGGATCTGGGAAAACATTGGAGTATAGGGACTTTATGTGCGTTACTATGTAGCCAAGCATGAAGGGGGTACACAAATTCCCTCGATGCCACATTTCTTCATGCCTCTAGAATTGGAAAGAAATAATTCTTGAGCTCAAGCAAGGAAAAGATGGAAAGTGAATGGAAAAGATATAACATGTTTACACAACAACACAACTCAATCTGGAGGAGACTAATAGAGGGAGATTTCCTACGAATTGTAAGCCCTAATTATTGAAATAATAACTTTGGTAGGTGCTAATTTCTTCTCAAATATTTCTTAGTTTATTTCTTTATTTATAGATATCTTTCCATCTAATTGCATTAAATGGGAGCATTTAGAGCCCTTCACAGGCACATTTGAGGGTATGTATATAGATTTCAATGAGCTTTTATATGGAGGATGTACTAGCTCTCAACGCACCACTAGACAAATCTTCTTTTTTAATGAAACTTATCTGTTGCCAAAAGGAGATCGTTATGGAAAATTGGTGCTTGTAGAACCTCCAACCTTGGCTAGCATTGACTAGCCCCTTCATAATTATGCTATTTTGGGGGAATGATTGAGGTGGATGTGCAACTTGCCATGAAGTTCACATATGGATCCCACAAGGCCACCATTGGGTGGTTTTTCCCTTTACACATTTTTGCATACATTTTTCTATCTGTAGACGTTCAATCGAACTCCGACCATGTGGATTTTGAAAGGAGATGGATCTCTCAATAGCTTCTTAGTAGAAGGATGAGAAACCAAAGTAGCCCAACATCAAGGCGACACCATCAAGTGCTCTCTCATTGGCCATAAAACTACTCCAAGGTACTGCATTGCCAAGCAAAGCTTGTCAATGGTGTTTTCATATAGAAGATGGAAGATAACAAGGAGCATTTGGGAGGCATTGGATTTGGATACAGTGGCTAGGGAGCAAGTGGACCTCCAAGTTTGTATTCAAGAGAGTGACATACAGAAAGTTATTGTCAATGATGTTGGAATCTCGGAAATGTAAGGGAGTACCTTGCTATGCATTACAATTTGAATCACGAGTATTGTTTTATAATTCATAGTCATATAGTTTGTAGAAGAAAAGAGAAATCCACATTTTGTAAAGATCTAATCTTCTCGCGATATATATCTATTCACCATAGCCAGCACATGTAATCAATTTTATGATTGAATGGAATATGTTCTGTGTCTATGCAATGAGTCAGGACTAAGTGTAATTTTAATGTTATTGTCAATTCATTTTCTAATTGTCTTTTTTAAGTTTCAATTCATTTTTTAAGTGTGATATATAAATGCTTTGTATACTTTAAATGTTAAATTTTAAAGTGGTCTCTTGCTCCCCCACTCTCTTTCTCTCTCACTCTGTTTTAAATATGGCTACTACATCCTCCTCTCTACTGGACAAGATTGAACAAGTTGGCCTCGCAAATAGATCAACTTCATATCTCCCTATTTTTGAAGCAAAAATTGACATGCACGATACTATAGAGCTTCACGCTGATGCTTTTTCTGAGATTCTATAGTACATTGAAGATTATGTTAGAGAATTTACAGTATAATTACCAAATTCTATTGAAAAATGAGTGCCCTTGTACTACATTAAGCATTTGTACGTCCATGATAAGAATTTTTGATTCTGCCTTCACCAATTTGTCAAAAAACTGTATAGGAGTTCTTATAGGGTTGAAGATGTGAAGATGTTCTGGAGGAGCTAGGCCTTGGCAGCATAGGAGATTCTTTTCTCTCATGGGACATGGCCTTGACAGTCATGCTGCATGAAAGCTAGGGACAAATGGGCAGTAAAGGAAAAGAACTTGCCAAGGAAGTGCCCCTTGTGCAAGAGGAGGCAACTCATGAGCAAAACCTCCCAGAGCAGGTTGAAGCAAGCATGGCTCTAATGCTTCTACAAAAAGCTAAACTAGTGGAATAGAATGATATGGTCGAACCTGATGAGATCGTAGAAGGCATCCCCAAGCTTGACATCACCACCCTAAACCCCATCATAATAGATGGGTAGGAATTTCTTTTCCTTGATGACATCTAAAAGTCAGTTGGCCATAGAGAGGATGAGGAACTCTCTACACTTGCAACCACCACTTCTTTACTTGATGAAGGGGAAACTATGGAAAGGACCCGGTCTTGCAAATTGATTTTGAAGACCACAACCTTACCAAGTGCATCAGAGGAGATGGTGGTAGCGGCCCTTGTTGCCATGTAGGATGTGGCTATAGATTATGATGTTCATGAGTCTACGTTTCCCCCCCATTTAACCTTCTCATCATCAACAAAGGTGGATCACTCCTCTGGCTTTGACATCGAGTTGAAAAACATAGTGGAGGCTGATGATGCCATGGAGGTATGATTGTAATGGTGCAATTTAATAAATTTTTACGCATATCACAGTGTTCTTTTGTGATTTTTACACTATGTCTCTTCTTATTGCATAGTGCCTTCAGAATTGACAAATTTGCAGCACATTTTGATGGTGTTCGAGTTTCTTCCATTAGGAAATTTCGGAGGTCATTTGGAGGGCCTTCTAAGAAAATGTATTTTTTGCACTCTCTCTCTAGAAAAAATGACAAATAAAAGAGCTGGGTCTTTCATAGTAAAACTTCAAAAAGTGTACTTTAAGTAGATTCCTTACCCCTCTGAACATTCGTTCGTAGTGATTGAGGGATAATCCTCTTTTTAGTTGCATTGAATGAACAACGTCAATACGGAGGGAATGAGGCTAACATGGAGGGACGAATCCGCAGCCGCTATTCACTTTCCATTAAACCTGCACATTTGGCTAATGGCACACTCCTCAAATGGCACAAATGTTACCCACAAACGAGCCAAATATCACCTTCACATTGATTTGGACAATGAGTACCAACCATTGATTAAGCGCAGTAAAACAAACACACATATACCTCCCACCTCCATAGACACGCTCAGAGCTCAAGGAGCTAAACACATAGATATCTGGACGAGAGGCTCTCTCTACCCTAAGAATCCAATAACTAATGCGTCTCCACCGTTTGTCAATCCTACAAGCTTATTGACCTTTGCTGGTGATGGAGAAAACGGCCTTCTGGGTTATTGTAAATCACTTACAAGAGAAGCTGGAACTTACAAGAGCATTCTCCAAGCTCAACAATGTGAGATTGTTCGCCTTTCACATGTACATTCTACAGATCAGGTTACCATTTTGCAACATAAAACAGAGGTACAAGAACTGAAAGGAAAGGTGCGAAGTTGTCAAATGAAGGACACCATCTTGGGTGGTCGTATCCGAAAGAAGAAATTGCGCAATCTTGAAACATTGCAGGTTGCATCAGGAGGTCTCAAGAAAAGAATCCGAGCATTAAGGTGATGCTTCTTGGTTGGCTACATTGTCTTAGTTAAGTAATCTCGTTGTTTTTTCTTGTTATGCATTGTTTTCATGTGCCTAAATAGTGTTAGTGAAGCAAATTTTCTGTTATTTACTTATGCATTGTCTTCATGTAGAGACTCAATCTATCCTGACAAGGAAAACATTGACCCCAAAGCCAATATAGGAAAGAGATTGAAGCCACTTATAAGTAGAAGCCTGGCAGCAGATATAGTACATGACAAGAAGTTTAAGGTTCTACAAAGAAATGTAGTGGACCGCTTTATTTCAGAGAACTCAGTGCCTGCAAAAGAGATACAAGGCACACTTGATTCACTTGGTGTAAGCAAAAGAGGATATTCGGCTATCCAAAAGTCTGTCTCATCCATCTTTGTTAGGAAGGGTATAAAATCCAAACTTCTACCATCAGCCTCAAGTGTTTGGAAAGAGAGGCTTCAGCTTAACGAGGCACAGGGAGACTATCTTGGACAGCCCTTTCATATTAAAGCAACTTATAGTGGCCATGGAGCGAACATGGCATATGATGAGTTCAACAATATTTTTATGGACCTGCGGATACTACAGAAGAGAATGGTGGAGTTTTACAACATCACATTTGAAGAGTCACGTGGACTATTACATTTTGTGTTAAAACTGGATGAGTGTGAGCTTGTTAAAGAGAAAAAACTAGAGCGTGTTACTATTACTTTAATGAATAGAGCCCTCTCAAAGTGTCCCAGTGATGATCCTTTATATTTTAGTGTTCAATCAGAATCTAACATATGGTGGCTTGGTGCGTTTGAGGTAAGCGATATTCTCAAGTAAGCTCAAATGTTCAGATCTACTTAAGTCTCATTTATTTTGTGTTGCAGGTAAAGAAAGAAGATCATGAGATTCTATATTGGGTGTTCCATCGAACTAATATTCCGGAGCTGATTGATCGACAGACTAACCAGGGAGAGGTACTACGTCTAGATGGAAGGGGAGACTTTCAAGTTCAGTGGCATCTTGCAGGTGACCTTAAAACATTAAAGTGCATGTATAATTGTGGAATGGGTGCAATGGCAAAGTCACCGTGTTTGTTCTGCATGGAGCCTGCAAAGGTCATGGACCCAAAGTGGTGGAGAAAAGCTCCAACACGTCACATTGAGGATCCTGCTTTTCGACCAGTTTTGAAAATACCACTTGTGAATGTCCACATTTGTACAATGCATGCCCTTTGTAGAATTGTAGAGAAATTGGTCTACTTATACATCGGGTTTGCTTGGAAGATTAAGAACTCTGCAGAACGACAAGTAGCCTTGCAGTGCTTAGAAATGGTACTGTCGGATATGGGGCTTCATGGTGGCAATGTGAAAATCCAGCGGGATGAAAAGAGATCAACTGCTGAGAAGGATGTCCCATGCAAAACATCCATCGGTGGGGTGAAGGCACGGAGGTTTTTATCTAAGCCCCAAGGTACAAGAGATCCAAAGCTAACAAAACATGGAAAAATATATAACACATCTTATGTTAGCAAGGTAGAGTATCAGAGCTGGAAAAAGCTACATATTGCAGTCAAAGACCACGAACCAACTACTCGTAACGCGAAGGCTGAGGTTTGGCGATCAATAGACATCCTATTTTTGATGTGCGACAAAGATGACTGGTCACAAGGTGATATGAACAAGTTCAAGGAAAATCTCAACCTTCTGAAAAAATCATTCAAGACAGCATGGACAGACACCCAGATTAGTCACTACATGGTATTATCATGTATTTCTTTCTCTCTTATGTGCAAATATGTGAGTGTAAAACATTCTAACTAATCTGTTTTCATATCCAGCACATCATCTTCAATCATTTGCCATATTTTATACAGAAGTATGGGAACCCGGCAATATGGAATACCCAAGGGATGGAAAAGTCTCATTACATGGCGAGAAATGCTTATTTCAGGCACACACGACATGGTGGCTCTCGAATCAAGGCTAACAGTTTGAGAGAACTATTTGAATGGTTCTATCGTAGAATCATTCATCGAATGCAGGCAAAAGAAGTCTTGGCAAATTCAGCAACAGCACAAGCCATCAGACATTTACAACAACAAAAAGCTAAAAGATCAATGGCATACAACAACTCCGGAGCTCGTGAAAGTCAACGAAGGTGGAGAGAGACAATGGTGTATGTGAATCACAAGTGGAGAAAGATACTCTGAGTGGATGACATTGTACAAAATTTATGTAATACATGATCTTATACAATTGGTACTTGAAGTGTATCAAGATTTTGCAGGTTCAATTTTGTTTTTTGGCACGTCACCCTTGTAACGAATCATGAGATGTTTGCCATACTCTAAAAGTTCATCTGGGTTTTGTCTACCAAGAGCTAGTGCCATTGCTGTGTAGGTGTAGTAATACGCTGCCCGACCACCTGTATAGCCTGGGTAGTAACCAAAACAATCTCTAGCAAACACTTTGTCAACAAGAATGACTTTATCTGCACTTTTGGGCAGCACCGGTCCACCCAAGAAGCGTGATAGTGTCTTGAATGTGTAAGTTGCTATTGAACCCTCTTGTGACATGGAATTGTGAAAAACTACTATCGGCGACTCGCAGAGCTTTGAAAGGTACTGTGCTAGGGCCGCATCCCTTCCTCGATACTCTCTTGTCCGGCGCCGAAGGAAGTCATCCTTGTCAGCAATCCAAGACTGCACATACAATGTCAGAAATGACACAAACAGAGAGAGAGAGAGAGAGAGAGAGAGAGAGAGAGAGTTACCATGAAGCTCTCATCCTGCAGAAAGAGGTTTTCTTGCCACAGGTCTACAGATGTAGTTGACCCCTGACCTGAATGGTTAAACCAATCCTCCACTTCTTTGTTACTTTTCGATGGTCTTAGGCTTTGTCTTATTGCTTGGAAGGTGGCTTCATCAGGTAGTGTCTCCTTGTATTTTTCAGCTTTCTCAAAGCATCTTCGAAGGCATTCCATTGGATTGCTGGATGTTTCCATTGCCTCATCATCACTACTATCCTCTGAAACAAATCCACTCCTCTCCTCTTGGACTCTGGAAATAATAGCTAGGGAGAAATCCTCCCTTAAATAAAACACACTTTGCACATCATGTAAGAAGATATAGGTCCTGTCTCCAATCCTGAAGTCAGGCACAGCTAGCAACATCATCTGAGCATGCTTCTCAGTGAAGTTACTGACATCCAATGGAAGTTTGATTTCTGTGGTTTTCACAGAGAGCATCTTACTTCTTTGTACTTCAATTGCCTCAACCTCAAGGTCGACTGTGTCTTCAACCTCCTCGACTTCTTGCATATGAGTTGTCTCCTCGCATTCCACTTCTGGTGCTGCATCCTGCTCCTCTAACACCTCATCAGGATTCTGCATGAGGAATCCAAACAGGCTGTTGAGGTAAATCATAAAGCCAAAGGCTTCTTGAATGAGTTTGCATTCTTTTTGGTGCAAAGGGCAGACTGAATGTCGGCAAGAGGGTGGTAATTCCCTATACTTCTTCACTCCCTGTCCCTTTCCACCACAGTCATTTAAATGCACAAGAGTCATAGTAGGTAGAACAACCCTTCCTACCTGCACCATCACCTCAAACTTATCTCTGTAGGACTGCAAGAAATTACTGTGCTGAGCTAACAGGTCTTCAATGTCAAACTTTGGATTAAACATAGAATGAATTAGATCATACTTGTCCCCAGCACCACAAGATGCTGCAAAATCAAACAGCCTCTCATCAGTTGCAGCTGGGTCTTCCAGAGAAGACACATCCTCCTTTTCTTTACATTTTGTACTTTCTAGCACATCTGCATCATCTGAGAAGTCTATATTTCTCTTTCTGGTATTTTTCTTGAGATGTACTTTACAGGGCACCACACCCTTGTAGGGTGAGGGATCTTCTTGCCCTGGTGA